>NC_044034.1:128483382-129115401 GCF_901765095.1 Microcaecilia unicolor | reverse complement strand
GTTCTCACAAACCCGCCCGCCTCCCCTTTGGAGTTGTGTCTTCCCTTGTCTTTGTCTTGCTACATACGGGACTGACGAACACGAGCCGGTTCGGGCGGGAAGACGGCCGCGCATGCGCGGTGCGCATGGGCGCGCGAGGACTAGCAAAGGCCTTTGCTAGTGAAGATTCCGATTGAGGGGGCTGCCGTGGACGTCACCCATCAGTGAGAACAATCAGCCTGCTGTCCTCGGAGAATACCTTCTACAGGTATGTAGCATTCGCTATAGCGCTACAAGGCGTACGCAGCGCTGCTATCACAAGGTCCTCACAAAGGATGCTTCCATTTTAGGTTGGGATGGTAACCTTAATGGTCTCTACACACAGGGTTCTTGGTCCCCACAGAAGAAACAACATCATATCATCCTCCTGGAATTGCGAGCAGTCTGGAACACGTCAAAACTTTCCAATACCATATTCTCGATCAGGTAACATTCATTCACACAGACAACCAGGTTGACATGTATTACCTGAACAAACAAGAAGAAACAGATTCTTACAACCTCTGTTGGCAAGCAATCCAGGTATAGACTTGGGGGCGCCTTATCAAAACATCTGTATAAGAGCTGTTTACCTAGCCAGCAAACAGAATGCTGTGGCAAACAAATTGAGCAGAGTCCTTCAACCTGACAAATGGTCCCTCAGAATCTCTGTAGTTTGTCAAATATTCCAACAGTGGGGGACCCCAGCGTTAGATCTCTTTGCTTCTTCTCCAGAACAGCAAGCTTCCCTGCTTTTGTTCCAGGATATATGCTTCCAACTGTACAGACCCAGATGCCTTCTTGCTCCACTGGGGAATGGACCTTCTATATGTATTTCCCCCACCACCTACCTCTCATAGGGAAAACTTTTCTCAAACTACATTGAGACCAAGGGACCATGATTCTAATTGCTCCCTACTGGCCATGTCAAATCTGATTCCCTCTTCTTCTAGAGTTATCATCCAGAGAACCATTGAAGTTAGATCCTTTTCCAAACCTAATAACACAGAACAAGGGGACCCTCACTCTCTAGGCCTGACAGATTGGTTCCTGACTACATAGGTTTACGTTTCTTAAACCTTCCTGATGAAGTCTTTAGGATACTCCTAGCTTCTTGGAAACCTTCTACACAGAAATGTTACCATCTGGTGTGCATCCAGTGCACTCGATCTTGCTAGGAGCTCTCTGACTACCCTTATGGAATATCTCCTCTATCTTTTGCATTCTGGCCTCAAAACTAACTCAGGCAGAGTACACTTGAGTGCCATTAGCACATTTCACTTCAGAGTTGATAATAAACCAGTTTCTGTTCATCCCTTGACAATAAGATTCATGAAAGGTGTATTTCTTACCAAACCTCCTATCAAACCACTGCCTGTGGTTTGGGATCTCACTGTCATTCTCATAGCTCTCATGAAATCCTCTGTTTGAACAACTTTGTTCATGTTCTATGACGTTCCTCACACATAAGGTAGTGTTCTTAATAGCTCACTTCTGCCAGAAGAGTAAGCAAACTTCAGGCACTTGTGGCAGACACACCTTACACCACTTTCTACCATGAAGGGGTTGTACTTCGAAACTACCCCAAATTCCTCACTAAAGTGGTATGAAAACATGATGGCAGATAAGAGCCAAATGGCTCATCCAGTCTGCCCATCCATAGCAACCACTATATCCTCCTTTCCCTAAGAGATCCGACATGCCTGTCCCATGCTTTCTTAAATTTAGACACAGTCCTAGTCTCCACCACCTCCACTGGGATGCAGCTCCACGCATCCATCACCTTTTCCGTGAAAAATTATCCTTAGATTACTCTTGTGCCTATAACCTCTTAACTTCATCCTATGCCCTCTCATTCCAGAGTTTTCCTTCATGAAAGAGGATCACCTCTTGTACATTAATGCTACAGGGGTATTTAAATGTCTCTTATCATATCCCCTCTCTCCCACCTTTCTTCCAAAGTATACATATTGAGAGCCCAAGTCTGTCCCCATATCCTTTATGAAAGAGACCACTGACCAATTTTGTAGCCACCCTCTGGACTGACTCCATCCTGTTTGTATCTTTTTATAGGTGCAGTCTCCAGAATTGCACACCGTATTCTAAATGGGGCCTCATCGTATACAAGGGCACTATCACCTCTCTTTTTTTTTTCTCTGCTGGCCATTGCTCTCCCTGTGCACCTGAGCATCCTTCTGGCTTTGACCGTCACCTTTTCTATCTATTTGGCCACCTTGAGATCATCAGACAGTCACCCCCAAGTTTCACTCTTCTTTTGTACACAGAAATACTTCACCCCCTATACTATACCTTTCCCTTGGTGTTTTGCAACCTAATTGTATGACCCTGGCATTTATTTAGCATTAAATCTGAGTCGCCAATTGCTGGACTGTTTTTTCAAGCTTCGCCAGGTACCTCCGCATGCTATCCACACCCTCTGGGGTGTCTACCCTATTACAAAGTTTGTTATCATCTGCAAAGAGACAAACCTTACCAGACAGTCTTTCTGCAATATCAGTCAAAAAGATGTTAAAAAGAGCCAGCCCAAGGACTGATCCCTGTGGTACACCACTGATAAAATCCTTTTTCTTGAAGCAAACTTCACTTACCACTACCCTCGGTCTCCTTTCACTTAACTAGTTTTTAACCCAATTAGTTACTTTAGTGCCCATATTGAGGGCATTCAGTTTATTTATCAGTTGCCTGTGCAGAACATGTCAAAGGTTTTGCTAAAATTCAAGTACACCACATCTAGCACCCTTCCCATATTCAACTATTTGATCACCCAGTGAAAGAAATCAATCAGAGTTGTCTGTCAAGACCTGCCCCTAGTGAAACCATGCTGCCTCTGGTCCTGCAATACATTCAGTTCTAGAAACCTCAAAATCCTCTGCTTTAGAAGTGTTTCCGTTAGATTACTTACCACCAAGGTCAAACTAAAATGTCTGTAATTCCCAACCTCCTCCTTACTTGCACTACAGTGCAGAGAGACTACATCTGTCCTCTGGTCCTCCAGGACCACTTCAGACTCTAAGGAAGCACTGAAGAAGTCAGACAGTAGAGCTGCCAGAACTTCCCGGAGTTCTTTGACTGTCCTCAAATGTATCCCATCAGGCCCTATCGCTTTTGTCTGTTTTTTTTAGGTTAGCTAGCTCCTCACAAACAGTCTTCTGAGACTCGGTCCTGTTCTACCAAACATCCATTCCCATTATCATTTGTTTTCTGTGGTCCTTCGCAGCCTTTCATCCATGATCATAGAACAGAAATAATTGTTAAGCAGTTTTATCCTTATCAACTTCTACATATTCCTCCCCTTCCCTTCACCGTTGAGCCTCACTATGCCATTTTGGCACTTCCTCCTTTCACTTACATGAATCTAAAAAAAAATCTTTTCCCCCATTTTTACTGTACTGTCTATCTTTTCTTCCATTTATATCTTTGCTTTCCTGACAGTTTCTCTTAGCTTTTCTAGGTATTTTTGCCTGTCTTCCTCTTTCTGGGTCGTCTTGTAACTTATGAAGACAAACCTTTTTTTTCCCTTACCTTTTCAGCTACTACATTTGACAACCAAAGCAGCCGTCTCTTTCTCTTACTTTTACATACTTTTCTAACATGAAGGTTTGTCACCATTAACAGAGCTCCTTTCAGTTTTGCCCACTGCTGTTCTACTTCCCATCCATCTTGACAAAGTTAGTTCTTTTGAAGTCAAGAACCTTCAGTCTTGAATAAGTCCTCTCCTTATGTGTCTTAATATTGAACCACACTATCCGGTGATTGCTAGATGCCAAATGATCACCCACCGTAACATCAGAAACACTCTCCACGTTTGTAAGCACCAGGTCCAGAATAGCTTCATTCCACGTGGGTTCCATTACCAACTGCTGGAACAATTCTTACTATAGAGAATCCCAGATCCCCTTGCTTATAGACGACCCTGCAGTAAGGACACCCCAATTAATGTCTAGCATATTAAAATCACCTATCAGTAGTACTTCCTCTTTCATAGCTATCTTGTGAATGTCTTCAAGTAAATCTCTGTCCATGTCTTCTAATTGTAAATACTTTTTCTGTTCCCTCTTTCAGGATTAACCCACAGTGCTTCCTCCTTACCCCATATGCCCTGCAATCCTGTCACTTCAATATTATTCCTAACATATAATATCCTCAACCCTTTTTTTTCTTACCCTGTCTTTCCTGAATAGGTTATAGCCAGGAATAACTATATCCCAGTCATAATTCTCCGTGAACCACATCTTCCTGACCGCTACTAAATACAAGTCGGCTTCTACTGTTACCGCATCTAGATCCAGAAATTTGTTTACCATACTACGGGTATTGGTATACAAAGCTTTTCAGATATTGCTCTTTTTTCCGTTTCTATAAAAGTATTAGATATCTTACATTCTTGAGAGTTGTTAAGGACTTTGGGGCTTTTTTCACCCATCCCCAGCAAATCTAGTTTAAAGCCCTCTTTAGTATGTTAGCCAGTATGGAACACACTTTTTTCCCTTCTTTGGTAGATGGGACACAATCTCTGCTCAGTATACAGTGGGGGAAATAAGTATTTGATCCCTTGCTGATTTTGTAAGTTTGCCCACTGACAAAGACATGAGCAGCCCATAATTGAAGGGTAGGTTATTGGTAACAGTGAGAGATAGCACATCACAAATTAAATCCGGAAAATCACATTGTGGAAAGTATATGAATTTATTTGCATTCTGCAGAGGGAAATAAGTATTTGATCCCCCACCAACCAGTAAGAGATCTGGCCCCTACAGACCAGGTAGATGCTCCAAATCAACTCGTTACCTGCATGACAGACAGCTGTCGGCAATGGTCACCTGTATGAAAGACACCTGTCCACAGACTCAGTGAATCAGTCAGACTCTAACCTCTACAAAATGGCCAAGAGCAAGGAGCTGTCTAAGGATGTCAGGGACAAGATCATACACCTGCACAAGGCTGGAATGGGCTACAAAACCATCAGTAAGACGCTGGGCGAGAAGGAGACAACTGTTGGTGCCATAGTAAGAAAATGGAAGAAGTACAAAATGACTGTCAATCGACAAAGATCTGGGGCTCCACGCAAAATCTCACCTCGTGGGGTATCCTTGATCATAAGGAAGGTTAGAAATCAGCCTACAACTACAAGGGGGGAACTTGTCAATGATCTCAAGGCAGCTGGGACCACTGTCACCACGAAAACCATTGGTAACACATTACGACATAACGGATTGCAATCCTGCAGTGCCCGCAAGGTCCCCCTGCTCCGGAAGGCACATGTGACGGCCCGTCTGAAGTTTGCCAGTGAACACCTGGATGATGCCGAGAGTGATTGGGAGAAGGTGCTGTGGTCAGATGAGACAAAAATTGAGCTCTTTGGCATGAACTCAACTCGCCGTGTTTGGAGGAAGAGAAATGCTGCCTATGACCCAAAGAACACCGTCCCCACTGTCAAGCATGGAGGTGGAAATGTTATGTTTTGGGGGTGTTTCTCTGCTAAGGGCACAGGACTACTTCACCGCATCAATGGGAGAATGGATGGGGCCATGTACCGTACAATTCTGAGTGACAACCTCCTTCCCTCCGCCAGGGCCTTAAAAATGGGTCGTGGCTGGGTCTTCCAGCATGACAATGACCCAAAACATACAGCCAAGGCAACAAAGGAGTGGCTCAGGAAGAAGCACATTAGGGTCATGGAGTGGCCTAGCCAGTCACCAGACCTTAATCCCATTGAAAACTTATGGAGGGAGCTGAAGCTGCGAGTTGCCAAGCGACAGCCCAGAACTCTTAATGATTTAGAGATGATCTGCAAAGAGGAGTGGACCAAAATTCCTCCTGACATGTGTGCAAACCTCATCATCAACTACAGAAGACGTCTGACCGCTGTGCTTGCCAACAAGGGTTTTGCCACCAAGTATTAGGTCTTGTTTGCCAGAGGGATTAAATACTTATTTCCCTCTGCAGAATGCAAATAAATTCATATACTTTCCACAATGTGATTTTCCGGATTTAATTTGTGATGTGCTATCTCTCACTGTTACCAATAACCTACCCTTCAATTATGGGCTGCTCATGTCTTTGTCAGTGGGCAAACTTACAAAATCAGCAAGGGATCAAATACTTATTTCCCCCACTGTATATATATGTATATATATATAGATATAGATAGATATAACATAGTAACATAGTAGATGATGGCAGAAAAAGACCTGCATGGTCCATCCAGTCTGCCCAACAAGATAAACTCATATGTGTTACTTTTTGTGTATACCCTACTTTGATTTGTACCTGTCCTTTTCAGGGCACAGACCATATAAGTCTGCCCAGCACTATCCCCGCCTCCCACCACCGGCTCTGGCACAGACCTTATAAGTCTGCTCAGCACTATCCCCGCCTCCCACCACCGGCTCTGCCACCCAATCTCGGCTAAGCTCCTGAGGATCCATTCCTTCTGAACAGGATTCCTTTGTTTATCCCACGCATGTTTGAATTCCGTTATCGTTTTCATTTCCACCACCTCCCGCGGGAGGGCATTCCAAGCATCCACTACTCTCTCCTTGAAAAAATACTTCCTGACATTTTTCTTGAATCTGCCCCCCTTCAATCTCATTTCATGTCCTCTCGTTCTACCGCCTTCGCATCTCCAGAAAAGGTTCGTTTGCGAATTAATACCTTTCAAATATTTGAACGTCTGTATCATATCACCCGTTTCTCCTTTCCTACAGAGTATACATGTTTAGGTCCGCAAGTCTCTCCTCATACATCTTGTAACGCAAATCCCATACCATTCTCGTAGCTTTTCTTTGCCTTCTTCAATTCTTTTTACATCCTTAGCAATATACGGCCTTCAAAACTGAACACAATACTCCAGGTGGGGCCTCACCAACGACTTATACAGGGGCATCAACACCCCCTTTCTTCTGCTGGTCACACCTCTCTCTATACAGCCTAACAACCTTCTAGCTACGGCCACCACCTTGTCACACTGTTTCGTTGCCTTCAAATCCTCAGATACTATCACCCCCTCTCCCCGTCCGTACTTATCAGACTCTCCCCACCTAACACATACGTCTCCGGTGGATTCCTATTCCCTAATTGCATCACTTTGCATTTCTTCGCATTGAATTTTAATTGCCAAACCTTAGACCATTCTTCTAGCTTCCTCAGATCCTTTTTCATGTTTTCCACTCCCTCCCGGGTGTCCACTCTGTTACAGATCTTTGTATCATCCGCAAATAGGCAAACTTTACCTTCTATATATAAATAGATATATAGATATAGACACTTTCCCTGTGATTCTGTATGTCGTGCCAAGATTTCTGCATAGAAATCAAAGTGTATTCCTTAATGCACATAACTTAATTAGTTAACAAGCTATTCAGTGCTAATAATTGGATGTTAGCAACCAATTATCAGCACTGATTGGCATTAATTAGAATGTGCATTCGCTATTTGCTAAGTGTATTCTGTAACGTGGTGTGTGTAAATATGTTTCATAGTTGAAAAGTAGGCATGGTTATGGGCATAATTTCTAAAATCTATGCGCATTGTTATAGAATACACCCACTCTGCACATAATTTAGGCATCGAGATCTGCACCAGGTTTTACTTGGCATAATTGACTGCAACTACATTTAGTTGTGTAGACCGGTGCTCGACGTATTCTATAACCCACCTGGAAATTTAGACTTATTCTATAAAGTACACCTAAATTAAAGCAAACTTTATATAATACGCCCAAGCGAATTTAATTTTAGCGCAGATTTTTTTTAGTCGTGAGTATATAGAATCTAGTTCTTAGTGTAGATCATTGCTTGTGTGTTGACAGTAATCTTCACCATTGCTTTAGATTTAAAGTTGTAGCAATGCAGATTCTGAGATATAGCTGATTATAAGAAGTGGTTTGTGGTGAATTCATTTGAAACTGTTTAAAAGGCTTGCCAGTAAGAATAGATCAGGATCAGTGCTTTTTTAATCATTATTGATTTTTTTTTTTTCTAATTTCAGATTTGGCAGATTTACAGTGGCTGCACTACAGTCCAAAATAGATCAGAACGAACGTGAAACCAGTCGCTTGAAAAAAGCTCTAGAAAGAAGTGATAAATACATAGAGGAGCTAGAGTTGCAGGTTACACAGCTGAAGAGGGTAACAGGGATAAAAACCAGCATAGATTCTGCTTGTAAAGTCTCTGTTATAACTGAAGATCAGGGGTCTGAAGGCAGTCAAGATGCTTCATTGCTGAAAAATCCAGAGGAGAATACAGAGGAAACCATTCTAACTGTCAGCCAAAGTCCAGATCACCCTGAAAATCCCCCATCAATTTGTATAATGCAAGATAATCATCTGTATTCAGATTCTTCTAGTCCGGAAAGCTCAAATGGCTCTCGTGGTTCAATGGACAAAGAACATTTCTGTGATCATCAGGAGACACTGTTGAATACAACTGGAACAGCTACAAGTGCCTGTTTGGAAAAAGAATGGGAAGATAAACTTGAAGTCTATACACCATGTAAAGATAAAGAGTTCTGTGAGGTTCCATCTCCAGATACTCCTTCTGTGTCTCTTAGTTCCCTCTGTTTGAACCCCACTGGCCAGAAAAATAACCCTCATGGCAAACCTTCAACATACCTAAGAAAACTAATGTTTGAAGACCCCCACTCTGAAGAAAATGTGGATGGCAGCATAATTATGGAAGGACATAAAACATGTTCTAGCAGTTCAAAGAAATTGTCAGTGGAGCCAGTATTCTGGAACAGTGATCAGACTAATTATGACCCTGTTTTGCATTTTGAACCTTCAGAACAAAATTCATTGACTCCTCAGCCTGGGAAGTCATCAACAAAGTCCATTGACAAAGAAGGCCAAAATGTATTTAAAAGGTTACCAGCTGTAGGTGATCTTGAAGGAAATCGTACAAGAACATCCAGTGAAGCATCTATGGATGCCGCCTACCTTGATAAAATTAGTGAGTTGGATTCCATGATGTCTGAATCTGAAAGCAGCAAGAGCCCTCATAGTTCAAGGTCTGCTGATCTGGATGGTGCAACAAAGGTGACACAGTGCACTGTATTTATAAATAAATCAGACGATGATATGAAAGATGCAGCCAAAAAGACCATTATAAAATATTCTCATGTCAATGACCGGCTGCTAATTGAGAAAGAATGGAAACCAGTTACTTTACCAGCCCCTTCTCCTTGTAATGTAGACATGAATGAACATTTTTCTTTCCTTATAGATGATGATGCAGAAACTAATAAAATCAAGATCCCAAATAGTTGCTTTCAAAATGAAAAGTCTTCTCCTATTTTTTTCTTCTGCAACTCAAAAAAATTATTCAAGGATCCAAAGTCTGAGGCCTCAATTTTTAATATCTCTGCAGAGGAGCTTAACCTTCAAAATCGACTCCAGTCTCCCTGGCCTGCTAATTCTATCCTTGAAAATGAAAATAGGAATAGTAGTCATTCAACAAAAAGAAAAATGGAAAGCAGTGTTTCTAGTGATAGTCCATTAAAATCTTCAAAAAACTGAATTTTGACTTATTTACCATTTAAATGGCTGCAGTGTGTTAATCTACACTCACATGAAGAAATGAATGCTCTATCTCTGTGTTTTTTTCTTGAATAAACTTTTATCTCATTGGTGATTAAATAAAAACTGAATGGAGGTAAAAAGTACCTTCTCTGCACACATTTTTTTCTCTGTCATATGTTACTGATATTTTATATTTGGGAGTCTCCCAAAATATAGCATATGTGCCAGATGCTGTCCATGGATCTAATTTTTCTAGCCCTTTGTATTTTCCATGCCCATAGCTGATTCTGGCCAATAGAGGGTGTGTATACTTTTTTTTTCATTCACAGCAATGCTGGCAGGGTTCCTGTACTCCTATCAACCAACAGTGATGATATAACAGCAAACTTACTAAACTCTGATGGGGACAGCCCCTTCCCTTGTACACACACAGGCTGGCCCTCTTAATAATGCTAAATGTTCTATATGGCTGTCTCTTAAAGTTTATGAACCTCTTTTACATAATGTCCTATTGTGCATTCCAAACTGATCATCTTGAAACTTCCTATTGTGCATTCCAAACTGATCATCTTGAAACTTTAATTCTGTTTGAACATAAGACCGTGATCTCTGTATCCAGTGATGCAGTATTCTCATACTGCTACTGCATGCTGCATGTTTCCTAAATGCTTTTCTTGGTTAAAACAGGAAATGGAAATCAGAAGTATCATCCGTTTCTTGTCTTTGCATTTTTTTAGATTGCGTATACAAACAGGTCATAAGTTAATAATACGGAAGATAATTCATTTTTTTGAGTGAAGCGCTGACATAAAATTGAAAGCTTGGTCTTTTTATTTTGAGAAACATGACATAAGTATATTAAATCTTATATCTTCATAACTTTGCTCTGAAAAATAGTTCTGATGTTGCTACCATTACCCTTATCTTTGTACCTTGATAGATGTTCCTGTGAAACATATTATGTATTTTTATTTACTGTACACCTAGTCCTTATGGAATTTCTGACCAGTTTTATATTTTGGGTGTATGTTAACCATACATCTTAACGTAATCATATGCTTGGCTTGGGTACTATTTTAAAATGTGTTCTTTTGCCTTTTTCTACATGAGTTAAATAAAATGATATATGCACAATAACTCTGACTATATATATATAGCCAGAGTTATTGTGCATATATCATTTATTTAACTTGTGTAGAAAAAATATATAATTTTTTTCCTACACGCGTTAAATAAATGATATATGCGCAATATAGGTATGTGACTCCTAACTGAATATTGCCTGAGGCCTGCATAAGTGTTTCTGGTGAGGTTCCCCTTAATCAGACCCCCCCCCCCCCATTTTGAATCATATTGGAGGGGATTAGGAGGGAGGGATGACCTTTGTACAGCAGTACTGGCAGCTACCCAGAAACCATGTGGATGCCATTCAGTAATCAGCACTAGCACCCACCTAGCTAGATTGCCAAAATTAAGGCAGCTTTTTATGGGTCCTAAGGGTTGCTTAGCTATGCAAGCACTGGAACTTGCATAACTTCCTGCTCCTCCCTGAATGACTCTGCCTCTGAAATGTCCAGTTTGTGCAGATATTGAACAGCACTAACCACAAAACATGATTTAAGCGGGCTCCTGCCCTCTTAAAATGCTTTGAATATCGGGCCCTTAGCACCTCAATGTAAGCACCATTTCTCCGAGGACTAACAGGCCAGTTGTATTCTCGCATCTGAGTGACATCCAACGGAGCCCGGTGCGAATGCTGACTAGTGAGATGATTGCAGACATTTTTAGCAGCATCCCACCATGTATGAACTGATACCATCTCACCTGACACATCATTGGTCCTTCAGTCTTCATTTTTCTGAGTAGGAAGAACACATCTTTGTGTTCTTCTCACAGTGCGTTACAGTACCTTCCTGTGCAGGTAATTTTGTCCCTTTCACAATTCTTTTATCTTTAAACTTTATTTTGTTTGTTGTGTTTTCCTTTCAGTTTTTTAGTGTTTTCAACTCCTCTAGTTTTTTTTCTTGTTTGCAATTTACTAGGCTCACTTAAGCCGGAGCACCAATCTCAGTTTGAACGCTGCCCCTTTTTACGGGTCACAGTTGCGGAGTTTAATTTGGACGTGATACTTTTTTAAATGTTTGAAAAGAATCCCCAGTGGCTTCAAGAGGTGCGCCCAATGAAGTCAGGTGATTTTTTTGTGACTGACCTTCACTCATGGTGCATCAGATGTCATGAACCTAACTTTTGTTCTTTCTGTTTGAAAATGTAGTTGAGGACATAGGACGTGGTAGGCTCAGTAGGAGAAACTTGTTGGCTCCTCAAAGGACGGTCCATCGACATGCATCAGAAACGTCAACCTCGAAGTCTGCTCAGATTTTGACTATTTATCTACCTACCCAAACTTCCTATACCGCCTTAACTAGCTAGCATACCAAAGCGGTTTACAATTCTAAAAATTACAATATATAAGTATGAGAAAGGAACTACAATAAAAATAGGAAAGAATAGCCATCCATTCACACAATCATACCACAGAATAGACGAGGGAAAAGGAAAGTATATGAAATAAGAAAGACTAAGTTCAGGGAAATAGGGAGGGGAAAGGCAAGACCAGCAAAATGTCTAAAGACTACATGGGGAGGAACCAGTGGAGTCTGCAACAAAAAAGGCCTAAGTTAAATTATAAGTTTAGCGAAAAATCCAAGACTATGTCAGGTTTGAACTTTTTTTGAACGGCAATTATGCGCAAATTTCTAGGGGGAAAGAATTCCTGAAGAAAGGGGCTGTAAAGTAGAAAGCACGATGCCTAGTGGATTGTAGTAAAGCTTGTTTAGGGCCAGGAAGGACCAGACGATAGTTGTATGTTGAACCGAGGTGGGCAGGAGAATAAAGAATAGTGTAATTAGCTAGATATTGTGGGTACCCAATACTGAATGCTTTGAATGTTAATGTTAAAAGTTTATGGATGATTCTCTGTCAGATAGGAAGCCAGTGGTGCTCCTGAAGTAAAGGGGAAACATGATCATATTTTCTTGCAAGACACAATAATCTGATTGCTATGTTTTGCAAACATTGTAATCTGGCACTGTACTGGTATTGAGGAGGTCTCCACCTTTCTCAACATCGGGCACTGAAAGTAGAACACAAGACCGGTCAGCACTGGACCCGACACCGAGAGCGCATACAGGTTCGATGTTCTTGTCAGCATAGAAAGACCACGACGCTGAGTGTTGGGTGAAACCCAAGAAGCATAAGCATAGGTCCTCTTTGATGCACAGTGCCCGGGCATCACCTGCAGGAACTCTCCCCATCTTGGTAGAGATGTCATGTGGAAGTCTCATAGCAGCCAGATTCCCACTTCCAGTTCGGCACTGCCTTTTTCAATGCCTTCATTCAATTAGGTGTACCGAACCATGCTCGAGGAAGAGCTGACAGAGATACTACAGTTGCACTTCACTTGGGCATTGTGGATACTTATGCCAACTCCGGATCAGCCACAGATTCTTCCTGCTGCACCTACCATACCTGTGGAGACATCCTCGGCACCTGTGCCTTGAAGTGATGACATCGGTTCATGCTGTACTGCTCAACATCAGGTGAGGAAGTTTCTTCAGAGTCTGAGGGTAGGACTGTATCTCTGCACCCTTTGGGGTGTGGACATGGTTCCACTGAGCCAGAGCAGGCACAGACTCGCTTATTCCAGTCTTCAGTACAGTGAAGTCTGATTGGGATTGTTCATGGGACTCAGAAGAAAACCTTCATTACTTCTCAAAGATCCTCACCTGCTTAAGAGAGATGTAAATCTGCACCTGAGGGTCTCTTTCATCACTGGTTTTATAAGTTGGAGATGGAGGAGAAGCCCAAGGCAAAGATGTTATCTGTTCTGGACTATGAGTCACCTCTTAAAGAAGGAGACAGTGCCATTGCACCCTATCCTTAAAGATACACTGAAGAAGAACTAGGAATCTTGCCTCTCAGTTCAGGTTGTATCTAAGAAGGTGGATAAACTGTATTGTATCCAGAAGGCTCCCAGATTCAAGACGGCACAACTGCCCTCTGGTTGTCGAATCTGCCCTCAAACAAGCTAGGAGCTCCAGGACTCATGCCTCAGGTAGAGAAGCTTGGACACTAGACTCGTTTGGGAGGAAGGTTTACCAGGCCTCTATACTTATTGCCTCATCTAGTCCTACCAGCTCCACATGAGCCTTTACTTGAAATCTTTGCTATGCAGTAGACTAAGTCTTGCCAATTCTATCCCTCAGGAGCAGGCTGCAGAGCTTCACAAGTTGGCCAGTAAGCAGCTGGAATGCAGAAAGTATCTGGCCAGGGGCACTTAGGATTCTTTTCATATTGCATCCAGACACTGCGCCATGGGTGTGGGAATGTACAGACTTTCATGGCTGCATGTCTGTGACCTAGAAGCAGCAGTTCAGGAGAGGTTGGTGGATGTATCTTGCCAAGGAGACAGTCTTTTGGAGACAGGGTGAAGGAGGAAGATGACCTCATAAAGAAGCATAATGATACCATCCAGTCTGTCTCATCAACCTTCAGCTGCAGTCTCTTCTGTTAGGTTTTCAAGTGGGCTTTGATGGTGACCCTACTACTCTCAAAGGTTGTTTTCTGCTGCCACCTTGCTCTGCCTAGTAGCCCCAGGTCCAACACTCTTAGCCTTGCCACTCCCATGCTCAGAAGTTCCAGCCGGGTCCCTAGTCAAAGCAAAGGACAAGCTTTTGACTGCCTCCAGGAGAGCATAGCCATAGTCCAAGTAACCATCCCGGATGGCGTACCAGTAGGGGGGCTGAATTTTGTTTCAGCAAAGATGGCCCCTTGTAACCTCCTACCAGAGGGTTCATCAAATAGTCCATCTCGGTTACACCCTGCATTGGTGTCAAAGACCTCCAAAGTGCCCACTGAGAGCATCGTTCATCAGCTCTCTGGACTTAAAGGATGCCTATACCCTCATTTAACTACTTCCCATTCACAGGAAGTATCTCAGATTCCAAATAGGGAAACACCACCACCAGTATCGCGTTCTGCCATTTGGCCTTTCATCAGCTCCCATGACATTCACCAGGTCTAGCAGTAGTTGAAGCGTGTTTGCGCAGAGTGGGAGTATATGTGTTTCCTTATCTGGACGATGAGCTGATCCAAGAGCAAATCTCAGGAGGGAGCAACAGAGTTAATGCACGTGACTGTTCAGCTGTTGGATATCCTAGGGTTTGTGATAAACTACTCCAGGTCCCACCTTCTCCCAGTTCAGCGATTGCAGTATATAGGAGCCCTGATTGATACATTGCAGGCTTGGGCTTTTCTTCCCCAAGCAAGAGCAGAGGCCTTAACACTCGCCTCGCAGGTCCAAAGCAGCAAGCAGGCCACAGCTCAGCAAATGTTGAGAGTAATGGGCCACATGACCTCAACAGTGCATAGTCACTCCCATGGCACATCTCCATTTGCGAGAGACCCAGTGGACCCTAGCTTCCCATTGGTCTCAGATGACTGGGAATCTAGTAGATGTAATCTAAATTCCTTCAGAAGGGGAATCTTGTGGATGTAATCTAAATTCTTCCAGAATTGGCTCATACCCTTTTCTGTTGGGCAACTCGGTTGAATTTGACTGGGACTGCCATTCCAAATTCCACCTTCTCAGAAGGTGTTAACAGCAGATATATCCAACTTGGGATAGGGAGCTCATGTAGATTGTCTTCAAACTCAGTGTACCTGATCTGCTTAGGAAACAGCTTACTATATCAACTTCCTTGAGCTCAGGGCCATTTGGAATGCTCTAAAGACTTTCAGAGATTGGCTACAGAACCAAATTATTATTCAAACAGATAGGTTGCAGTGTTCTGTGTGAACAAGCAGGAGGGTATAGGACATAGACCACAAGATCTGAGGGTGGAGCATCCCCTCAGTGTATTTGTTTGCCACTCTTCCCAATAGCAAGGTCCCCCAGTTCTGTTCCAGGCTCAGATCACATGGCAGACTAGTATCATATAGTTTATTACACTTATACCACTCTACATTATTACAATATCAAAGTGGTTTACAATAACTTTATTAAAAAAAAAAATAAGAATAACCATATTGGGTCAGACCAATGGCCCATCTAGCCCAGTATCCGGTTTCCAACGGTGGCCAAAAGAAACCCAAATAGTAGAAATATTCCATGCTACCAATGTCGGGGCAAGCAGTGGCTTCCCCATGTCTGTCTCAATAGCAGACTGGACTTTTCTTTCAAGAAATTGTCCAAACCTTTTTTAAACCCATATACGCTAACCGCTGTTACTGCATCTTCCGGCAAAGAGTTCCAGAGCTTAACTGTTGAGTGAAACAATATTTCGTCCTTTTTGTTTTAAAAGTATTCCCATGCAACTTAATTGAGTGTCCCCTATTCTTTGTACTTTTTGAAAGAGTAAAAAATAGATTCACTTCTACTAATTCTACACCACTCAAGATTTTATAGCCCTCAGTCATCTTTTCTCAGCCATCTCTTATACAAGCTCAAGAATCCTAATCTCTTTAGCCTTTCCATATGAGGGAATTCTATCCCCTTTATCATTTTGGTTGCTCTTCTACCTTTTCTAATTCCGCTCTATCATTTTTTTTTAAAACAGCAACCAGAACTGAGCACAATACTGAAGGTGAGGTTGCACCATGGAGCAATACAGAGGCTTTATTTTATTTATTATCTCATTTGTACCCCACAGTTTCCCAACAGTGTCAGGCTCAATGTGGCTTACCATGCACCACAGAGGCAGATGCCAATGCAGTAAAATGGAGCTAATACAGCAGAAACCCTATAAGAGATACTGGGGAAGAGTAGGAAGGGACGGAAGAAGGGAAACTTTGAGGGAAGGGGGATGTCTCTAGATCGATGCGCTTCCAGCAGTGGAGACACATGAAGAGGTTGTGGGATAAGCACTTCCAAATAACATTGTCTTCAGAGATTTTCCTGAAAGTTAGATGATCTGTGATGGTTTTTATGGTCCTCGGCAAAGAATTCCAAAGCTGAGTGCCAATGAAAGAGAAGGAGGTAGCATGTGTGGACTTGTACTTGATGCTGTTGCATTTTGAATAATGAAGGGTAAGATATGAATGGGAAAGTCTGAATGTATTCCGAAGCAGTAGGATGATGAGATATATCATATAGCCAGGTACTTCACCATATAGGATTTTGTGAACTAGAGAGCAGAGTTTAAAGGTGATACGATCTTTGACAGGAAGCCAATGTAGTTTTTTTTGGAGGGGCATGGCACTCTCAAACTTGGACTTTCCACAAACCAATCTGGCTGCTGTATTTTGGGCCGTCTGCAGTTTCTTAATTACTTGCTGTTTACATCCAGCATACACTCCATTACAGTAATCCAAATGACATAGTATGATGGACTGAATGAGGTTGCGGAAGACCTCTCCAGGGAAATATGGCTTTATTCTTTTTCATCTCCACAGCGAGAAGAACATCTTCTTTGTGGTAGCGTTAACGTGTTGTTTGAGTGAAAGTGAGCGGTCAAGGGTGACTCCTAAAAATTTTGAGGCTATCTAGTATGGGAAGGTTTAAGGTGGGGGTGATTAATGTGGGAGGTCTGTACTTGTGCTGAGATAATAATAGTAGGCAGTGTGTTTTGTCAGCATTCAGCTTGAGTTTGAAAGAAGATGCCCAAAAGTACATGGTATTTAAACAGCAGTATCTCAGTCTTATTTACCGTCCTTTTCTAATAATTTCTAGCATCCTGTTTACTTTTTTTGGCCTCTGCCACACACTGAACAGAAGATTTTAGTGTGCTGTTTACAATGACACCTAGATCTTTTTCTTGTGTGCTGACCCTCTGGGTGGACCCTAGTAACAGGTAACTATGATTTGGATTGTTCTTCCCAATGTGCATCACTTTGCATGTGTCAACATTAAATTTCATCTGCTGGATGCCTGGTCTTCCAATTTCCTAAGGTCTTTCTGCAATTCTTTACAGTTCACATGTGTTTTAACAACCTTGAAGTTTTGTCATATGCAAATGTAATCACCTCAGCCGTCCTGATTTCCACTATTCATCCTCCTCCATTGTGAGAAATGGTCATTTAACCCTACCCTCTGTTTTTCTGTCCAAAAACCAATTCCTTTTTTTTTTTTTTTTTTATTATATTGTCTTTATTATTTTAAATGTAATTAACAAGGATACCCTTGTGTCAGAAATACAGGCAAGAAAATTTATACATAAGCATAACCATATCTTCAAAATTATTACAATGTAATCAATTATTTGAGGCGTCTATTAATGAAGAAAAATTCAGTATACAAATATAATAATTTAGCCTTTCTTAGACCCCATTATCTTGAGAGGGAGAAAAGAATTTAAAGAAGTTATTAGGAATAAGTAAAACAAACAAGGCTGCCTATACTCCAAGTCTATTTATACATTATCTCAGTTGTTTCAATTCCAGAAACGATTTTAGATGTTCCGGTAAAAAATATGTATATTTTGTTTGACCCAGCTTAACTATACATTTACAAGGATACGCCAAAAAGAAAGAACCCCCAATATCAATTGTCTTTTGTTTCAGAGCAAGAAACGCTTTCCTTTTTTGTTGAGTTTGTTTAGTTACATCTGGATAAATCCAGACTTTAGAGCCACAAAATTGGGCCTTCGTATTTCGAAAATATAGTCTTAAGATGGTATTATAGTCTTGCTCAAAAACCAGTGATACAATCAATGTAGCTCTGTCAATTATTGTGTCAGTAGATTGTTCCAAAATCTCAGATATATTCTGTAAGTCAGGAATATCTCTTTTTCCTGCACCTTTTAATTCTCCTCTAGGTCTAGGAATAAAGTAAAGTTTATTAACCGGGGGTATGGCCTCAAGAGGAATTCTTAATATTTCATTCAAATATCTTCGAAGTGTGTCCATCGGAGTTACCCCAGTTAAAATAGGAAAACTTAGGAAACGGAGATTAAGGCGTCTATTATAGTTTTCAATCTGTTCCACTCTCCTTCTAATATCTATATTATCTTTGACGACTACAGCTTTGAAATCTTTAATTGATTCCATTTCTTTTTGAAGAGTTGCTACTTGGTTTGAGAAATCTGCTTTCACAGATTCTACAGTTAGTTTTAAACCTTCCAAGTTTGTGCCAAGATTTCCTACATCACCTGAGGTCTTCTGAAGTGTAGAATCAATCCGGATTAACATCCCCCATACCGTTTCCAGAGTCACCTCCGTTTTCTTTGCTGAAGGAGTTCCAGCTCCCTCAGCAGGCCGCGTCACCTGTTGCGTGCCTGGATCCTCTCTGGTCTCCCCTACCGACACACTTCCGGAGTCAGTGGGGTTTCCCTCCAGGGCCGCTCTTGATGCTGGACACGGAGGTGCAGTTGAGAAAGATGGTGGAGACAGGGAGGTTTCTTCTCCCAGCGGGGACGCCGCTTCTCCCGGAATCCCCGCTATGGGGTCCTCTCCCTGCAAGTTCCTGGAGACGCCGGGGTAGAATCGCTCCAATGTCGGCTGTAGCGGCGAGGACGCTGAAGTAGGTAGAGGAACCGATCTCAGCGTTCCCTTTCTTTTAGAGTGTGGCATTTTGAGGAAATAATTTGTAGCTCAAAACCGATCAGAGCGTCTTCCCACCAAACCGGTCAGGCGGCCATCTTAGTTCCCTCTCAGACAAGACCAGCCCCAATTCCTAATCCACAACAGAATCTTACCTCCTATTCCATGACTTTTTAATTTTCTCAGGTGTCTCTTCATGAGGAACTTTGTCTAAAGCTTTTCTGAAAATCTAGATGCACTACATCAACCGACTCACATTTATTGACATGTTTATTCATGCCTTCAAAGAACCAAATTGGTGTGGAAAAAAGAACTACAATAAAATAGGAAAGTCAATGCAATTCAGACCATGCATTCTAAAAAGATATCACTTTAGTAAAAGCATTCAATCCCCCAAACATGCATCTGGAAATGCCACCTTAAACAAATGAGCTTTCAAAAGGTGCATGAAGCACTCTGACTTCAAAGTCAGAGGTTCTCTTAATCCAAAGATTCAGTGCCACCACATAAAAAGCCCTTGTATGTGTAACAACCAGTTGAGCCTCTTTAACCCCCTGTACTACCAAGCATAAGGCTTCCGAGGAACATAACTTTTCCCCAGCTCATAAGATTTTGCTGATGTCACTAGGGGCAGTAGTCCCTGCTCACAATATGCCTTATGCATCAAAACTAGTACTTCAAATTGTATTTGGAAGTACACAGGCAACCAGTGAAATTGGATGTAAAGTGGGGTTACTTGTGGGGGAGTAGCCTTGTGGTTAGTGCAGTGGACTTTGATCCTGGGGAACTGAGTTTGATTCCCACTGCAGCTCCTTGTGGGCTGGGCTTTGAATGTAGTTGCAAAAACCTCAGAAAGGCGGTATATCAAGTCCCATTTCCCTTTCCCTTTTCCCTTTCTACTTGAAGTATGAATTGCTGTACTTTGCAACGTTTGACGTTTTCTCAAACGATGTTGAGGTAAACCTATTAATGTTGTGTTACATAATCTGAGTCATAAAGCATACATAAAACATTGAACATTTGCCTTTCTCCATTGGGGGGGGGGGGGGGGGGTGAAGGTGTCTATATGCGTATCCTGCAATACCTCTTATAGAGAAGACTTGGCAGAAACTCAAGCATATTGGCCAAGTATTAACAACATTGTTTTAATCCTTAGATTTTACTGGCTTCCAGGAAAGTGTCCATTTAAAACTATTAACTCATTTAAGTGGTGGAGGTTTGCTGTCTGGTGTGAGGGCAAGTCCTTATCCCTTCACTTGTCCTACACAAAAACTGCTTGAATACCTCCTGTACCTGAGTCTAGGTTGAGAACCAGCTCTATAAGGGTTCATCTCGTTGCAATTAGTGCTTATCTCCGTGTGGGAGTAAGCCTATTTCTGTACAACCTTTAGTTGTTTGCTTCATAATAGGTTTAATGTTAACGAAGCCTCCTGTAAAACATCCAGCTGTATCATGGGATCTCATGGTTATCCTCACCCAGCTGATGAAAGCTTTTGAGCCACTTGATCCCTGTCATCTGAAGTATTTGTCCTGGAAAAGATTTGTTTTTGGTGGTGGTCACTTCAACTCGCAGACTGAACTTCAGGCTCTAGTAGTTTATTCGTCACACGCACCCTTAGTTCCTTCCTAAGCTATTGTTGAAGTTCCATCATAATCAGTCAGTCGTTCTGCCAACATTTTTCTCCATGCTTAGATTGCAAAAGAGTCTTAGCCTTATGTCGGGAGAGGACTAAAGCCCATAGACAGTCCACCCAACATGTTGTTTCTTTTGACCCAAACTAGATAGGGTTAGCCATCCCCAAATGCACGATTTCTAATTGGTTAGCAGATTGCATCTTCTTCACTTATGCCCAGGCTGGGCTGACTTTAGAGGGTCCTATTAAGGCTCATAATGGAAAAGCCATGGTGACATTTATTTATTTATTTGTTGCATTTGTATCCCACATTTTCCCACCTATTTGCAGGCTCAATGTAGCTTACAATGTTCCGCCCTGGCTATTGCCATGGCTGAGTAGAGATACAATTAATAATAATACAAGAATATGAGTACATAATGGAATAAAACATTAGTTATAACATCAGTAGCCCACTGGATGTCAGCCTCCATAGAGGAGATTTGCAAAGTGGTTTCTGTCCATACATGACACATCTTTTTACTGCCTTGAGCAGGATTCCCAGTGTGACAGTCTGTTCAGTCAGGCAGTCCTGAAGAATTTGTTTGGTGTCTAGAATCGAACTCCTCCCACCTAGACCCAGCTTTCTTCTGTTCCATGCTGCACCTTCCATAACTAGTATGTAAATAGTTTCAGGTTATTTGACTTTTAGTCCTCGATGTTACGAGTCCCTAGTAGCCTAGCATAAATGTTTTCGGTGAGCCTGATAACTAGGGATTCCTAGATGTGAGAATACAACTGGCCTGCTTGTCCTTGGAGAAAGTGAAGTTACTCACCTGTAGCAGATGTTCTCCGAAAACAGCTGCCAAGTATTCTCACATACCCTTCCACCTCCCCTTGGAGTTGTATTCTTTACATGACTAAGGGATCTGTGTATCGAGCAGCAGGGCACCAGTGTGTGCACGGTGGGACACTGCTATAAATTTCTATGACTAAGGGATCTGTGTATCGAGCAGCAGGGCACCAGTGTGTGCACGGTGGGACACTGCTATAAATTTCTACAGTCATCTTGCTAGTCAGCTTCTGCACTGAGCTCCATTGGATGGCGTTAGCCAGATGTGAGAATACTTGGCATGCTGTCCTTGGAGAACACTTGCTACAAGTAAATAACTTTGCTTTTTACACTGGTTATAGAATACTAGCACTTACATGCTATAAATGGTCAGTTGGGCATTAAGCAGTAGTCTATAACCTAATAACCTAGTAGTTCTTACCCTTTTTTTTTGTTTGTTTTCCGCACCTGTTTAACTGATCCTTTGCACCCACTTCCTAAGCCATTTGTCCACTCTTTAATTTGGTTGATAACTTTTTTAGTATTTCCAATTTAACATCTAGTGTAGATACTATTTCTCCTGCTGCTATGGCTTTAGCTACTTATTTTGAAGAAAAAGTGGCAACTATTCGTGAAAAGCTGATTATGGATATACCGAAATTACCGGTTGCATCCTATTTTATGCCTGATATTCCTGTGTATAGACTATGGTGTGAATTTTGTACCTATGACTACTGCAGACTTGAAATTGCTATTAAATAGCAATTTCAAGTCTGCAGTAGTCATAGGTACAAAATCTAAGTCTAACTGCAGCTTAGATCCATGTCCAGCTTATCTAATGATAGGTTAGACTATGGTGTGAAGTTTGTACCTATGACTACTGCAGATGTGAAATTGCTATTAAATAAATCTATTAAGTCTAACTGCAGTTTAGATCCATGTCCAGCTTATCTAATGATTGGTTAAACAATTTCTTGATAAGACTGCAGATTCCCTGAGAAAGGTGGAGAAATTGTTTTTGACACCCATTCCTAAAAATTCCAATGAGGACTTATCACAACCCAGTAACTATTGCCCAATAGCATCTATTCCATTGTTCACAAATATTATAGAGGGTTATGTTTCAAAACAGTTGGACAATTGTTTTTTTTTTTTTCTAAAATGGCTGCCGGATAGCAGACTCGGGAGCCGTTGGCTCTTGATACCATCGCCGCTGCGGTCCGTTGCCTGGCTGTGGTCTGGCCCGATCTTTTTGGTTGTGCCATCGTTGGCAACCGCGGAGCTTTGATTGTCGCCAGTTCCCCTGTCTTCGGGCGTTTCCCTTCTCGCCACTGGCGTCTGGCGGAGGTTTGGCGCAATTACATTGGGGCATGGTGGCAGCAGCGGGTGGGTGCAGACCAGCTCTGGATCACCCAGCGGGGTCCACCACTTTGCGGGTGGCTCATTTGGCCCACCGACTGCGGGCATCTGTCTGTTTCTCCAGGCTGCTGGCTTCAGCGCTGCGGGTCTCCCCCCCCCCCCCCCCCCCGGTGTTGGCCTGCTGCTCGGTCGATTGCTGGCCTTTGGACATTGCGGCGGTATCGTTGGGTCTTCTTAGAAAGTGCTGTCCTGCCGATTCCAACTGCGAAAACGGCCTGATTTGACAGTTTGTTGGCTTCCACTTTTCATTCAGCTGTTTATCGTTGAAGATGTCAGGGAGTGAGCGGGTCGTTGTGCTGGATGGCGTGGGAGCAGGAGTGGACGGATTTTTCATTCAGCTGTTTATCGTTGAAGATGTCAGGGAGTGAGCGGGTCGTTGTGCTAGATGGCGTGGGAGCAGGAGTGGACGGATAAAGGAGCGGATTTCAACTCCATTTCCATCATGCAAGGTCATTTTGGTGTGTCCAGTCCATTTACATCTCTTCCAGCCAAAAGAGGTTCAGCCTACTCCAAGGATTCAATATCTAACCTGAAGTCCTTCCTAACAACATATCTACAGATTATTTTAGACTCACTTATCCTTTCCCTGTTCTTCTATTCTGTCTAATTAAATTGTAACCATATCATCACTGATCTGGCGATAGCCTATCAGTACATTGTAAGCCACTTTAAGCATGCAAAACTGTGGGGAAAACGTGGGGTATAAATGTGCTAAATAAATAAATAATATATTACACTCAGTCCAGTTTGCGGAAGAATCATAGTATAGAACTGTGGTAGCTTCTATTGCTGCCCATTGCAAAGCTTTGCTGAGTCAGGGCCGCAGGACAATAGTAATACAGCTTGATTTGTCATGTACCTTTTGACCTGTTCGACTGTATCATCTTGCTGACCATGTTAAGCGATAGTGGCATTTATGGAAAAATGTGGAACTGGTTTAGAGGGTTTTTGTCTTCCTGAAGTTATAAAGTTCAGAAAGATGGAACTTTTCCTTGAGTTGGTGGCCTGACTACGGGGTCCCACAGGAATCATATTTATTTCCATTACTGTTGAATATTCACCTGCAGCCATTGGGTACTATCTTGAAAAAATTTTAAGTCCTATGTTACATGTGGATGACATTACTATATTATTCCCAGTTTCTGATGATTGGACATCCATGTTTTCTGATATAACTTCCTGTATACAAAGTATTGAACATTCTAAAAAAAAATAAAATTTCTATGGTTGGGGTCCATCAAATGTGATCAAAACTGCAAAAAGTGGAAAGAACACAAATATCCCACGAAGAGTCACAGGAAAAGGCAAGGAGTGGGAACAGAGTCAGTCTCTTCAAAATAAGCTAGAGATACTGGATGTAAATTTAGCTCTTTATTGGAGAGTGGCTACAGGGTATCATGTTTCGGCACACACTGTGGCTTTCTCAGGAGTCTACATAGATAAATGAATACAAATGTGAACAAATCAACATCTGTATTAAAAAAAAAAGTTCAGCGTATAGATAAAACGAGGATCAGAGCAAAAAGAATGAAAACATGTAAAAGAACATAAAAAACAGTACATTGTATATAAAAGATATATTTAAAAAATTACATTGTATAAAAATGCAGAAGAGCAAAAGAAGTAAAAATTAACAAGCAGAGTTGGAACATATAAGGAAACATATATCAAATATATTAAACATGTATCAAAGAAACCAAAATTATGGATAACATTATGGTAATGGGCAAATAATGTTTAAAAAATGTACTTACAAGGGGTCTAAAAAGTTAAGAATGGAAATGTACAAATGACCAGTATGGAAGAAGAAAGAGGAGAACTAGTGTAGGTGTACAATTTGAATGTTTATGTAACAAAAAAAATAGTGCTGAACATAGAGATGATCACAGAAAACTAGACTAATCTCATCTGTATGTAGAAGTACAGATCCACGGTGTTTAGATTCTGAGTAGCTGGCGATATGTTGGGAAAAGAAATATGGTAAATTAGAAAGAAAGGAAGTGTAGTAGACAGCACACAGAGGATGAACAGAGGTGAATGAAGAGTAGCATAATCCGTGAGGTGGCATGAATATTTTGCAGTATATTGTAGGACCATGAGGGATGTACGGGAACAGAAACGGGGATATGTAGGAAGATAGTGATGAGACTAAATGAAGAGACACATTAAAGGGGTTGCATACCTGACGCTGCAGTGTCCACATTTGAGGAGTCACTATGAGATATTGATGGGTCTGTTCTGGATTTTTCTTTTTTTTTCTCGTGTAGGCCACAACCACAGAATTATCATATTTCTCTATTGGCAATAATATTTTTACTTTTGAGTCCTATTCAAGAATTCCAGGTGTTGAGGTGGCTAGACTTTTGACTTTCTCTACTCAAATTGTGAAGTCCTTTTACAAGTTGAAGTTAAGATCAATTCGAAAGTATTTTGATACAGAGAAATTTAGATTGCTGGTGCAGGCAGTGATATTTGTTTTTGCCATTTTTTCCTGAGCAACACACACAAGAGTTCACAGAGTTTTTAACCGAAGGTCTTTTTTAAAACCAACCTAATGCTTGCAATATTGTTCTTAAGCAACAATTTTTACATCAGGATTCAATCAAGACTCCTGAGGCAGGCATGTGGCTGAAACACAGTACTGTGTTGAGTCTTCCATCAATAAACTTCATTTAAAATCCTACAGTTGTCACTTTCATCTCAGGAGCGCATGGTCTACTTCCCACTGTTTGCTTTACTTCTGTTGTGGGATTTCAGTGTTCTTCCTCTTTGACGGTTTTTCACTGTTTATATTGGCTGTTAATTTGTTAAAACATCGATCTTGTTCAGAATACTGTCGCTAGGTTAATATTTTCAGATACAAGCTTCAGCATCATTGTTGAAAAAACTTCATTGGTTGCCTATACAGGCTGGAGTACAGTTTAAACTTCATACTCTAGCCTATAAAATCATATATGGAAATGCCCTGGTATACTTGACTGACTGGGTAATATTTCTTTCAAATACAGTTAATAGCAGAACTCGCAGTCAAATGCTACTGTTTTCTTTCAGTGAAGCAAGTTAAACAACAGTGACTGTCTGACTCTTTGATACATTATCAGATAATGTCAGTGTGGAACTCGTTACCAATACAGATTATTTCATTTTTTTGAAAGGAAATTAAAACTTACAATTATGAAATGTATTTGATAAAAAAAGTATTTTCTGTAAATTTTGTATTTTCTTTGTAAATTCCTAGATTATTTGGTTATTTTGTTATTGTAATCTGTATTGAATTATGTTTTGGTATTGCGGAATAGAAGAACTGAATACCATAGCATAGCACTAGTGACACCTAACAGCTACATATGTGACTGTTAACTGCTAACATTGCTAACTGCTAATATGGTGCTAAAATTACAGTAGTACACAATTATTCTAACAATAACTATCCTAATAACCAGTGCCTTTTTTGTAAAAAAAAAAAAAAAAAGTGCCGGTAATCATTGTGGGCGGAGTCATCGCATATGACTCCACCTCTATTATAGCCACATCCACATTAGCCACGCCCCTTATACCAGCCATAGCGCATATAAACCGACATCATTGAAAATATTATACTAGTATAGGAGAAAAAAATAACGTGATTTTTTTCATTATAAATAATTTCTGTAAGCTGTTACAGCTCCAGTATACCCAGTGCAAAATAAGACAGCAGATGTAAATTCTCAAATTGGACATATTCCACACACTAAAATGAAAATAAAAGGATTTTTTTCTACCTTTGTTGTCTGGTGACTTTGTTTTTCTGATCATGCTGGCCCAGTATCCGATTCTGCTGCTATCTGTCCTCTTAACTCCGTTTCCAGGGCTTCCTTTCCATTTATTTCTTTACTTTCCGCCTTTCTTCTTCATTTCTTGCCCTACATCCATAAGTAAAAGTTGGGTCCTCTGCAGACTTGATGGTCCAGTGGATCCAGCTTCTGCCTATTTTCTACATCCATGTGTAGTTTTTCTCCTCTCTTCCTTTACCCTCACCTCATCTCCTTCCTAACTCTTCCCTCGCCTCCTTCCACCCACCCATGTCCAGCATTCTCTCTCTCTCTCTCCCCCTGCCCTCCCCTCCATCCACCCATGTCCAGCGGCCCTCCTGCCCTCCCCTGCCATCCACCTATGTCCAGAAACCCCCTCCCCTCTATCCCCCCATGCCCAGCGACCCTCCTTCCCCCCTGCCATCCACCAATGTCCAGAAACCCCCTCCCCTCTATCCCCCATGTCCAGCGACCCTCCTGTCCCCCCTGCCATCCACCTATGTTCAGAAACCCCCTCCCCTCTATCCACCCATGTCCAGCGACCCTCCTTCCCCCCTGCCATCCACGAATGTCCAGAAACCCCCTCCCCTCTATCCCCCCATGTCCAGCGACCCTCCTGTCCCCCCTGCCATCCACCAATGTCCAGAAACCCCCTCCCCTCTATCCACCCATGCCCAGCGACCCTCCTGTTCCCCCTGCCATCCCGCCATGTCCAGCGACCCTCCTGTCCCCCCTGCCATCCACCTATGTCCAGAAACCCCCTCCCCTCTATCCACCCATGTCCAGTGACCCTCCTGTCCCCCCTGCCATCCACCTATGTCCAGAAACCCCCTCCCCTCTATCCACCCATGCCATGTCCGGTGACCCTCCTGTTCCCCCTGCCATCCCAGATGCCAAACAATTTTCTCTTCCCTTACCTGCCCTCTCCTCCCCTCCCATCGATGTCCAGCAATTCTTTCTTCCCTGCCCTTCCCATCCTATGATTTCCAGCGATTTTCCTCTCTTCCCCTGCTCTCCCGTCTTCTCCCATGTCCAGCGCAGCGATTCTTCCCACAGCCCATCCTCCTCCCAGCGCGAACGCCGGTGCAGGTAACGAATCAGCGAGTGAGAGAAGCTGCCAGTGTCGGAGCTTCCCTCTGCGAGTCCCGCCTATGTTGTTACAACTTCCTGTTTCCGCATAGGCGGGATTGGCAGAGGGAAGCTTGACGCTGACAGCTTCTCTCACTCGCTGATTCGCTACCTGCACCGGCGTTCGCGCTGCTGCTCGCTCAGTCCGACGCTTGTCACTGACAACAGACCAAGTAAGTAGAGGGGGAGAAAAAGGTGCCGGTACGCCGTACCGTTGCGTACCAGCACAAAAAAAGCACTGCTAATAACTACCTTCACTCTGGAAAGTTTCAATAAACTGCCTCAGATTTCAAAACCCTTCTCTGCACCCCTTTGGGGGTACGAACATTACTTGTTAAGAACCCCTGCTAATGGGTTAGCATGTAACTTTGAGGGGACTTTAATAGGGGTAAGCACATGGATAGGTTATAGTTGGGTCCCACATTTACATGGGTAACTCACAAAATACTGTGAGTTACATACTAAGGTGCCATATTTAGGTGCATTATTTATGCCTGCTATTGATGTGTAAATGGGTGCGGCTAAATATTGGCACATAAATGCCAACTTAGGCTAGTATTCTGTACTGGAATCTGAGTGCCTAGATGTGGTTATGAAATTAGCACGCTGCATAGAATTACCCCTATAGTGTTTTGTTTCCTTCTTTATGCTCCTGACATTTCCCATTGCTGTAAGATTTACGTTTTGAAGGACACAAAAGCTGTTCTATTTTTCCATTTATTTATTATAGGAAGCTTGAATCATGTTGGTATTTTACTTAGAGACTGAATCTGCAGCAAAATCCACAGTTCAGTATCAGCCAGATCCAAAGCTGAAACTGAAAATGTGGTGCCTGTCTCCACCCCAACCCCCACCACCCTTCAGGCCTCCGCTGACCCTCTCTGAGCATCAATGGGCCCTCCCTGGGCCTACCTTAAGCCCTGGTGGTCTAGTGGCCCCTTCAGGGGAAGAAAATAACCTCACTCTCCTGCCCGGGGATGCTCCTGCTTGAAAATAGCTGCTAAGACGTTTTGTGGCAGCCTCGTGAGACCGCTGCGGAAGGTCCTGGCAGTGATATTGAAATTGGCACTGGCATAATCAAGAGTATCTCTTCAGGTATGTGTACGTTTTTTAAAGATGAAGAAGCAGTCTTTCTCCGAGGACAAGCAGGCCATTAATATTCTCAAATCTGAGTATCATCAGCCAACGGAGCCTGGTGCAGATGCTGCCTAGCTAATACAGCAAGTAAACAATTCTAGCAACATCCCACCGTATATGCATAGGTGTCTTCTTGCCTGACATGCGAGTGCAGGTTCCTTATTCTATATTCTTTTTCTGCAAAGCTGAGAGATCATGTCTTTATGATCTCCAGTGCATATTAACAGATATTTTTTGTGCCTTCCCGTGTGAGTTTTTTCTTCATTTTTCTTCATAAACTTTATTTTCAGTACCTTTCCCTTTTATTTTATTATATTTTCGGCTTTTGAAGTTTTCTTTTTCGTGCAGCTTGTTAGACCCCGCTTAGGCTTGAGTATCAACCTCAATTTGAGCCTTGCCCCTTTGTGATGTACCCTGTTGAGGAATTTAATTTAGTCATGACTCTTCTCGATGTGTTAAGAAGATTCCCCCCCCCCCCCCCCAGTGGCTTCAAAAGGTGTGCCCAGTGTAATCGGGTGATTTCTGCCACGGACCTGCAGAATTGGTGCATCAGGTGCCTTGGGTCTGACCACTAGCCTGATTCTTGTTCTCTCTGTTTACAAATGCAGCTGAGGACACAGATCACAGATGATGCATCAGCTCCAGCAGGAGAAACATTTTGGCTCCTTGGCCGTCATAATCAAGAGCATCTCTTCAGGTATGTGTAGATTTTTTTAAAGATGAGTAACCAGTCTCTTCTGGTTTGACACCGGCTCTTTCTCAGGCTGTCTCTGAACCAGCCCCCCCCCCCCCCCCCCCCCCCCATCCTTTGCCAAAGCCTGCTTTTGATGAATGGTACTGAGCCATGCTCAGGGAGGAACTTGCACAAATGTTTCAGCTGCAGACCACTCAGGCAGCAAGAGTGCTTACACCAGTTATGGTGCAGGCTCAGCTCCTCCCTGAGGACTCTAGTCTGCCTGTGGAGCGATATTGAATGCTGATACCTCAAGAGGTATTGACATCAACCCATGTGGTACCTCTCTGTACATCGCGAGAGGAAGCGCCCCTAAACTCTGAGAGTAAGGCTGTATCTCGGCACACTTTGGGGCATGGACATGTTTCCACTGAGCCATTACTCAGCTTAAAATATACATGTAATAAGCTATTAAGAGGGACTTTTTCGATATGATGTCTAAGTCTGACTTTGGACATTTTGCTCCAAACGTTCAGAATCCAGGTAGCAAATATAGTGATTTTTGAAAAGGCAAAATGTCATCTTTTTTTTTAATGGCCACTTACTAGATGTTTTTGTGTTCTGTGTTTTTATCTTTTTGGTTCATTTTTGGAAAAAAAATATTCAAAGAAAAAAATGCGTAAAATTAAGCTATTGGGATGTAGAAGGAGCTAGCATTCCTAGTAGACTGGCCACATAGACATCGCAGTAGAGCACTGGGCCACTGCAGTGAACTTCCTATAAAGGCTCCCAGGTACATACACATTGCTCCCTTACCTACTTATATGGTTGTGGAGGCAAAGGGCCCCAGCATAAAGCACAATATTAAGGAGTGTGTGTATGTGTGATAATTTGTGAATGTGTAATGGTTTGTGCATGTGCTCTATTGGGAAAGAGCATGCACTCTTTAATAACTGTATAACAAGGTGAGGTATATGGAATTGTAATACATGACACTATCTGACATTACAAGTCTGACACTGAATGCAGACTATAGCTGATCTCATCATTCATGCAGAGGAAGCCTCAGCCTTCTATCTATACAAGAGAACACTGCCAAGGGTGCCAATGTACCAGAATAACAATGTTATTAGTACTGACATCATGGCAAGACCAGTGAAGGACTATCAGGTGTTCCCTTGCAGCTGAAGAGGCACTCTGACAGGAAAACACTGCACATTGTTTATGAAACCTGTCTCCTGGTAAAGGTGAACCCCTTCAACATGGTGCCAGTGAGACAATATTGTGGCCCTTCAGAGTCACAACATTTAGGATAAACAAAGTTATTTGGTATTGACAACAACGATAGAATGCATGTTACTAACACAGCTGTAGCTTGTGATTTCTGTTTAAAAAGGCTATAGACCTAGGCAAAAGCTCCCTGCATGCCATCTGTTCTGAAGTGCTGTACCTGCTCCTCTGTGTGATTGACCTGACTGTGGAACACCTCTCCTACCTGCCAAGACTAGATTCCTGCCACGTACTGGTCATGGTCATCGGTGCTGTCTTCATTCAGGTTATAAGTGCTGTCATTGCACTTGAGTTGGGCACTGTTGAACTGGAAGCCTCTCTTAGGGTTCCATGTGTGTACATGTGTGTGCTTGCTTCAGTCTGAATAAAGAGTGTGTTATTATTCTTGCATCTCTTTCACTGTTTAGCATATGGGTTTTTTGATACAGGAGCATATTTTTATAATTGCTGTAGGTACCGTGTTGGTTCTGTTTAGTATTAGGACATTAGAGTTTAGAGCTATCAAACATATAAACGGCAAGTGACCGACTCACCTGCAAATGTGCAGTAGAGTCGGAACGCTGAGTGTGTAGAAGTCCAAGCCCCGCCTCCACCAGCAGTACCGCCCAATAGGGAGGAGAGCTTGGGCATGGGCGTGGAAATCGGAGGAGCAGGGAGGGAAGGAGGGGGTGGAACTGAGGGAAACATGCTGGGGGGAGGGCAGGGGAGAGATCAGGGTTGGTGGATGGGGGGAGACCATAGGAAAAAAAAAACTAGACCGTTGTTACGGGCTTAACGGCTGGTAGCTAAAAGGGAATGTAATTTACCTTCTGAACAGTAGATCACCTAGCACCAAAGGGGTATAGTGTTATGTTTTTCCATAGTTTATACTAAGGATAGCACTTACTGCACACAACACCACTTTACTAGCCCTTATGTCTACAAGTGTCACTTATATATAGGTACAATAGGTTTATGGGGGTGCTGACATATTCCACCACAAGTGTAACAGATAGAGTAGACTATGGGCCTGGTTCCCCTTCTCCATAGTGCATTGCACTGACCACTAGTTGACTCCAGGAACCTGCTTACTGCTTTAATAGGACTGGCTATAACATCTGACACTGTCATAGAGGCTAGTATGTACCATTTCTTTCACATCTTTGGGGTTGGGAGGGGGTCATTGGCCACTGGGGGAGTAAGGGGGGGGGGATCATCCCTTTGTTCCTTCAGTGGTCATTTAGGCCTAGGTCTAGCTCAAAACATCTTTGTTTTAGTCCTGGACATTTTTCTTTTGTTCCATTATGTTAGAAAAATGTCCAAGTGTTAGGAATGCCCACGTCTTGCCCTTAACATGCCGTCTTGTGATTTGAATGCAGTGTGGATACACAGCATAGAAAAACACTTAAGCACATTTCGAAAATAGTGATTTGAACGTTTTGGCAAAGAAAACGTCCAAATGCTGCTTTATTCCACTTTTTAAATGGTTTTCTCTTTTGAAAATGAGCCCCTAAGTGTAAGAGCAGGAGAAGACATGTTTATTCAAAACTCTAGTTAATCGGTGGGGCAAAATAAACCAGGGAGACTGATTGCACACTACCTGGCATACAGGAGCAGCGATGGTGACTCAAAAGATTCACAGATGATGCTTCAACAAGTAATAAAGTTTATTGATCCCCAGTCAAGACTTGACATGTCACGTTTCGGCCTACCTGGCCTGCCTCAGTATGTATAAATACCATATAGATGGCATATATTTATTTATTTAGCACATACCCCACATAAAGCCTCAAGTAAACAACATAGCTTATCAATTAGAGAGGCACTATGAGGAACGAGACACAAATCATGAATAAATGTCAAGAGAATGTGAACAACTGATGATAACTGGAGCAACAATATAAAACCAAAAACTGTATACAAAATGGTTCTTGGTAAGAAAAATGGTGCAATAGAAGAATGATCAATTAAATGTTTATAATTAATCAAAAGGAATAACAAGCTGAGGCTGCTGCTTGAAGTCTTGGCAGTCATTTTCAAGAAGTGGCAGTAGAGGGGAGTTCAGTGGCAGCGGACAGGAAAGAGTTGAGTTATTTCTTGCCCCAAAGAGTCCACTAGACCACCAGGACCAGGGCTGCAAGATAGGCCCGGGAGAGGAGGGAAGGGGACAAGCTGCTTATGGATGGGAAAGAAGAGAGAGAGGGCAAGCTATGTGTGGATGGAAAGGAGAGAAGATGGCAAGCTGTTCATGGATGGGAGAGGAGAGTGGGACATTCTATATATGGAGGGGGAGGGAAAAGGGGGAAATGCAGCACATGGATTGAAGGGGATAGAGAGGAGAGGGGGATTTGCTGCTCATTGATGGGAGGGAGAGGAAAGGGGAATATGCAGCTCATGCAGGTTTGTTTGTTTTTTTTGGAAATGTACATCTTTCCTAATCTTGTATTTAGACTACAGAAGAAAATGCATGTCTGTTACTTTTACTACTATTTTCACTGTTTCTAGAATCTGGCTTTCTTTGGGATCAAAGTGACTATGCAGCAGGGGTGAGGGCAGGGTGGTATTTTTTTTTGTTACATTTGTACCCCGCGCTTTCCCACTCATGGCAGGCTCAATGTGGCTTACACGGGGCAATGGAGGATTATGTGACTTGCCCAGAGTCACAAGGAGCTGCCTGTGCCTGAAGTGGGAATTGAACTCAGTTCTTCAGTCCCCATTTTTATTTTTTGTGTCCTCTTTTTTTTTTTTTTATCTCCGCAAATACGGTAATCCTACTCCATCCCCTCAACACAGGTTCAGTTTCAATGGCAAGTGAATGGTAAGGTGCTGCTGCACCTGCCCCTGGAACTGCCAGAGACCCAGCTCTTTGTGTCAGGGAAGATGGGGTCAGTAGCAGGAGGTCACTGTCCTCTTCCACCTGAGGCTGTTCGTGCTGCTCCTGGGGTGGCATAGGGAGGTTGGCATGAGCAGGAGGGGGGGATGTTGGGCCTTGGCTGCTTCATTTTCCACCTCCTCATCTTCTCTTCCCTCTTCCCCTTCTTCTTCTTCCTCCTCTACTTCCATTTCTTTCTCATCTCCTTCCTCTCCCTCTCTAGGGGCTGCTGGGCATGGCCCTGTGACAGCAGGTCCAGGGGGTAGTGCAGCTGGTGACTGAGCTATAAAGTGGGAAATATAGACATTGATTGCAGATTCACATTTGACCATTACCTAATCCAAGGTGGGCATTGTAGTTGGGAATTAACCATGGTATATGGGGATTAGGGGTGAACCTTTGCCTATTGGTTATACATTGCCACCTCCTGTTTACAGTAACCTGTTACAGTGTTCAGGTAGGGCAACAGCTCATTCAGCAGCTCCCTTCCTCTAGGATGAGTGAGAAGTAGAGAGGGATCCCGTGTTGTGTGCATTTGACACTGCAGTGTTTCTCAACTGCCTGCACCTCCAGTTGGTGTCACGCTAGTGCTGCCACAGATTCAGGCTCCGTTTCCTTAGATCTCTGTATGTAGACAAGGGTTGGGGAAGGGAGAGGTTGAGTGGCAGGTATATGACATATTTCACAATGCTACCTTGCTATTCATAGTGGGGCTTGGCTTTACAGTGTTAAATTACTTCTCCTGTCTCTACCTCCACATGCCACAATGTAGATTGCCATATTGATGTCTGTATATTTGCCTCATGACATGGAGGAAGAGGCTGTTGTGGTGGCTTCAGTGTTCTGATTTTAAAGACAAGACATATATGGCAAGGACAATCTTACACTCTGACATGTGGAAGGGTGGAGGAGGTAACCGAGTGGTTAGAACAGTTGACTTGCCATGAAGAGGTGGCCAGTTCAAATCCCACCAGTGGTACCGATCACCCTGAGCTTCTCATCTCATCCTCCACATCCACAGGTATATGATTAACATCAAATAGTACCTTGTCGTGCTGGAGTCACAGCTGACAGTACCTTGCTTGCATTGTGCACTGATTTCCCTAGGGAAGGAGGCTTGCTCATTGTAAGAGGCGCTGATGCAGCATGGAAGAGGTAGCCCAGTGGTTAAAACAGTTGATGTGACATTCAGGGTAGGCTAGTTCAAATCCCACCAGTGGTACCTAACACCCTGAGCTGTTCATCCTCCATTACTACAGGTACATGACTGACATGTGAACAGTGCTTTGTAGTGCTGCATCAGGAACTTTACTGTACCCTGTCTGTATTTTGCACTCACTTCCTTAGGGAGAGAGGCATGCTCATTACAGCATGCAATGAGTCTGAGCATCCTAACTTTGGGCCACCCTAGTCCCACCCATAACACACTTCCAACACCCCCCCCCCCCCACACACACACACACACTTGCTATTTGGATGAACTACAGTGCAAAACATTCAAATTCTGCCTTTTGAAAATCATGATTTGGATGTTTCAGCAGATGGACATTTTGTGGACATTTTGAGACATTCATTTGCTTTGAAAATGAGTGCCATGGCAACTATGTGTCTTTAAACAATACTGGCACAAATGCTGCAAAAACAGTGCCTAGATTGTGGATGTTGTTATTTACACCTACTTGGGTGCAGACTTAAATGTTATTACATGATTTATAAAATAAATGCGTAAATGATTACTCTATCTGTGGTCCACCTCAACTCCTCCCCTAAGTACACATATTGTACAAGTATATGCTGGCAAGAACTGCATATACTTTAAGGTGTGACCTAATTTTATGAGAGGACTTTTACCCCCCAAAAAAGGATTATAAAATAACCCTCTAAAAGACAAGAGTAAGGCAGAGTGCTGGCGTGCATGGAGGTATTTGTGACCTGGATTGGCCACTGTTGGAAACAGGATGCTGGGCTTGATGGACCTTTGGTCTGTCCCAGTATGACAATAGTACTTATGCACTAACATGGCGCCATGCACCTGAGCTCCCATGCCCTGGCTGGTTGGGGGGGGGGGGGGGAGGCAAGCTGTAATAGACAGCGAGCCTTGATGACCAAAAGGGGGCTTTCGTGCCAGGCTGGACTCCCTGCTGGAAAGGAGAGGCCAGAGATATGGGCTTAAAGCCCGCAGGATTACTGGGCGCACCCTCTTTGTCTCCAAGGACACTGGCGGAAGCAGCCTACCCTCCCACCCACCCCCTTGACTTATTTTCTCTTTTGTTTTACGAATGTTGCAGCTTGTAAGGGCAGGGCGGGAATACCCGGGCCTGGGTGATTGGAGAAGCGCTAATTCATCAGGTTGCAGTTTGGTGCAGATGGGTTCACTTCACCTGGGTTGAACGTACCTTGCTGGGTGGTGGGAGCATCCTGGGTACAGCATATAGTGCATTGGTCAGTCTTGCTTATGGTGATGTTAAACTGCAGTCCTGAAGATCTGTGAACCAGCTTGGCTTTCAGAATATCCCCTAAGGAACATATCAAGGAGGTTGTTTGTGTTTCTTTTCTTTTTTATTTATTTGACCCATGATAAGGGCAGTGCATGCAAATATCTCTCAGAACTTCACCACAAAGCCCCATTTTAGACAGAACTTATAAATAGGAACTGGGGACACCCAGGTCAGGCCATGTCAAGTTCTGCTAATATTTTAGAAAAATAAATCTGCTGAAATAGAACCTTTTCTAAAATATATGCAGGAATAGACATTATCCCCCAAATTCTATAAATGGCACTCAAAATCATGCTCACAAGTTTGGGCATGTGCCCATTTGCACATGGAATTTAATTGAATAACAAGCCAGTTAAAACCAACAATTTGATGCTAACAATTATTGGCGCTAATGGGTAACAATTTGAATTTATGCACACATCTTCTTAGTTAGAATTCTATAAAGATGTGAGTGTACATTTTTAAGTGTGCATCTGAAAAGGGTGCATGACCATGGAAGGAGAATGGTTTAGGTCACGGGCATTCACTTCAGACGTGCACAGTATTATAGAATATGGGAGATCCACATCTAATGTTAGGGGCCTTTTTACTAAGCAGCAGTAAGCCCAATGAGGCCAATCAAGGAGCATAACTCCCAAATTAGGAGCACAAACCCTTTGGATATCAGCCAGTCTGGAACTACCGCTGGCCCAATATGGGCGCCGGAGCTACTTCAACCCCCCAGCTTGCTGCATTTCCAGGTCTATCGGAAATATTTGAAAAAGTATTTCCACAGGGTGTTACCCAGCAGTAATTGGGCAGCACCATGCGCTGTTCAGTTAATGCCAGGTTAGCACAGGAGCCCTTACCGCCACATCAATGAGTGGTGGTAAGTGCTCCTCCCCCACATGGCCACATAGTAAGTGCAGTCTTACCACATGGCCATTTCTTTTTTTCAGCCTTTTTACCCACTGCAGTAAGAAAGGCCTCGGTGCACGGAAAAAATGGCCGCCGCCGCTAGCACATGGCCCTTTTTACCACAGCTTAATAAAAGGGCCCCTTAGACATGAGGATTTACCCCAGGTTTTACTTGGTGTAAATCCTCGCACCCAAAATGGGCCATGGATCTGTGTGAAGCGTTATTCTAATAAATGGTGCCCAACTTGGAGCACCATTTATTGAATAGCACTCGGCGGTCATTTTTTTTGGTGCCCAAATTTACTGAATTTAGTCCTCTATGCAGCAGCTACATGAGGCAGGAACAACTATTTTGCAAGTGTAAATGTCTAAACTATCAAAAGGCTAACACAGCAACATAAATGTCTGTCATCACTTACATATATATATGGCAGTATTTTAGAACATATATAACACCTGCTGTCAAATAACGTCAGACAATCTCATATAGAGGTAATGGGCCATCCATATGATATTCCTTCAATTGCTTCTAGAAAATCATCACTTTATATTGTCATCAGTACATATATTGTTTGATAAGATATTTTGAACCACTTTTTTTTACAAATATTTATTTGGCACATAATCCCCTAAAATGAAAGAAGATAAGTGAATTTGTCTTTAAAGAAGCAAATGTTTATTAGATGAGAGAAACTTTTAGTGAATAAGTATAAAAGATATAAAAAAGATATTTGTAACAAAAAAAGTGGTTCAAATTATCTTATCAAAACATTTATGGACTGATGACAATATGAAGTGATGACTTTCCAGCAGTAATTGAAGGAATATCACTACTGATGATCCATTACCTTTATATGAGATTGATTGAAGTTATTTGACAGCGGGTGTTATATATGTTATAGGATTAGTATAAGCCAGGAGTGTCCAACCTTGGCCCTTGCCAGGTTGGGTTTTCAGGATTTCCCCAACGAATATGCATGAAATCTATTTGCATACAATGAGGGCAGTGCATGCAAATAGAGCTCAGGCATATTCATTGGGGAAATCCTGAAAACCTGACTACATTGCGGCCCACGAGGACTGAGGTTGGACACTCTTGGTATAAGCGACGCCCTGCAACTAAAAAAAGTGATTTGTTGTTAGCCAATTGAAATCTTTGGAAGTATTTCAGAAAATACATGTGCAAATGCCAACACTTAAGGTGTGTATGTGTGCCATTTTAGAAACCTATATGTCCATATGCAATCAATTAAGAACATAGGGCCTTTTTTTATCAAGCCATGCTAGTGGTACCCAGTGCGGCAATGCAGATAAAGCCCATTCACTTTGAATGGGCTTCGTTGGCATTGTTGCATGGGAATCACAAGAGGCCCAGAGTCTGCAATCATTCAGCAGAATTAATATTGGGTGTTGGGAGAACAGGGGGATTAAGTGGGCAAGCTCCCCTAATCTCTCCAGTAAAGTGATGGCCAAATGACCAATTTCTATTTAAAAAAAAAAACCCTAGATGCCCCTGGGAGCAAATGTAAATCCCAATATTCAGAACAGTGAGCGTGGATATGCATTCCCTTTCTAAAATGGGGGAATACAAGTATGACTCACTCTGGCCTTGTCCAAACTATGCCCCCTTGCCACATGCATGTAGTCATGATTTCCATGTATAAATTCAAGCTTTCTGAAATTGAGGTTTCTACATTTCTGTGATATGTATGTGTATATGCTGGCATTTACATGTGCAAATCATGAATAGGGCTTTTAAAATAACCAGCACTGTCACGTTAGGCTTCAGAAACACTAATATTAAATACCTTGGGGGCTCAGTTACATTTGATTTACATTCACATTAAAGGGAAAAACTCCAGAAAATGTTATAGGACAAACTGAAAGTAAGACTGTGGTGGGAAGATATTATATTATGCTTTTCAAAGTGTTTCATAAAACTGACTAATCATGTGTCTTTAATAAATTTAACTGTGCAATAGGAAAACATCTTTCAAAATTATGCTTAAAGAGTTTCTAAGAAAGAATCCTAAAACGTTAAATTCACAGTTTAAGTCTATACTTCCCAGCTTGGATGATTTTATTCAAAGATATGAAGACTTTCGTCCTGATATTTAAAACCATTCAACCAACCAGGAACAGCTCCTGGCCGGTTAAATGACACTTAACCGGATCTCCAGCAATATTTTTTGGGCTAGTGCTAGTTAAGTGGAATCTCTTGCCTAAGGAATTACTTTTAGAGACTTCTTTGAAGCAGTTAAAGTGGAAATTAAAACCTTTTTTTTTTTCGGAAAGCTTTTATGGAGGCTTAGACTGGGCTCAGGGAAATTCTGCAATATAGACATTACTTGGTAGATTTTTCCTTACTTTTATTTAGAGATTGAATGGTTGAATGTTTGGTCTTGTGGGTGAACTTTACTATTATTTTATGGTGTTCCTTTCCTGTTTCTATCTTTTACAATTTTTTTTTTTTTATTGTAAAGCACTTTGATTTTGTGAAAAAGTTAAACTATTCAGCCCTGACCATGGGAGGCAACCCGGTTACCTCCCGTGGTCTGAATATTGAGCCTATTCTCTCAAACACTTTAGTCTTATTTCTGAAACACGTCTCTGCTTCTGGTTTTCCATATGCAACTTTGTGGATGCTTGTCTTCCTGTGGTTATAGACTAGCCCCCAGATTCTATATATGGCACTGATCCAAGATATGTGCCCAACTAAATTGGCTTATGAAACAATTAGTGGCAGTAATTGGCTGCTAATTGGTATCAAGTTGGATTTGCATGCATATCTTGCTATGCGCTATTCTATAGCAATGCTCACCCAAGTCCCATAATGTGGATTCCAAAGGTGACCATGGGCAGGTCAGGGGGTGTTCCTAAAATTTGCATGCAGTATTATAGAATACTGGTGATGTGTGACCAAATTTGTTGTTGTAAATTACACCTAGTTTTAGTAAGGAAAAGTCCTGGCACCCAAATCTGGACACTGTGATATAGGCTATTCTGTAATGGATGCCAACTTTTGAGCACCATTTGCTGAATCTAACTCTAGCTCCTTTTTCTCCTAGCCTTAATTGTAGGGCTAACACCACCAGAAAAAAAATATTCAGTAGTATTCTCAATCCAGGACTAAAGTGACCAGCACTGAACTTAAGGGCTATTGGTGTAAGGCTGCAGTTTACAACTACATTACATTCAAGGTGGACTAAGCAAGCAAGCTATTTAGTGCAGTTTAGAGAAAAAAATGAAACCCAACAAATTTACCTGAAAAGCATGAGACAATTTGGTTGTAAGAATTTTAAACACTATCCACTGTAAGCATTTTCCCCACAAAACTGACTGCTTGGGACTGTTGTATGGGCTTTTGATCTTTTTAAATATCTGTGTAGAAAGAAAGTTTTTTCCCCAGTGATCTCTAATCTGAGGGACTTTGCCCAACCCTAGCTCCTCCTACATGATGCTTAATAGCATTGCATATAATTAGTTTCCACTCCTCTTGCAAATAGTTGGGCAATACATTTTAAGTTCTGAGGTGCTGCCTCGTACTGTTCTCACCTATGGAAGGGTCATGCATATATATACTGCCTTTCTGTGGTACAACCCAAGTGGGTTGCATATATTATATGAAGGTACTTTCTCTGTTCCTTGTGGGCTCACAATTTAAGGGCTCATTTTACTAAGCGGCGGTAAGCCCAACACGGACTTACCACTCGCTATACAGGAAGTACTGCCGGGCGCAGCAGCCTGGTGGAACTTCCCACCCCTAGCATGAAGTCATTTCTGGCGCTACAAAAATGTATTTGTTTTTGTAGCGATCGAGTGTACCCGATGTTTCCTGCAGGAAGGTGAGACTTCCCTTTTACTAGGTGCTGTAAAGGGGGGCCTCGGCGCACATGTAAAACATGCCGCAGCTTGGTAAAAGGGGTCCTACGTTTTTGTACCTACTGCAGTGGATATCCAGCCCTCACTCCATCAAAGAGAAATGCTATGAGAATGTGAATATCTTAATTTTTAATTTGCTTTGATTTGTTTATAAAATATTGAAATTTTGTTAGCAAGACCCAGCTTGTTCTTCAGTTTGCAAAGAAGCCAGAGCTGAAGCACAGGGATATAAAGACCTGAATCATAATGAATATTCCCTCTCAACTTCTCTTCTGCCTCCATCTGCTGGATGAGAGGACAACCCGTGATTTAAAGAAAAGCTACGAAAATGGTATGGGATTTGTGTTGCAAACTGTATGAGGAGAGACTTGCCGACCTGAACATGTATACCTTGGAGGAAAGGAGAAACAGGGGTGATATGATACAGACGTTCAAATATTTGAAAAGTATTAATCCGCAAACTAACCTTTTCCGGAGATGGGAAGGTGGTTGAACTAGAGGACATGAATTGAGGTTGAAGGGGGGGCAGACTCAGGAGTAATGTCAGGAAGTATTTTTTCACGGACAGGGTGGTAGATACGTGGAATGCCCTCCCGTGGGTGGAGATGAAAATGGTAATGGAATTCAAACATGCGTGGGATACATACAAAGGAATCCTATTTAGAAGGAATGGAATCTTAGTGGAGATTGGGTGGTGACACCAGTATTTGGAGAGTAAAACCGGCGCAGGGCGGACTTCTACGGTCTGTGCCCTGATCGTGACTGTATAGATATGGATGGGCTGGAGTGTAAATTTTAAGGGGCTTTGACGTTAGCTTCAGAACTTTTAGTACAGGAACAGTGCTGGGCAGACTTTTATGGTCTGTGCCCTGAGAAAGGCAGGGACAAATTAAACTCGGGTACACATATAAAGTATTACATACCATGTAAAATGAGTTTTTCTTGTTGGACAGACTGGATGGACCGTTAAGGTCTTTATCTGCCGTCATTTACTATGTTACTAAGGATTCTCAACACACTCCTCAGGGCACACCCAGGCAGTCAGGTTTTCAGGATACTCACAATGAATATTCATTAGATCAATTTCCATGCACTGCCTGCATTGTATGCAAGCATATCTCATGCATATTCATTGGGATATCCTGAAAACCTAACTGGCTAGGTGTGTCCTGAGGACTAGGTTGACAACCCCTGGCTTAGGCTATTCTGGAAAAAAATCCGCAACTTCAAGTCAACAGGTCTAACATTTACTTTACTTAACAGACTAACCTTACTTGGTAAGATCCTGCTACAGACCTGCACTGCTGATGGAAAATTCACTTGAAGATTTTTTTTTTTTTTTGTATTTGAAAACCTGCTGGACATTTGGGTTTGATTCCCAGGTCAGGGAGACAGTGGAGGCAACATTAGCAACTCCTAAGGGCAGGCAGGGACACGTCATGGAGGAAAGTTATCAACCTGGGCTACCTTAAGATATGTTATTTTACTATTAACCCCAGTGACTAGGTCTCATTGAAAATGGGTCATATGCTAAAATAGCAGTAGTTAGTGGTAAAATAGCTCAACTTAAGGATAGTCCGTGTTGATAATTATGCCCCCAATTGGTGTCCTGACTCACCTACACTTACCTGGTTTTGGCCCCTAGCCCAGGGCTGTTACTACAGTGAAGTAGGTTGGGGTGCCAGGAGTTATAAAAATTGGTGAAAAGAGTCATCTGGAGCGTGGTTTTTGCCTACAAAATACAACATGGCAGTAACGTATGAACATTGCATAAACCAATTACAAAGCATCCATAGGTTCTAAAATGTACTGATTTTTTTTTTTTTTTTTTTTTTGTAGAGAAGATTTGCTGTAGGTTTATACCGGGCAGCTGTTGATCTAAGAAAATAAGTGATCGCATTATTTGAATATAAGATCTATGAAATTATTATTAATGAATAAAACAAGCCCTCAATATAGTTTATTTAAAGTTTCCTGCAGTCAGGTTTTGCCCTTAAGAGAACTGTTCACGTTGAAATTAGTAAACTTCCTTGTAATGAATCATACCATTTACGGTTTATAGGTTTGCAGCAATAGTTGGAATATAGATTGTCCTTTTTTTTTTTAATTTATTGATTAAAGGGATAGAAGCGTTCTCTTGATGGAATGTTAGAGACAAGATTAGAGTGAGAAGTAAATAAGAATTAGTGTATCTGAAATTCTCCAGGGATCTACCGAACAAGTTTAGTGACGAATTGATTTCCGACCTTTGTTCTGTTTAATGAATGGAATCTCCTGATCACTCATGCGATGCAAGAGAAGCCATTGCATGCAGCGTTCAGTTTGTATCTGTCAGCGTGTGTGAGGTCAAGATCTTTTGCCTAGTTGACTATTTTATTAGAAAATTTTATATGTGTCAGAAGTTCGAGGTGTTCCTTAGGAAAGAAGAGGTGCAGCGTGTACACAACCCCAGAGTAGGAAGATGTAGCACTTAAGATCATAATTAGTATGTGCCTGCTTACATAATCCATTTTTAGGCAGCCATAATCTGGACCGTCTTTATGGAACAATAAACCTAGCCCGGGGGCCATTCTGGATCATATTTTACTTTCGTTTATACAACCAATTAGGAAGGGATTTCCTTTATCTCTGCAGACAATAAACTGCTTCAAATGACTCCAGCCTGGGGCTGAGCGCACAGATCTACAACCTTGTGACGTTAAATCCCAAAAAATGTGTGTAGAGCTTTAATTGTGTCTTGACGCTCACCTGTGCATTAAAGTTTACTTATTCCTGCAGTGTTGCGGCCCCCACTAACTTGTAATTTGTTTGGGAGTTTGCTTTTAGGAGCATCAAGGAAAGCCACTGCATCCTGCTGTTAACTGACCCTGATCTTTAAGAAGAGTGGGGAAAAAAAAGAGGCTGTTTTCCAATTCCACCTTAACCTTGCACACAATCCCTTTAACAAATTAATTAATCCTAATGAATTAACACTTCATTTATTTAAACGCGCTACAGTTCATGAATTAAATTTTCATGCAGTGATTAAAGGCTGTTAAAATATGCATGATTTCGTTAAAATTTTATAATAAATCAGGTCAATGTGTTTCATGACAAGACAACTATTTCCCAGCTCAGAAAGTACTTTGATTTTACAGAGAGGGTGCATCTCTTTCTTCTTCTCCCCCCCCCCCCCCCCTCCCAGAAAAGAATGGATTAAAAAAAAACAACGTTTGGATTTAGGCTATATGCAAATCTCCCCCTCATCGGCATAAAAGAACTCAAGTGCACGAGACAGGAAGATGCCAAGTTAGTGGAATGAAGCACTAGCCCTGGGTAGGAGAGTTTCTAAAACGTAGGCCATTCGAAAGGAGACTAGAATGCGCTCATCTATCCTCTCAGCTTGTTATTGGCACTTTTCTGTCACCACGGTTTTTGTAAAACTGACTAGCATATAGTGCCCAGTACCAGTAAAAACAAAAAAAAAAACCACATACCAGAGACATGGGCAAGAAAGTGTGTGTGTGAGAGAGAGAGAGAGAGAGAGAGAGAGAGAGAGAGAGAGAGAGAGAGAGAGAGAGAGAGAGAGAGTGAGTGAGTGTGTAAGTATATATGTATGAGACAGAGAACTATTTGATCTGATCGGGCTGTCTTGTTAGTCTCATTGGACGGGACGGGAGTTGAGCGGTGGGGATGGGGGGCCTCAATCACAACCCAGGACTTCAGTGCCAGCATTCAACACTAGGTGTAACGGGAGACTGACTTGGAGTAAACTTCGCCAGAATATTCACTGAAAAAGAACAATTCTAGCAATAAAAATACGGTTAAAGTTATGATCCGCCAAAAGCCGACTTGTAACCCATGTTTGGAAGGCAGGACGTGTCGGTAATAAATATCTGAATCTGATGCAAATTCATCCCTTGTGAACTTTGTTGACAGAAGTGTTACCATGATATTTAAATGCAGGGTGGAAGAGATGGAACTTTGTACTTGTGAAACAGGAAACATTTTGCAGACATCTGGAAAAGTGAATGCACTTTATTTCTGATCCAAACTTATATCATTTTCTTTCCCCGCCTCCCCCAATACCCTTGTTCACGGGCTGTAATATTTCATAGCTCCTTATTCTCTATAGCTTAAGTCTGTACTAGTCTATCACTTTTCTCTTTTGTTTTGTTTACATTTGTCTTGTTAAATGTCCCGTTGCATTGCTCTTCAAGTGCTGATATGAAGACATTTGTAATCCTCCTGCACCTTTTCAGTTGTCTTATCTTACTAACTGTGACAGCTAGGAACCAGCTGGAATGAAGCCTGCACCGTTCAGTTCTTTTTCATTGCTGCTATTGTAACACGGTATTAGTGTTTGTAATCCTGATGTTAAAACAATCATTTTCCTAAATAAAATATGTATTTTCCTCTCCAAACAAATACAGCAGGCTCAGCAGGTTCATTCTCATCCATATAAAGTTGCGTTCAGGGCTTCCCAGGGGAATCAGTAATGGATAAGTCTTCCCTTCCACACGGAATTTAACGCATTATTCTTTGAACTGCCGGCTTGCAGCAGAAATTCAGAAAATCTAAACAGTGGTGAGTTTGGACTTTCATTCAGATGTTACAATCCTTAATGCAAACTTTGAAATAACTTCCTTAGGTTACCAGTCCACGCCGCTCTAGAGCCAGACTCGTCAGACCACTGACTAATAGCTCAAAGTTAGTAATTAATTAACACCTTTTTTTCTTTTGCATTTCTGCTGCAAAAGAATTTCCTAACAACAATAATACTGCCATTCCTGAGTTATAATTTGAATCCTCAAATGATGTATTCATTTGATGTTTTTTTTTTACAGTTAATCCAAGAGGTTACAAAGCGATCAACTACAGCATACTTTAATTTGCATGTTGGGTTCATTGTCTTTTTGTTAAATTGTATTATATTTTCACCTGTAGGTACATCACGTTATGAGGTAACCTGTGCATTTTTGTTATTCAATCTTGAATACATATTGTACGTGTTTTACATTTAAGATGAAATAAACGGACAAACTGATAAAAGACTGTCAGTCTGTGCCAGATACCATGCTGTGGCCCTATATGTTTAGCACTATGTACGGACTATTCCGATTGCTCTCCTATAGGCAAAACAATTCATTGTCCATAAATGTTCAATGCTCGTTCTCATTTTTTTTTGGGGGGGGGGAGGGGGAAATGCATTCCGGATAGATAAGTGTGTAAGAAGAATTTGAAAAATAGTGCAACCGAAATTGTAATTTTCCAGGAACAGTCCCACATTTGAAAGGGAAACTCTTCACACCATATGTAGGCAATGCTAGTGTAAAACAAATACAGTGAAAATTAATGGAATCATAACTACTTAGAACAAATATTTATTCTTACTGTACACCGCCTTGAGTGAATTCCTTCAAAAAGGCGGTAAATAAATCCTAATAAATAAATAAATATCGCTGCCAAACGTTATTAGTCAGTCACTGTGAGAGGCTACCAATCTTTAGTTCAAAGATCACCATTCTGCATAATATATTATACGAATCAGGGGAGATGCAAAAAGGATATGCCTTCTGCATCCATCTAAGTTTTGCTGCGGTTTCCAGCCGCTAAAAGGTAAAGCACGCAGCACGCATGCTCGATAGCTGCAGGTGTAGCGCTCGTCTCGGTCACTCTAAGACAAGCTCTCGAACTATGACAGCGGCCAGAGCCGAGACAGGCAACGAGGCAGAGCCCGCTGCTGATGCCTATCAAGCCGCGCCAGCCACGACATCTCGCGAGAACAGCGTGCAGACGGCAACGTGATCTGGGGGGCTCAGGTGTAAGAATGCGGCTCGGCTCAGTAGCGGGATAGAGCAGACAGATAAGTGAGACCAAGAGGCGAGAGGGAGGCGCACTGTGCGGTCAGGGGGAGCTACGAGCAGCAGCTGCAGCAGAAAGAGCGGCGGGAGCTTTGCTTATCTCCTGCCAAGAGCTTCACAGGAACACTTTCGCCCATACTTTAGGAGTGTTTTTGGATTACATGCAAAGTCCTCAAGATGATGTCCATGAACAGCAAGCAGCCTCATTTTGCAATGCATCCCAGCCTACCTGAGCACAAATACACCTCTTTGCACTCCAGCTCTGAAGCAATCAGAAGAGCCTGTCTGCCAACTCCACCGGTAAGTGCTCTCTCTCTTTTTCACCTTCACTTTTGTCTTTTTCCCCCCTCCTCTTACTCTCTTTCCTGCACGCTGCATGTGTGTATGTGCATTATTAGTAAGAATAAAGCTCCCGAACGGCTGCCAGGCACATTTTGACAAGCCGCGCTTAATGTTTTTTTCATGTGTTTCCTCTACAATCATCTGAACGCCTGTGATCTCTCTCTCTCTTTTTTTTTTTCTTTTTTTGAAAGCTTGTTCACACCAGTCTCCGGCTCCATCCACTTTCTTTATTAATTTTTCTGACTCGGCCTCTGAAAGGATTTTTTTTTCTTGATGCCTCCTGTGCTTGACAGAATTCCCCAACTGAGAGTTACATATCCATTTCTCCTTTTTTTTTCCTCTTCCCCCCTCGCCTTCCCCTTTCCTCGTGCTTATTTTGATCTTTTCTTTCTCTGTCTCTCTTTTCACTGGTTCTTTTCTCTTTCTTCCCCCTCCACTCTCCCTACTCCCCTGATCGCAGCTGCAGGGCAATATCTTCGCCAGCCTGGATGAGACCCTGCTGGCCCGGGCGGAGGCTCTGGCAGCCGTCGACATCGCTGTGTCCCAAGGCAAGAGTCACCCATTCAAGCCGGACGCCACCTACCACAACATGAACAGCGTGCCGTGCACTTCCACCTCCACCGTGCCGCTGGCCCACCACCACCACCATCATCATCACCACCACCACCAGCCCCTGGAGCCCGCTGACCTTATGGACCACATCACCTCCCCCTCGCTCGCCCTGATGGCCAGCGGAGCGGGGCACGAGGGACCCGGAGCGGGTGGGGGAGGCGGCGGCGGAGGAGGCGGCGGAGGAGGGACCAGCGGGGGCCTGATCTCCACCTCGGCCCACCCGCACTCGCACTCGCACATGCATGGGCTGAGCCACCTCTCACACCCGGCCGCTATGAACATGAGTTCGGCCCTGCCGCACCCGGGCTTGGTGGCAGCCCACCATTGCGCGGTGGCCCAGGCCGCCTCGGCGGCGGTGGGCGCGGCGGGCTTGGCGCCCATCAGCGACTCTGATACGGACCCCCGCGAGCTGGAGGCCTTCGCCGAGCGCTTTAAACAGCGCCGCATTAAGCTGGGGGTGACCCAGGCCGACGTGGGCTCAGCCCTGGCCAACCTGAAGATCCCGGGCGTGGGCTCCCTGAGCCAGAGCACCATCTGCAGGTTCGAGTCGCTCACCCTATCCCACAATAACATGATCGCCCTCAAACCCATCCTGCAAGCCTGGCTGGAGGAGGCCGAGGGAGCCCAGCGCGAGAAAATGAACAAGCCCGAACTTTTCAATGGGGGCGAAAAGAAACGCAAGAGGACTTCGATCGCCGCCCCAGAGAAACGCTCCCTGGAAGCCTACTTCGCGGTGCAGCCCCGGCCCTCCTCTGAGAAGATCGCGGCAATCGCCGAGAAACTGGACTTGAAAAAGAACGTAGTGCGCGTTTGGTTTTGTAATCAGAGACAGAAGCAGAAAAGGATGAAATTCTCGGCCACCTATTGAGAGTGGACACGTTTTGACTTTTTCCCCCTTCCCCTCCTTGTTTCCTTCCCCCCTTTCACTTCCTTTGAGTTTTCTTCTCTGGCTTTTTTTTTTTCTCGTTTCTTTGTTTCTCTCCCGGGTTTTGGAGAGGACTTCTACAGATAAAGATGAATACTCTTTAAAAAATATATAACAAAGCATAACTATTATCTGGTGAGCAAGGAACCGTCTATATCTGTATGCAGCTCTTTCTCGCATTCTCTCTTCATATATGCATAAGTATATTTAGAGAGAGAAAGAGATTTAGCTGTCTATACAGATACATAGAAACGTATAAAAAATCCTTAACCAATAAAATCATGGAAATAACTCCGACTACAATAACATTATACACAGTATGGTACGCGTCCTCGGTTTGGTAACTCTGATAAGCAAACTCACAAATCTAGAGGTGAAAGTGTTGGTGACCATGAATAATGATGTGAACTCATTAATTTCGTTTTCCCCTCTGAGGCTTGGTGTTTCTCTTTCTTTTTCTTTTCTTTCCTCTGTTATTATTTGGGTTTCACGTTGTTGGTGAATGTGAAGTATGCAAATTGCAAGTAATTTAGATGGGCCAGTTTCTCTGCTGACAGGAGGAGATAAGACCGGAGAACAGCCGACCTGGCAGCTCCTTCTCCCAAACATTGTCTGAAGGGCTGGTGATTGATACTCAGCACGTCAAGGTTTAGAATTGAGTCAGAATGAAAAGAACGTTCCGAAAAGGGGGGAAAAAAAAAAGCAGAAACAAAAAGTTACCACGTTCCTCCTTTTATACCGTTATCTTTTTTCTCTCCCTCCCCCCCCCCTTCACCAAATATTCAGAAACTGAATTCTTGTATTTTAGCACATGAGATGAGCTGTGGTCCAAGAATAGCTGCCATTCTCTTTGGGTTTCCTTACCGACCCATTGGAGATTATGTGGAATCACAACGTGAAAAGTTAACTGTCTCTGCTTCCAGTCAGGGATAGCGTTTTTGTTTGTTTATTTATTTATTTTAAGACTGCCTTCTTAGCAAGTTTAAGAATATCAAGAAATCTGTTTTTAAGGGTCTGCATGTTGGAATAAAAAGGGGGGTTATCGTTTACCTTATGTAATAAAACACCGGGTATGAGAAATGTTTTATTATTTGCACTATAGTGTTAGAACTGAATTCAGAAAAAGAAGATGATGTCCGGCTAATGTAGGTGCATCCTTGGTGGATTAAAACGTAAACTGAAATATAATTAAAGCACGGTGGATAGCCTATACCAGACCGTGGACTTAAGGTCTAACTGAGTCAATGGTACTGGTTTACTGCAATTCCGAAACTTCAGAGAAATGATAAAGAGACTGAAATCCATGCGTGACCTAGAAGGCACTAAAAGATTTATTATTTATTAATTCGTGTTATTTATTCTGTTTCTTGTTTGCAGCGCAAACATTTCTATGCATTTAAAACTCAGCACTAAACGGACTAGCTTATGGTAGACCTTTTGTCGGTGGTGTGATTTCACTGTTTACTGCCTGTTTTCACTGAAAACACAACATTCTTGTCATGTTGTAATCAGGAGAAGGAGGACAATTGTAAATATTTTGTTTGGCGCACAAAAAAATATTACAAACTGTGACCACGTGTGGCTCCTGAAATGTCTCATTGACTTACCTGCTCATGTTATGTTTACTGAGCTTTCAGCTGGGGGTCTCTTTTTACTACTCATTTTATTTATTTTTTGTCACAAAATGTATTTCTGGAAGCCAATAACAGCAGGGAGATACGTACCAGCACCCCAACCAATAAAAGAACAAACCTAGAATACAACGCATCCTGATGGCTGCATTTCCTCCCTTCAGTAAAGCCGGTAAATGCCAGGTGACCTTAGTGAACCTAATAAAACAATTCTACCAAAAAAAGAGAAGGATGTATTTTTGCACCCATTAAATCAGAATTTATTACTTCAAGATAGCCTCGTATGACAAAATACAGAAAGCTGGTGCTCTGAATAAAATGAAGTATATATTAGTTGTGTGTGTTTATTCTAACTGCAGCTGTAAAACAATAAATTAAAGAAAAGACTAAGCTGTTATATAATCTGTGGAATATTTCTCTTCGGTTCACTGGAAGACAACTGTGCCCCGGCAACTAGGTGGCCAGTCATGGATTTGAAGTCAGTAGGTGTTGTTCTGACTGGCCTGTTACTGAATCTATAGTAAGTGGCATAACAAACCTGTTTTATTTATTTGTTGTACTCTGCCTAATAAATCTGAATAACAAACTGATCTCGCCCTACACTTCCAATGTAATTGTTCATTATAAACGTATAGAGGATGCCACCTACTGCTTCAAATGATCAATTAACATCTTTCTAGATTCTGTGGAATTCTGACTAGAACAGATGCCAATTTTTTTAAAGTTATTTTACTAGCTAGGACTATTGCTTCTCTAGACATCCTATGGGCTAAACCTACTGCGGGATTTCTCCCATTTTGTGTCTATGGGAAAATTCTTGTTACACCTGGCAATATCCCATACCATGCTTTTATTTTCACCGGTAAATCTGTGAGTTCATCTTGATGTTCAGAGGGGGAATATGGGTCTAAAAAGCTGTGATTTGAAATAAATTCATTGTTTGATGTTAAAAAAAAATAAACACAATAGATATTTTTTAAAACATCTGGTTAATTGGACACAGACTTGTTTGTTGTTATAAAGTGACAAATGCCATCACAAAGTTTTTTAATAAACACATTTGGAAGAGCATTATTTTATAAAAAAGATTCAACACCTCTTTTTTTTGCCTGCACAAAAATGAACAAATAATAATAATAATAAAAAACACAGCATACCAAAGGTTGGTTTGTTTTGTCTCTCTGCCCAAACTTGAATAAAAACATGATATCTCCACACTGAGGATTGTGAAAAGTTAATTTTGTGTGTTTTATATAGTATCCCTCAAGAATAAAGATACTGAAAAGAATAAAAAGGTTGCAGAATGTCCATGTGTACAAATACTTGAAAATCTGAAACATCGTCTTGTAATGCTGGTAGTTTTGCTATATGAAAGAAGGGATCACAAAAAACCCTGGTAGTATTAAATAGTTATATAGTTTAAGCAGCCAATATAAGCTCTTAGTAACACGTTCAAATTATTATAATTTATTATACCAGAAGTTTTTGGACACACAGTTTTCTTCAGTAGACTTAAACCTGAATTTAGGCATTGTGGTAGCTTTCCATGCCAGAATTTACCCTGGTGCAGCCTATGGTTAGGTACTATGGACTATTTTATGTGCTGTCCACGCTTGGTAGCGCCCGAAACATGGTAACTTCAGGAATTCTAGTTTGACGCTTGTTCTCCAAAGCTTAGGTTAGATGATAGATCGTAAATGAATAATACACAGCTACTGCCATGATACAATTGATTTTTTACTGTCGTGATCTTAGCATTAATTTTGTCCTGGTCCAGCAAGTAATAAGACTGTAGAGAAAGACAAAAACGTGTCCTATGCTCCCAGTTGTTTCATTACCTTCTGAGACCAAGAAAGTTTTGATAGACATACTTGAATCTGAGGCACTTTTAGGGCAAGAGACACACATCTTCCTCTTGACCGCAGCTGTGTCTGGCTTGATCAATGCTATTCAGTTCTGACCAGTTAGCAAATAAGGCCTAACGGAACATACGTTTGTAAAGTTAAATTCATCATGCCAGCTAAAAACGAAAGACAGGAAAATAAAATACAATGGACTTATAAATATGGCCAGCACACTTCCATCCCCAACAGCAATCTCCTCTATTTCTAAGTAGGACGCTGCATTGTTAGTTCATAAAGCTCACAAGTCAGGAAAAGCCTAGCGTCATACACAAATAAAACTTAATTCGGGAAGAAAAATTGTTCTGGGCAGCAGTTTTCAATCACGTGCACTACAAAGGGAATGCTGCAAATACAATTACAGCGCCGGTTTTAAATAATTCATGGGCTGAGATTTAGAAAATTAATAAAATGAATTATAACAAGAAGCTAATTAAAAACTTTGGTAATTGTTGTCAAGACGGCGTGATGGGAGGCACACACACACACGCACACACACATATCTTTCATAAAACAATTTCTTTAAGCAGAGAACGTGGGTGATTTGTTTTGCTTTACACAGAGTATCCAAGTTGGGTTCTTCCCCCCCCCCCCCCTCTTTGCATTGTGTGCTGGACAAGCAGTTAACAAACTGCAATATAGTTCTCGCATTTACCTTATGGAAAGGTAACATTGCAGAGTGTTACATAGTGAACAATTCTAATAACACAGCGGTAACTTTATTTTAAAGGAATGATTTTTAATCATTAACTGCACATATCTTGCAAAATCATTATGAATGACACCCATTCACCAGACTGCAGAAAGGAGTAGCCTAGTGGTCCGAGCACCGGGCTGATAACCAGGGAAGCCTGGTTCAAACCCCGTTGTTGCTTCTTGTGATCGTGGGCGAGTCACTTAACCTTCCATTGTCTCAGTTGCATTATAAGCCCCCCCCGGGGATCGGAAATATACTCAGGTACACTAGGTAACTCACAAGTAAAAAAGGTGTGAGGTATGTGGAAGCATACACGTGACAACTGTCTGAGAAAAAACAAATAGTACCTATGTGTACATGTATCAGAAATAAGACTCAAAGGTATGTATATGTGGGGGCGGGGGGGGGGGCACATGTTCCTGGAAAGTGGCTAGAACCTTTATTGCTGATTTTCAGATATGCTTTTCAAAAATGTAGTGCACTGAAAGCAATCACATCAAAGTAAAAAAGTATCTGTGCAAGTAAAAATAAAAGGAGGCAACAGCCGAGATCATAGCCTTTACCAGCGGTCAAAACGTGAGCCAGATTCTTAAGAAAAGTTTGGTTTTAGCAACTATAATTATCACACTAAATCTATATGTCCTTTCACTTCAGAACACTGCTTGCAAACTTTTCTACACATTGATCAGGATAAAACAAAGTGTTGACAGCAGTGAGTGCTGAAAATTCACTTACACGAGATTTTGTTTTCCAGGGTTTTTAGGGAAGTGTTGACAATAAACATTTAATGAAGGCAGAGACTAGGATGTCTCCAGACAGTGTCAGAATACTTTAAACAGACCATTAGCATGGCTTCTACTTCACAGGGCGCTCACTCTTCCATAATATTATAAATATACAAGGCACAATACAAGTAATCATTTTATACGTGTATTTCAAGCAGTTTCACCTGTCCTGAAACCCTTAGCATTTTGCAACAGAAACTTACTACTTTCAACTTACTCCCGCTTAGAAAAAAATGTTAAATACAGTTAATGCAATATTAATCGCCCTTTGGTGATATAAAATGCAATATTTTCAGGCAGCTATCGAGCTTTTCTATGAGGAAGAGCTGACGAAAACAGTCACAGCTGAATAGTGGAGAGAAAAAGCTCGGTATTTATTGCTTTTGTTTGGCTTTTGGCTACAGACAGGAACATTCTAATGGGGTAAGGACTTTTATGTTATCTGCAATCTATTCAGGCAAAAGCCGGAGTGGCAGATGGGGGGGGGGGGGGGGGGGTTGGTGTGTTATAATCAGAGTGCAATTTACAGCAAATCCTAATAATTAGTAATGATTTATGTTAATTTCTTTCACCTATGTGAGTTTATTAATGTTGAATTATAACGTAAAAGCTAGATTGGAAAGCATTGTGTAAATGTACATATGGAGTGAAAGAGAGAGAGAGAGAGGGAGAGAGAGAAAGAGAGGGGGGGGGGGGGGGACTGAAAACACAACGAGGAAAAAAAAAGGAAATAATTTTTATTTTGTTGGAATGGAATTATGCACACGTTAAATACACAAGGTTCGAAGAAGGGTGATAAAGCATTCATGTGGGATTTTGTGTCTTCAGAGAACCGTGCCCCATGCATATCGCCAGTTAACAGATGAACAGGGGCGCACTGTAAAAGAGCATAATATAATTGCAAGAATAGCACTGCATTGAATGTATCTGTAACTTTAATGACTTGTAATATCTTATGGAGGTTTCCCCCTTTTCCAAAGCTTGTTATATTTTTGTTCCCTTTAAGTACGGAACGCAGAAACCGTTTGGGAAAGAGAGCTCCTTATTAAAGTGAAGTTCTCGTTAAGCACAACCGAAAAGCAATCGACAAGAGCCTCAATCCGCAAAGGTAAAAAAAAAAACACCCCAAAGGCGTAGGATGTGTATCTCTTAATCTGCAGATTTGTTTCTACGATTTCTTTTTCATGTTTACACCCTGCGGTAACGGAAAGAATGTTTGCTTCGAGAAATAATGCTAAGGCACGCACAGTACGGCTGTAGACTGCATTTAAGTTACACTGGGGTTTTCGGTGCAAATTACATGTGTCACTGAAGATGAAGGAACAGAACCCAGAGTTAAAAAGGACGTGCACCGCACGTGAAGGGTTTCATGTGCTGAGCAGGACGACTTGGGCTTTGTGAAAGGGAGGGGTTGCTCTTCCCTCTTGGCAACCTACTTTCTCAGCTACCTTACATGCATGTTCCCCCCCCCCCCCCCGCCTTTAGGCATAGGGTCTGAAAGTAAAACACCATCAAAGCACCTTATTAACACTATTTTGGCGACATGAGAAGGTGATCCTCTAGTATTGATCCTCTAGGATGCTTAATGGCGCGGAACAGCGTTTATCCTGCTACCAAGGAGCCAGAGCAAAGTTCAAAAGAAGTATGGGTTATGTAAATGAGAATCGTGGAAGGGGAGAGGAGTAATTTATTTGTTTCTATATAAATAATCTCCATAAATTAAATACGTCTGGGGTGTGCATTTGGCCGAATTTCTGAAACGTTATTTCTCTTTTTACATCCAATGCTGAATAAGACTTGGAGTTTTTCTTTCTTTTAATTTCCACGACTTCTGTTATCTGAAATGGCATGATCTACTTTTTCCATACATTATTGTATTTTAATTAGATTCACCACCCCATAAAACGTTACCTGCTTTAAACCACCGTGACCTCCATATTTTATTCATAATCCCTACAGGCTATAAATTTGTGTTTGCTTGTGGCAAATGCTTACCATTTGGCGTGTACACACCCATATCTTGTCAGTTTCCAAATCCCATTGCATTAGAGATGAAATCAGCATCAGAAATTTAATGTATGTCATGTTAAAATGAAAACTTGGTTGTTTGCTCCTTTTTAGATATCTTGGGAGAAACATGAAGTAGGTGGTGGTGGGATTCAGTGTCCCCAGCGATTTTAGTTTCTAAATGGTTGGGAATTATTGTATTGCAGTTTTAAAATGGATTTGAAGTATGTTTTATTGTCAATGCCTTGTGTGATTATGATTGTTGTTTCTCACTTTGTACAATCCGGCGATTGGAAGAAGTTGATTATAAATTTGTGAATTAAATTAAAATGGAATTAAATTTGGCCTAATTGGTGTCTATATCTGAAGGATACCGTTACCGTCCTAAAACTTGACTTGCAATATTACACATTTTGTTGCCTTACTCAAAACTAACAAAAAAGCCTTATAAAAGGAGAGAGAGAGAGAGAGAGAGAGAAAATTAACCGCTTCTGTTTCAGGAATCAGTCTATACACATGCTTAGGTACAGTGATATTAGATTAAAAATAAATCTGAGAGAGCGGAGGGGGAGGGGTAAAAGAAGGAGGCAACATTTATTTCTGAATTTCACAGAAGTACTACTGCGATTTCTCCGTACCCCAGCATCTCTCTTAAAATTAAAGAAAGTAATACATTATTGAAATAGTATATCAAACAGCTCTGGGGTTCAGCCTTTCCGAGCTGGGCTCTAGATGAAGTCTGACTGTCTGACTGCACATAAGCCTCTAATATGTTAATGGCCGTAGGGGATGCCTAAGGTACCATCTCAAGCTGCTTCGCACACCATATGTCAGGCCGTTAGCCACATGGATCTATTAATCAAAAAACACCCCCCCCCCCCAGCACCACCACACAAAAACCTTTGCAATTACTTTAGCTAATACTTCTTCCTTCTGACGTCCAAATATATTCTTGAACAGTGTCAGGAAGGACACTATTTTGAAACAATTATAATACACCTATATGAGTTTTTAAAGCTGCCTTGCCAACGGCTATTTCAGTTAGGGGTTGAGGAGAGAGAGAGAGAAAAAAAAATAAGGCAACACAATATAGTTTGGAATCAGCTGGTGCTGCATTTTACCCAGGGAATATGTATTGGAACCGAATAGTTATTTTTTGGAGTCTCTGGGGAATAGTGTTTCACAGTAACTACCAGCTCTTATTTTTCAATACCGTTACCTGCAGAAACATCGTTTCCTGGCCGCTTCCCCCCCCCCTCCCCCCGAATGGATAACACGGGTTATAGATAGACCGACCGACAGCAGAGAGAAGGATAAGCTAGAATATGGGGGTTCTTCAAAATAGCAAGAAAAATAGTCACCAGGGGGCACACGTACCAGTTTATAGAGCATATGAAATAGGGAGAGAAACAAACAAAAAACCCCGCGAAGATTCTGATGTCTGAAATAGTTTTTAATAAAAGCAATCTTTTCCTCAGAGTATGGGATTAGGTTATCGCTAACAGGTGCTAACAAACGGAAGATAAACCAAAAAGTTGCAGCGGCCTGTTAAGACCTATTTCTCTTTTTTAAAGTGTGCATTCGTTATATTGTTAGCAGTTAATAAATATTTACGTGAACTTTCTTTCTTAAGATGAGAGACAGGCCGACGGACAGCTAGCATATCATTTGGTATGTTATATTTTCAACATGGTCACCCTTTTTTTTTTAAATCGGATTATATCAGTTCTCATGCGATTCACAGAACAGCTCACTTGATCTTAGAATGAAAACTAGCAAGAAAATGACTTTAAATAATATGAAATCAAAACAAGTTAAGCAATATATTTGTATAGTATAAGATTTTTTTTTAATCAAGAACTAAGCCAGCGATAAATACTAATGTATAGATTGTTATTTCCTAGTTTAAAGGTACTGATGTATACCCATGCATTCATTACCTTTACATTTTTTGTGTGCACGGTACTATTATTTTCTTGCCTCTAGTTAAAAGGTAACCCATATATCTGTCGCTTTAGGTTTCCAAAGACTCGTAACTTAATTCCTTCAGGCTATTCATCAGCACAGTAATTAAACTAGCAAATGGATGTAAATAAAGTGAAATTGGTTTCATGACAGATGAGCCGAAGAGGCCTCTGACATGAAACAAGGCAGGACAATAATTATTTCTGCACCAGGCTATATAAGGAACGCCAGCTGGATTTATTAGCTGCGAGTTATTTGCTAGGGAGCAGGCGAGACACGAGGGCTCACTTTAATTTGACAGGGCTTTTGCATTCTAAAAGGTGTTACAGAAGTCGAAGTTTCACCAAAAAGTTTTTTTTAATTATTGGTTTTTTTTTTAATTCAGTCAATGAATTGCTTTCTAAGACCAGAACTGTAATTCATGTACAGTGGTGACAATAAGATTATTTATTGTCAGAATAGGAATTCTGTATTAAATGACAGTTTACTGGGTGGGGAACTGAACATTGATCATGGTCTTAAAAGTTTCATTGTCTAGGTAGCAATGGCAGAGCAATATCGTTTTAGAAAACTGCTTCATTTGAGAAACGATGTTCTTTTTAAAAAGGGACCTATCAACAGAAGTAATGATATTGCATTTGTACAGCTGGAGGTTCTTTTAATGCTCCCAGCTTTCTGCCATTAGTGGTAATGTGTTGAGTAGTTTCAACACAAAACATAGCGAATAGATGTACACCGAAAGTGACCATTGTGTAGAGTTAGCAACTTCAGATCCATAAAAAATATGTAACCTAAGGATCCCAGATGCAGTGAAAGACGGGTGTTGTACTCCAAGGCTCAGTAGCTTAAACAACCGAGCCGACTATAAAACATTAAAAGGGAGTTAATGAAGGTTCTCATAGCAGGTGGGGACTCTGAAAATATTAGATATAAACTGTATTCCGCTTAAACATATTCTCGGTTGTTTAACCCCATTTTGGTGAAAAGCAGGAGAAACAACTCCAAGAACACTTGAGCTCAATGAAGCAAATATAACTCGCTTCTCCTTGAACTCAGGCGTTAAAGACTGTTCAGCACCTTGGCCAGTTCCCTGGATGATTTCATCTCAACGGTTAGGGAACGTTTGCACAGGCCAGGTTTATCATACAGCAGACCTGTACTCATCCAGCTTGGAACAAGTAGAGCTTCAAAAAAACGGAGAAAGCCATTTTATATAGAAATATTTTAAAAGTTTGGAAACATTGCCGATGGTACTGTAAGTATCTATGTTTACATTCCTCCGCACACGCACCCTACCAACCTCAGCAATAACCACACAATTTTTTGTTTTAATTGTCTCCGCCCCTCCCAACGCCACCACAACCACTACAATATCATCTGTATACATTTGAAAAAGAGGGGATAAAACAGAAAACTAGAGTAATGTAATTCCCCCCCCCCCACACACTTATTAGAAATTAAAGATGATGATAATAATAATAATAATAATTACTATTATTATTATTATTATTATTATCGGGGGGGGGGGGGCACATACTTAGCGCATGCATACATACAAGATCATGTGTTCACGGGTACCTAGAGGGTCGCTTATATGGGCCAACAGCTTTTAAACAGTGGTGGAATGCTTAAAGAATCCACACTGCTTTATTTGAAGCTACCAGCTATACCAAAAATGAAAGTCGCTGATTTAGCTGTTCCTTTAAAATGGCCAGACAGAGCCCTGTCTTTTAATTAGAATACAACATGAATAGGGGTAGCATATGGAGGAGAATGTCAAGAAGAGGGTGCCAGGGGCAGATCGTAGGAAATCTGTATTCATTTCTGCCTCCTATTTGTTCAGTAATCTCTACCATCATAACTAAATCTTGGAGCACTGATGTAGTTCGAGTTGTTGTTGACTCAACGTCAAAATTCAATCACTGGGGGTTTTGCATCAGCCGGTCTCCTTATTTGTCTAATAAATCCGTCATTTTGTAAGAAAAATATTTGAGCAGCCGCACTTGACCTCTTGGTATCCACAAGTCACATTTATTCCTTCCAGTTTACAAATGCAAAATCGAGATGATCATTTATTGCCTGGAGGTATTGTGTTGATTTCTGATTGGATTTTTGATGAAAATGTCTATTTTAAATACCGGATGATGAAATTGTACTGAGAATATGATTCATGATTTAGAAAATGAAATTATGCTTTTCAACTCTGCATACTTTTCCTTTACTTTATAAGATTTATGAGTTCGGGTCTCTGCGCATGTAATTCCGTTTTATGCTTGTACTTACAGTGATATTTAAACACACTTGCATTCGCATCCCTATTTTTCATAATCCAGAAAGGTTTTGCCACAGCTGTCCATTAATTCTTTGTGGAGTGTTGAGTAGTATCTATAACTCACGTTCGAGTTTCAAACCAAGTCCTGCAGCTGGACTTCTGATTTTCCAGATGCCTTGAATGGGCAGATATAGTTACGTACAATGTACTGAAAACAGGTAAATTGTTGGTTTGGCAGTGATGAAGAATATGACACAATGCAGGTGAGGGAATGTTATAATGATACACGGGAGACCTCATAACGCCTAAGCTACTGTTGATTCCATTTACAAATGACTTGTTAAAGTTAGTTTGTATGATGAACAAGGTTAAGAAAAAAGTGGACGATTATAAGGTCAGAATAATTTTGAATAGTACTAGTTACAGTATTTAAAAATACTATTGCTAGGATTAAGTGTAAAGGCGGGACTTTTAAAAATATGATAAAGTCGTGTTTGTTTTAACAAATTACTGGAATGACGGGGAAAATTAAAAACATTTGGGCTTTTTAAATTATTATTATTGTTATAAAGATGATTATTATTATTATTACTAAATACAAGAGTAGCTTGAGGGAGACTCGGCCAGCCCAGGCGCGTGTCTTCTATAGGTGAGGGGCTCATGACTATGGATCCAGTTGCAAATGTGTTTGGAATTTGATATTGCTGGAGAATCCAGGATGCCAGCAAAGGTTCCTACGGCAGAAGGGATGGTATAGAAAGAGATATTCCTGAGTTTCCATTCATACTTTATTTTATATGATTGTTGTTCCTGGATCAATCACGTGATAGGGTGTCAAACAAACAGTAGTCCCAGGCAGGTACAGCGCAGAATACAGTTGTTCTATGCCCAGGCATTAATCTACTGTTCAACAAATATTACAAGCAGGAGTAAGGAATGATATGCAGCACAGTCTATACTCAGTTTGAAAAGAACTGAGTCTGATGCCAACAGCCCCGATAGTTATCTGTGGGTATCCTATGGATCTAACCAAGGAGAATATCTACACAACGGCGTCAATGTTTATGTCAATGTGAATGGATTTGTATGATAACCCTCAAACTCTGAAGTAAGAAGGTGTTAAAGGTGGGGGATTTTTTTTTATCTTTGTACCTGTTACAATGGTAATTTCTAAGCACACAAAAGCGGAATCAATGCGCCTTTATAATATTATAAATAATAGCTGCTAGATTGCTTGCTACTTTGATTTTAATTCTAAACATGTCAATTAATGTAGCCAGTAAAAGCAGCATTTTTGCTATTCCTTGCTGTGTACTAAAATCTGTTTTTCCCCCCAAAGTGCTAATGGTTTTTCATTGATCTCTAGACTTGATTTCAGAATTTGTGTCATTCAAATGAATTGTAATGGAGTCCCATATTGCACAGAGGCAGCACAATATTTTATTGTGGAGCTTTTATTTTTAACCCTTTTAACTTGAGCACCAGACAGTTGTCCATAATTTAGCTTCCATCCTTGAATAAACGTGTAATTACAGTGTACTGGTTGTTGATAAGATCCAAGCTACAAAACCTGTTCCATTTGGAAAGAAACAAAGAGAAAATAAGAATGACTGCCAGCAGGCTGGAGAAGTTGGCTTACTTTAATGCTTGAGCTTACTTTATGCAAAAATTAAATTAACCTCTAGCCTAAGAGATGACTGATTTATAACTGGGAGACATGAACTGTTTATTCCAAGAAAACCAGGATTTATCAATACAAGGGCTGAGTCATTAAGAGAGTAAATTTATAACATAGGCAGACAGCACACTCCTCACTCGGGCCCAAGCATGCAGGTGAAACATTATGGCAATCTAATAATTAATACACAGTTAGTGTTTTTTTGGTAAATTTATGGGAAATTAGGCCACAGCTTTGTTCAACAAATTTAACAACAGAGATTAAGGAAGCACCAGAGTCAGCAAGTCAATAGTCCAGCTGATCCACTCTCCACCTTGCACCAGCTGGGAGATGCTGTAGTTCTGTGACTTGGCCCACTTTGCACTCTCCTCTCTAGCTAAGCCATGCTTAATTTTTCAGCCACATTCATTTGCCAACCCATGCCTGCCATGCTCCAGCTAGGTGCATACAACAGGGCCACCGCCCAGTGTAGCTCTTTGTCTCATTTTCCAGTGGCCCACAAAGTGTTGTCTTCCCACTACTCCCATACATATGCTTATCTGGGCTTGGGAGCCTCCGCCACATCTGGGGCAACTAGTCTGACCCAGGTCCCCCCTAAATGTGGATGAGTAGAAAACCAGTCATTCACTAGTCAGATCAAAGAACAGATGCATTCCAAATTAATCGGTCAAAACACTGGTGCAACCCGATTCAGACTGCCCTTGCAAAATGCGCTTCCAGGGCTTTCTGGAAGTCATTGAACAGGAGGTCCAGTGCCACATCTGAAAGGTGTACCTGATCTGGAAAAAAGTTCCTGCCAGTTACAGGGCTGGCCTAGTGCCCAATTTGGGAGTTGACCTTCTTCAGGCTCCTGGCCCAGAGCTTGGACCCTTTCCAGCATAGCCTCAGGATAATATCAGACCAGCAAATTTAAGGAGCACTGACAACTCAAAAAGGTCTCTTTTTGCCACTGAGATAAGGTCCTTGCAGGATAGCTGTGCTATGTCGTTGGCTACTAAGTGAAGTAGTACGTCCAGGGGAAGCACTTGTCACAAGTAGCTCAGATAAGAAAGCCCTGAGTTGGTGTCATCACATGCCAGAGACTCCCAGCCACTTGATATTCAGGAATAGTCCCAAATGTGCTCCCATGGGATAGAAGTGCATCAACTGACCTGCTCGCACACAGTATATGGTTGAACCATGGTGCCTGAAAGAAAGGTATACCAAGAGTCAGTCTTTTGTCACAGCAAAAGAAGCTGAATGCAGTGACTTCCAATGCCCCAGGTATCTGATAATAGGGACCGGAGTCCCTGCTGTGAGGCGGGGGTGGCCACACCAATGTGGAAAGAGTGTGTTCCAAAGTTCTCTGGGCTGAGTCCTATATAGTGTAGAGCATGTCAAAGTACTGCTTAAAATTGGAATCTGGTCAAAGGGCTATGGTCTGCATGCGCAAGGAGACTTGAGCCTTCTGATGGCCATGAATGGAGGTAGTTTCTGAGGTTCGAGACAGGGCAGATAGGCAGGTTCGGCACCCAATGGAGAGTGAGTGGGTGACCTCTGGCTCTCTGATTGGTCTTTGACTTGGGAACAGTGATTTGGACAGTGTCCCACTGCAGTAGGACATCTGAGATACTGAGTCCACCTTGCTGTCTGTCCTTAGATTGGACGACTAATTCACCAATGTGTAATGCTGCAAAGAAGGCTAAAGTAAAGGCCGCTCTAAACAGGGATGCCTCAAATTCAGTCAAACAAATGTGTGGAAGTGATTTCCACAACTGAACCAAGATGTCATTTGTTATAGGTCACCTCTTGTCAGGTGCTACTACTACTACTAATTAACATTTCTAGAGCGCTACTAGGGTTATGCAGCGCTATACAGATTAATATAAATTGACATAAAGGACAGTCCCTGCAGGTTTCTTCTTTGCCCAGCCTTTCATCAATGTCCTAATGAGAAAACTGGTATACGGGGTACCCCAGCCGAGGAGCCTGGCAAAGAACGTAAATCCGCCCATATTTGAATTGATGACTATCCGAGAGAGTCCTATGTTGTAAGCTTCTGTGATGAATCCTGCAAGCAGATCATCTGGGATAGGGACATACTGCCATCTGCTTCAATGGAGGAAGCAACAAACATCATCAAAGACCTTCCTGTAGGTTCTCCACATTGACAGTGCCAGTGCTCTGGAAATCAGCAATTTAGTAGTGCTTCTCTGAAGTCCTACATCTGCTTTGGGATTGGTGTTGGTACCTCTTTTGTGAGAGGAGTGAACTGTTGTCAAAATAGAGTAAATTATAAGCATGACAGGGCATCAACAATATTATTGTCCACACTTTGAGCATGTTTGGTCTGGGCAGTCATGTTTAGTTGCAAACAATGGACTACAAGGATCCTGATGAGCCCAACCACCACTGAGGATCAGGCTGTCTGTCTGTTGATCACTTCAATAACCAGCTCGTTATAGGACTAGAACATAACCCTCTTGTTGGCCAGCCTGTATCCCCAGATGTGTAATCTACCACAATGGGAAACAGTTCAAGGGAAGTGATACTCTTGATCAAGCCTGACACCAACCAGGATTCCAGCTAAGGAGCTGCAAACAATTCTCCACCACAATAGGCTCCTATACCCACAGTGCCTGCCACGTCCGTGAATAGTTTGAGGTCTATACTTGGTATGGGAGCAGACTGTATTACAGCAAGTCCATTGAATTCTCTCAGAAAATGCGGCCATATCCTAAAGTCCTTGTTGATCAAGAGGGAGGTGCGGATATTATAGTGTTTGCAGTTAAAACCAGTGGTGATTGTGGTTAGCCTTCGTGCACAGATCTGCCTCATGGGAATAATACAACACACAAAGTTAAACTTATGTTTATTTTTAAGCAGGGTTGAATTAAATTTCCTGAGCTAGTGGTAAGAAATAGTTGAATTGTAAAACTCTGGCATATCAACTTAATTGCTATATGTAGTAATATGCGTAGTAATTTGATGGATGTGGACAAGCCAAATTCACCTGTTATAATAATATTATATGATAAAGAGTCTGATTTGTCCAATATCTTTGTTATAGTTTTCCAAATTTGAGACCAATACTCAAGCAATAACAGGCATTGATATATGAGGTGATCCAAAGTGTCAATATTAGAATTGCAGGACCAGCATGTATTTTGTGAGCTTTTAGGAATTTTAGAAAGTTTGTTCGGAGTCCATAAAGCTCTATGTAGAACAAAAAAAGAGGATTGTGTGTAAGCTGCAGATTTAGTAGATTTGTGAAGTAGAGGCCAGACTTTTCCCCATTGATCTGATGTTAAGGAAGTGTTGAGTTCTTTATTCCAAATGCTATCCAATCCAGATGATGTGTGAAAAAGCCAATCCTGTAAAAGTTTGTACCAATTAGAGGCAATTTTCCGGTCTTTGGAGATTTGATGACATAAGTCCCAACTGCTTGGTGTATCAGCGGTTAAATTATTAATATCAATGCTTGAGGATTTGCAATGTTTTAATTGTAACCGTTGAAAATAGCATTGATTGTTTAATTTCTTCTCTAGAGTAAGTACTTTAGAATTCAGCACAGACAGATAGATCCAATCTGATGAGTGAGAGGTCCTCCTTTATATCATTAAAACCTTCCTTGGTGTCTGTGATTAAGTCTTTAAGAGCAGGTATTTCTTCCAAGATGGCTGCCGTGCCTGTGTCGTCAGGTTTTCCAGCCTGCCCTTTTTGCGGCGATACCGGTTCATCTCTGTGACGTTTGCTATTTTTGCCGGAAACCATAAGTTATAGGGCTTATAATGCTGCAAATAGAATTTAATTTAGGTATGCATAGATGAATGATATTCCAAATGAATGTAGGAGTCTTGGAGAGCTCAGTGATTATGCTGCCATCTCAGACGGTGCTCCACAGTGCCCCCCCCCCCCCACCTGGTTATATCTTTTTAAGATAGAAGAGGATATTTTTTCTTTTAATGGGGTGTCGTAAGCCATTCACATTCCAAGAAACTATAGTTAATGGAAAATCAATACCAGTCATGATTATTTTATAGAATGAGGTGACAGAAGTATTCTACAGCATAAGTGACTAAAATTGTGTAGATGTGGAGGGGACTAATCAAACGGGGTGCCCAAGTTTTCCTGAGGGCATCCCCGTAGGACGGCCCCGTGAAGGGGTGGGGAAACTGCTATTATCGAAACAAGATGGGCGTCCATCTTTCGTTTCGATAATACAGTCGAGGACGCCCAAATCTCAACATTTAGGTCGACCTTAGAGATGGTCCACCTAAATGTTGAGATGGTCAACCTTAGAGATGGTCATCCCTGGTTTTTGGCCATAATGGAACCCGAGGACGTCCATCACAAAAATGACCAAATCCAAGCCATTTGATCGTGGAAGGAGCCAGCATTCATAGTGCACTGGTCCCCCTGACATGCCAGGACACCAACCGGGCACCCTAGGGGGCACTGCAGTGGACTTCACAAATTGCTTCCAGGAGCATAGCTCCCTTACCTTCGGTGCTGAGCCCCCCAACCCCCCCCCCCCCAAAACCCACTCCCCACAACTGTACACCACTACCATAGCCCTTATGAGCAAAGGGGGCACCTAAATGTGGGTACAGTGGGTTTTGGGTAGGTTTTGAAGGGCTCACATTTACCAACACAAGTGTAACAGGTAGGAGGGGATGGGCCTGGGTCTGCCTGCCTGAAGTGCACTGTACCCACTAAAACTGCTCCAGGGACCTGCATACTGCTGTCATGGAGCTAGGTATGACATTTGAGGCTGGCATACAGGCTGGCAATTTTTTTTTAATGTGGGAGGGGGTTGGTGACCACTGGGGAGGTCATCCCTGATTCCCTCCGGTGGTCATCTGGTCAGTTCAGGCAACTTTTTGAGGCTTGGTCGTGAAAAAAATGGACCAAGTAAAGTCGACCAAATGCTCGTGAGGGATGCCCTTCTTTTTTCCATTATCAGCTGAGGAATCCCATTTCTTAAGCACGCCCCAGTCCTGCCTTTGCTACGCCTCTGACACGCCCCTGTGAACTTTGGTCGTCCCCGCGACGGACTGCAGTTGAAGGCGCCCAAAATTGGCTTTCAATTATGCCAATTTGGGTGACCCTGAGGGGCATAATCGAACGGGGGTGCCCATCTCTAAGGGTGCCCATCTCTAAGGATGACCCTGTAAAGGGGTGGGGCAACCCATATTATCAAAACAAGATGGACGTCCATCTTTCGTTTCAATAATACGGTTGGGGACGCCCAAATCATGAAATTTAGGTCAACCTTAGAGATGGTTGTCCCCGGTTTTCGGTGATAATGGAAAACAAAGATGCCCATCTCAGAAATGACCAAATCCAAGCCATTTGGTTGTGGGAGGAGCCAGCATTTGTAGTGCACTGGTCCCACTAACTGAATGGAAAAAGCCCTTCCCTTACCGATCTGGAAAGGAACGGGCATGCATGAAGGAAATTGCTCACTGTTAGCTCATTTGCACACGATTTCCTTCCTAAGGAGGGGAAGTGACGGCAGTTGACATCCTAAAATGTGGATGTTTCTGTGAGAAGGATGTCTATGTGTTTGCTATGCCTCTAACACCCTCTTTATTTATTTATTTGGATTTTGGATCACAAGTAGCAGCAGTGGAAATTGAACCAGCCACCTCTAGATTGCAATAGAAGTGCTCTAACCACTAGGCCACTCTGCCGCGCCTTCAATCTACTCCACTCTGCCACTCCTCCACTCTACTCCACTCCCTTGAAATTTGGCCGTCCCTGTGTGTGTGTGTGTGTGTGTGGGGGGGGGGGGGGGGGGGTTGAGGACGTCCAAAATGTTTGAAAGAAGGACGTCCTCCGCTGACACACACATACCTGCCCCCCCCCCGGGACCTGTATACTGCCCCCCCCCCAGAGATGGCCAAATTTCAAGGGCGTGGAGTAGAGTGCAGGAGTGGCCTAGTGGTTAGAGCACTACTCTTGTAATCCAGAGGTGGCTGGTTCAAATCCCAATGCTGCTAAGTGTGATCCAAAATCCAAATAAATAAATATATAAAGAGGGTGTCAGAGGCATAGCAAAGGCATGGATGTCCTTCTCACAGAAACATCCACATTTTGGACATCCTCAACTGGCGTGGAGGAGTGGCCTAGTGGTTAGGGTGGTGGACTTTGGTCCTGGGGAACTGAGTTCAATTCCCACTTCAGGTACAGGCAGCTCCTTGTGACTCTGGGCAAGTCACTTAACCCTCCATTGCCCCAGGTACAAATAAGTACCTGTATACAATATGTAAGCCGCATTGAGCCTGCCATGAGTGGGAAAGCACAGGGTACAAATGTAACAAAAAAAATAAAATAAAAGGACGTACTCTTAAAAAAAAAGACAAAAGTTGTTTTTTTCGATGTGGGAAGTGGTTAGTGACCACTGGGGAAGTTAGGGGAGGTCATCCCCAATTACCTCCGGTGATCATCTGGTCAGTTCGGGCACCTTTTTGATACTTGGTCATGAAATAAATGGACCAAGTAAAGTCATCCAAATGCTCGTGAGGGACACCTTTTTTCCATTATCGGCCAAGGATGCCCATCTGTTAACCACGCCCCCATCCCGCCTTCAGTACACTGCTGACACGTCCCCTTGAACTTTGGTCATCCCCATGACGGAAAGCAGTTGAGGACGCCCAAAATCGGCTTTCGATTACGCCGATTTGGGCGACATTAGGAGAAGGATGCCCATCTCCTGATTTGTGCCAGAGGATGGGCGCCCTTCTCCTTCGAAAATAAGCAGGCCTGAGAGAAGGACGCCCATCTCCCGATTTGTGTGAGAAGATGGGCACCCTTCTCTTTCGAAAATGCCCCTGATAGTGTGGCAATCAAAAGTATACAGTGTATCAGAGAGAAATAATGGCATTAAGAACTTAACCAGTTCAACCAACAGTACTCTAATTAGTGGTAACTTCTAACTGAAGGCAAGAGAACCCCCTAAAGTTCCTCCTGATACTTACTGTGATTATAATTGGAGAAATAAACAAGTTTATATAACTGCAATACCAATAAAATATCATTAGTAGGAAAGGTACAAATGGGCTGACTGCTGTGTATGTATAGCATTATATAGATCAAGAATCTACATAAAATAGCACTGTATTGTTAGATTCATGAACACATCAGTCAGTCAATAGGCAATATACTAAGAAATGGCTAGTATGCACCTAATATCTATGGCAAGTAAAAAAACAAGGAAAAGAAAGGTACAACTAGAGAAAAAGATAATCATTATTTCCTCCAGAAGAAGAAGAAGAAAATATTCTGTATGAAACACTGTATGTCACAATACAGAGACACATACATGCTGAAAATAGGACAGCAAAATACAATTAAGCTGACATTCCATGTGATTGGCTTAAATTCAAACGATATATAAAAATATTGGTTTTGGATGAGCTCACACACTAATTTGAGGAGTAAATATAATTTGGATGGATTTAAGCCTAAATATATAAGCATAACTTTTAAGCTCCTAGATTGAGATGAATTTTTTGTTGAAAAGTTATGCTTCTAAGTTTTACTGAAAATAGAGCACACATTTAAGAGCCTAACTTAGGGCTCCTTTTACTAAGCAGCGGTAAGCCCAATGAGGCTTACTGCTTGCTATACAGCCGCAGCCCAGCGGTACTTCCCACCCCTAGCATGCCGTCATTTCCGGCGCTACAAAAATGTATTTATTTTTGTAGCGCTGGAGTGTATCCGGCAATAATCGGGCAGTGCTGCGAGCTGCCAGGTTACTGCTGGGTTAATACAGGAGCCCTTACAGCCACCTCAGTGGGTGGTGGTAAGGGTTCCCCCCCTGAAATGGCCATGCAGCAAGTGCTATACTTGCCGCATGGCCATTTCCTGCAGGAAGTCGAGACTTCCCTTTTACCAGCTGCGGTAAAAGGGGGCCTCAGCACACGTGTAAAACATGCACCGATGTCAGCACTGGCCCCCTTTTGCCACAGCTTGGTAAAAGGGGCCCTTAGGAGCCTAAAGTTTGGTGCTTAGCTTTCTTTGCCTATCAGATCCATTCTTCTGTTCAAACTTGAGGACCTTATCAAAACTTTTGCTATCAAATTTTGCTCCTGATTTTTTCAAGGTGGCAGGCAAACATGGCTTGACAAGCACAAATTTTTAAAATAAAACTCGGAACACCATAATTAAAATATTAAAATCAGAGCACACCAGGATACTGGGCTATTAGGTTGCAAATTGTGACTTCTGTTAAATGCCCCTTTATTCCCAGTGGGTCTCATTTACACTGCCTTAGTGCTGGATTGTAAATTGTACTTCTTCATTAGCACTAGTGCTATGGCTGCAATGAACCCTCCATTATTTGCAATACAGCTGCATGTGTATTTCTACCTCTTGTAAGTGGTTTAAACCTAATTCCTAAACCAGAAATGTGTTGCTACTGCCTTATTCATTTATTGAAATTACAGCACTATGATTTACTTTGGAAGACCATAATAATGCATATTTATAACAATTGCATTCTTTATATAGGTATAGCTATAGATAGTAAGAACTTAAGGTTGTCACCTCGTCCATGCTTACAAAGGGGGAAATCTTTAAATGAGACCATTCAGTCAGCGCAAGGTGAGGTGGGAAGTGGAAACCTTATTAGAATTGGCAATAAATTCATTTTAACTGAAGCAGGGTTCATAAGGAACACATATCTAGGTGTGTTTGTTTTTAAACAAGGACGCTATTCACACAACTTGAACTTAATGATTTCTGGACTTTGGAAACATCAATCCATTTTCTGAAATGGAAAGTACACAATCAACAGATTTGCATTCATCTCCAGTATTGATTGAAATACAAAATTAAAGTTATCATTCTCTTTCAATTGATTAATATAGACTCTTTAGATAGACTTTATTTATGAGTTTTTTCTTCTGCATTTTCTACTGTTTTAGTTCAGATCGATTTCACATAAATATTACTAAAAACATGCACAGTAACAAAACAAACATCCATCCAATCTTATATTTTGTGATGTTTACCCTGGAAACCGTTACTGGGAAGAACAGCTTACATGATAATATAAATATTGGTTATAGGTTGCTAAATCTATGTTTAAAAAAAAAAGCACTTTAAGTGGAGAATGACAAAGTTTGTCCCCGTGGGTTCTGTCACCATCCCCACCACATCCCCGCAGGTTCTGTCTTTGTCCCAGTCCCATCCCTGCGGGCCCTGTCTCTGTCCCTGCCTCATCCCCACAGGTTCTGTCCTCGTCCCCGCCCCATCCCCATGGGCTCTGTCCTCATCTACAGAAGCTTCAAACACTTATGATTTTATATGTAAATCTTTTTACTAAAGTATGAAAAGGAACAATATGCTGTGCAACTGTTGTTTATCTATCACAAACAGAAAACAATAATAAAAACGATCAACTTGTCTTCTTAGAAAATGTGCTGGTAGCAGGAATCTACAGGATCCCCCATGCAAATTTTGCTAGTTGTGGCCAGCATGTTTGCTGGTTTTTCAACAAAAAAAAAAAACAAAAAAAAAAAAAAAAAAATCAAAATATTGTCATCTGAATCACTCAAACATAAATAACAGTCCAGTTCATTAACAGGCTTCAAAGTAGAAGATGACACAGGGACAAAGTTTGTTCCTGTCCCCACAGGCTCTGTCCCCATGCCCGTCCCTGCGGTTACTGTGGGTCCCTGTCCTCGTGTCATTCTCTACGGTTCTTCCTGAAGGTGATGGTATATGTTTTACTGTTCTTAGTTCCTTCGGAAGAAAATTCTATAGAGTAGGACTTTCTCTTGTCTGCACAATATGTTTTTAACATAGAGTTTCACCGCATTGGAGGTAATTAGGAGCTGCTTAAAGTTAGATAGCAAGTACATGCATGAATGGTGGAATTCTAGTCTTTTATGATTTATGCCTAAGCTGCACTAGAGGTGTGCTAACGTTTTCAGAGCATGCTAAGCACTAGTGCATGCTAACCCCAGATTCTATATAGCACATCTAGAGATCCAGGCTGAAATAGATGCAGATTCTATAACAATGTGCACAGCTCAATTGGTTTAATAAGCTAATGAGCACTGATAACAGCACTTAACAAGCAATAATGAGCACTAATTGGCACTGATTAGAATTTAGGCACACAACTTGCTAAGCGTATTTTGTCACGATGTGCACCGAACTTCTAACACATGAAGGCGAAAGGGGCATGGTTATGGCGGAGAAATGGGCGTTTCATGGGCGTTCTGAAATTACACGCCTACTTATAGGATATGGCCCAGTATGCCTAAATCTATGCACCAAGATTTACACCATATTTTCATTGGTGTAAATGGATGTGCATAGATTTAGGTGTTGAAATATCAACTAAGCATATTCTATAATCGGTGCTTAAATCTAGGTGCTGATTACAGAATACGCTTAGTCCTCAGTGCCAATATTTTAGGTGCCATATATAGAATCTCCCTCTAACCGTGTAGATGCCCATAATATTTCTGTGACAGTAATATATAGGCATACATCCAATTTAAATAGTGAAGGGAGTGCGTAGTCAATTACTTTCAATATACTCATCTTCACCTCAATTATATCCTCATTATAACTAAACACATAGAGACTCTTTCCCAGGATCATCAGATCAGTGTACCAACCTCTAAAATAGCTAAAAGTTATTGTGAGCCAAGTATTTTAAGAGAGACAGTATTGCAATTCTCATCAATCCCAATTTTTAAATTTTTACTTATTTTTTCATTATAGCATTCATTTATATCATTTGTCTTAATTTCTCCATATATATCTTTAAATTCCAGATTAGTACTTAGCTTTTCAGCCACTGTAAATAATGTGCGGTGGAGATCCAATATCACCTACATAGATCCATGTTTCGCTACATGCTGTTTTAAGGTAGTCTCCTATTTTCTTGTTGAAACCTCTGACAGGCACACATGGCCATGTGGTAAGAGAATTCTTACCGCATAGCCATGTGACAGGGAGCCCTTACCGCCGCCCACTGAGGTGGTGAGAAGGGCTCCTGCGCTAACCCAGAGGTAACCGGGCAGCACTCAGCGATGCTCAATTACTGTCGGGTTACCACCAAGCAAGCCATTTCCAGGGGTTTTGCGGGACTACCGCCGGCGGCCACGTTGGGCCGGGAGTAGTCCTGGAAGAGCGAGCAGTAAGCCCATGTTGAGCTTACCGCCATTCTCTAAAAGGGCTCTCCAATGCGTAAAAGTTTGAAATGCTGTGGGCTTGCCATTTTCTGATGGATGGTTACAAAAAAGTTTTCTAATTAACCTATGTTTAATGCACAGCAACTTGTGGATATAAGTGATTAAAGGTGCTGGGATTTTGAGTTGTATATTCTGTATGTATGCACATCTTTGATAGTGCATATTTTGCAGGTGGGCATTCACATAGGTAAAGTCTGGGTAGAGCATGGGGTGGAGATACAGCTTTACATGTGTAACTTCTAGAATATTGCAAGATATGCTTCTATTGCTGAAATCTAGGTGAGAGCATGTTACACCAGTTCTTTGGTTGGTGTAAGTGTTTGTGCCTAGACATACAGACCTTATTTTAGAAATCCTGATTGTGATTTATACATGTATAAATGTTGGCATTTACACACGTGTATTACATACATGAGTAAAAATCTGACTTTAGAAAGCTGCTTTTCACACCTGTATAACAGGTGGAATGCAAGTGGGTGTGGTTTATGTGGGGCTTGAGTAGAACCAAAATCTACCAGTGTGTTCCTCATATCAGAGAGGGATTGAACTTGCATGTCCCGATATATCAACATCAGGATTTACAGCTGCAGTCTTGCACATGTAGGTTTGTAAAAAAAAAAAATGCTCATTTGGACCAGCCCTTTACAGAAGGAATTAAGAGAGCTTCTCACTTCAATTCAAATCTTGATTTGCATGCACAATTTAATTACTTAAGCCAATCAGCAATGATAATTGCCACTTAAAAAGCAATTATTGACACTAATTGGAATTAATGAGAATTTACGCACACAACTTACTAGGCATATGCTGCCACAAAGGGGGCATGGCCATGGGTGTGGAATGGTTTAATCATGGGTGTTCTAAAAATCTATGCACAGGGTTATAGAATACACCTGCTCTGTGCCTAATTTAGATGCCAGTATTTACTTGACATAAATGGACACACCTAGAGTTAGACGCAGGCAAGCCACTAGGTGTATTCTATTAACCCTGTAGGCATATTCTATAAACTGTGCCTAAATCTAGGTACAGTTGACAGAATATGCCATATATATAGAATCTAGTCCCATATTATTACACTAGAAAGCCAAGTAAAACCCACAACAAAGAAAATGTTCTACTCAATGTGGAGACTCAAACGCGTGAAACAATACTTCCTGAGGGAAACATTCCGCAACCTGATACAATCGATGGTACTGAGCCATGCTGACTACTGCAATGGAATCTACACACGATGCAAAGAACAAATCCTAAAGAAACTTCAGATTGCACAAAACACGGCTGCAAGACTCATCTTCGGAAAAACACGATTTGAAAGCACAAAACCCCTACGCGAAAAACTACACTGGCTCCCAATCAAAGAACACATTGCCTTCAAAATCTGTACTATGGTTCATAAAATTATATACGGTGAAGCACTGGATTACATGATAGACCTAATCAACCTACCAGTCAGAAACTCATCCGTATCAACACGAATATACATAAATCTACACTACCCAAGCTGCAAAGGACTCAAATACAAATCAACGTATGCATCCAGTTTTGCCTACTTCAGCACACAACTATGGAACGCACTACCAAAAGACTTGAAAAACATATAAGACCATCTATACTTCAGAAAGACACTCAAGACCCACCTGTTTAAAAGGCATACTCTACAGATCCAACGTAAATGCCTGATCTCTGCGACACAACAACGCAAAAGTTCGTAATGCCCATCACCGAACTCTCCCGTCGAATGATTCCTCTATGTGGCCCTACCACACGAACTTTACCTTATCATAACTTCACCTTGTATTTGTATACACCGGATTCTGCAACTGCTCTCCAGCACTATGTAAGCCACATTGAACCTACAAAGAGGTGGGAAAATGTGGGGTACAAATGTAACAAACAAACAAATAAATAAATAAATAAATATACAGTAGTCTTCAACTGGGAATGCAGTAAGATCCTTGCTGCATTCCTTCAGGTCCCATTATAAACAAGATATATTCTTTATAGAAAGATCCTTGGTGCTTGGTTTAAATGGATGCTTGATTAGTTTGGAAAGTCAAGTTTGTACAATAAAGATTTACACAGTCTGCCCTCTGTAGCAGAGCCTTTAGTACTCTGACATACCTTTGATTTCCGGTGATAGCACAACAGCCAGCTCTTCCACTATTGTCATATCTAGCACTTATAGGGAGGTGTGCTGTGCCTAGGGAAATTGTTTATACCTTGCTTGTTTGTGGTTACCACTATTGACTGGCAATAAGAAGGCTAAGCATAAATATATTGTTCTACAAATATAGGGCCTCTTTTATCAAACCGTGCTAGCAGTCCCTGGTGTGGCAATGCTGACAAACTTGTTCACTTGAATGGGCTTCATTGGCATTGCCATGCAGGAGCCGCTAGCGCAGCTTGATAAAAGAGGTCCATAATGATTTATGGAAGAATAGAAAATATAGCAGACAAAGCCATAGCCAGCAATGTTGTCTTAGCAGTAGATTCATTAGAAACTTTATCTTATAGCAAGTAATAAATGTTCTCTACTGAATAAAACCAAAGTATCAGTTGGTCTGACTCACTTTTGGAATCAAGAAAAAAATATATCTATCTAACCCCTGAATTGAAGGAGAATAACATAAACCACTATAAACTTTATTGTAGTAGACTAGTTGCAGACTCTGGATCCAGATTCAGGAAACATCTGGAATTATTCTGTTTACACAGGCTCCAGCAGACCTGATCTTTAGCCAGCAAGCCATGTGTATGAGCCCAAAACTAGAGCCCCAGAGGTGAATGGAGGAGCAGCTAAGATAGTCTAATGTCCAGTAAAGTCTATAAGTCTTCTGGATGTGGCAGGATCTTGGGCACCTGTGGAAGAGAAGACTGCAAAAAGCAAAGTCCTTTTGTGTTTCCAATTATTAGTTTCATGCTGCATTATCAAAGCTGTGTGCAAATCTCTGAACACCAGAAACAGCCTCTCTGATTGGAGAAGTCAGAGCTCATTGATGTTGGCAAAGCCAATCAAATACATGACAATTAGATGAACCAAGTTTTCAGTGATGAGAGACGGAAGGCAGAAAAAGAATGCAAAAGTATTGAGATTGGTCGAAGATGATTGCAATATTGATGCATCCTCAAGGTCTTCAGAACTAAATTTGATACTGAGAAAGTGCTTAGCACTAAGTTCACATTACATACACAGCAGAAAACAAAGAACAAAGACTATAGTCATTCTTCACACTCTGGCAGAAGGCTTTGGCTACAGTCTCAAGTCCAGAGTTCTTTGCAGCAGAATCCATGATGGTTTGTTTCTGGCCTTATATGCATAAAATGTTTGATCAGGCTGTAGCCTACAAACCCTAAGCTGTTTCATTCTTGGATTTGACCCAAGGTTCTGCAACTCCCTTTAGCTAAAAGGTTTTATTATTCTTAATAGGAATACAACATCCTAAACATTCTTAGATACACTGTTGATTAGTGAACAGGAATACACCAAATAAATTCTCTCTCTGTCTTTCAAGTTTTAAAAGAGTATGTGCTATCTACTAGCCTTTATTATTGCTAATATCATTTCCATCTGAAAAAAATGAGATTTCTCAGCATCTTACAAATGGTAATGATCTTGGTGGAAGCAGGACTAAGGGAGTCTGTGGTTCTTAACAAACTTCTAAAGGCTGAAATCAATAGAAATTAATTATGATTGTGTAATTGCATTGCACATGATCAAATTGAAACACTGCATTAAAGATAATTAGGGTAATTACTGCTCTGATATCCCAATGACAAGAAATACTGTGCCCTACGTTAAGGCCAAACAGGTAGATTACTATACACACACACTCACACACACAAAATACAATTTATTTTCAAGTAGAAAACAAATAATTATAGATTTCATTTTACTTTTATACTACTTTTTTCATGACAAGATTAGACATTCTCTGTATAATATATTTCTGTTTTTGTTTTTCCACATGGTCTTAGTTAAATATTTATGAGTGTTGATTAAACTGCAAAGTGTATTAGGATCGCAAGTTGTTGCTGTGGATTAAGATGACCTTTTATGTAAAAATATCATACAGCCCTCAGAAGGGCATGGCAAGAGGTCAGAATAGATGGAAGTCCCAACTTCGCATAATGGGTCTAACGTTTCCATGACATCATCATGATATCTGAAATGGATTCTTAGGATAATCAGAGTGGTCATTCAGAAGAATAGTAAATATTTGATGAGGATATATAGAAGAGAGGAAAGAAGGTGGTCAAAAAGGTGAATCTATACTGCTTATTGCTGTGTGAAGAAGATTTTTGCACATAGCACCAACAAAATATTCCTATAACTTCAGGGTAATTATATACACACATTTGCTTTGAGTTTATATGTAAATACATTTTCTCACTGTAATCATCTTACTACAGAAAAATATTTGTCTGCGTTTGCAGGCACTCATTTAAAAACTGCAATGCTGATCATGCCAGTTCTGTGGTTAAAGTACCTTATACTGCAGTCAGATCTAAGTCATGGAAGTATTTTCCAGTTGGGTGGTAAGATAATGAGTCACTGCACAGTCCATGTGCCCTTTGAAAGGAACAGCTTTGATGTGGACCCTATAATAGCACCAGTATCAGCCTTAGCCTTGCTAGTAATAGTGTGATAGGATAAAGTTATTTTCAGATTGAAAGAAGAGCCGGTCAGGAATCCGGGAAAGCTATGTCATATGGCAGTCAGCACCCTTTGAAAACAGGTTTCAATGGGTGGCGGTAAGTGCTCCTCCTGAAATGGCCACATGGCAAGTAGTTCACTTACTGCACGGCCATTTCTTTTCCAGCAAAAAAGATAGTCTTTTACCCGCTGTGGTAAAAGGGGGCCTCAGCTTGCATCAGAAACACACACTGACGCTAGCACAGGCCCCCTTTTACCGTAGCTTGGTAAAAGGACCCCATAGTTTGCACAAAATGAATTTAGTGTGTGTTAAGCTAGGTTGTAGCTAAGTTGTATTAACATTTGTTGTTAGGAAGAATGTGTGAAATGAACTGAAAAAAATCTGAAAATTGGCAAAAGGCTGAATATCTGAAAATTAACAGAAAAATTTTCCCCATGCATAATTCTGTGAGCCACATTATCTCTTTTTTATTTCTTAATCTCATCAAATTTTAGGAGAAAATTTGCCCTCCCTTCACAATTCATTTTGATAATATTAGAATACCGCGTGCCTGTTGGTGTGCACTGTGGACAAGGGCACCCAGGCCAATAATTCACTCAAACTGTTACACTTCTAGTGGAAAGTGTAATCCCTCCTAAACCCAACAAAAACCTACTGTACCCTCATATAGGTGACATCTGCAGCATTAAGGGCTATTGTAGTGGTGTACAGTTGGGTACACTAGGTGTTTGGTGAGTTTTAGGGGAGCAATAAGGGAGCAACGGTGAGTTGTGTACCTGGGAATATTTAGGTGAAGTCCACTGCAGTGCCCCCTAGGGTGCCCAACTGCTCTGCTGGGGTGTCTGTGTGGCTATTCTTATGTTAATTACAGGCATAATTTCCATCATAGAATATTGGAATAAGTCTACTGTAATGCGCCTAACTTTAGGCATGAGCAGTTATGCTAGCTCAGTGGCTGATGGAAGTGCTTGTATCTAGCTATTGTCAGTTAGGTGCATAACTGATAGTATTCTATGCCCGTACCCTTCCCAGGTCCACGCCTTCCTTGCAGTTGTGCTGTATGGATTTTGGGTGCTTAATTTGTAGAAGACCAACTAAGGGCAGTTATGTTTGTAACTACAAATTAGTGCCAGTAAGCACCAGTTAACAGCAATTATAGCCAATTATTGGTTGTTAACATCAATTAGCAATTAATTTAACAATTAAGTTACATGTGTAACTGTCACTGTTCTTACACTGTGTCTACAACTTTGTGTGTTTAAGTGTCCAATTGTGGACGCAAGTTTATAGAATTGGGTGATGATGCATAACTGGAAGGGAGCATGCATAGGGGAGGTGCATGGGCAGGGCATGGGCATGTCAAACATTTACATATGTAAATTATAGAATACTTCAACCAAAACCCAAAGGTATAGGTAAAAACCCTACGTGTAGTCCAAACAGGAAACTAGGAAGTAGGGGTGGACCAATAAATCTTCACAGCCTGAGGTCGATAAAAGCAACTTTATTGAGCACCACAACATTGTATGACCCGACACGGGGCCATGTTTCAATGGAAACAACCGTTTGCTTCAGGGGTCTGACACTGTATAGAAAATACATATATATATACAGTGCAATCCGCTTAAGTGCAAGGGTCTGAGACCAAAGAAATACATGCAGTTAACCGGAGCTTGCACTTAACCTTTGTGACACAAAGAAGCTTGATATCTGATAAACATATGTACAGTACTGTTTATTATATGTACAGTATACAGTCTCCATTAACTGACATTATACAGTCTCCGTTAACTGACGTTAGGCTTACTTGAAGTAATCAGTCATATTCCTCTGTACACTCTTTTGTCTATGAGTTCCATAGACTACATCTGCCAGACTGTAAAAACTGTCATAGCACTGACATCCAGTGACCTCCAGATAGGCCCGCACGGTGTTGAGACTCTCCAGTGCTCTTGCAAAAGTGACAGGAGGTTGTTGAATTTCATCAGCATGTGCCTCGCTGCTCATTTCATCATCTGTTTCATCATCAGCCGTTGCCTGCGTGTAGGCACCTATATAGACATCAGTGCTGTCATCAGTTGTTTGTAGATCGTAATCAACAGCTATATAGTGATGAAACTCCTCTTCAGTAACACAGACTGGAATGTCAATAGCCTGTTCATCTGACGCGTTTGCAACAGCTGCATGTTTCATCCCTCTCCGCATCCCTAACAAAGCTTGCCCGCTTGTAGCAGTTCACAATGGTTGCCTGTGTAACATGATTCCAGGCTTCTTTCTGCATATATAATGAATCCAACAGTGATAGATTATGAGCCAGTTCAACAGCACGTTTATCCTTGCCAGTCTGGTCATCCATAATGCTCATCAGATGGTGTAGCACAAGAGCCCGATAATGTTGTTTGAAATTGGCTATTATGCCCTGATCCATAGGTTGGATCAGAGAGGTAGTGTTTGGTGGCAGGACGACCACCTTGATGTTAGACAGCCTGACATCATCCTTGTGTGCAGCACAATTATCACAAAGCAACAAAATCTGACGCTTTTGTGCCCGCATTCTAGTATCTAACTTCTTTAGCCACTGATTCCACATTTCCTCAGTGATCCATGAATTTGCGTTAGCCTCGTATGACACAGGAAGTCGCTTAACATTCTTGAAGCAACGGGGCTGTTTGCTTTTTCCAATGGCGAGTGGTTCCAACTTCTCACTCCCATCCATATTGCAGCAAAGGAGGATCGTCAGTCGGTCCTTCGACATTTTACCTCCAGTCGTTTCGGCTTGTTTGAATGCAAGTGCTCCATCAGGAATCGCTCGCCAGTAGAGACTGTTTTCGAAGCATTAAAAAAGTCATGAGGTGCAAACTCGTTCAAGATGGTAGGAAGACCTGAAACAACCCAATTTTCAGCACCAAAGTCATCAGTGTCTTGTTTTTCACCATGCTGTTTCTTGAATTTTATGTTCCTCTAATTCCATCATGCCAACCATCCAACAGTGGCTTTGAATTCAGTTAGTCCAAGACTTTCAGCTAGCTGATTAGCTTTCTCCATAAGCAGTGGACCACTGACAGGAAACTGTTTGCTCCTGACTTGAGAAAACCACCGAAAAAGAGCATCTTCTACCTCCTCAACGTTTCTCACCCGTTTTCGTTTCCGTTGTGGATTTGTATTGTTTTACCAGTCTTCCTGAAGCTGGTCTTTCTGCTTCAAGAAACGTGAAATTTGACTGGGATTGACACCATATTCTTTAGCAATAGATGCTTGACTTTGTTTGTTTTCTAATTTTTTAAGAACTTCTATTCGTTCAGCCAGTGCTAAAGTCTTACAGTTGCATGACGACGACAACGACGACGACGACTCCAGTGTACACTGTAACAACATTCTTTTGCTTATTCTGCCTGTGGCAGTTAAAGGGACAGTAAATTTGAAATCTCGTTGGTTGTCACGCGCCAATCGGCTTCCATATTCCGTATGCCCGCTTATGCAGAGTCTTTCCTGCAGAGGAGCGGTCTTAAACCATGCATATAAGTGAACCTTGCACTTATCAGTGGTGCGTTAAACCGAAGTTTGTCCTCATAGAAATTGATGGCACCAAAAACAGGACCGAAGTACGGCATGCAGTTAAACATAGCATGCGCTTATCAGACGTGCACTTAAATGGAGTGCACTGTATATATATATATATATATATATATATATAAAATTAAAATGATTTGTTATTTACATATGGATTTTTTTCTGCTGTCTTTCTAGGCTTTTTGATCACCAATTGTATTATTCTGCACCCATAATTTGCGTTTCCCATCAATAAGTTTAGTCCCTATGCCTTTTAATACAGTCTGTCTTATCATTTTTAATTAATATTTTTATATATTTATTTCCATTTTATTATTTAGTCTTTAGAATTTTTTGTTTTTAGGTTAATTCTTGCTTTTTAAAATTATTTGGTTGTTTTTATTGTTTTTTATTGTTGTGATATATTTTTTTGAATATTGTAATGTTTGATACATATATGTATTTTCTATACAGTGTCAGACCCCTGAAACAGATGGTTGTTTCCGTGTAAACATGGCCCAATGTCGGGTCATACACTGTTGTGGTGCTGAATAAGGTTGCTTTCATCAACCTCAGGCTGTGAAGATTTTTTGGTCTACCCCTACTTCCTGGTCTCCAATTATAGAATACTGCCATTTATGCACTAAAATGTTACATTTAGGCACATGCATTTACAACTGCTACTGACATAGCATAATTGGGCATGCCTATCAGACTGTTTGAATGCTGCAGTCTTTTCACTGATCGATATCAATATATGGTCAAGTTTCCTAAGGAAAGGCTAACACACCCTACAGTAGGCTTCTGCTTTATGTTTCTCTAGCACCAATTTGTGCACTGTATGATAGGACTCCTGATGAAGGCCTAAAAGCCGAAACATGGCCTGTGTTGGGTCCACCAATGTAGTGTACCGCTATAATTTGGGGATCGTACACTTGACATTATATTTATCTGAATAAAAGTTTTTATTGACAACATTCCTGGAACAGCCTTTTTTTAGTCACCTCCATTCTTTTTGACTTTCTGTGCTGTTGATGTTCAGACTTAGCCGGTTATCTTGAAACTGGCCAAAGATATTCTACAGTTTCACGTAGCCAAATATTGCCACTAAACTCTCTTTAAAAATCAGCAAGTAGTTGGTTATATTGTGTGATATAACTGGTAACCCGCCATCCGGGGATATTCAGTGGGGGATAGCTGGTTAGCACTATTTAACCAGTTAGTAGCTGTTCTGGCCAGTTAAATAGTGCTGAATATTGGGGAAATCTACTATGACAGTATGGCAGTGAACCTTTATAACTTCCTTTCTCTTTCTTTGTTCTCTTCTTTTCCCACTTCCCACTTTTCTTCCCTGCCACCTCTGCTGCATGCAGTATCTTTAAGATGATTACATGTGTGAGTGAACTGTATGCTATTAGGAGATTACATACAACACGATATGGTAGTAAATAAATATATGTCTCCAAAATTTCAAGGATGAGGTCAAATTTATTGGGTATAAACTGTAGTTCCACAAACATGAAATCATGAAAAAGAATCTCCACTGAGTAAAGTTTGGGCCTTGATAACCAGACTAATAGAACAATTTTTTTGACTATTGAAATGCCTTTTGGATTAATAATTTGGTGATTTCTTGATTCCTACAGTTTCATTAAAGTTCTCAAAAAGACACAGAGCTCCTTTTACTAAAGCATGCTAGCAATTCTTGGCATGGTAATGCTGACAAAGCCCATTCATTTTGAATTGGCTTCATTAACATTTCCACACAGGAATTGCTTGCATGGTTTGGTAAAAGAGGTCCATAGTTTGGAGAAAAAAAGCAAAAGGGTTATGAACTAGGAAATTGAAAACCTGAGCCCATTCTATGTGCCCATTTGTGATGTATAAGGATACATTTAATAAACTTTTATTTAGAACTTATTTAAGAGAATGTTCTTTATGTTTTTTTGCATTTGTCCTGCAAATGTTTTGCAAAAGTTTGCATCCACATTTGCATCCACAGCAGATTTCCACAAAATGGACTACAAATCCGTGGATAATGTCATGGGTTAGTGCACTTACTTCTTCAGCCAATCAGAGAACCAATGGAAGTGAAGGAAAGTAAGCTCACTGGATAGCTGCATTTAATGAGGGGAACTCTGAATAAATCTGCAACAGTGGCGTAGCCAAGGGTGGGCCTGGATGGGCCCAGGCCCACCCACTTTGGGCTCAGGCCCACCCCGTAGTAGCACACCTATGACATGGCTGTCAGGGATCCCTAAGCCTCACCAGCCAAAAACTCCCAACAACTGTCCCTCCTGCATACCTTGTAAATAGCAGATCTTCGCCTGCAGCGAGCAGCAACTGATGCATACTATTCGCACCAGCCCCACAGCCTTCCCTCTGATGTATTCCCTTCTATGCGGAAACGGGAAGTTGCATCAGAGGGAAGGCTGTGGGGCCAACATGAGCAGTGTGTATTAGTTACTGCATGCGAGGGAGGGAGGATGTTTGAGTGACCAAATGGCATGCAGGTGAGAGAGGGAGAGACCAAATCACTTGTGGGACAGGGCAAAGTTATTCTGCCCACCCATCCTGGGCCCAGGCCCACCCAAAATTGGGTGTCTGGCTATGCCCCTGATCTGCAAGAACAGTAATCTTTAAGAAAAGACATCGATGATTTAACATTACTTTTGACTTCTTCTAAAGCTTGCAAAGTACTCATCTAGCCACAGAAAAATGACTTTAATGCTGGTATTTTCCAGCACAATTGAACATAGTAGCAGTCAAATCAGCAACTGATGTTTTTGCATGACAAAGGTAGGGTGAAAGGGATGCACATGGAGACAGTGAGACACTTCAAATATCTTTAACTTTACTAATGATATGAAACTTTCATTCAAGGTTCAAAGGATTACAGCAGACGGGCTTTGGAGCTTCTGTATAAACCAGCACACATACATAATTAAAGACAGTAATGGGACTCCAGACATGTTTTTGCTAACATAATGCAAGAAACTTTCAAAGATCTCTTTCCCCAGTTTTGATCCAAGACAAGAAATATTCTCTATTTAGCAACGGAAATCTCCCAATATTTTTAATGGGAAAAACAGTGATCTGAAAAACTGGAGCACTTTTTGTACTTGAGCCAAACTGAAGCAAGTATTGATTCATTCATCCATGATATATTTCTGACAGAATCAGTATATATATTGACATGATCCTGGATAAACCTGAGCTTTGTTTGTTACATGATTCAATTGAAAATGCTATTTTATAAAGAAAGCTAAGTAGATCAAGAAAGAGGCACTTGTGTGTCTTGCAGCAGAACAGCACAGGCCAAAGCAGACACTATTAGGTGCAAAAAAAGTATTTTATTCAAACAATCCTGACATGGCTACGTTTCGCCAAAAAGGCTGTATCAGGGGTATACGTGAACGGCTAACAAAAAATGATAACAATTAGCACATATATATTAATAAATGCAGAATAAATAATTTGTTTAAAAACTAAAAACATTTAAATAAAAATTTTTAACAAATCAAAAAGCTTAACTTAAACGTTCACATATATATATATAACACACATAAAAGAATTTTCAAACAACAGTGTTCATATAACATATAAATAATTAAAACCATATAAATAATCAAACCAATGTGAACATACCTATCCAGGTACGCACAGGACTTATCCCTGGGAATAAAACAGAGCAATAATATCCTAAATAAGGGGACACTGATTCTTAACACCAGAGATTGTTCTATTAACCTATATTAATCACTCTCTAGATTTTCAATTGCAATTATACCAAATATCCAACTTTATTATACTATAATTTAAATGCAATACAATACATGCCTTAACCTCATTCATTCACCATCATTCATACTCCCTACTTAATCATATATCATTTCACTTCATTTTACTTATCACAACTTGTGCTTCATGGGATCATTATTGCAGAATTTAAAGAATTTCAGTTCTCATTCCAATAATCAATATAGAGTGATTACACTCATTGTTCTCTTAATTCACGATGTTCTCAAAGTACGCCAGTTCCTCAAATTCAAAAAATCTTTCAAAACAACACATGGATATACTGTCTTTTATGTGTTATTTAAACACTACTACTACTACTACTACTACTTAACATTTCTAGAGCGCTACTAGGGTTACGCAGCGCTGTACAATTTAACAAAGAGAGACAGTCCCTGCTCAAAGAGCTTACAATCTAATAGACAAGTGAATGGTCGGTCCGATAGGGGCAGTCTGGATTCACTGAACGGTAAGGATTAGGTGCCGAACGCAGCATTGAAGAGGTGGGCTTTAAGCAAAGACTTGAAGACGGGCAGGGAGGGGGCTTGGCGTAAGGGCTCAGGAAGGTTGTTCCAAGCATAGGGTGAGGCGAGGCAGAATGAGCGGAGCCTGGAGTTGGTGGTGGTGGAGAAGGGTACTGAGAGGAGGGATTTATCCTGTGAACGGAGGTTACGGGCGGGAACGTAAGGGGAGATGAGGGTAGAAAGATAGTGAGGGGCAGCAGACTGAGTGCATTTGTAGGTAAGAAGAAGAAGCTTGAATTGAATGCGGTATCTGATCGGAAGCCAGTGAAGTGACCTGAGGAGAGGGGTGATATGAGTATATCGGTTCTGGCGGAATATGAGACATGCAGCAGAGTTCTGAACAGATTGAAGGGGGGATAGATGGCTAAGTGGGAGGCCAGTGAGGAGTAAGTTGCAGTAGTCCAGGCGAGAGGGTGGTGTGTTCAGAGAGGAAAGGGCGAATTTTGCTGATGTTAAAGAGGAAGAAGCGACAGGTCTTGGCTATCTGCTGGATATGTGCAGAGAAGGAGAGAGAGGAGTCAAAGATGACTCCGAGGTTGCGGGCAGATGAGACGGGGAGGATGAGGGTGTTATGAACTGAGATAGAAAGTTGAGGAAGAGGAGAAGTGGGTTTTGGTGGAAAGACGATAAGCTTGGTCTTGGACATGTTCAGTTTCAGGTGGCGGTTGGACATCCAGGCAGCAATGTCGGATAAGCAGGCCAATACACTGTGGTTGTATCTTATTTATTTATTTGTTGCATTTATATCCCACCTTATTCCACCTCTTTGCAGGCTCAAAGTGGCTTACAATACATCATGATTAGTGGAAGAAAGTTAATAAGTAAACATTTGATATTACAGGATTTTAGTCATTTTGATGAAGGTATAACATACAGAATAAACGATTTCATAGTGTACAAGCAGATATTAAGAATCAAGTTCTGAAGTGTATATGCGAGTTGTGCCTTTTCTCATTTGTTGATCTTTGTGGTATACTTTATTGAAGAGATGTGTCTTCAGTAGGATGCAGAAGTTCGTTCTTTCGAATGTCGATTTCAAACTGCGTGGTAGTGCATTCCAGAACTGTGTGCTCAGGAAGGTAAAGTTTGACACGTGCATTATTTTGTATTTCATTCCTTTGCAGCTGGGGAAGTGCAGATCAAGGAATGTGCGAGATGATAATTTGGCGTTCCTAGGTGGCAGGTCTATTAGGTCTGACATGTATGCTGGTGCGTCTCTGTGGATAATTTTGTGGACTAGTGAGCATATTTTGAACGTTATGCGTTCTTTGAGTGGAAGCTGAATATGAGTCTAGCTGCTGTATTCTGGGCTGTCTGGAGTTTCTTGATTATTTGTTCTTTGCAGCCGGCATATAGTGCGTTGCAATAGTCTAAATGACTGAGCACCATTGATTGTACTAGGTTACGGAAAACACTCCTTGGGAAGAAAGGTCTTATTCTATTTAATTTCCACATAGAGTGGAACATCTTCTTGGTTATGTTTTTCGCATGGTTCTCTAGTGTTAGGTGTCGATCAATGGCGACTCCAAGAATTTTTAGGGTTTCTGAAATAGGGAGGTTTTGAGTTGGTGTGTTAATGGCGGTGAATTCTTTCTTGTTGTGTTGTGAGGTGAGTATTAGGCATTGGGTTTTATCTGCATGGAGTTTTAATCGAAATGCGTTCGCCCAGGAATGCATGATGTTAAGACTTTGATTAATGTCGTTGGAAATTTCTTTTAGGTCTTGTTTGAATGGGATGTAGATCGTTACGTCATCTGCGTAAATGTATGGATTAAGGTTTTGATTTGCTAGTAGTTTGGCCAGGGGTATCATCATTAAGTTGAATAAGGTCGGCGAGAGGGGGGATCCTTGTGGTACTCCGCATTCAGGTACCCATGCGGCTGAAATAGTCGAGTTTGATGTCACTTGGTATGATCTTGTGGTGAAAAAACCCTTGAACCAATTGAGGACGTTGCCTCCAATTCCGAAGTACAGTGGTGGAAATAAGTATTTGATCCCTTGCTGATTTTGTAAGTTTGCCCACTGACAAAGACATGAGCAGCCCATAATTGAAGGGTAGGTTATTGGTAACAGTGAGAGATAGCACATCACAAATTAAATCCGGAAAATCACATTGTGGAAAGTATATGAATTTATTTGCATTCTGCAGAGGGAAATAAGTATTTAATCCCTCTGGCAAACAAGACCTAATACTTGGTGGCAAAACCCTTGTTGGCAAGCACAGCGGTCAGACGTCTTCTGTAGTTGATGATGAGGTTTGCACACATGTCAGGAGGAATTTTGGTCCACTCCTCTTTGCAGATCATCTCTAAATCATTAAGAGTTCTGGGCTGTCGCTTGGCAACTCGCAGCTTCAGCTCCCTCCATAAGTTTTCAATGGGATTAAGGTCTGGTGACTGGCTAGGCCACTCCATGACCCTAATGTGCTTCTTCCTGAGCCACTCCTTTGTTGCCTTGGCTGTATGTTTTGGGTCATTGTCGTGCTGGAAGACCCAGCCACGACCCATTTTTAAGGCCCTGGCGGAGGGAAGGAGGTTGTCACTCAGAATTGTACGGTACATGGCCCCATCCATTCTCCCATTGATGCGGTGAAGTAGTCCTGTGCCCTTAGCAGAGAAACACCCCCAAAACATAACATTTCCACCTCCATGCTTGACAGTGGGGACGGTGTTCTTTGGGTCATAGGCAGCATTTCTCTTCCTCCAAACACGGCGAGTTGAGTTCATGCCAAAGAGCTCAATTTTTGTCTCATCTGACCACAGCACCTTCTCCCAATCACTCTCGGCATCATCCAGGTGTTCACTGGCAAACTTCAGACGGGCCGTCACATGTGCCTTCCGGAGCAGGGGGACCTTGCGGGCACTGCAGGATTGCAATCCGTTATGTCGTAATGTGTTACCAATGGTTTTCGTGGTGACAGTGGTCCCAGCTGCCTTGAGATCATTGACAAGTTCCCCCCTTGTAGTTGTAGGCTGATTTCTAACCTTCCTCATGATCAAGGATACCCCACGAGGTGAGATTTTGCGTGGAGCCCCAGATCTTTGTCGATTGACAGTCATTTTGTACTTCTTCCATTTTATTACTATGGCACCAACAGTTGTCTCCTTCTCGCCCAGCGTCTTACTGATGGTTTTGTAGCCCATTCCAGCCTTGTGCAGGTGTATGATCTTGTCCCTGACATCCTTAGACAGCTCCTTGCTCTTGGCCATTTTGTAGAGGTTAGAGTCTGACTGATTCACTGAGTCTGTGGACAGGTGTCTTTCATACAGGTGACCATTGCCGACAGCTGTCTGTCATGCAGGTAACGAGTTGATTTGGAGCATCTACCTGGTCTGTAGGGGCCAGATCTCTTACTGGTTGGTGGGGGATCAAATACTTATTTCCCTCTGCAGAATGCAAATAAATTCATATACTTTCCACAATGTGATTTTCCGGATTTAATTTGTGATGTGCTATCTCTCACTGTTACCAATAACCTACCCTTCAATTATGGGCTGCTCATGTCTTTGTCAGTGGGCAAACTTACAAAATCAGCAAGGGATCAAATACTTATTTCCACCACTGTATTCAAGGATGTGTAATAGAGTTCCGTGATCAACCATGTCAAAAGCGCTTGACATATCAAATCGTAGTAGTAGTATGTTCTTACCGGTTGCAATCGTTTGTTTGAATTTAGTCATGAGAGTTACTAATACAGTTTCAGTTCTGTGGTTAGATCGAAATCCTGACTGGGAGTCGTGAAGTATTGAGAATTTGTCTAGATAATTTGTAAGTTGCTTGGTCACTAATCCTTCCATTAATTTGGTTATTAAGGGAATGGATGCTACTGGTCTGTAATTGGTTAATTCACTTGCGCTTTTCTTTGCATCTTTGGGTATTGGGGTGAGTAGGATGTTTCCTTTTTCCTTCGGGAAAAGTCAGTTTTGTAGCATGTGGTTCAGGTGTTTCGTTATGTCGTTTATGAATTGTTGAGGAGCAGATGTCACCATTTTGTTTGGGCATATATCTAGTCTGCAATGTGATTTGGCAAATTTTTTGAGCGTTTGGGAGATAGTGTCCTCTGATAGTATCTCGAAGTTAGTCCAGGTCCTGTCCGCTGGGTAAATGCAGGGGTTGGATCTAGGCAATTGAGGAGTTCAACATAGTCGATGGTGCTGGTCGGTATTTTAAGTCGCAGTTGTACTATTTTCTCGTTAAAGTATCTCGCGAGATTGTCTGCTCCAGGAGTGTCTTTGCTATTGGTGGTGACTGGTGTTGTATCTAAATCTCATCCCCCTTGTGTCCTTTCCCTTTTTCCTTCTAGCATTGCTGCGTCCTGCTATCTTTGCAGGTCAGTGGTATCAGCACTAAAAGAATGTCTCTCTTTCTCTCTTCCTCCAGTCCCCCCTTCCAGCATTTCTCCTTTCTCTCTCTTCCCCCTCCCTCCTGCTCACCCTATTGCTGTTTTCCCAGGTCAGTGGTATCGGTGCTACAAGCAATTTAATGACGTGCAAGTCTTTTAATTAAGGTTTACCATCAGTGGCTATATCCATAGATCTTACAATGATGCAGCAGCCTAATGGTTAATGCAGTAAACTGGGAACTGGGTTCAATTGTGAGCTTGGGCAAGTCACATAACCTTCCATTGGCCCAGATTGTGGGCCTACTAGGGACAGGGAAAGTACCTACTGAATCTGTATGCAATATGCAAACTGCAGTATATCAGGAATGTCATAAACATGCATAAACATTTTTGGACATTCAGAGGCTCTTTTAAGGGCCTACATGCATCCAGTGCGTGCCAAATCAGCATTACCTCCTGGCTACCACGTACCCCAGGTGGTAATTCTGAATTTGGCACATGCCAAAAACACATGGTAGAAAATATTTTCTACCATGTGGCACTTACCCGGTGGTAAATGACAGTGGACGTGCACTGCATGCCTACCGCCTGGGTAGGACGTGAGACTTTATCGCTAAGCCAATGGGTGGTGGTAAGGTCTCAGGCCTACAATGGACACACACTGGTTTTTATTTTGCCAAACGTCCATTTTCCAGCCCCTTAAAAAGGCCCTTTTTCCAGGATGCAGCAAAAACTGGCCCAGCGTGCACCCACAAGGCACATTCGCACTGCCACAGGCCACTTTTTGCCGCAGCTTAGTAAAAGGGCCCCTCAGCTAAATATGCTGCTTATGTTCCAATTCATATTTATTTTTCCCTCTATGGAACATCATATCTGATTTGTCTTTTTTCTCTTTCTCATCCCTACCATGATGAAAGCAGACTATTACGAAGTACAAATGCTCTTTTAGTTAAACTGTAGGTTATCAATAGAAATCAAACAAAATAAAACATGGAAAAGAAAATAAGATGATACCTTTTTTTATTGGACATAACTTAATACATTTCTTGATTAGCTTTCGAAGGTTGCCCTTCTTCCTCAGACATTATAGTCACGAACTAGTGTAACAACTATATAACAACTGTGCTTGTCCTGCAAGAATTCCCTCTTTGGTGCATGAGGGAAATCACCTGGCATGTGCTTTCTGCTTACATGGTTCATTTTATTTGTTTGTGTGCACTAAACTGGACCTTGCAATTTTACGGCTTGATTTACTGATTTTATTTACATTCATCAAGGCACAAATCATTGCCATTTCATGTTGTTTTTGGCAAGAGAAAGAGCAGATAATTAAAAAGATAAATAAAAAGAGAGAAATTCAAAGTGGCAATTAGTTCTTTTTGCAATTTGGCAAAGAAACTGAGCAAGTTGAGCTAAGTAGTACGTTCTATGGGGTCAATATTCAGGAGAGACTCCTGCCCACATAAAACCACACTGAGCAGGCTAGCTGCCAATGGGCAGTGCTGCTGAGTATTGTCTTTGACTGTCGCACTGTCTGGTTAGTGCCAGTTTGGTCTGTGGGTGGAGCTGGCACTTACTGGTTAGCAATGATATTCAGTTCTCTATTTATGGGGGTCCTTTTACTAAGGTGCGCTGAAAAATGGCCTGCGCTAGTGTAGGCACGTGTTTTGGATGTGCGCAGGCCCATTTTTTAAGCACACCTGCAAAAAAGGCCTTTTTTGGCTGAAAATGGATGTGTGGCAAAATAAAAATTGGCGCACATTCATTTTGGGCCTGAAACTTTACCGCCACCCATTGACATAACGGTAAGGTCTCATGCGTTAACCGGGCGGTAATCGTCAGCATGCATACACTGCTGTTTACTGCCCGGTTAGCATCATGCAGTAGAAAATAAAAAGTGTTTTCTGGAGTGTGTATCAGACACGCGTAAAAAATGGAATTATCGCCTAGGGCACATGATAGCTGGGTGGTAGTTCCAAATTGACATGCAGTAACTGCACAGACCTGAATAATCAATGCCAGATCCCTGACGTGGCCCGGTATTAAATATCTGGGCTTAATTCAGTCCATGACTGTCAGCAGCTTAAAAACCATTGATCACCATGTGCTGAATAATGGGTTCTATAAATATTTGGACCAAATGGTAATTGTGACCACTAATCCTAAAATCAGATCATAGAGTGACCACCTAACTCCAAGTTGTAAGAAAAGGAGATCAGGCACAGATTTCTATTAAAGTACACTGTTGTTGCACGAACTAGTAACTTATTACAGGTGATCATATGTATTTATACCTTATTCAGCACTTAAATTCTATTACTTGGGCACTAATTTTGTTGTAAGTGCTGAATAAGGTATAAATACATATGATCACCTGTAATAAGTTACATAAATAAATTCTATTAATTGGGCACTAATTTTGTTGTATTTAAGCAAACATTACACCATCATAATGAAAATTAGAGGGTAATTCACAAACTTATGGTAACCCATGCCCTTTGAAACTACAGTTGCCATACTACCACATCTTCTCTCTCTTTTCTCGTATTTCCTCTTTCCTGTTAATTTTGGTGTTCATTTCTCTATCTAGTGATGCTTTTATTAAGTACTGTACATTGATTTATCTCCTTGAGGAAAAACGATTATTTAAGTTTGAATAAATCAAATCAAATGTGATGATGTAAACGTCAATTCTATGTCATTTGAGTAATGCTCTTCGGAAACAACTAATTTCCAAATGTATTTACTAAATATATGGAATCCATGTTATCACTTAAGGGTGATTTTCAAAAAGTTTACAGATATTTTTAACCCATGAATTTTATATCCATTTTCAAAAAGAAAGTGTACATATACTCTCACTTTGAATCTTGCCGTAGATACAAAATAGCTGTTGACATTTGCACCTATTTCTTGTGTGGAGAACTTTTTTGATGGCTACCCATTAAATCACGTATATTCTTCAAGATATGCTCACTGGCCTACAGAATAATTTTCGGCCTAGCACCAGAATACATGTCAAATCTATTAGAATTACCTATACACAATGCACTCTAGGGAGCAAGAACCTACCACACACTACACTTTCCCAAATGCCAAGGAGTGGAGGAGTGGCCTAGTAGTTAGAGCACTGGTCTTGACATCCAAAGGTGGCTGGTTGAAATCCCACTGCTGCTCCTTGTGATCTTGGGTAAGTCACTTAACCCTCCATTGCCTCAGGTACAAACTTAGATTGTGAGCTCTCCTGGGACACTACCTCACCTTCAGCTGCTACTGAAAAAGTGTGAGCAAAATCTAAATAAATAAAATACAAATCCTCATACTCAACCACCTTCACATATACTTGTCCCAAGATTTGGAATATAATACCAAAAGTTCTAGAGTGCACAAATGACTGCATAACCTTCTGGAAACACCTGAAAGCCCACTTCAGAACATTTTTTTCATCGACAAACCCACATAGTAAATCTGAACTCCATCCAACACAATTCAATGTTCGACCTTTAACAGTTTCTGAGCAAAGCTCGTGTCTTCTCCAAACAGCACTGTAACTTGTCTATCCAAAGTAAACTGCAAGCCACATTGAAACAACAACTAGATTGGAAAATGTGGGGTACAAATGCAGAAATAAATAAATAAATAGAACTAGGCAAGTACCATGAAAAAGCAATGGGCTTGTTATTTCTTCCTCTGATTTAAACACGTTCCTGTGAACACCACTCCTAAATGTAGAGAGAAGACTATTCATGCACTTACAGCCACATTGACCTAGATTGATTTTCAGTTTGCTAATTTATGCTCATGAATTACTATTCACATCCGCAAATGGCTTTGAAAATCATCTTCTCAATGTTTAATCTGTTAATAATTTTTAGAAAATCATTCTCCCGTACTCAAATGATTCAGTCATCTGTTTTGCATGTCTCATTTTGATTCGGGGCCCTGTTTACTAAGGTGCATTAGTGTTTTTATCGTGCCTACCCTTAGTGCGCGTGTGCGCTAACCATGTAGGCGCCTATAGGGATATTGTAGGCATGTACATGGTTAACGCGCGTTAAAAATGTTAACGCACCTACAATGCTGCTTAGTAAACAGGGCCCTCAGTTTCTAGTGCACTGATCTAGTACACAACCGGTAAAGTTAACAGACTTGTTTCCTCTCCTGAAAAGTATAAAGTAGGATTAAGTTCAGTCAAAACCCAGCTTCTTTTCTGTTTTCCAAATTAGATATCATACTATGTTAATGACTCAGCATAGGAAATGGAAGGCCCATGAATTTATGCAGATCTGCAGAAACATAAAAAAAATAATTGGATTAGGCGATAGAAGAATATAATGACCTTCTTTACTTTCCATCATATGCTGCCAGTTAAGTGTTTGAGAGTGAAAAATTGTTCTAATGAAGCTATTTGAAAGCTCTTGTGGACTAGTGCTTCCTTTTTGAAGATTAAATGAATGATGCTGATGTGATTAATCCTAGTACAGGGAGCGTTGCAGCAGCCAGAAAATACCTTGGTGATTTTCATAATTAAACTGAATCAACATTTCAAAGAAATGCCAGTGTTATCACTTGTACATTAGAATTACATTCATTAGACAGAAGAAACAAATAACTTGAGCAAACAAGATTTTCCTCATGGTGTACTGAGATTTCTGCTGCATCTCAGATTATCCTAGGATAAAACGTCATTATTGTTTAATCTTTAGCCTGTATTTTTTTCAGTTGATTGTGATATGTTTGTAATTCCTGAACAGTCTTAGTGATTCATGCTTATTTGTATGCTGCTTGCTTGATAGAATACTTGTGATGCAAAATTGGCTCCTCTTTCACCATATGTGGTTGGCAATAATTAGAATTTACATGTGCATCTTTTTAGACATATTCTAAAAAGAGGTGCGTGTAAATGCTAGTGTGTGAACCAAAAGGGGGCTTGGCCATGGGAGGAGCATGGGTGGATCAGGGCATTTCTGCAAATTATATGCATTGTTATAGAATTAAGGGGATCTGTGCCTAATTTACATGTGGGGATTTATGCCAGGTTTTCATTGGTGTAAATGGTCACATCTAAATGTAATCACAATTCCCGGTGCTAAGCGTCATTCTATAAACTGTGCCTAACTTTTAAGCGAGGTTCATAGAATAGCACTAAACACTGGGGGTTTTTTCAGTGCCATTTATAGAATCTAGTCCTGTGTGTCCAATTTCCCATTAAAAATTGTAGTTAATTATGCCTATATTGGTTGCAAGTTTAGGCAAACTAGTCCAAAATTACCTTCTTAGTCATATTTGATTTGTGATATAGGTTGACTGTTCATATTTATTTATTTGTTACATTTGTATTCCACATTTTCCCACCTATTTGCAGGCTCAGTGTGGCTTACATAGTACCGGAGAGGCATTCGCAGACTCCGGTGTGACAAATACATAGTGATGGTGTGGTAAGATAAAGTTCGTGTGGAATAGTCAGCGGGAGAGTTGTGTTTTGTCCATTATGTACTTTACTATTTTTGTGTAGCAGAGGTCAGGCGTTTAAGTTGGATCTGCGGGGTATGCCTTTTTAAACAGGTTTTGTGCACTCTGGAGTTTCTTTAGGATTTGTTCTTTGCAACCTGCATAGATTCCATTGCAGCAGTCTACGTGGCTTAGTACCAGGTTGCGAAATGTTTCCCTCAGGAAGAATGGTTTCACGCGTTTGAGTTTCCGCATTGAGTAGAACATTTTCTTTGTTGTGGATTTCACTTGGCTCTCTAGTGTTAAATTACGGTCTATTATAATGCCGAGGATTTTCAGGCTGTCTGAGATAGGGAGGGTGTAGTCTGGAGTGTTGATGCTTGTGGGGTTGTCCGTGTTATATTGGGATGAGAGGATGAGGCAGTGTGTTTTTTCTTTATTGAGTTTGAGTTGAAATGCATTTGCCCAAGAGTCCATGATGTTCAGGCTGAGTTTGATTTCATTGATAATTTCTGTTAGGTCGTGTTTATAAGGAATGTATATTGTTACTTTGTCTGCATAGATGAAAGGGTTGAGGCCATGGTTGGATATTGACTTGGCTAGGGGGGGTCAACATTAAGTTAAAGAGGATCAGTGATAGCGGTGATCCTTGAGGTACTCCACAGTCTGCTTTCCATGGTGATGATATGTTCAAGTTTGATTTCACTTGATATGTTCTTGTGGTTAGGAATCCCTTAATCCAGCTAAGGATGTTTCCACCAATCTCGAAGTAATCAAGTAGTCTTAGTAGTATATTGTGGTTTACCATGTCGAATGCACTAGACATGTCGAATTGGAGGAGGAGGATACTTTTGCCTGATGCTATTTCTTGCTTGAATTTGGCGATGAGGGTAATTAGTACTGTTTCAGTGCTGTGGAGGGCTTGGAATCCTGATTGTGATTTGTGTAAAATTGAGAATTTGTTTATGTAATCATTAAGTTGTTTGGTTACCATGCTTTCCATCAATTTGATTACCAGTGGGATAGATGCTACTGGATGGTAGTTGGCTATTTCATTTGTTTTTTTTCTTAGTATCTTTTGGTATTGGGGTGAGCAGGATATTGCCATTTTCCTTTGGGAAGAGGCCTTACTGTAACATGTAATTTAGGTAGGAAGTGAGGTCTGCTATGAAGCAGTCAGGGGCGGATTTTATTAGGTAGCTGGGACAAGTGTCCAGTTTACAGTGTGGGTTGGAGAATCTTCTGATCATGTGGGTAACTGTTTCGATGGTTAGGGGAGCGAAGTCTAACCAGGTTCGGTCAGCCGGGTATTCTCTCAAGATTGGGTCCAACTTGTTGAAGTTTTCGATATCGGTGCTGTCCTGAGGTAGTGTGCTGCGTAGGTTTATAATTTTTTCATTGAAGTACTTGGCAAGTTTATCTGCGGATGGGGTGTCTGTAGTAGTTGTCGAGACCAAGGTGGTGTCTAGTAGTTTGTTCACGAGTTGGTATAGTTTCTTTGAGTCTTTGTAGTCTGTCCCTATTTTAGTTTTATAGTATGCTCGTTTGGTCTGTTTTATTGCGTATTTGTACTTTCTTTGGGTTTGTTTCCATGAGTTAAGAGTGTGTTCATCTTTTATTTTCTTCCATGCTCATTCGAGTTTCCTGGCTTGCATTTTTAGCTTTTTCATTTCCTCGTTGAACCATCGTATCGAGTTATGCTTACGTGAGGTTTTTGTTTGTAAGGGTGCTATTTCATCTAGTATGATTTTGCATCTTTTATCCCATTCCATGAGGTAGTTTACGGAGTCCGTTTGTGCTGTCCATTCGTTATTGTGTATCTGTTGCCAGAATGTTTGCGTGTTTATTCGACGTCTTGTGTTGTAGGTTGTGCACTCTTGTGTACGGTATGAACCCTTTTTCCGCCAGTTTATGGTTAGGTTTAGTTTGTAGTGGTCTGTTCATGGTGGTTCTGTCCATTTAATGTCTATTATTGTTAGGTTCTGGTCTGTAGAAAGTTTGTGTGAGATGAGGACGAGAGTGTGCCCTTTGACGTGTGTTGCTTGCATATGTGGCCATTTGAGATCCCATAAGTGGAGGAATTCCTTACATTCTCATGCGTTGGTAGATTTTGGGTCTTCTAGGTCATTATAGCCTATATATGGAATCAACATTTCAGCCATTGTGCTGTGGATTTCTAAAGCATGATGGCTGAAATGTTGGTTCCACTTACTCAGACAAGACCCGGATAACCACAACAGTTATGATGCCAGCCGCAGAAGTCCAAGAGAACATATCCTATATCTGATATTTAAATGCAGTTCCTCATGGATATCCAATTATAATATAAACTCTTTATGAAACATCATTTTTGTCAAAACTGAAGAACCACATGGGAACTTCATAAGGACATGTAATGAGTCAATTTATGGTTTATTTATAAACCTTCTTATTCACTGTAAATGCATGCATCTGTACTCCTAGATTTGGGCTAAAGAGGAGTGGTTTATAGATTATAGAATAGGAACTGGACACTAAGACATTTCTGAAACTGAGAGAAGGATAATCACTGTTACTTTAAGAAAGTCTTATGTTTTTCTGTTCTTTTGCATGCCTGAATGCAATTTGATATTCAGTAGTTCAATACTGTATTTGTGAGTGTGCTCTAACATTCAAGCTCATTTTTCACAGAATCCTTTCAGCAGCCTTAGCTTTGCAGTGATTATTATTTTATAGTTAATATTAGGGATGGGCAGCCAGAAATATTTTTATTTTGTGTCGTTTTCCATTACCTTTAGATTACTTTATTCTTGCGGTATCAATGATATCACTATAAACATTTCTATGCAAGATAATCAAAACTTAGCTAAATTTTAAAAAGAAGGAAAAAAGGCTTCAGTGATGTCTGTCATGTCTCAGTTGAACTTTGGACTAATGACTAGACAACTTCTTCACAAAACCTAAAAAAAACCTCCTTTAATTTTTTATTTAACAATTTTTATTATCTTTTCTTTTGCTATCTTTTTTCATATTAATATAGAATTCAACAAGTCTGTATTTATTGGTATCCAGTACTTACCTTGGTTTAAGTGCTGCCACGCACTATCCAGTTAACCCCAGACAGACAATTTAAATGGTCAGAAGCCTTTTTAATGCATGTTACATTATTGGATATGAACTAATTCCTGGGCTAACATTCATTAAATTGATTTAGCACACACAAAGGGATGAATTCTATTTATGCTGTGGCTGCTTCCTTCGGGTCAGCCATGTCTCCTCTGACATAATGTCTTCTTTCGGAGGAGACGGGGCTGTCCCAGAGGAAGCAGCCGCAGCATGCAGAGAGCCACGGTCCTGCGTGGCTTTGCTTTGTATTTAGCACCGTGACCTGGCAGAGAAGATAACAGGAAGGAAGGAAAATTTTAACAGCTCAGTAGTTGACTTTGGTGGCGGAGGTCTTTGTTGGGGCTGGGGAGGTTTAGCCTCCCCAAGCCTCTTATTCCGGGTGCCTATGGCTGGAAAAAGCACTATTGTATAAGCCACACATAAAATTAGGTGCAGTTTAGAAATGGAGCTTATGCATAGGAGTTGTATATAAATTTAGGTGCCACCATTTGCACCAATGAAAATGTTGTGCAAATGCCCGTGCCTAAATTTATGCACGTAGCTCCAATATTCTATAATTATGTATGTAATTGAAAACCACACCTTGATCCACCCTGAAATGCCCATGAGCCTCCAATTTCCATGCACTCTTTTTTGGGCAGTGCATAAAATCTAGGTGCGGATCCTGCGCCTAAATTTATACACACAGATACAAATTATATCTAATTAGTACTTTATTTATTTATTTGTTACATTTGTACCCCACATTTTCCCACCTATTTGCAGGCTCAATGTGGCTTACATAGTACTGTGAGGCATTAGCTACCTCTGGTGATGAACAAATACAGTGATATTATTGTCAATAAGATAAAATGTCTTACAGGCACATTAGGGAATTGCAGAGAAGAGGAGTTATATAGTGTTCATCGTGTACTGCTAATTACTTGTTAAAAAGCCAATAATTGGCACTAATTGGCTGCTTATTCAATTACATTGCACATGCAAATTGGGCACATGGCCAAATTTGCACACACTAGTTTTGGTGATTTTTATAGAATTAATGGGAAAAAGTCATTTTTTGTCATTTTTAATTTGACATGAAACAACATGGCAAATGTCACATTTTTCATTAAAGCAAAGAACTGAATTACCACAGATAAACAGGATCTTTGAAAGAGGTAATTCTTTTTTTAAAAAAACAGAATGGTTGCATTTCACCCTCAGGCTGCATCAAGGGTACAACTAAAATAAGAAGAAAAAAGCAACACTGGGCCTTCAGAACTAGGACAACAGGCGTACTTTATTAATCAATGACCCGACACGGGTTTTTTTTAACCTTTTTGCTATAGAGAACAAACTTTCCATCAGAGTCAGCACTTTTCAGCGCTTTCCGGCACAACAACATATAATCGATTACAACACAGGAGAAAGTGTTTCTGTTGAAGCTAGCGCTATTAGCGTTTTTTTCGGCATAGCGAAGATCGTAGATAACCTCTCAGTGCCTTAAGGCAATCGTGTTTTGTCATCTGCACATCATTGCATCAGCACATCGACCCCTGAAGCAGGCGCCTTTGTTGGCGCCGAAACACGGCCCGTGTCGGGTCATTGATTAATAAAGTACTCCTGTTGTCCTAGTTCTGAAGGCCCAGTGTTGCTTTTTTCTTCTGGTTTGTCTGACTGTATACTGTAGTGCCCTCTCTGTCTGTATTGTACAACTAAAATAATAAATAAATAAATATGTCAAATAATAAACATTCTTAAATATTAAATAACAATTAGTAATAAACATTAGCCAAATTTATTATTCAATTTCTTTAAATATATCAATATCTTAGGGGCCCTTTTACTAAGCTGTGGTAAAACGTTTTGGATATGTGAAATTAGTGCACGCTGGGCCATTTTTTTTTAACCATGGTAGCTAAAAAGGCTTTTCTTTAATGGGGCAGTAAATGGCTATGCACTAATATTAAAAGTAGTACATGTCTGTTTACTGCCTGAGCCCTTCATGCCACCTATTTACTTGGCAGTAAGGGCTCGCGCTACTCTTGCAGTAATCAGAGAGCTTGTGGTAATGTAGCTATGCTGCCGATTACTGCCTGGAATACCCCCGCGGTAGAAAATAGAAAATTATGTTCTACTGTGGGAAACAGCACATGCTAACTTTGAAACTACCGCAGGACGGCCACACTAACCCAGCGGTAATGTCAATTTAGCACATGCTACCCGCACAGTAGGCCTATCACAACTTAGTAAAATTGTCCCATGTATATGTAAAAAGTCTTATAGTAGACATAATATCATCAGTCAATTTCATTCATTCATTCTTTCCGTACAATATAATTATAGCCTTGTATTCACAGATACAGCAAATCCTAGAGTCAAACAGAAAGTTAGTTCAGTAACAGAAGAAAACAGCTTAAAACCAGAACACAATTTTTATATTAAACTCCATTAAGTTAATAATAAATTCTATCCTCATTTTAAAAATGAATGAGATTTTACAAATTCATATTGAGGGGTTCTTTTACTAATTTGTGCTAACAGATTTATAGATCCTTTTACTAAGGTGCAGGAAAAAAGGCCTTGCGGTAGCAGTTGAGGCCATTTTTCCTGCATGCCAGGGTCCTTTTTATACACTAAAACAAGTGGGAAGTGGACCAACGACTTCAGGACGTAGAGACTATGATGGTGTGTAAAAGAATTCTTTTATGCACCTCATAGTCTCTACGTCCTGAAGTCATTGGTCCACTTCTCACTTGTTTTTGTGCATCTATACCTCGTAGGATTTAGAGTTCATCCACTCAGTGGAGAGCCTGCCCCAGGGTCCTTTTTAATCACAGTGGGTAAAAAGCCCCCCCCCCCCCCACAAAAAAATGGCCATGTGGCAAAGTAACTCTTACCATGTGACCATGCGGCAGGGAACACTTACTGCCACCCATTGAGGTGACAGTTAGGGTTCCCGCGGTAACCCAGTGGTAGCCAGGCAGTGCACAGTGATGCCAGACTACCACCAGTTTTGCGCCTCGCTAGAAAAAATATTATTCTTTGTTTTCTGGAATTCCATATTACCAGCCTCTGTGATTTTCTTCTTCATTGACATTTTTCAAGTTATTTCAAATGAAAGGACATCCCTACCAGTATCCAGTTAACTTACGAGAGGAAAAAGCTGTCCTAAGTTATCCAGATTGTTATCTGAACGGTGGCACTGAAGATTGCCAGTGCCTAGGTCATAGTATTCAGCACTGATTTCTGGATATCAGCCAGTGCTGAACATTCAGGAATATGTGTAAATGCCATTGTTTAAAAGAAATGCTGGCTGTGACCTGTTCATTTAAAATGACTCCCTATTGTCTTTGGTGGGTAAAGAGAATTTCCCAACAGTTCACCTGACCGCTCAGCACATTGTCAATGCTATTTATATGTGACCATCAAAACAACCATTTTAGAAATGTCATTATTTTAACAACAGATGTTAAATTTATCCAGTACTACTGCTGGCATGTGCTGGATATAGAGTGCTACTGCTGGCATGTGCTGGATCCAAATAATAAATGAGCCCAATAGATCATTGCTATGCCAGAAGGGTCCAGTTTTTATCATTCAGTAGTAAAATATATAATGAAAAACATATTTTTTAAATGATGGAAGAAGGAGTTCTACGCAGGGCATGTTGGGGAGTTTTAGTTCTTCTTTATGTTATAGGACAGAACAACTGAATATGATGACATAATTGTACAAGAAAAGCATTCTGCCATATGATTTAATGTGGAGCATAAAGCAAAAACAACAGCAATAATCATATAAATCTGATAAACTATTTTAGTAGTATAATGATAAATGCAGCCCACTCACTTCCTTAATGCATGAAAGTGCAGATCTAGGGTTAATGACTGTTCATCAATACAAATTCAGTGTATTACTTGCTTTATCACCACTTTAAATTATTTTAAAGGTTTCTCAGTGGCTTTTGCTAACCCTGATATTTACAGTGTATTTCTAGTCATTGCACAATCTTTCCCTACACACTTGTTTAATAGAAAAAAGAAATGACTTCTTTAACTTAGTGGATAAAGAACTGGTCTTTCACCTCAGGGACCCCAATTTTAGTTCAACCGACAGTGCTAAGTGAAATGAGTTTGGTTGTCTCTATGCAGTCTCTAGTGAACAGTAATCCATACCACAATACTATCATTTGGCTTAAATCACTATTCAGAAGAAGTGCAGAGCTAGTATGGATTCTAAATTGTTTTATGTCCCTGTATCTTTCAATCCCTTGCCTTCTCCTCAATACAGTTTTTAAAATCAGATCAGGAAAATAATAGCTTTAAAAAAAAGGGAAGAAAAAGAAGAATGGCAGCAAAAATATTTCATTTGGCTACATACATAGCCTTGAGATCTCCAGTTTCATCAATGTTAACATTACACAGATTCTGGCTTGCAAACATCCCTAGAATAGGAACTGGAACCTATCCCAACTCCTGTAGACTTCAGTGCTTAACCATTTCAAAACATTTCAGGTTTGCAATGTATAGTTACAAAGACATTAGTGAACCATATGCATTTCTCCTTTTCCAGAGCTTTGGAGATTCAGTACATCCTGCAGAGAAATTCTTTTGTTATACTGCAAGAAATTAGGCAGTGACCTTGCCGCATAGGGAGGTCAGATACACAAACGAGCAGTGGCCTAGCACTTGATTTGGGAAAGGGTTTGGGGCAATGGGGGGGGGGGGAAGAGAAGCAGGTAGGTAGGTAGGAAGGAATGGGGGACTCAGAGGAGTCATAGGCAGGTCTAAGCAGGTTAGAGCAGGGATAAGAACATGGGATGTAGTTGAGAGTAGGGAGGAGGAGGGGTGCTATAGTTTGGAACGAGGGGAAGACAGGTGGTTTTAAGGTCAGTGGAGACTAGGAGAATGAAGAGGGGCATTTCCAAGGGTGCAATCACCATTTTGCTTACTGGTTCAACTGCTCCCCCCCCAAGTTCAGGGGAGGTAGGGGTCATGTTGCAGCATTCGGAGGTGGGTCCTAGCCTGATAGAGCACATAGCAGTATTTTTAGACAAAATCAAGCATTAAAAGTGGTCATATGTGAAATTGTTTGTCACATGCTAGCAGTGACATGAATGATGTCAAATACCCAGGGCAGTCCCCCTCTTCTACAGAGTGGGGCCAGTGCCAGAGAAACAGAAAGATGGCAGTGCCTACCCTAGATTTTGACAGAATGGGGGGGGGGGGGAGCTGAAGACATCAACAAAAGAAGTTAATGGTTAAAGAGTTACGGCAACCCCTGATGAAGGAAGTGATGGCAGCATATCGAGATTTCTAAGGTCTATGCCCAGACAGGGCAGAAATATGCTTTGGCTGGTGAGTATGGAGAAAATAGTTGGAGCTGTGTGACTCGAGAGGCTAGACACCCTGCCCTGAAATGATTTAGATAGAATATTGACAAAGATTAATATATGTAATGCATTATACTGTAAGTTGAATTCATGTATATAATTGCATGATACTATAAACTGCATTTAACATATGTAAGTAGTAAGAAGAAATCTGCCGGATGACGGAGAACTCAGAACGCCCCACGGTAGATACAACAGTAAAAAAAAAAAAGTGGGAGAGCGACCAAGGAAGCCAAAGACAGGAAGATGTACATTAATAAGAAGGTTTATTAATGTACACCTTCCTGTCTTTGGCTTCCTTGGTCACTCTCCCACTTCTTTTGTTGTACATATGTAAGTAGTGCAATGTTGCAGCCATAATAAATCCACTCTTTTTAGAAAATTTGTCATGTATTGATATTTTGGAGGGTTGTGTGTTGGATGAAAGGAGAGTGCCAAGGTGCTACCTGCCCAGTTTGAGTACCCTCTATTGAGTCATTACCTTCAGATAGTTAAATTTGGTTTTACAATACATTATTAGCTTAGAAGTGTGCTGATAGTGTGACAGAATGTTCTAAAACTGTGGTTCTCAACCCAGTCCTCTGAACAACCCCAGGGGCCCTTTTACTAAGCCATGTAGGCACCTACGTGTGCCCAATGCATGTCAATTCGGAGTTACTGACCGACTACCAAGTGGCCCGAGCAGTAATTTCATTTTCTGGCGTGCGGTGGAAACCGGGAGGTAATCGTCATTCTATGTGTGTAGACCATTACTGCCCAGTTAACACGTGAGACCTTACCACTAAGTCAATGGGTGACGGTAAGGTCTCAGGCCCAAAATGGATGCGCGGCAATTTTAATTTTGCCGCATGTCTATTTTTGACCAAAAAAAGAGGCCATTTTTGCAGGTGTACTGAAAAACGGACCCGTGAACGTCCAATACATGCGTCTACACCAGTGCAATCTATTTTTCAGCGCACCTTAGTAAAAGGACCCCCCCCCCCCCAGTCAGTTTGGTTTTTAGGATATCCACAATGAATATGCATGTGATAAATTTGTATATACTACCTACATTGTATACAGATCTGTCTTATGTATATTCATTGTGGAATTCCTGAAAGCCAGGTAGGTGTATCCCAAACAATGGGTGGGGAATCACTGTTATAGAATGAAAAGGTCTGGCTTTGGTTAGCACTATGGACTGGAAACCAGGGCACCTTAATTTAAGATCTATTACAGCCACTATCCCTTGTTGTGAGCTTAGAGAGATGTCTTTGCCTCTTACTCCCTTAGTTGTTCTCAGTCAAGTTAGAAGTTCCTGTAGGCTGGAGCATGGTATAATCCAGATTTTAGATGAAGACTTTTTTTCTGCTTCTTAATCTTATCTGACACTTCTAGACCACTAAATTCTCACAAAAGGTCGAAAGTGATTCACAAAAATCAAAAATACATAATACAATAAGCACTCTTTAAACTGAGTAAATAAGTATTCATTAAACAATAGTCTTAAGACTGTTACAAAATAGAGTATAAGAATGTTCAAGTCTTAAATCAATTGGAAGAGATTCAATAACAAGCAGCCTGAAAAAAAAAGATCTTTCATAATTTCTTTTAGACACAAGACAATAGATCGGAGGGTAAAGAAGAATGTTGTTATTATTTAATTTTAAAGTTAACTGTGATGAGGAACGATAGAGTAAATCATATAGAAAAACTGAAGCTAAACCATGATGTGATTTAAAACCTAGACAGGAAGCCTTATAAATAATCCTGGAATTTACCGGCAACCAATGCAAGTCCACCAGCAGCGGGGTAACTCTATCATATTTACTATGTTGGAAAATCATTTTAGCAGCTGTACTGTAAAAGTCCATCTTAATATATTGCTGTATTTGTAGAAGTAATCCTTCCATTTGCTGTCAACCCTCTTAAAGTAGACATCCTGTTATAAAATTATCTTCATAATGCTGTTGAAAATTTCCCAGATAGGGTACTTATATGTTCAATGGTTGTGGCTAAACATTTAAGAGCTTTTGAATGTTTGGTGGTTTAATCTCCTTCAAAACCACATAACAAGTGAATTAGTAGCACCTGGGTTAAATTGGACTGATTCATTTGATGACAGGAACAATCCAGCAGTTCTTGTTGGTTTAGTTTGCCGCATTGTGTATTTTAAAGCAAAGATACAACCAAGAGCAGCAAGGAGCTGGCAAGAGCTCTGGCCCAAAGATGTGAAAAGGCACAGATCAGAGAACAGGTATAAAAGAATTGCAAAGTCTTTGAATATACTATGCTGTACAGTCAGAATTATAAAGTGGAAGCTGTTGAGAACCACCACACCACTTCCTAGATCAGATCATCCCTCCGATGTTAAGTTTCATTTATTTTGTTTGATACAGTGCCTTTTCATGTGTGCCTCAAGGTAGTTTACAAAGTTAAAAATGTGAGAAATAGAAAGACAATAGACAGAGACAGTGGTAAAAGTATAAGGCAAAAATTAAAGCAGCCCGAGATAAGTGAGCGGATTGAACTAAAATAAATAATGTAGGAAAGATAATAATATAAGTCCACAGGGCTGAAGTGATGATTAAGCAGGAAGGAAATTAATTAGGGAGGCAATTTTTATTTATTTAGTTTGTAAAGGGGTCCTTTTACTAAGGTGTGCCGAAAAGTGACCTGTGCTGGTTTAGACGCGTGTATTGAATGCACGCAGGTTCATATTTCAGTGCTCCTGCAAAAATGCCTTTTTTTAAAGCCAAAAATGGATGTGTGGCAAAATTTAAATTGGCACAAGTCCATTTTTGGGCCTGAGACCTTACAGCCACCCACTGACCTAATGGTAAAGTCTCATGCGTTAACTGGGCAGTAATTGTCAGCACGCGGACAATGCTAATTACTGCCTGGTTAGTGCTGCACGCCAGAAATTTTCCGGGGCATGTAGTAGGCACACGTAGAAAATGAAACTACTGCCCGGGCCACGTGGTAGCCGGGCAGTAGTTCAAAATTGATGCACGTAGGATGTGTATATGTGCCTACACGTCTTAGTAAAAGGTCCCCAAAATTTGTTATACCACCTTTCAACAAAGATATCAAGATCTGATGAAATTAAAATAGAAAATGTTGGTTTGAAGCATCATGTCATTATGGGGATGTTTTTGATCAGGAGGGTCTGGTGCAGAAAATTTTAGAGTGGTTGTGTAAAGCATAATTCCAGCCATTGATAACTGAAATGCTTTGTATTTAGGTTTACTAGATTATGTGGTGCAAGTGCTACAGGCTGCACAAAATGGTACCACCAAGACTAACATCAAAATGTTCCATATTTGAACATATTTCACCTATTTTGTATAATCTGCATTGGCTCCCACTGACCTGGTGGATCCCATAGCAAGGCCCCAGCCATCATAGCCTCAGTTTGAAAATATATCACCCTGCATGATCATTGCAATTGACCGAAAAGAAGATTTTGGGTGTGTTATCATTCCGTACAGTAAGTTTATACTCACTCCAAGGTAGTACCTTTCAAACAACAGGCTTGCAGCTTTGGAATGTATTGCCTTTTGAACTAAGGAAAATAGAACAAATGTTGTCTTTCTGGAAACAATTAAAAATATAGCATGTGCTTACTGCAGTTTAAAGGGCTAGATGCTATATATGGTGCCTGAAAAATCATCATGGAAAACAATTCTGTCTAGGCATATTCTCTAAAGCAGGCCTATATTTTATAGAATAAGGTTAAATTTCTGTGTGGTATATAGAATATGCTGAGTGCCTCTCCATGCGACCAAATCTAGTTACGGCCACTTATGCCATGTTTTACTTGGTGTAAATCCCGATACCTAAATTAGGCACAAATCGGGTGTATTCTATAATAATGCGCATAGATTTTAGAAATACCCATGCCCTGCCCATGTCCATGATCCCTTTTCAACTATATGACTTAGAATTTAGGTGCACCACGTTATAGAATACACTTAGGGCCCTGTTTACTAGGCTGCACTGTAAGCGCGTTAGCATTTTTAGTGCATGCTAAAAATGAGCATACGCTATGGCTAGAGACATCAATTTTTAGCGTGCACTAAAAATGCTAGCGCACATTAGTAAAGAGGGCCCTTTGTGAGTTGTGCATGAAAATCTCAATGCCAATTAGTGCTGGTAATTGCTTGTTAACATCCAATTAACAGCGCTGATTAGCTAATTAACCAGTTAAGTTATCCATATTGTTAAGAATATGCTTCAATTTCTGCATGGATTTTTAGGCGCCAAATATAGAATCGGGAGAAAAAATGACTTACTGCAAGACATGCTCAGGTGTCCTTCGGTCAGTTCCAAATCAGCACACACTAACCCCCTAAATCTACATTTGCGCCACGTTTTAGTTGGTACAAATGACCATGCCTAAAGTTAGGTGCGATTCTCACATTGTTATTGAATACGCTTTGGTTTTTGCACAGATTTTCAGGTGCCATATATTGAATCCAGGGGTTAACGTGCAGGAAAATCCTGTGTTAAAACACGTTAAGCCCAGATGTTGTTATCACAATCCCCTGAAAATACTGTTTATAGTAGTGGAGCTTGTTCTTTCCTTCTGCTGTTTTCCTCTTCTACGGCTCCTATTAGTTGCCTGCATCAGGGCTGTTTTGAAAGAGTAAATGAAACACTTTCTATTTCTCACAAGGCATGGAGGAGTAGCTTAATGGTTAGAGCAGCAAGTTAAGAACTGCACCAGGTACATACTCAGATTGCGAGCCCTCCAGGGACACAAAAATACCTACTGTACCTGACCACGTACCATTTCAATAGCTTTCAGGTTTGCAGATGGAATATAAGACAATAAGGGGGGAATTTTATAAATGTTGCTCAAAAATAGGTTCTGGAAAAGATCAGCACTAACCCCCAGATTCTACATAGCGTGCCTAGTATTCCGTGCTGAAATCCAGGCATATTATATAACAATGCATGTAATTTAATTGGCTTAACAAGCTAATCAGCATTGATAACAGGTCTTAACAAGCAATAATGAGCACTAATTGGCATTAATTAGAATTTATGCACACAACTCTCTAAGGGGCCCTTTTACTAAGTTGCAGTAGGCTCTATACGCATGCAGTGTGCACCAAAATGAGACTACTGTCAGGCCAGCGTGCCCTCCTGGTGGTAATTTCAGATTTGGTGCACGCTCATAATGCCTGGATGAATTATTTATTTATTTCCTCCTATATGCACCGGTTCTGATGGTAATCAACACTTGGTGGACGCCAACCAGTCACTACGTGTGTAGCATGTGAGCCTTTACGGCTAGATCAATGGGTGGTGTTAAGGGCTCAGGCCGTTTTTGGGTGTGCGCTGCTTTTATTTTTACTGCAGGCCCTTTTCCCGTCCCATTAAAGATGCTGTAAAAACTGGTCCAGCATGCCTACACTACAGCAGGCCACTTTTTACCATGGCTTAGTAAAAAGACCCCTCAGTGTATTCTGTAATGCACGGCACATAAATTCTAATGCATGCAGCCAAAAAAGTGGGTGGTTATGGGCAGGGACATGGATGTTTCATGGGCATTCCAAAATTTATGTGCACTGTTATAGAATATGCCCCTGTGTGCCTACATCTATGCACCAACATTTACTTCACATTTCCCTTGGTAGAAATGGATGCAAGTAGTTTTAAGTACTCTGATATCACCTAAGCAGGACCGCTGAGGGGGGGCAGGGGGGGCAAAATTCCCCGGGCCCAGGCTTCCAAGGGGGGCCCGACGCCGGGGTCAGGCCACCGGCGCTGCAGTTCCCGGTCTCACCTGCCTGCGTCCACGGCTCTGGGCCCCCTTCATTCAAAGTGGCAGTCGCAGATTGCCTCTCTTCTGGCCTTCCCTCCCTGTGTCCCGCCCTCGCGGAAACTGGAAGTTGCATCAGACAAGGGCGGGACACAGGGAGGGAAGGCCAGAAGAGACGTGATCTGCAACTGCCGCTTTGAATGAAGGGGGCCCAGAGCCGTGGAGGCAGGTAGGTGAGACTGCAGACTGCAGCGGCGGGGGGCAGTAGCGGCAGGGGGGGCGGGGCGGCCTTGCGCTGGGCCCGGCCTAGTCTCTCGGCGGCCCTGCGCCTAAGTGTATTCTATATACTGTGCCTAAATACAGGCTCCGCTTACAGAATACACATAGGTGGAAATTTATTCTGTGCAGAGATTTCAGTTCCCATATATATAATCTGGGGGTAATTGCTATTCTATAAAGGTTGTGCACCTGATTCTCTGGGCACCAGACTTACACAGTCAGTAGCTATTTTAAAAAAATCTTTTAATGAATCAAAAGGCAGTCTCATGGTGACTTGAATTAGAGTGTTTTTACCCTTGGGGACCTGTTTTGATTTCTACATTAGGGGCCGAAGATCCCTATGAGTGCAACTTTATAAAAATTACGGCCAGCTGCCTAGGTGGACTGTTTCTTTCAAAATGTACATTTTTAAATTTTGCCCCAGAAACGGGCATTATCTGCCAGATTCTATATACCGCTTAGCATTCCATGCTGAAATCCAAGCATATTCTATAACAACGTGCATAAGTTAATTGGCTTAAAAAGCCAATCAGCATTTTTAACAGCACTTAACCAGCAATAATGAGCACTAATTGGCAATAATTACAATTTATGCAAAAAACTCACTAAGCATATAATGCTCAGTGCCTAAGTTCTAATGCATGGAGCCAAAAAGGGGCATGGTTATGGGCGTGAAAATGAGCATTTTGTGGGCATTCCAAAATTTATATACACTGCTCCTCTGTGCCTAAACCTATGTGCCTGTATTTCCGCCACGGTTTTCCTTGGTGGAAATGAATGTACATAGTTCTAGGCACTGAGATATCAACTAAGTGTATTTTATATATCATGCCTAAATCTAGTTGCCTTTTATAGAATACGCTTAGGTGGAAATTTATTCCATGTGGATTTTTCAGGCGCCATATGTAGAATCTAGATCTGTGACGAAACATGTTGGGTTAATGGACTAAAACAGAAAGTATTTTGGACTTGGTATTTCCACTCACCATAAAGCTGTCTTTTGATTTATTAAAGGATTTTATAAAAATAGCTACTGGCATATCATTGCTGCGGGGGTGATTTTATAACAGGTCACCTAGGTTGGAGGCCCAAGTATAGACACTTATTTTAAGCCTATTTTATAAAGACTCATAGGTGGCAATTCTATACAAAGGTACCCACATTTGGGGAATCTCTATGCAGTGCAGTTTGTGCCAATTCTGTAATGACATCTGGGTGCCCAGATTCTGATACAGAGTACTAGCACAAACGGTCATTGGTGCACCAAAATGTACATGTGCCAACTTAGAGTAGAAGTCCAAAGGAGAACAGGAATGTATCCTCTACGAAAGTCCAAAGAAACCAGAGAAGTAGAGGATAAACATTGACTTCCACACAGGGAGTATCAATCAAAGTGGTCTTCATTAAGGCACCAGAGAAGGGTCCGTGTTTTGGCGGGAACACCCGCCTGCCTCAGGGGCCAAATACAACAGTACTTGAAGCTGGAAGGTGTTACAAACAGTGCATTGAATAAACTGCTCAAAGTGTGAGCAGAGTTAGGGATAATGCAAACTCTTATCGGATGTAACTGTAGTGTATAATCTTGTCTGTAATCATATAGTTACATCCGATGTTATTGACACAGAGAAAGGGGGAGGTGGAGTGAAAAGCAGCTTAGAATCCAAGAAGGTCACAAAGTGAGAGGGTTAAAAAAAACATAATTAACTGAATGTAATTTAATCACACATTTCGAAGGACAATTAAGCCAAAAAATAACCCTTAACTGCAGAACACGTGAGTGAAGTTTTAAAAAAGATTGATGCCTCTGTTGGGTTTGTCTAGAGATCAGGAAAAGTCTAATTCTATGATTCAAGAACAGCTCCTGCCTATGGCAAAAAAAATCTTCAAAATCCAATCCCTATCTGGCTGTAGAACAAAATCCACAATCAAAGTAGCATTCTGGACGCCTATAGTCTCATCTTCTATCATATGTGACAAATTCAAATTATCAAAAGGTATCTCGGACCCCTCTGCAATTGGTTGTTCAGAAGACTTCTTTGTATAGGGCAACAAATAATATATTCTGGAAAGGGGGGGTATGATTGTTTCGGGATCTTCAAATTTTCATCAAGATATTTTTTTACAGCTGGTAATTTAGGAAAATTAATGAGAGGCAATATCCTCAATCTCTGCTGATTTTCCGAATCCTCAGTTTTCCTCTGTAACAACAAAGTGCAATCCATAATTGTGCACTTTCAACATACAGCATTACAGAGCAATAGATACCATGTCCAATCTATCTAAGGAGTTGATTTGCCAAACTGCAGTAAAAAGTGTCCTTAGTACTTCCTTACATGGGTCATTCCTGTGCGCTAAGGCTATTTTTAATGCAGGGGTAAAAAGGCAGCATTTTCTATTTTCTCTATAAATGGCCATGTGCTATTTTTCCAATTTGTACATAGCTATTAGCGTGTGAGCCCCTACTGCCAACTATCTTGTAGGAGGTATGGGTGCACATGCTAATCACACACTGATCAGAATTTGGCAATATACTGTAGCTGCACTAATCAATTAGTGCAGAACATGCCTACTCTCTGTCCCCAGACCTGCTCCCCCAGCACAAAAAAATTAATTCTTTTTTTAGCACATGAGAAAAACTATTGTGGTACGCCTGAGCGTGCCCCATGGTAAGCCCTTTTATGCTCTGGTAAGCATGCGTTAGTGCTTACTGCAGATTAGTAAAAGACCCTGTAAATGATTTGCAGGAGATGTTATGTTTGTTAATTTTGTTAAATGATTCGATATTGTGTATGTTTTTTTTGTATGTCACCTAAAATTTTAAGAGCAGATTATAACTATTTCAAATAAATAAATGAGGGGCCCTTTTACTAAGCCACGTAGGTGGCTATCAGGCTTATTTTCGAAAGAGAAGGGTGCCCATCTTTTGACACAAATCGGGAGATGGGCATCCTTCTCTTAGGGTCGCCCAAATCGGCATAATCGAAAGTCGATCTTGGGTGTCCCCAACTGCTTCCCTTTGCGGGGACGACCAAAATTCCCAGGGACGTGTCGGAGGCGTAGTGAAGGCAGGACTGGGGTGTGCCTAACAGATGGGTGTCCTCGAGCGATAATGGAAAAAAGAAGGGTGTCCCTGACAAGCACTTGTGCGACTTTACCTGGTCCATTTTTTCTTACGACCAAGCCTCAAAAAGGTGCCCGGACTGACCAGATGACCACCGGAGGGAATCAGAGATGACCTCCCCTGTCTCCCCCAGTGGTGACTAACCCACTCCCACCCTGAAAAAACAAACTTTTTTTGCCAGCCTCAAATATCATACTTGGGTCCAGCGCAGCAGTATGCAGGTCCCTGGGGGGGAGGGGGGGGGGAGGGTCAGCGGAAGCATAGTGAAGGTGTGGATGTCCTTCTTTCAAACATTTTGGATGTCCTGAACAGCCCCCCCACAGGGACAGCCTAGTGGTTAGAGCACTGGTCTTGCAATCCAGAGGTGGCTGGTTCAAATCCCACTGCTGCTACTTGTGATCCAAAATCCAAATAAATAAAGGGGGTGTCAGAAGCATAGTAAAGGCATGGATGTCCTTCTCACAGAAACATCCACATTTTGGATATCCTCAACTGCCATCGCAGGGATGGAGGCATAGCGAAGGAGGTCCTTCACCCATACTCTAAAAAAAAGACGTCCCTGACAAGCACTTAGACATTTTCACCTGGACTTTTTTTTAAGGTTGTGGACGGCTATTATACACACATATTGTCTGCGTGTATGACGCCGTCTTTGACATGTGCAGAGCAGCCACGCATAATGCTTGGCTGCTCTGCAATGGCTTCTTCTTCTTAGGAAGGAAATCGTGTGCAAATGAGCTAACAGCGATCAGCTCATTTGCATGCGATTTCCTTCATGCATGCCCGTTCCATTCCGAATCGCTAAGGGATCGGTAAGGGAAGGGCTTTTTCTGTTTAGTTACTGCATCAGTTAGTCCACTGCAGTGCCCCCTAGGGTCCCTGGTTTTGTGCCCTGACATGTCAGGGGGACCAGTGCACTACGAATGCTGGCTCCTCCCATGACCAAATGAGTTGGATTTGGTCGTTTTTGAGATGGGGGTCCTTGGTTTCCATTATGGCCGAAAATTGGGGATGACCATCTCTAAGGTCGACCATCTCAACATTTATGTCAACCATCTCAGGTCAACATAAATGTTGAGATTTAGGCATCCCCAACCGTATTATCAAAACGAAAGATGGCCGCCGATCTTGTTTCGATAATACGGGTTTTCCCGCCCCTTCGCGGGCCGTCCTGCGAGGACGCCCTCATGAAAACTTGGATGCCCCATTCGATTATGCTCCTCCACCTGTGTTTAATGCACATCAATTTGGAGTTACCGCCTGAGTACCACGTGGCCCTCATGGTAATTTCATTTTTTGATGTGGGTGTGCCACGCAAGCCGGAAAATATTTTCTGGTACGCAACAGAAACCGGGCAGTAATCGTCATTCTACGTGCATAAATGATTACAGCACAATTACTTCGTGAGACCTTACCACTAAGTCAATGGCTGGTGCTAAGGTCTCAGACCGAAAATGGATGTGCACCAATTTTTATTTTGCCACACATCCATTTTCGGCAAAAATTTTAAAAAGGCCTTTTTTACAGGTGCGCTGAAAAATGGATCTGTGCATGCCCAAAACACATGCCTACACTAGCGCAGCCCATTTTTCAGCGCACCTTAGTAAAAGGGCCCCTAAATTGCTGGAACATAGTTAAAGAATTGCTAATATAGAGGTCCTTTCACCAAGCTGCAGTAAAAAGGGCCCTGTGGTAGTGGTGGGAGCAGTTTTCCCCACGCATCAGGGCCCTTTTTATCGCAGTAGGTAAAAAGCCCTCCCCCCCCACAAAAATGGCCATGCAGTAAGATTACTCTTACGAGTGGCCAATCCAGCATGGAACACTTACTACCACCCATTGAGCTGGCAGTAAGGGCTCCCATGGCAACCCAGAGGTAACAGTGCAGTGTGCAACGTTGCCCAATTACCACCAATTACAAACTTGGGCTACAAAAGTAAACACATTTTTATAGCACTGGAAATGACAGTGTGCTAGGGGTGAGAACTACCACCGGGCTGCTGCAGTAGCCCAGTGGTACTTCCTTTTTAGCGAGCAGTAAGCCTGCATTGGGCTTACTGCCGTTTTGTAAAAGGAACCCTTAGATGCTTCCTTATACAATGGTGTACAACTGCCATTTTGATGTGGTGTGTAAAACTTAAGCTTTAGCGCCTAAAGTTATGTGCCAAATTGGCACACCATGTAGAATTAGGGGGGTTGTGGAAGGCTGAGAATCTGTCTAACTGTTCTGCAACTCTCCATATAGCACTTAAAAAAGTTAGGGTGGCGCGAAGGCAAGAACTCTAAATTATCCATATATCCCCTAATCCTATAAAAGTTGCCAAAAATTGCACGTACAAATTTGGGTGTGTGCCCAATTTGCAGGCGCAATTTAATTGAATAATGAGTGAATTAGCACCAATGATTGACTTTTTACCAAGCAATTATAGGCACTATTGAGACTTAATTGGCATTTTCAGGTGATCTGAAAAATGGGGTACAGAAATGGGAGGGTCATAGGCACAATGGGGGCATTCCTAAGATTAATGCGAATAACAAGGATACCTGCCTAATGTAGGTGAGTATCTTTACACCATGTTTCAGTTGGTGCAAATGGCCATGCTTAAAGTTAGATGCAATTCCTGGGAGTAAGTACTATTTTATAAACTGCGCCTAACTAAGTGCAGCTTATAGAAAAGTGCTTTTTTCGGCACCCATTCTTCTGGTGCCATATATGGCGACAATATTCAGCTGCTCAATGGATAGCTTTTGTCTTTAGTTTAGGCCTAAACTGGCAGACCTAAAGTTTACCCCAGATTCTATATACATGGCATCTAAATTTGGGTGCGTTGCCAAGATGTGTGCACAAATTAATTGGTTAATGGGCTCTTTGCGCCTCTTTTACCAAATCATGCTAGCGATCCCAGTGCGGCAATGTCGGCAAAGCCCATTCATTTTGAATAGGCTTCATTGCCACTGCCGCTTGGGAATCGCTAGAGCGGTTTGGCAGAAGAGGTCCTTAACCATCAAAAATTGGGTGCCAACAACCTTGGCATAAGGGGGCCTCGGCATGCATCAAAAACACATGCCAATGCCAGCGTAGGCCTCCTTTTGCCGCAGCTTGGTAAAAGGGGCCTTAGGTGCTTTACAGCATAATTGCAAGGGGGCATGCACATGGGAAGCCAAGGGCGGGTCATACACATGTGCAAAATTTATAAAATATTATAAGCTGCATGTGTAAGTGCCAACATTTAGGTGCATTAAGATGCATTAACATTAAGAAGCAGTAACCAAAACTACACACAATATTCAAGGTGCGGTTGCACCATCGAACGATAAAAAAGATGTTCTTCAGCCCTTATATCAGGTTATGGTCTTACCTTTACACCTGCTGAAGACATGACATAAGTGGTCTCCTAAATTTAGGTTCATCAGTGCTGACTTACACTAGTATTCTATGATGGCTTTTGCATGCAAATCTTCCATTATAAAATACTAGATTAATGCTCAGATTTTTGGTGCCTAATTTTTAGGATGCAATTCTATAAAGGGCGCTATCTGTGTGCGGGCTGAAAATCTAAGAAGAGTGGGTATATCTCTATCTAATATATATATATATATATATATACAGTGGGGGAAATAAGTATTTGATCCCTTGCTGATTTTGTAAGTTTGCCCACTGACAAAGACATGAGCAGCCCATAATTGAAGGGTAGGTTATTGGTAACAGTGAGAGATAGCACATCACAAATTAAATCCGGAAAATCACATTGTGGAAAGTATATGAATTTATTTGCATTCTGCAGAGGGAAATAAGTATTTGATCCCCCACCAACCAGTAAGAGATCTGGCCCCTACAGACCAGGTAGATGCTCCAAATCAACTCGTTACCTGCATGACAGACAGCTGTCGGCAATGGTCACCTGTATGAAAGACACCTGTCCACAGACTCAGTGAATCAGTCAGACTCTAACCTCTACAAAATGGCCAAGAGCAAGGAGCTGTCTAAGGATGTCAGGGACAAGATCATACACCTGCACAAGGCTGGAATGGGCTACAAAACCATCAGTAAGACGCTGGGCGAGAAGGAGACAACTGTTGGTGCCATAGTAATAAAATGGAAGAAGTACAAAATGACTGTCAATCGACAAAGATCTGGGGCTCCACGCAAAATCTCACCTCGTGGGGTATCCTTGATCATGAGGAAGGTTAGAAATCAGCCTACAACTACAAGGGGGGAACTTGTCAATGATCTCAAGGCAGCTGGGACCACTGTCACCACGAAAACCATTGGTAACACATTACGACATAACAGATTGCAATCCTGCAGTGCCCGCAAGGTCCCCCTGCTCCGGAAGGCACATGTGACGGCCCGTCTGAAGTTTGCCAGTGAACACCTGGATGATGCCGAGAGTGATTGGGAGAAGGTGCTGTGGTCAGATGAGACAAAAATTGAGCTCTTTGGCATGAACTCAACTCGCCGTGTTTGGAGGAAGAGAAATGCTGCCTATGACCCAAAGAACACCGTCCCCACTGTCAAGCATGGAGGTGGAAATGTTATGTTTTGGGGGTGTTTCTCTGCTAAGGGCACAGGACTACTTCACCGCATCAATGGGAGAATGGATGGGGCCATGTACCGTACAATTCTGAGTGACAACCTCCTTCCCTCCGCCAGGGCCTTAAAAATGGGTCGTGGCTGGGTCTTCCAGCACGACAATGACCCAAAACATACAGCCAAGGCAACAAAGGAGTGGCTCAGGAAGAAGCACATTAGGGTCATGGAGTGGCCTAGCCAGTCACCAGACCTTAATCCCATTGAAAACTTATGGAGGGAGCTGAAGCTGCGAGTTGCCAAGCGACAGCCCAGAACTCTTAATGATTTAGAGATGATCTGCAAAGAGGAGTGGACCAAAATTCCTCCTGACATGTGTGCAAACCTCATCATCAACTACAGAAGACGTCTGACCGCTGTGCTTGCCAACAAGGGTTTTGCCACCAAGTATTAGGTCTTGTTTGCCAGAGGGATCAAATACTTATTTCCCTCTGCAGAATGCAAATAAATTCATATACTTTCCACAATGTGATTTTCCGGATTTAATTTGTGATGTGCTATCTCTCACTGTTACCAATAACCTACCTTTCAATTATGGGCTGCTCATGTCTTTGTCAGTGGGCAAACTTACAAAATCAGCAAGGGATCAAATACTTATTTCCCCCACTGTATATATATATATATATATATATATATATATATATATATATATATATATATATATATATGCCCTAATTCTATATACGGTGCTTAAAATTGCATGTGCAAATTTGGGTGTGTACCCAATTTGCATGTACAATTCAATTGATAAATGAGTCAGCGCCAATAACTGGGTGCTAACAATCAATTATCATTGCTAATTGGCATTAATTAAAACTTGCACATACATCTTTAGGCACCAGAATCTTCATGTAAATTTTACAGATAGATCCGAAAAGTGGGTGCGGCCATGGGTGGATCAGGGCGTTCCTGGAATTTGCGAGCAGTGTTATAGAATTCAAGGGATCCACACCTGATTTAGGGATAAATATTTAAACTGGATTTCAATTAGTATATAGTTTTGGGCATGGATCCCAGGGCCAAGCGCTATTCTATAAACAGCAAATAACTCAGCGTCATTTACAGAAAAGAATTGAGTCCATAATATATACCAACCATCAGTAGCCATATAAATCCTTTTGAAAATTGACTCAACTAGTTTCAGCCTCCTTTTTCTCTGTGCAACAAATTTGAAGATGTAATTTTGTGCAATTTTTTTAAAAAGTATACTGCTCCACCCCACAAATAACCCCAGTTCCATTTCTTACTAGTGAACCTCATGTTAGAAGTTGTAGAAAAGAAAGCAGATCATTTTGACTGAAAAGAACTAAAACCCTCTTAGCTAAAACAACCAATAGCATAGTTTGGCTTCTAGAAGTCATTTCCTGTTTGGGGTTTCCTGCATTTATCACTTTTTATGAATGAACTAGAATTACAGGTGGCCACACTACAGAATTAGGTACAATTTAAACATTTCTGCATGTTATATGTCCATAATATAAATGACGAGACGTTTTGCAAAAAATAGTATTTAAAAAAATCTTTGACTATGAAAAACTGAAGTATTTATTAGACATTAATATTTGATGGTGAGCTTTGGTTAAGAGCTGAGCTACCTCAGTTAGCATCATAAATTCTGGCTATGAGGAGATTCTTAACAAAACAGTGTAAGATCCTCACAGAGATAACCTACAATGTTTACCCTACAATGTAGCTGTAGCACTCTAAAAAGAGAAAGACCTACTAAAATTTGAATGCATTGCTTTATAAGAATATTTTATAATTTCTGACAACATGGTCAATTACAAGTTAATAGCTATATTGATATTATAATGTTCTTACGCTTTCGACTTTAATCTTTACAAAAGCAACAGTATATAAAACTCTGTCAAGCTCTACCAATACGAAAGAATGAAAATAGCCTTTTTAAAGATAAAATTTGTTGGCAACTTAAATAAGCAAAATCTAAAATTTTCTATTTTCATTCTAATTCAGTTTATATTCCAGATAAAATATCTGTATTGTTTGAATATCTGAAGGTTTGAAAGCACCTCTGTTCTGAACGGTGTGAACCCACATATAGCCAAAGGTTGAAAATTCAATTGCCTGTGTTGACAGTGAAACAGTAGGAAATCCCCATCCCCCCCTTATCAGCAGATGGGTGGCAATAACAGTGCTACCACTGCATATTATCTCAGATACCTCAATCTATACCTCCCTCCAGGATGTGCCTTGTGTCACCATACCATCTGTACCACACTAGCTACAGCAGTGATTGTAAGTAAACAGGGCAACCGCTGTGCTGACTGTCATTAGAACATCATGCAGGCATCATTCCGATACATCCAAAGCATGAATACAGCACAAACAGCTGAGCACTGGCTTCAGGGAAGGAGAGGATGTTTATGTGATCCTAACAACAGATGTGTACCATTTCTTGTACTTCACAAAAGTGTAAAATATATCAGAAATAATAACTATGGGGCCCTTTTATGAAGTGGCAGTAAGCCCAACACGGGCTTACTAATCGCTAAAAGGGAAGTATCACGGGGCTACCACAGCATCCCGGCGGTAGTTCCCTTCTCCAGCGCATACCATTTCCAGTGCTGCAAAAATATTTCAATTTTTGTGGCGCCGGTGTGTACTCAGCGGTAATTGGGCAATGCAGCATGCGGCCCAATTACTACAAGGTTAGTGCAGGAGCACTTACCGCCACCTCAATGGGAAAGAAGACCTAAGAATGAGACCCATAAAGGGAAAATTAAGAAATGTATTTGGTGCAGAAGTTTTCTTATAAAACATAAAGGGAAATTCTGTAACTAGGTGCCTGAGGTTAGGTACTTATGGGTATCTTAGCATTTATCGAGTGCTAAAAACATTAGTGTGCCTTTGTAAAAGATCCCCTATTCCGTAAATGCCCTAAGCGCTACTCTATAAGGCAGGGATGGACAACCTTGGTCGTCGAGGGTTGCAACCCAGTTGGGTTTTCAGGATTTCCTCAATGAATATGCATGAGGTCTATTTGCATGCACTGCCTCTATTGTATGTAAATAGTTCTTTTGCATATTCAGTGGGGAAATCTTGAAATTCCAACTGGGTTGTGGCCCTCAAGAACCAAGGTTGCCCAGCCCTGATATAAGGGTTTGTGTAAGTGCTATAGGGGTGACCTTCTATATAAGATGCCGAAAAAATATGCACAGAAAAAAATGCTAGGCACAGAAAAAGGCTTGCGCTTAACTTTAGACGTGGCCATTTGCACCAACTGGAATGTGGTGCAAATGTACAGACCCAAATTGGGTGCATATCCCCATATTCTATAACAATATGCATATCCCTGTATTCTATAACAACCCATAACCCTCCCATTTCCATACCCCTTTTTTTCACTTGTACGTGAAATTTAGACATTTATTTATTTATTTATTTATTTATTGCATTTGTATCCCACATTTCCCCATCTATTTTCAGGCTTACAATGTTCTGTCATGGCAATCGCCATTCCAGAGTGAGAGATGTACTGTAAGTGGTATTACATAGAGAATATGAATAACAAAATAAAATTAAGCAAACAGGTATAAAGAGATCATATTCGGAATAATAGATAAAATGGTAATGCGTTAAAGTTCATATGAAGGATCGTTGCGGTATGCCTTGTTGAAGAGGCAGGTTTTCAGTGATTTCTGAAAGCTGGTTAGGTCGCGCTGGTTTTTCACGTCAAGTGGTAATGCATTCCATAGCTGCATGCCTATGTAAGAAAAGTTGGATCCTGCGCCTAAATTTAGGCCCATAAGTTTCAAATAAATCTAATTAGTGCCAATATTTGCTTGTTAAAAAGCCAATTATTGGCATTAATTAGCTCGTAATCCAATTAAAATGCACATGCAAATTGGATGCACACCCAAAATTTGTGCAAGCAACTTTTTTGCAATTTTTATAGAATAAAGGGGTTAGTGTACAAATGTAAGGGGGCATTCATGCAGCCAGAGCATGGGCGAGACATGGCTGCATCTTCCAGTTATGTGCTCAACTTCTAGAATATTATGTACTCTTATAACTTGTAGGTGCACTCAGTTATACCAGTTTTAAAGCTGGTGTGACTGCAGGTGTCTTGATATAAGGTGCTATGATGCCAGGTTACGTTAGTATTCTGTTATAGATTAGGCACTCTCTGCGTGGCATCACGGTGCCTGCAATGAGGCATCCACTTATGGCATTGCCACAAATATGTTTTAAGAGTTGTGAACTAGGTCAGTATGAAATCAAATCACTTCTGAATTATTGAGATGGGGGGAGGAGTCAGGGAATTGAACTGCCATAAACCTCAAATTGGTTTGGATAATATTGAATCATTTGCCGTTAGATATACTATAAGTAAACATAGACCAGTCACATCTTGACACTATCTTTTGGTTGTTAACCTGGGTATTCCAAACATTCCCCCTAATTATATAAAAATTGACAAACATTGTGTGTGCAATTTAATTGAATAACAAGATAATTAACATATAAAATAGCCTATTTAACAATTATTGCCACTAATTAGATTTATTTGGTATTTAGGTGTGGATCCCGTGCCTATATGTGTGTATAGAAGAGCATACCCCACCGACATAACATAAAAATGCCTGTTCACCTGCGACACAATGCAACCAAAGACCATAACGAACATTACCTGACTCTTCTTCCCCCTTTCCCTCTATAAGTTCCCCCCAACTGTACCTACCATACATGTACCTCATTCTACCACAATATCACTTTGTATTCATTCATACCATGTATTTGTTCAGACCGTAATCGGTAACGATGTTATCGATTATATGTAAGCCACATTAAGCCTGCAAAAGGGGGGGAAATGTGGGATACAAATGTAACAAATAATAACAATAAATATAGGCACGGGATCCGCACCTAAAATTTGAATCTGCAAATGACTATAAATCTACAGTAGACTTAACCAAGTTTAAAGTCAGATTTGAACAAAGTGAATGCTGATTCTGGTTACTTTACATATGTATTGGAATTTATTTACTGCCTTTTGAAGATGTTCACCTAAAATGGTGTACAGCAAGAATATGAAGTGAATCTGATTGAAATGTCCAAGAATCCAATCCTGGATTTTAGCTAGGCCAAAGGAGTTTCTTCCATTTTCAGGCATATATAAATACACTTCGAGGATTAGGGATTTCAAGAATTTATACAGTAATAAACAATTTGAATGCACAACATTAAAAAAAACACATATTTTATCTCAGAGGCCATCCACTCATTAGTGGTCATTATAAAAAACAATAATCAATGGAGTTTTCTGGTCAGATTAATGAAAACACCATGGCGCATAATACGACCTATCTTCCTGCATTGGTTGGATGTGATTCATGCAAGATCAATTTGTGCAAAAGGTTCTTTTAACCTATGTGACGGCTATTATTTTTCCTGAGGTGAGCTGTTTGACAAGTTCAGTAAGTGACTCTTGGGGATATTGTTAGAGAAATATTACTCTGCTTCCTTAGTGGTTAAAGGTTCTCTGCTAATACCTTTTGCCTTGCAACACATTGGAGTTTGGTAATTTATAAAAATAAAAACAAATAAAAAATTATCTATGTACTGTCCTTTTACTAAGGTGCACTAACAGATTTAGGGCACTGTTTACTAAAGTGCGCTAGCGTTTTTAGCACACACTAAACATTAGAGTTGCCCATATGTTCCTATGGGCGAAAGTGTTTAGTGTGTGCTAAAGCGCCCTTTTACTAAGACGTGTAGGCGCCTACGTGCATACACCATGTATCAAATTAGAACTACCACCCGGCTACCATGTGCCCCTAGTGGTAATTCTAATTTTGACGCGTGTCCAAAACACATAGCAGAAAATAATTTCTATTTTCTACCGCATTAGGCTAACCAGGTGGCAATCGGAAGTGTACACGTGCTGACGATTACCGCCCGATTAACACGTGAGACCTTACCGCTTAGTCAATGGGTGATGGTAAGGTCTCAGGCCAAAAACAGACACATGCTGATTTTTATTTTGCCGCACGTCCATTTTCAGCAAAAAATAAAGGCCTGTTTTTTGCAGGCATGCTGAAAAATGTACCTGCATTTATTTTTATTACATTTGTACCCTGTGCTTTCCCACTCATGATAGGCTCAGTGCGGTTTACATATTGTATACAGGTACTTATTTGTACCTGGGGCAATGGAGGGTTAAGTGACTTGCCCAGAGTCACAAGGAGCTGCCTGTGGCTGAAGTGGGAATTGAACTCAGTTTCTCAGGACCAAAGTCCACCACCCTAACCACTAAGCCACTCCTCCATGCATCCAATACATGTGCCTACACCACCAGCACAGGCCATTTTTCAGCATGCCTTAGTAAAAGGGTCCCTTAGTAAACAGGGCCCTAAGCGTGCGCTAAATGATAAGATGCCATAGGGATATAGGGGCCCTGCATACTAGAGGTTCATTTACACTTTTAGCGCATGCTAACCATTAGTGCACACTGTGTAGGTGCCCACAATATTCCTATGGGCACCTACAGAGTGCATGCTAATTTTGTGCATGTGCTAAAAACACTAGTGCACCTTAGTAAACAGGGCCCTAACGCTAAATTCTATATATGGTGCCTGAAATTCCGCATGGAAAAAAATATGCCTATGCGTATTCTCTAAAGTAGTCCTAAATTTTATAGAATAGGCTTAAATTTTCACAAAGTATATAGAATACACCGAGTGCCAGCCCAAGCGACAGTGGGGTTTAGGCAAGTTTGGATTTTCGGTATATAAGTCAGGGTTTTCCAGTGGGAACATCTCAAGGAAAGATTCTTCCTCTTTCTTTAGGTCAGTGATAAGCTGGGCATAGATGGCACCAAAATTTGGGAAATCCTAGCCCAAAACTACCGAGTAAGGAAACTAAGGCAAGACTGCTACCTCTAGCTGAACTTGGCCTACAGGAGTTTTAAAGGATACTTGAGCTGTTGAGTACTTCCTCTGGTCACCATGCACACATGCCAGGGTCACAGTCTGCTCATAATTCAACTGCAGACAGTTGAATATCTGTCTCTGAGCAAGGGTCGACACTGCCAGAGCCCATTAGTGCTTAGTATGGACATTCTTCCAGGTCAACTTGTAATATGCAATTCCTGCATCCTGGATGGAAAGCTTCCAGAAAATTGCAGACGTGTGTGACAATCAAATTCACATCCATGGCATCTTCAGCTAGATCCTGGAAATCTCTAGCTATATGATTTCTTTCCCCACACCTGAAACAGCTGAGGGAATATGGGTCCCATGATAAGGGTAAAGCTGTGTTATATGGTCATGGGGATGACGGCTTCCAGCACTCTGACCCCTTCCTTGGAAACCCTGGCCTGGAGGGTGGTTTCTGATACCTTAGGTTGTCTGGTTCAGGTTGCTCTTCTTTTTCCCCAGAGTTTCCAGCCCAAATCCTTTTCTTTATAGAGTTATGACTCCAGTTGTTCTTGGTGGAAGGCTTCAGCTGCTTCTAAAGCACTATGGGGTCAATCTAGGGTGTTTCCTCACAAGTGTTTCATAGACAGGGGTAACCCTTCAAGGAACTGCTCCAGGAGGATGATTCTTGCAATCTCCAGGCTTATCTTGCCTTCTGGTTGCAGCCATCTCCAGACCACCTCCTTAAGTTGGTAGAAGAAACTCCAGGGTTTTTTAAAACTTGCATGGACCCCTTCTGGAAATGCTGCCAATAGGCCTCTTGGGTGTAGGCTGCCCTCTCTAAAATGGCAGCTTTTACTTCCGCATAAGTGGCCTTACCACTGGGATTGAAATCTTGGAATGCCATCTGGCTGCTACTGGTCAGTAAATTCCCTAGATAAGCTGTTTATGATGCTTCTGGGCAACCAGCTAGGTGGGCGGTTCTTTTGAAATTGGTCAGGAAATAATCTGGGTTGTCCTCTGGTACCATCTTTGGTAACACTGGAACGAGAGGGTGCAATCTGGGAGACTGCAAGGCTTATGTCACCTGGGTCAGGGAGCTATGCTGGGCTTCCAGAGACCTTTGGGAGGCTTGCTGATGCTCCCATTGCCTCTCTATTACTTGCTGCCACTGTTGCTGGCCTTCTACTAGGGTATGGAGTAGCCTCTCCATGTTTCTGCTGTTGTAGCTTCACCCAGAAATGTACACTGCATAAGGAAAACAAAAATAAAAATAAAACCTGCCTGTCCAGCACTATCACTATATAGCACACCTAGCATTCCGTGCCAAAGTCCAAGTGGATTCTATAACAGTGCACTTAATTGACCTAACAAGTCAATCAGCATTGTTAACAGCACTTAACAAGCAATAATGAGTACTAATTGACAATAATTAGAATTTACATGCATAAATTGCTAAGTATATTCTATAATGCAGAAAGCCTAAATTTCAATGTGTGCAGGCAAAAAGGGGTGTGGTTATAGTCAGCCAAATGGGCGACTCATGGGCATTCCAAAATTTACACCATAGTTATAGAATATGTCCCAGTGCATCTAAATCTATGCGCCAGGATTTATGCCATGTTTTCATTGGTGTAAATGGATGACCATAGTTTTAGGCACTAGGATGCCAACTAAGCATATTCTATATACCATGCTTAAATATAGGTGCCACTTATAGAATACGCTTAGGCAGAAATGTTTTCTGTGTGGATTTTTTAGGTGCCATATATAGAATCTCCCCCATACAACCCCCCTGAGTAGGGCAGGACTAAACCCTTTTGCCTGATGTCCAGGCATATATCGTTAATAGGCCCAGAGCCTCAGAGGTTAATTATCTGACTTCCTCGGGCCGGATATGCTCCAGATTCCATCCCTGACACCACAAGTAATACTGCGAGCAAGGGTTGAGGATAGGCCTGGTAAATAATAGAGCCAGACAAAGGTGTAAAAATGAAACAAGTGTTTTATTAACAAAAAAGGCTCTGAGGCCAGTTATGTCACAGGACCAGGAACAAAAGGTGAAAAGTCTCCTTGATTTAATGAATACAGTCTTAACCAGGGCCTGTGGCTGACAGGGCCCAAACACAGTCTCAGGCTGTTGGCTGCCATGTGCCAAACACAACCTGTAAGCTCCACCTAATTCTGTCCCCTGCCTACCCCTAACCTAGTTGGTTAGGGGATGGCCAGTTAGCAGTGGAATGCAGTGCCAGTACCTGGTTAAGTGCTGCAGAAAACTGACAGGCTGGCTAGCTCAGTGAGGTTTAACCTGGCAGAAGCCTTTCCTGCCCAGTTAAACACTTTTCAATATCGACACCTATGAGTTTAAATTGCAGACCCAACTTTAATTAAATGCAGCAATTATGCATATTTTCGGTGGATAGTGCTTTTGAATATAAGGATAAAGTTAAGCACCAACACAAGTGCTTAATTTTATCTGTTGACCAGAAGTTGCTCAATAAAGCAATGATAATATTATGTGACAAGATTTTGTTCCAACAGCCTTTGAAACATTGTTGAACTGGGTCTAATGTTCCAAACATTTCTTTTATAAAGACACATGAATCAGAATATAATTTTTAAGCTTAGCTATATTTATGTGCATGAGTGATTATCATATAAGGAGATTAATAATAAATCATAGGGAGATTTATAAATAAGTTATCTGTGGGAAAGTGAGCCAAGACTTCCAACTTGCTTTTTGTTTTATTTTGCACTTATTTTATTACTATTAAACTACTTGCTTACAAGCAATTTAGAAATAATTGCAAATGTTAGATTTTATAGAATTGCTTAAGAGATGTGAAATGTCAGTAGAAGCTATATTAATAGCAGTGACAATTAACTGGACTTTGCAAATCAGAAGCAACCGGCTAAACAGAAGAATTATAAAATAATTGTAGTCAAATGCATAGAAATACCATTTTCCTTCCAACATTCTAAAGGACACTATTTGATAATATTTGGTATTCAATGACACTATGGACTAGATTCAGTAAATGGGCCTCAAATTTGGGTGCCGAAAAAATGAGCACCGTTTATAGAACAGTGAGTATCAGTGGGATCTGCATCCATATTTGGGTACGAGGATTTACACCAACTGAACCTGGTGTAAATTCTCAGGTGTAAGGCACAGTAACCCCAAATTCTATAATAATACGTGCATCCTAAATGAAGAGCCCCTGACTCGCTCATGCCCCTCCCAGACATGCCCTCTTTTCAGTTGTGCACTAAAGGGTCCTTTTACTAAGCACGCACAGAAATATTTTTCAGCACATGAACCAAAATGCCTTTTTAAATATTTTTCCTGAAAATGGACGTGCGGCAAAATCAGAATTGCCGCACATCCATTTTGGGTGTCTGACCTTACCACCAGACTTAGCGGTAAGGAATCTGCGTGTTAATGACCTACGCGTGTCAGATGTCGTGCTACTTCTGTTAATTCAATCCCTTGGCAGCAATCTCAATAGCTAGATTCTCTTCATTCTCTTCTTTTCCTCCCTCAATGCAGTCCTGCTCCAGAACTGTCTTCAATCTGTTATTGATTAGCGTCAAGACCACTACCTATTTCTTAATTCTACAAAGTGTGAAAATATAATTTACTCATTCCTCACTCTTTAACTCCCCTATCCATTTGTATAAAGGAGACCACATTGCCTTTTCAAGATTCTGTCTGTATATTGAGGGGTCCTTCTGGAACCTAAATTATCCTTCAGACCCCAAATAGACTCTTTAATGTGTTCTTCTTTTTTGTTGTATATCAGTACCCTTCTCCACCATCGCCAACTCCAGGCTCCGCCCTTTCTGCCTCGCCTCACCCCATGCTTGGAATAAACTCCCTGAGCCCATACGCCAGGACCCCTCCCTGCCCATCTTCAAATCCTTGCTCAAAGCCCACCTCTTCAATGTCGCCTTCGGCACCTAACCACTAGACCTCTATTCAGGAAATCTTGACTGTCCCAACTTGACATTTCGTCCTTTAGATTGTAAGCTCCTTCGAGCAGGGACTGTCCTTCTTTGTTAAACTGTACAGCGCTGCGTAACCCTAGTAGCACTCTAGAAATGTTAAGTAGTAGTAGTAGATACATGATGTGAATCTCTTTCTCCCTCCAAATTCTAGTCCTCTTGAGCGTCATCTCACAACTAGACTATCACAATGCACTCTATCTCATCTATTGAGCTTCTTCTACTTGTTCAATCAACCACAATCAAACTCCTTCACAATGCTCATCGCTATACTCCTGTCATTCCAAGAACATTGGCTTCCTAGTAAAGTCCACTTAAAATTTAAAATTCTCATATTGGTCCACAAAGCATTTTGCTCCTAGGTTCTCATTTATTTCGCTTCCCTATCAGTACCTTACACATCTGGTCATTCCCTTTGATCCTCCCAGGTAACATTGTGCTCAATCCTTCCTTCCTTGTTCCCAGGGCCGTGCCTAGGGTCTCTGGCACCCCCCTGCAGACTATCAGTTGGCGGTGCCCCCCCCCCCCCCCATGTGGCACAAGATGCAAAGGAAATAGGAGCTGAAAGATGGAGTGCATCTTTGTGGGATTGCTCAACAAATAGATCACAAATAATTTTTTATGATTTTTAACCGTGAAAATGATCGCTCACCACTTGCCACACTGACAGGAATTGTCAGCAATATTCCTAGAAACAAATTGCTATACATTGCAAAATAAGATAGCAAATGTAAATTCTCAAAGTGGACATATTTCAAGCGCTAAAATGAAAATAAAATGATTTTTTTCTACCTTTGTTGTCTGGTGACTTTCTTTTTCTGATCATGCTGGCCCAATATCTGATTCTGCTGCTATCTGTCCTCTTAACTCCGTTTCCAGGGCTTCCTTTCCATTTATTTCTTTACTTTCCTCCTTTCTTCTTCATTTCTTGCTCTATATCCATTTCTCCTCTCTCCCTGGGTCCTGCCCTCCCATCCATGTCCATCCATGTCCATCCTTGTCCAACTCTGCCCTTCCCTTCTCCATCCATAGCCAGCAATTCTCCTCTCTCTCCTCCCCTCCATTTCCAGCAATTTCTCCTCTCCCTGGGCCCTGCCCTCTCATCCATGTCCACTCTTGTCCCTCTCTGCCCTTCCCTCCTCCATCCATAGCCAGCAATTCTCCTTTCTCCCCTCCCCTCCCCTCCATTTCCAGCAATTTCTCCTCTCCCTGGGTCCTGCCCTCCCATCCATGCCTCTCTGCCCTTCCCTTACCTCAGTTCCATGCCCTGGGGCCTTTAAATCTTTTACCTCCGGTCGCAGCAGTGTCAGTGAAAGAGCTGCTGACGTCTCCCTTCCCTTCGCGCTCGTTGGTTCCCTCAGTGTTCCGCCTTCTTCTGCAGTGCTTACCCCGCTTACCGTATTGGCAAAGCCCTGCTTGTTCCTCCCTTCTGCCTTCATTTAGACAGGGCCGTGCCAACACAGTAAGCGGGGTAAGCACCACAGGGGGGGCGCTGACCTCTGGAGGGCGCCGACTCACTTGCAAAATCTTTTACCTGAAGTTGTGATTCTCCTCTCTCCCCTGCCCTTCCCTCTCCGCGTCAGGAAGTGAAGGCAGCCCAGAAGTGCTAACTGAGGCAGACACGCTCTGCTAAAGTTGCTTCAAAGTGTACAACCAGTGCTATATATGTCTTTGGTGTGGGAAGAACTCCTCATTCAGGGTGAGCTTGAACAACATTCAAATTAAAGAGAACAGGTTTGGAGGGAGGTGTGCAAGTGAGACTGGGGAGAAATAAAAACTAAATAGTGTAATTGTTAAAATCTGTAAATGGTTCAAAGTTTTTTTTTTTTTTTCTGAGCATGTACACTTGTGCCACACGGAGGGGGGGGGGGGCGCCAACTGATAGTCTGCAGGGGGGCACCAGAGATCCTAGGCATGGCCCTGCATTTAGATACTGACAAGCACAGAAGAACAAAGAAACCTCCACACAGGTCAATCAAGCAGGCAAACACAGCGAAGGTGACACAAAAGATGATGTAAAAAAAACCTCCTAACGGACTCAAAGAGTTCACATCAGAGGTTTTAGTCAAAAATATGCAATGGACTCAACACGAATCGTGTTTCGGTCATGAAGGCCTGCCTCAGGAGTCCCTGTATAATGCACAAGCTGAACTTCTCTGCATACTGCCTGCTTTCATTTAGACACCTGCAGAAATTCTGCCTTTATGTATCTTGAACCCTTCCTCTGGAATTTCTTTTCATTGTCCATTTGTCTTGAGTCTTCCCTCAATAAATTCAAAAAAAGCCATGAAAATGGCTGTTTGATTTAGCCTTCAGATAATTTATTTATTTATTGGGATTTATTAACTGCCTTTATTAAGAGATTCACTCAAGGTGGTGTAGAGCAGGTACAGCATAGCAACAGTAAAATGACCAAACATAAGCATAAATACATCCAATGAATTAAACTTGCTAACAACAAATAAGACTAATATGAAACAGTATAAAAATATATATACATTTAACAGCACTGTGGAACATCTTGTTGCAAGGGGTGCTTTGGGACCACTCTTTTTTCCCTGCCCTGATATCCATTCTTTTTTCTTTTCCATCCCCTGTCAACTCTTCAAACCTACCTCTCTGACCTCCCTTTTCCTCACTCTTTCCTGTTTCATCCTCCTGCAGATCTCTTAGGGGTCCTTTTGCTAAGCCGTGTAAGCATCTACGTGCACCCAACGTGCTCCAAAATGGAGTTATCGCCCAACTACCACATGGCTCTTGCGGTAATTTCATTTTTGGCGCACATCTGCTATGCGCTTCTGAAAAATATTTTATTTTCTGGTGCGCGTAATGGATACGCGCCAAGTGGCATTTGGTGCGCGTAGGTCATTACCACCCGGTTACTGCGTGAGTCTTTACCACTAGGTCAATGGCTGGTGGTAAGGTCTCAGACCCAAACTGGGTGCACAGCAATTTTCATTTTGCCATACATCCATTTTCAGCAAAAAAAGGCCTTTTTTACAGGTGCCCTAAAAAATGGATCGATGCATGCTCAAAACCCGTGCTTACACTACCGCGTGACATTTTTTAGCGCACCTTTGTAAAAGGACCCCTTACTGTCTTCTCCCTTTTATATATATCTATATTGTAAACTGCCATTCTGTGCTTTGGTATGAATAATGTTATATCAAATGCTTGTAAATAAATAAATAAAACAATGCTTTGCATTATTTTTTGCTGTTAAAGCCTGGAGAGTGCAAAAACTTACTGCACTTTAGAAAAGGGCCATTAAGTGAATATTTTTCTTTAGACAGTCCTGGATATGTTAAATAAATGTTAAGAATTCAAACATTCCTTCCATACTGCTGTTAGTGACAGCTCCAAAGCAGTTACAGTAGATTTAAGTAGAGAGAATGAGAAACAAAAATCTTTCAGAGGAGTATAGCTTTCACTGCACAGCTGCTTTGCCATATGATGGAAAGTTAAGAGTGTGAACTATTAGCAGCCATTATGGACCCTAGGTATGGATTTGGGCTCCCAACATAAAACCAGTGTTGATATATCCGCTGATTGCAATGATTGACTGTTTTGTCATATTATCCCCCTGCCTTCCCTCGTCCTTCACTTCAGGGGACATCAACACTAGTAATTGTCAGGAAGGGCTCAATTGATTATCCTCAAAATTTGCTCGCGCTATTGACCATAATGGAAAAAAAATGTGCCTCTGAATTATTCAGAATGAAAACATACACAGGAAATCGATAAGGAGGCATATCTGATATTAAAGGCAAATTAAAATAGGCAGGATCAGATGGCTTGAGGCAGCTGTTACACGCAAAGAAAAAAAAAGCATTTTTCTTTTGAGATAAAGAAACACATTTTCTGTCATTGTTTGTAGATATTGTTGTTATTAGTGTCAAAATTCTTCAACTTGAACATCTCTATGAATGAAGAGACTTTGTGTTTAAACCAGTTCTCTGTAAATGGCATGATTCAAGCAACAAATTCCAGTAGTTGCTTTCCGTGTCCCCACTGTCTTTTTAACCTAACTGTTACATAGAATGCTGGAGGGTAAAACTTACAGAAATGTGTTTAGGAAGGAAATATCACATTAAGACATATGTAAGTGCAGACACTAAACCCTGATAGAATTTGATAGAACTAGATCTTTGCTAAGATGGAAAAGAAAAAGCACATATTTCTGAAGCATTTAATATTTAGACTGATTTTCAATTTGAATTGGAAATATTTAGGGGAGCTTTCAATAAAGTGCATTAAGCAGATGGGAGGGAATTCAATACATGGCATAAAAAACTTGAGCACCAAGGGCTAGATTCTCTCTCTCTCTCTCTCTCTCTCTATATATATATATATATATATATATCACACCTAAAAAATTGGTGCTGAAAAAAATACACCTAAATTTAGGCATACTTTATAGAATACACATAAATTTCCAAGATATTTATAAAATATGCTGAGCACCCATCGGCATGACTAAATTTAGTAACAGGCAGATACGTCAAGTAAAACTTGGTGTAAATGGTGATGCCTAAATTAGGCATGGACTGGGTAAATTCTATAACAACGCGCATAGATTTTAATAATGCAAATGACCCACCCATTCTATGCCATGGCCACACCCCTTTTTCAACTCTGTGACTTAGAATTTACACACATCACGTTCCAGAATATGCTTAGACAGTTGTGCGCATAAATTCTAATGCTAATTAGTGTCAATAATTGTTTGTTAATTGGTAATTATCAGCACTGATTGGCTTGTTAACTAATTAAGTTTTTTTCATTTTGTTTTTTAGTTTTTCTGGGTCCCTACTAGTGATGTGCTGCATGTTAGCACATTGCTCCACTATTTTCTTCCTTGTTTGAGTTTTGTTCTGTATAATTATGGTACAGCCAGAGACCCCCCCACTGGAATGGTGGCGGGCCCAGTCATAGAGCTCAGGCTATTACAGACCTTGGCTGAGTCAGAAATCTGATAGCTGACATAACTGGGAGCTTACTGGAAAAGTATGGCCTAGTTTGTAGCCCGGATTGAGGCCTAAATAAGCTAAATTAGGAAAAGTTAAGTTAATAGATATGGAAACAAAATGGAGAATTTCAGCACAAAATGGAAGCCGTATCTGTTGCAAAGTGGAATTTTCTCTAATGTAAGTTAGAAAAACAAGTTGAGAAATGAGTGAGTCATGCCAGGTGCATAGAAAATAGGGAACTAGCTGTCCAAGAGAGGAGGGAGACTTTCCTGTGAGCAGGATTGTGGTCAGCTATGGTGTGAGAAAGGAAAGGTGTAGCAAGATAGAAGCTACTCATTAGCATGAGCCAATCAGTGACAACCATGACATTAGCATAGATCCAATCAGGTATATCTACTGTCATATTATCCATATCCTGAGGGCACCTATAAAAATCAGGGTTTTTCCTGGTTTAAGCTAGAGAGAAAAGGGTTGCCACTCTCTCTCCAAGGGAAACCAATGTGTCCAGCAGAATTGACAAATTACCTAATTGCTTTCCCTTGTAAAACCTCTAATTGGTAAAAGAAATTATAAAAGATTAGGAACTAATTAACACCTGTTTGCAGCTTATTATATTCCTATAATTAATTGATTGTACGTGCCTGTTGTCAATCACTTATTTGACTTATACCTTGGCAAATAAACTCCTCATTCCAAATGATGATTTGTGGGCTTCACTTAATGATGAAAGGCTGTAAGTATAGATGCTTTTGCTGTATCAGGCTATCATTCGCTGCATTGTATAACCTGTAGCCTAAATCCAGTTTGTCATAAGGCTGGTATCTATTCCTTGCCAGTGCTGAGAGGCGGACTAATGCGGGTCCCTTAGACCTAACGTCTCTCTCAGTGGCAATTCCTTTTAGAACTTCACAACTCCTTGATTATCCCAGTACTAATGCTATTTAGAGATGGAGTCAGATTTAAGGTCACTCCAGCCTTCTTGGGGGGCTCGTGACCCCTCAATTCACAACAGTTCTTTTTTTGTCTCGGGTCCCCACTTACGCTGTGCTGCCTGTCAGTGTTTTGCTTTACCATCTGTATGCCAATGTGTTTTTTAGTTTTAGATACACATACCTCTCCCTTTTCTGTTTTATGGGGTTTCTTCCTTTTCCCAAAGTTGTCCCCCTTTTTTTTAATCATAGTTGTCTTTCATTTTCATTTTTACTTTTCCAAACGCTGGTTTTGTTTTTTTTCTAGTTTCTCATTTTTTCTTTTATCTCTTAGGTTATTTGTCTTTGATACTCTCAGGAGTGCTGTGTAGCCATGTAATTACAACTTACAGGTAATAGCTTTTTCCAGTCACATACAGTACTCCAGACTTCTTTGCACTTCTCTCTCTCCTGGTCATGTGGCTCTTTGGTTGCAACACTTAGATACCCTTTGCTCACTGTTCACATTAACCCATTAGTGCCCAACATTCCCATATGGGATTTTATTATTATGGGAACATTGGGCACTAATGGGTTAAGGGCCCTGTTTACTAAGGTGCACTAGCACTTTTAGCGCATGCACAAAAGTAGTGTGCACTAACTGTGTAGGCGCCCATAGGAATAATGTGGGTGCCTACACAGTTAGGACGTGCTAATGGTTAGTGCACGCTAAAATCACTAATGCGCCTATAGTGTGGCTTAGTAAATGAGGCCCTAAGGCAGTAAAGCAATATTTTGGTCTCAATACTTGTCATAGTTATACAGTTACTTGTGATTTTACCATGAAGGGTATGGCCAAGCTGCTCAATTTGTAGACATTGGTTGATACATATGTTTATCCATTTCTATATATGTGGGTTCTTTTGTCACAATCTTTATTACTCTTAAGGTTTTTGCTTACATTATGTTCATAATATATATATTTTTAAAATATCTGATTTTCCATTGCCTCATGTTTTATTGCCTGATATTTTATCTTTGTCTCTTATTTATACATGACAATTATATTTATATTCATATTCAAGGCTTTTTTATAGGCACATATCCTGGTTAGGTTCCATGGGTGACTAGCTAGCTTATTTTCGAAAGGGAAGGACGCCCATCTTCCGACACAAATCGGGAGATGGGCGTCCTTCTCCCGAGGTCGCCCAAATCGGCATAATTGAAAGCCGATTTTTTGCATCCTCAACTGTTTTCCATCACGGGGATGACTAAAGTTCATGGGGGCGTGTCGGCAGTGTACCAAAGGCGGGATGGGGGCGTGGTTAAGAGATGGCCATCCTCGGCCGATAATGGAAAAAAGAAGGGCATCCCTCATGAGCATTTGGTCAACTTTACTTGGTCCCTTTTTTTTTCATGACCAAGCCTCGAAAAGGTGCCTGAACTGACCAGATGACCACTGGAGGGAATCGGGGATGACCACCCCTTACTCCCCCAGTGGTCACCAACCCCCTCCTACCCCCCAAAAAATCAAAAAACATTTTTTCCAGCCTCTATGCCAACCTCAAATGTCATACCCAGCTGCATCGCAGCAGTATGCAGGTCCCTGGAGCAGTTTTTAGTGGGTGCAGTGCACTTCGGGTAGACAGACCCAGGCCAATCCCCCCTCCACCTGTTACACTTGTGGTGGTAAATGTGAGCCCTCCAAAACCCACTCGAAACCCACTGTACCCACATGTAGGTGCCCCCCTTAAACCCTCAGGGCTATGGTAGTGGTGTACAGTTGTGGGGAGTGGGTTTTAGGGGGGGGGTTAGGGGGCTCATCACCCAAGGTAAGGGAGCTATGCACCTGGGAGCAATTTGTGAAGTCCACTGCAGTGCCCCCTAGGTTGTCCAGTTGGTGTCCTGGCATGTGAGGAAGACCAGTGCAATGCGAATGCTGGCTCCTCCCATGACCAAAGGGCTTGGATTTGGTCATTTTTGAGATGGGCGTTCTCGGTTTCCATTATGGCCGAAAACCGGGGATGACCATCTCTAAGGACGACCATCTCTAAGGTCGACCTAAATGTTCAGATTTGGGCGTCCCCAATCGTATTATCGAAATGAAAGATGGACGTCCATCTTGTTTCGATAATACGGGTTTCCCCGCCCCTTCGCCGGAACGTCCTTAGAGATGGACGCCCTTAGAGATGGTCATCCTCGTTCTATTATGCCCCTTTATGTTTGTTTTACAAACACATATGTTTTTTGTTAATTATCACTATTAATATGTATTTATTTTATGTATATACTTTTGTTTTTATGACAGTCTTTTTATCTATATATTTTTGTATTGTCTAAGGACTCCTGAAGCAGGCCTCTGTGGCTGAAACACGATTCATGTTGAGTCCATTTTATTCTGCCTTACTTTAGGCATTGCCATTTGCACCAACTGAAATGTGGTGCACATTTACACGCCTACATTAGGTGCATATCCTCGTCATTCTATAAAATGGGTGTTAATTTTAGGAATGCCCCATTATGCCTATGACCCTCCCATTTCTGTGACTCCTTTTCAGAGCATTCATAAATTTTAGCTAAACGTATGCATGTAAGTGCCAATTAAATCTAATTAGTACATTAATAGCTTGTTAAAAAGTCAAGTATTGGAGCTAATTAGCTCATTATTCAATTAAATTGCACACACAAATTGGGCATGTGTCCAAATTTACAAGTGCAATTTTTGGCAACTTTTATAGAATTAGGGGGATTTTGTGTCTAAAGCATGCTTTTTATGCAGAAAATGTTTTATAATATTACTCCTGACATGTTTGAATTATACCTTGTCTCTTGTAGTTGTACTAAAGTCATTTGTGTGACATTTCCCAGAGGCAGAAGGCTTCTGAATTTTTGGCAGTTTTCTATGAGGAAGGTTTAATGACCCAATAAGACTTAAGTACTGCAGATTTTATATTCTGAGTAAAATTTTACATGACTAGTAGCCTAATGAAACAACAAACCTTTTAATTATCTTCAATAATTAATCATGCCGGAATAGCAGCACACAGTGGAAAATGATGGAGTTTACTGATTGCTTTCCTTTCAAGTTTCGAGAAGTGTCTTGTGGACAAGTATGACCATTTTGCATGTGACAGGTCCACTTTGAATAGTCCTTTTAAGTACTCTTCTTGAACATAAAACAAAAGTTTGATCCAAGAAAGAAAGTACTGAGTGAGTATTCAAAAAAAAATGAAATGAGTTAAAAGGCAGTCAACCAATTAATGAGGTAAATTTATGTTTACAAATGTTACTAGGATTCATTTAGCCATATACAAATGACAGACTTTCAATAGCATTGAAGGGTAGTATCTGGGAAATGCTTGTTCTAGGCCAATAACGGTATTATCATTGCCTAGAGTTCTGCTATCCACCTGATTCTCCTTTTAACTAATATCAGATTTGATCCTGCAAGCAGACTCTGACCACAGAATATTATTCTATTTAAGAAAGTGCTATATAATTCAGTCCATCGGCAAAACAGTACAAAGGGAAAAAACACCAGAGGGACTATCAAAATATAAGTTGGAGAAAATAAAAGGAAAAGCTGAATGGAATTGTATCAGTTTGGGGATGAATATTCAATGATTTTTTTTTATATCCAGATATTCAATGTAGGGCCATGTCCAAGCATTGACATTAAATATCTGGGTATATGTGGACGGATAGCACTTCAGTTAAATGCCAATATTCAGCCTTAACTGGTAAAGTTAAATTGGCCAAAGACAGGACTGCTATTTATGCGGTCCTATTTGGCCACTAACTTAATCAGTTGAAGGCTGAATATCAGCACTTAAGGGCCCTTTTATTAAAGGGTTGGAGTGCAGCTGCTTGCCCCGGAGTTGGTAGCATGGAATGTTGCTGCTAATTGGGTTTCGGCCAGGTATTTGTGACCTGGTTTGGCCTGTTTGGAAAATAGGATACTTGGCTAGATAGACCATTGGTCTGACCCAGTATGGATACTCTTATGTTCTTGCTGCGTGCCAATCTGGAACTACCGCCATAGGCGCCCGGTATAAGAGGCTTGGGGAGGCTGTGCCTCCCCAGCCACAGCAGGATGGATCAGCTGTTTCTATAGAAATGCTAAATAGTAGTAGTAGTAGTTCTCTGGCGAGCAGCAGCTGCAGTGAAAGCCTTCTCTAGCCTTGTGTAACCAGTTGTAATTTGATTACCTTACTGCTGGGAAAGCAGAGCAGGGGGGTTGGCTGGAGGTGTCCTGGGTTGCCAGGGAGATATTTAACTAGGATGAATTCCTGCACATGAGCACTTCATAATAAAGAGACTTGCACTGACCCCTGAAATTTTAAAAGTGCTAAAAATAAGTTTTAAAAGTATTTGCATTAAATCTAATTGCAGAATTTAGGTGCTAGGAAGTGGGATTGGTATGCTATGTACTCAAATTTGCTCAAGCCATATGCAAATTAGTCCGTTTTTGGGAGGTTCTGATTTGTATATTTATGGGTAAAAATTGATGGAAATGTTTACAGTCTTAATGTTAGGGCATGGCTCTGTTCAAAAATGTGAAGTTTGATCCAAAACCGAAGGGTTTAGCTAGTGTTTTTGACTAAAAATTCCCATTAGAGTGTCTGTATGTTAATCTGCATTCAAATAGAGCTCTCTGATTGGATGAGCAGCTCCTGTTAGAAAATCTGCCTGAGAACAGAGAGGAAAGGAGAGAATCAATGGGTGGGTGGGTGTGGATGGCTGGAGGGGGGGCAGGGGAGCGAGGACAAGAAATGAAGCAGAAAAGCAGAAAGTAAAGAAATAAATGGAAAGGAAGCCCTGGAAACGGAGTTAAGAGGACAGATAGCAGCAGAATTGGATACTGGGCCAGCATGATCAGGAAAACAAAGTCACCAGACAACAAAGGTAGAAAAGATCATTTTATTTTCATTATAGTGTTTGGAATATGTCCACTTTGAGAATCAGGTGCTCAACATTAAAAGTTTATATTTATTTACTTATTTATGGCATTTTATCCCACATTAAACATGAATTAGGATGTTTTGTGGCTCTACATGAGAATTGTGATATTATGATCCTTGTTTCATATTGTTGACGGTCTGCATTTTCCGTATGGGTGGTATATTGGTGTATTAGGTTCTGCCCAGTGTAATATTTATGGTACAGTAAGGTTCTAAGTGTGTTTTTGCACAAAGTTGTGCATAGTGTTTTGCAGTTGAGCGATTGTGGTTAGTATATGCTTTGAGCAACCACTTTATTCTTTGACATATGATACATATCTAATAATCTAAATTTAATAAAAGGTATTAATTGTGACTTTTATTTTTATTTATTTATTTTTTCTGTGTGTTATCAGACAGTTATGGATTTAAGCTCCACCCCTGGCCCCTCCCCAAACAGTTGGGCCACCGACCACCTATGACTACCGCAGTGCCACACGCCATGCCCAGTTACCGCCAGAATAGCGCAGAAGCCTTTACTGCCACCTCAAAGGGTAGCGGTAAGAGCTCCCCCTGAAATGGCCACGTGCCAAGTGGTTTACTTACCACATGGTCATTTCTTTCCAACCAAAAATTACAGCCTTTTACCTGCTGCGGTAAACGGGGGCCTCAGCACGCATCAAAAACATGCAGCTCAGTAAAAGGACCCCTTAATCAGTTAAGTGCTGATTCCACTCTTGGACCACCAACTGAATAGCCAGTTTTGGCTTAGGTGGTTAGTGCTAATATTCGGTACGGCTGCTCGGCAAACACCTCTCAATATCATCAAATATATCTACATCCAGGCTAGACTATTGCAAGGGCTTCAGAAACAACAGGGTTAATTTAAAGCAATTTAACTGGGCAGAATCCTCTCCTGCCCAGTTAAATAGCCTGTGCAGGAATCCTGCAGGAGAGGATTCTGCCCAGTTAAATTGCTTTAAATTGACCCTGTTGTTTCTGAAGCCCTTGCAATAGTCTAGCCTGGATGTAGATATACAGGATTCTTTGTTCTGTACTAAATATCAAGTTCAGATCCCAACTAATTGAAAGTCTTCCTGAACAATTAAGCTGAAATGCTCCATCTTCACATTAACATTTTTGCTGAAAGTTAATGTTGACAATTTAGTTTTAGTGTCCTCAAACTGGCAACAGCCACAAATAAGCCTTATGCTCATTTCTTTTTTTTCTCATTTGTATTTCACAGTTGCAACCCGCCAGGTCGGTGGTGCATTTCTAAACCATGGCATGGCACGACTGTATTCAGTTTTCTGTATTCTGCATAGTGACAATTGATGGGATAGTAGATGCCCAAACTGAGAAGGAGCAGGTAAATTCAGTGAAAGAATAACTTCAGATTACATTCTGTGATAATGTTGATTTTTCTGGTTTCCATCTAAACTAGCTGTTGTACAGTCTGTCCTGGGATTAAAGGGGGTTTGATGACCCTTTTAACCACTTCTTAGTCTCCAGTGCTTCTGGCTTTAATATTCTCTATCAGAGTCGCTCAGCTCATGTACAGATGCTAAGCATTCAATCCTGAAGGCTCCACTTCATCATCAGGTAATTAGTATTTTCATTAACTTGCTTATTGTCAAAGAAAATGAGCCTTGATCATCTAATTTTTCCTCAATGAGTTGAATATTGTAATATATCTATAATTAATGTGCTTTATGCCACAAACGTGTAATGGAGTGGAAATCGGAGCCTGCTCCCAGCAGTCACTGTCAGTAAATGTTTGATGAATAAACAGAGAATTTCTAATGGGAAGTGGTGGCGACTTTTATAAGCAGACACAATAAAGACTTTATTAACATGCTTAAGAAGCATTCTGGGAAATAGAACTGAATACAACATTATTAGTGTAAGAATCCTTTTGTGAAAAGTAAATTTTACTGTCCCCATAACAAATGTTTACTTGGTTGATATAACTTGTGCTTCATCCTTCTTTTATGGGGCACTTTGCAAGCTGATATCATAAAGCTTAGATTAGGTGTTCGCTTCTTGTAGATGCAGCAGAAAAAGCTACATTAGGGTGGGACAAAGTATTTGACACAAAGCAATATTCCTTTCCCGGGATCATGGCTGTTATGTTTACGGATTCTACTCTGCTTCTGTTCCTGAACCATGTAAATGGCTCAGGGTTGGTGTCAAACATTCAAGGGCCCAAAGTAGCATCTGGGGATAGTCACTGAAATCCCACCTGTAGGCTATACATCCTTTAACATGAGGCCCACTGTGGCATGGGAGCCCAGGGCTGTTGGTCTGTTATGCCAGCCCTGAAATGGCTCAGTATGAGAGGGTATGCCACTACAAAATAGATATTTGGGCTGACTCAAGCCTGTCTCTGGCTTATGGATAATTGTTTTTCTCCCTACCTTTGAACTTTTCAGAATATCAAGGAACATTAAACAAATATTGAATTTCCTCTTAAAATTGCATTTCCAGATGTCATATTGCTTTACTGCTTTTCATGCTTTGTTTCATTTTGCGTATTATGAATGTTTTGGTGTAGCTTGGAGAGGAATGGGAGGGGCTATGCTGAAAGGACTAAACCAGGACAATAATGCAGCTCTGTCTGACACCATCTGATCTCTGCTGAGACATCCTCAGAGTATGTTGTCTGTTTTTCTAACATCACCTTGATTATGCTAGTTTGAAGCTGAGGGTGCAGGAGACTCAAACTATGAAGGGGTGTATGGAAATAAATTAAATAGTTAATCATTATTAAAGCCAAGAAGTATTGATCCAAGATTTCTGGGTCCTTTTAGCATATACCATCACTCTGCTGTGGTAACTATTAAATATGATAGGCAATCTAAAAAGTCAGAGTTAGACAAATTTTAGAAAATTAGAGAAATGGTGGCGATTGTGCTTGGATCAATAATGATTTCAGGATTTATATTTATTTTTAACATTTCTTTTTGGTTTCATATATTTTACTCCTATATTCACTCTTTCCCCCTCCCCTGCCTTTCCTCTGCATGGAAGACAACTACTCTCTCTTCTCCCAAAATTCACACTCCTTCCAAGCAAAACATTGGAAATATTGGAACTGGAGGGGGGGGGGGGGATATTGGTGGTGGGGTCGGGTCCAGCTCAGAAGATACAAGAAAAACTATAAGTGGTGTTCCCTCTTTCCCTGCCTCCCACCTCATACATTGCAGCAGAGGCTGCTTGGTTGGAATTTACACCATCAGGACTTTATTGACATTCAAATCTTTCTTCTTGCAACAGAGGTTCTTACCTTTTAAGCTGTCTCTATTTCACCTACAAATTTTTCCATTGTCTGTTTAAGTGACTGATGCAAATTAGAATAGATTATGGGGGTCTTTTACTAAGCCACGGTAGCATTTTTAGCTCGCGGTAGAAATCAGCTGGTGGTAAATGCCAAGATGCCCATTATATTCCTATGGGTGTCTCAGCATTTACCATCAGCTGATTTCTACTGCGAGCTAAGAACACTACCATGGCTTAGTAAAAGACCCACTATGAGAGGTGAGTGACAGAAATAGTGACATGTTCTGATGACTTTCAGTTTGAGGATCTGCATTTTCATATATTTCATTTAGAGCATGCTAAAAATGTTAGTGCACTCTAAAATTTGTGTGGATTAAGAGGCCTGTTTACTAACATGTGGTGAAGGTTTGGACTTCCTGAGGTTAGAGGACAACTTTAACAGGTGGTAACTGCACAACGTCTGTTTTAACTGTTGGGGATGTTCCCAGCAATTTCCCATTCAGCTGACAGAGAGAAAGGGAAAGGATTCTGGACTTAGTTCATGCTTTTATGAGCTGTAGCCAGGGCCGCTGAGAGACAGAGCCAGGCCCAGGGCAGGGCCACTGACACCACCCCTCTCCACTCAGGCCATCGCCCTCCCACTTAGGCCACCGCTGCTCCCCTTACCTTCCTGCATCTGCTCCTTCCTCAGTCTGTCCCTCTCCTGCTCCTGTGTGCCGGGATCCGGGTTATGGCGTTAATGCAGTCACCTGGGTCCCGACACACAGGAGCAGGAAACAGACAGACCGAAGGAGCAGAACCTTCTGCCTTCCTCCAGAAGCTGGCCCCCCATAGGCGCCCGGTATAATAGGCGCCCGGTATAAGAGGCTTGGACAGGCTAAGCCTCCCCTGCTGTGCTCTGAGAGGTTTAAATTGTTCATTTACCTCCATCCTCACAGCAGGAGCTGCAGTGAAAGCCCTCTAGCCTTGTGTAACCAATTGTAGAAATTGGTTTATGGTTTGTTTACCTTACTGCTGGGAGAGCAGGGGGGGGGGGGGGGTTGGCTGGGTTGCCAGGGAGATATTTAAGGAGGATGACTTCCTGACTTGCACTGAGAACAGATAGCAGCAGAATCGGACAACCAGACAACAAAGGTAGAAAAGATCATTTTATTTTCATTATAGTGTTTGGAATATGTCCACTTTGAGAATCAGGTGCTCAACATTAAAAGTTTATATTTATTTACTTATTTATGGCATTTTATCCCACATTAAACATGAATTAGGGTGTTTTGTGGCTGTACATGAGAATTGTGATGATATGATCCCTTGTTTCATATTGTTGACGGTCTGCATTTTCCATATGGGTGGTATATTGGTGTATTAGGTTCTGTCCAGTGTAATCATTATGGTACAGTAAGGTTCTGAGTGTGTTTTTGCACAAAGTTTTGCATAGTGTTTTGCAGTTGAGCGATTGTGCTTAGAATATGCTTTGAGCAACCACTTTGTTCTTTGACATATGATACACATCTAATATCTAAATTTAATAAAAGGTATTAATTGTGACTTTTATTTTTATTTATTTATTTTTTTCTGTGTGTTATCAGACAATTATGGATTTAAGCTCCACCCCTGGCCCCACCTCTAACCCCACCCCCTTTAACCTCCCCAAACAGTTGGGCCATCGACCGCCTATGCGCTCCCCCCCCCTTGAAGGCCTGGCCTGGGGAATCTTGCCTCCCCTGCTCCCTCTCTCGGTGGCCCTTGCTGTAGCTGAAGGTGAGTTATGTGCAGGAACAGTAGGTATTTTTCTGTCCCTAGAGAGCTTACAATCCAAGGGAGTCTTTTACTAAATATGGGCGCATATTATCTGCCACAGAACCATTTTATTCCTATGGGCCCTGCTGCAGACAACATGCACTAATCTTTAGTAAAAGACCTCCTACATAAATACCTGTCAATGAAGGGTTAAAGGATGCTTTTACTAAAGCTTAGCATGTTCTTACAGAATTACCATTCGCTAAATGCAAAGAAGCCCATAAGTATAAAATGGGCTTCTTAAAATTTAGCATATGCTAATTCCATTGGCGCACACTATGCTTTAGTAAAAGGCTCCTAAGGGGAGATTCTATATATGACGCCTAAAAAATCTGTGCAAAAACAATGCTGACTAAATGTATTCTATAAGCGTCACCTAGATTTAGGCACGGTATATGGAATATGCTTAGTTGATATATCAGCACCTAAAACTGCGTGCCTCCATTTACACCAACAAAAATGTGGCATAAATGCTGGAACACAGATTTACATGCACTGGGCCATATTCTATAACTACACACATACATTTTGGAATGCCCATAGAACGCCCATTTCCCCGCCAATAACCACATCCCCCTTTTGCATACACACATTAGAATTTAGGCTCAGTGCGTTACAAATATGTTTAGGGAGTTGTGCGTGTAAATTCTAATTATTGCCAATTAGTACTCATTATTGCTTGTTAAGTGCTGTTAATAATGCTGATTGGCTTGTTAAGCCAATTAACCTTTTCACACTTTTTCAGAATATGCTTGGATTTCGAGGCAGATCTCTAGGCATGCTATATAGAATCCGGGGGTAAGTGGCTCACTCAAGACTACAAGGAGCTGCTGTGAGTTTTGAATTGGGTTCCCTGGTTCTCAGCACACTGCCCTAATTATTAGACAATTTCTGCACTACATGTTCTTTGGTGTGCATTAAGGTCTAGATTCTGTAAATGGTGCCCAAATTTGAGTGCCTAAAAATATCTGCATGGAGCACTATTCTATAAATGACATTTCAAGTTGTGCACCATTTATAGAATAGTGCTTAGAGCTGATTTCCATACTAAACTTTGGGTGCAAGGATTTATAGACCAGTAGACATGAATCGCTTGTTTACTCTTTCCAAAACTACTAGGACTAGGGGCACGCAATGAAGCTACAAAGTAGTACATTTAAAACAAATTGGAGAAATATTTCTTCACTCGATGTGTAATTAAACTCTGGAATTCACTGCCAGAGAATGTGGTAAAATGTAATAGCTTACCGGGGTTTAAAAAAGGTTTGGATAAGTTCCTAAATGAAATGCCCATAAGCCATTATTAAGATGAACTTGTGGAAAATCCACTGCTTATTTCTAGAATAAGCAGCATAAAATGTATTGTACTGTTTTGGGATCTTGCCAGGTACTTGTAACCTGGATTAGCCACTATTGGAAACAGGATGTTGAGCTTGATGGACTTTCGGTCTGTCCCAGTATGGCAACATTTATGTTCTTATACCTACTGAAACCTGGTGTAAATCCTGGCATATAAATTAGGCATGGATACCCAGTATTCAGTAATATGGCACACATCTTTAGTGAATGCCCCTGACCCGCCCATGCCCCTCCCATGGCCATGCCCCCTTTTGATTTGCACACTAAAAGATTTGCACATGGATCTTTATAGAATAGCGCACAGCAAGATGCATGCGCAAATCCAAATTGTTTCCAATTAATTCCAATAATTCATTGTTAGCACCTACTTATTGGCACTAATTGGCTCATTAGCCAATTGAGGGGGTATTTTACTAAAATGGGCCCTGATGCAGATAATTCGAGCTAAGCTTTAGTAAAAGACCTCCTTAGTTGTGTGCGCATCTCAAGATTGCGTGCAGTTTTGCATGCAGAGGTTTGTGCTCCATTTATAGAACCTGGGGATAACTGAATAGCAGATAATGTCATGGAGTTAACTGCACAACATTACGTATTGTGGCAGTTGAGAATAGGGCTAGAAGTAAGAATTTTATTTTTTCTTAATTTTACAGGAACTCATTTACTGACTCCAATGGAACTGCTAAAAAAAAAGTACTTCTGAAAGTTTTGAATTTTCCTATTTGCTAGTTTTGATATCTCTAAATTGTATAATGTTTCTGCCAAGACACTACATGAGAATTAGGTGTGGATGTGGTGGCATCTCCAGATGATCAGCTTTTTTTAAAGTCATCTAATAATGAGATTACTGTTAGGGCTACTGTTTTAGTTTCTTTTTTTTTTTTTACAATCTGAAAAGATTAGAGCACTGAAGTCCAATTTTATTAGGAAAGAGGAGAATGTTCATGGTCAGTTGTATATCTATTACTTGATGTGTTAAGGACAACACAGGCTATTAAGTTGGAAAAATGTCTTCATGGAAAGAATAGTAGCTGCAACATCGTTTTGTGAAGCAGGGGTTAGGTGCATTATTGGCATATTGCAGGTATATACGAGCTCATGTTCTTTGTTATGCTGTCTTTCTATTCCTACTGACATAATCAACATCATGTGTAAGATATGCAGGAAAGTTGTTTTCTTTTGCTCTGTTTGGAGCTTGCTTTTGTTAACTTGTATCTTTAATTTTTCCTACATTTTCTTTTTTGAGTTTATTTATTGTAAAAAGATGCAAACCCTCCCAATAATTAGACACATATGAGGTTATTAAACTGAAAAATAGTAAAATAATGAAATAAAAAATGTTCCTTACAGTGCTTTAGAAATGTCAAATAATCATTCATGCTTCAGAGATCTTCCAGCAGTGAGTTCCAAAATGTTGGACCTGAATATGAAAATGCTCCTTTTCAAATCTCTATTAGTTTAATTACAGAGACAGATGGTAGATTCAATAAATAACTCTGAGAAGATCTTAATTACTTAACAGGTATAAATGGAAATAGCTATGTACATTTGTTAGTGTGTTATTTGGTTCATTAGTGTGCCTTAAAATATGGGAAGGCAGATTTTAGAAAGAACATACATATTGAAATTGAAATGTCCAGGTTTGGAAGCATACAAATCTGGTAGAATTTAGAACAGATCTGCCAATATAGAGTATTTTCTAAAATACATAAAGCAATGGATGTGTATGTGCCGGTTATGTGCAGTGACAGCACTCATTTTGCAGTGGTCAAAGCTCTCACTAACATTCACATTTACTTATTGGTAGATACACATATATAATGGTATTTCAGAACACACAGGTGAAAGTGCAGATTACTTAGACATGCATGCTTGCCATTTTAGAAACCTACTTGTCTTTTTCCAGTTGTTTACTGAGCACACAATTATTTGACACTCAATTTAGAGGGGATACCACTGGGAGATGAAGGGGGTGACCTTCCCTAACCCCTCCTGTACAGCGCTGCCGAAAACAAGAACTTTTATTAAAAAAAACCTAGGTGTCCCTGGGAAGAGGTGTAAATCCCAATGTTGATATTGGGAGTCATGTCTTTCCCTTTCAAATTAGGGTCTACACATGATTTTTGGTCCCTTCCTAGTCCTATCCAAAACACACTCAGACCATGACACATGCATGCATTTCAGATTTACACATTTAAATCTCGACTTTCTAAACTGGCTTTTCTAAGTTTATTCAATATAGATGTGTATATGCCAGTATTTGCATATGTAAATTTGCAATAGAACGTGAACCAATCAATTTAGTGCATTAAACTATGAATTAATAAGCATACATTTAAAATAAACAGAAAAATACACACATAAAGAGAGAAAATTTCAAAACATTCTGGAGTTGATATTCAGCATGGTTTAAGTGGGCATGTTTCTTGGCATTCGGTTTGCAAGGCATGTTTACTAGCTCCAAACATAAATTACTGATGAGGAACTTTGTTTACTGTCTGTTGTGTGAGAGGTTACAAAGATTTGGTGACTCCTGATGCAGACAGTTTCACTGAACCACTGTGCTGTGTCGAGTCCATCTCTGCCCATTAGTTTGTTATGGGTCCATTTGTATCCATATTTTGGTGAATATTTATCAATCTGTGTTTTTGAGCCACTGTGGTATGGACTCTTGTTGTTATTGGCTAGGTTTGACTTTTTATATATATATATGAATAAATCTGACTTTTTTAATATATATGAATAAATCTGTATTTTTATCCTATGGTAGCCTCTGTTTTTGATTGTAGCTTCAGAAGACCATTGGCCCAGCCCTATTCTCTTTTGTTAGCTTTTGGCTTATCACATAGGAGTATTTTCTCCTTTTTTCTTTTTATGTTAAGTGGACAAAACCTAGATAACTTCTGGTGGCTATGAATCACCCAGAGAGTTTATGCTGGTGCCCAAATAAGGCCTCACACTGAATACCCGGGTCAGGTGCTGTAAAAATCACTGACCGCTGTGGGCTGAATATTGGGTCCTACAATCCCGTCATTGAATACCTGGGAATAATGCCAGCGACGGTTAAAAAATGCTCACCGCCACCGGCTAAATATTGATCCCTATATATAGGCATACATTTTTCCTAAGTAGAATTTGTGGTCAAGAGATTAATAAGGAAGTTGTTTTTAGAAATCACCTTTGTTAATTATATAGTTTTTTTTTCTTCAACACTATTACCACTGAGTTGCAGTACTATAAGTGCATCCTCTTTCTTACTATTTCTCACAGGATTACCTTAGAACAAGCACATTTCCTTTCTTACTTTCCCCCCAGAACTGCCTTTTAGCATTCAGGTGCTTTCCCCTTTACTTTTGCATAAAGCAAGGAATCAAAAACAGGCCAAGCAGTTCATGGGACTCACCGGAAAATGGAATCTTGGTGCTATTTTGGATTTATCTTTTCCTACACTTGAGGAATGATTTACAGCTTCTGGGATTTTTTTTTCTCCCATTACTCTGAAGTTTTAGAACAAGGACTGTGCTGGGCAGACTTCTATGGTCTATGCCCTGAAAATGGTAAGGAATACATATGAAGTATTACATCATATCTTATATGAGTTTACCTTGTTGGGCAGACTGGATGGACCATACTGTGTTACTCAGGTCACTAATTACTCAGTAAGGTGACTTTCTAAGCACCTGACACATCTGCTCAGCACATATCTGAGACTTCCTATAGTAGTGAATACACTCCCTCATTTCCTTAGGTCCTCCACCCACTCACTGTAGAGATCATCTCAAATCCCTAGCACATCTACATGTCTCTTTTGCCCAAGACCTTAGGAGAGAGGTCTACCCCTGACTGGGTAGAAGGAGGCTACTGCCCTGTCCTCCTATCTGTGAACCTCCCTCTATCCTGGGAGCATTTCTCTTAATGGGTGTGTCTTCCCCGTGAAAAAATTCTCTTTAATTCAGAGGGAAAAGATGACAAGGGCTCGTGGCTGATGAGGCCCAAACACAGTTCATGGCCTGTGACTGCCATGGCCCAAACACAATCTCTAAAGTTTCTTTCTCACTCTCTTTGAGCCAGCCTGGTAGAACCAAGTTCACAAGTATCCAATTGGAAAGGTTGGCTTAGCTCAGCCAGGTCATATTAGCTAGAAGTACATTGTGAACGCATATGCTGGAGATGACTTCTTCTATCCTTGGGCCTCCTTAATCCCACTCTGGCTCTGCCTTTTGTGGTTGCTGGTTCCTGTTTTTTCAGTTCCACCCCTCCCATGTCACTTCCTCTCTGTGTGGGACTAGGTTATTAAGGTGGTTCAAAGTACCTGAAGGACCATTCTTAAGGGTGAGGGGCAGTATTCTATATTGCCCTCATAATGTGCATCTCCAGCTTGCCACCATGTGCATGTGTAAAGTCTGCACACACCAGTTTGCAATTAAAGGCCAACCGAAACCAGATTTGCAGCCAAAATTCACTGCTTGCTCTCAGCTGAAAGCAAAGCTGAAACTGGCCAGGTCTCCTGAACAGCAGCAACTCCCTCCCCCATGACCAGACAGAGCCTTCCTCCCTCACCCCATCACCATGACCAGAGCCTTCCTTCCCTGCCCCTGCCACCAGACAGAGCCCCCATCCTGGATTACCCATTAGCTCCCTTTTCTTGCCCTGCTTTAAATCCTAGTGGTTTAGCTGAGGCAGGAGCAATCCACAGTCATTCCTGCCCCTGTCTACACCACTGTCAAAATGGCTGCTGAGATCAGATGGCAGGGGCAGGAGTGAGTGAGTGAGGATCACCAGTAGACCACCAGAGCTTGTAAAGTAGACTTGGGTGGGCCTAGGTGTGGTGGGAGGTCAGCAGTTTTGACTGGGGTGGGCAGAGAGTGAGCGACAATTTTGGTCAGAGGGTGTTTCAATTTCAGCTAAAAATGCAGTGGTATTTTTGATCAATTCAAAACATGGCTGAATAGAGATTTTGGTCTGGTTTTGGCACTGAAGTGGTTACTGAAACTGAAATTTGGTTGTGCTCTACTACTAATGTGCTTGTAAATGTTTTGCCAGTTTGCATAAGTAATACGTAATGCCACACTGGGAAAAGACCAAGGGTCCATCGAACCCAGCATCCTGTCCACGACAGCGGCCAATCCAGGCCAAGGGCACCTGGCAAGCTTCCCAAATGTACAAACATTCTATACATGTTATTCCCGGAATTGTGGATTTTTCCCAAGTCCATTAAGTAGCAGTTTATGGACTTGTCCTTTAGGAAACCGTCTAACCCTTTTTAAAACTCTGCCAAGCTAACCGCCTTCACCACGTTCTCCGGCAACGAATTCAAGAGTTTAATTATGCATTGGGTGAAGAAAACTTTTCTCTGATTTGTTTTAAATTTACTACACTGTAGTTTCATCGCATGCCCCCTAGTCCTAGTATTTTTGGAAAGCGTGAACAGATGCTTCACATCCACCTGTTCCACTCCACTCATTATTTTATATACCTCTATCATGTCTCCCTTCAGCCGTCTCTTTTCCAAGCTGAAAAGCCCTAGCCTCCTTAGTCTTTCTTCATAGGGAAGTCATCCCATCCCCGCTATCATTTTAGTCGCCCTTCGCTGCACCTTTTTCAATTCCACTATCTTTCTTGAGATGCAGCAACCAGAATTGAACACAATACTCAAGGTGCGGTCGCACCATGGAGCGATATAATGGCCTTATAACATCCTCACACCTGTTTTCCATACCTTTCCTAATAATACCCAACATTCTATTCGCTTTCCGAGCCGCAGCAGCACACTGAGCAGAAGGTTTCAGCGTATTATCGACGACGACACCCAGATCCCTTTCTTGGTCTGTAACTCCTAACGTGGAACCTTGCATGACGTAGCTTTAATTCGGGTTCTTTTTTCCCACATGCATCACCTTGCACTTGCTCACATTAAATGTCATCTGCCATTTAGCCGCCCAGTCTCCCAGTCTCAAAAGGTCCTTCTGTAATTTTTCACAATCCTGTAGCGAGTTAACGACTTTGAATAATGTGTCATCAGCAAATTTAATTACCTCGCTAGTTACTCCCATCTCTAAATCATTTATAAATATATTTAAAAGCAGCGGTCCTAGCACAGACCCCTGAGGAACCCCACTAAGTGGTACACATTTAGAATGTCTATGTAAGTGGCATAGTGGTTGCCACTTACATGTGTCTTCTGCACTGCCCTGGTGCTTGGCACTTGGCACAGAGAGCCATATGGAACCAAGTTGACATGTTTCTGGTGTCACATAACATAACAGCCTCTAGTGGTTCCTGATTAGAGAGCATCAACATGGCTGCTAGGAGGAAGCACAACTTCTCCTAGGTGGAAAGTGACCTTCTAACTGTCCTTGTAGTCAAGTCAAGACTACCTTGTTCAGGTAGGCAGCCAAAGGCTAGAAAACATTTCAGCAAGAAAGGTCTGGAAAGAATCAAGATGGAACTGGCAAGTTAAGCCTCAACATATATCCCCATGGCCTCATACTCACACTTGCCAGGTACCAGTTAGCTAAGGGATACCACTTAAGATGATAACACATAGAGGGGCATAATCGAACGTCGCCGGGGAAATAGTTCGCCGGCGATCTATTTTGGCGGCGGTGCAACAGCTGGCCAGAACCGTATTATCGAAAAAGATGGCTGGCCATCTTTTTTTCCGATAATACGGCTTAGCCCAGCCAAATGCCAGAGTTCGCCGGGTTTGAGATCGCCGGTTTTGTTTTTCAGCGATAATGGAAAAAATGCCGGCCATCTCAAACCCGGCGAAATCCAAGGCATTTGGTCATGGGAGGAGCCAGCATTTGTAGTGCACTGGTCCCCCTAACATGCCAGGACACCAACTGGGCACCCTAGGGGGCACTTCTAAAATGTTTTTAAAAATACAAAAAAAGCTCCCAGGTGCATAGCTCCCTTACCTTGGGTGCTGAGCCCCACAAATCCCGCCCCCCCCAAACCCACTCTCCACAACTCTGCACCATTACCATAGCCCTTATGGGTGAAGCGGGGCACCTACATATGAGTACAGTGGGTTTTGGTGGGGTTTGGAGGGCTTAACATTTACCACCACAAGTGTAACAGGTAGGGGGGGGGATGGACGTGGGTCTGCTTGCCTGAAGTGCACTGCACCCATTAAAAACTGCATCGGATAATATTCCACCATTGAGTAAAATTTATTACTTACCAACAAATAGATCAAATGTTGAATTACAGACTCCGCAAGTTGATATAAGTGTATCAGAACTTTTGGAAACATCTTTGACATCTATAACTAATAGGCAAACCCTTTTGGTATCATTTGTGTTTCAACAAGACTTGGAGCTAGTGAGGAAACTGGCTCTAAGAAATTTACAAAACCCCTTTTATGGGGGGAAAATATGGGTTTTCCCGGACGTTACCAAAAATACACAAAAGCAAAGAAAGGAGTTTTTGACCTTACGACCAGCAGTTCTGTCACTGGGGGCTTCCTTCAATTTAAATTATCCGTGCAAATGCATTGTAAAATATATGGATATAAAATATGTTTTCTTTGTACCGGATCACTTAAAACAATTTATTGTACAAAAGAATATTATGAAAGATGTTTGAAACCAATTTGTATTTTCTTTAGGGAATGTATTGAAGATTATAGTGGTAATATCCGTTAAGCCTTACTTCATTTTATATATTCCAGTTTCTTTTCTCCTAAAGTTATCGGCACACTCCCCCCGTTATGGTGGTCTAAAATAAGATGCTTTTTTCTTTTTCCTGTATAATTTCTGATTAAGAAAATTTCTTTGTAATCATATTAATCTGTTTTTCTTGCACAAGTATTATAGCTTGTAAATTTGATTAAAAAGATAAATAAAGATTAAAAAAAAAAAAAAAACTGCTCCACAGACTTGCATACTGCTGTCAGGAAGCTGGGTATGACATTTGAGGCTGGCATACAGGCTGGTACAAAAAGGTTTTGATTTGTAATTTTTTAGTGTGGGAGGGGGTTGGTGACCACTGGGGGACTACGGGGAAGTCATCCTCCATTCCCTCCGGTGGTCATCTAGTCAGTTGGGGCACCTTTTTGAGGCTTGGTCGTGAAAATAAAAGGACCAAGTAAACCCGGCGAAATACTGCTTAACGCTGCTTTTTTTCCCATTATCTGCGAAAGCTGGCCATCTGGTAGCCACGCCCATGCCCGCCCATGTCCAGCCTTTGCTACGCCGCCAACACGCCCCCTTGAACTTTTGCTGACAAGGCGACAGGAAAGCGGCGATGCTGTCAAAAAAGCTGCTTTCGATTATACCGATTTCGCTGCTTTTGAGAGATCGCCGGCCATTTCCCGATTTAAGTCAGGAAATGGCCAGCGATCACTTTCGAAAATAAGCCTGATAGGTACCTAACTGGCAGAAATGTTTGGCCATCCTGCATCAGACCCCTGTCTTCCCAAAAGATAATGCCATGGTTTCAGAGATTCTGAAACATCTCAGGCCACCTGTGCTTTATTTGGAAACTATGTAGTGGGAGAACCAAGATAACCAAATTGCCACACACATGCCGAAAGAGACCAAAGTGAATCAGTCATCTGCCATGGAAATCTAAGGTGCCAGAACCCCTAAGGCTCCCCTCCCCCTCCCAGAAAAAATTGTGGAATATGACACATGCCATCATTATCATTGAGGAATACAAAAGTTATGATCCCTGAGCCAACCATTGTAGTATGTACAAAACTATACAAAAAAAATATTGCTACATCTAAATAGCACAAGCTAAAGTTAGGCCTGAAGAGCAGGGCACCAATGAAACAAACCAAAATCGCATGGGCTGGTGTTAGTAGGAGTGGGATTTGAGCACAGGCCCTCAAAATGGCACAGCTCTTATGCTACCCACTATATTATACCCATTATACCCAGTCCTGCCCTGCCTTAGACCAGTTGAGCACTGGCTCAGAGTACTGGTGATAAAAGGTGCCAAAATTCCCAGGCTGTAATGTTATTGCCAGTGCCTCACCTTGTCCAATGGGTAAGCCTTTTCTCTACCCCATAGGTCTGGGATCTCTCCTTTCCTCCCTCTCTCCTTTGGAATGACATCTCCCTCCCCTTCTCCTTCCACCCCCTGGTCTGTTTTCTCTGTCTTTCTCCATTCCCTTTTCCCTTCCCCAGCATTGCTCCCTCTTTTCTCTCCCTCCCTCCACCCCCTCATTGTTCTGTAAACTTGTGGGTTACCAGTAGCAGCAGCAGCAGCAGCAGCAGCAGCATGAAGACAGGCTGTGTGGCCAGCTCCTGGGTCTTCCCTCAGCCATGTCCCACCTCCTCTGATGCAATTTCCTGTAGATGGGATGCAGTGGAAGTAAGGCCCAGGGCTGGACAAAGGCAGCCTCTGAACATGCTGCTGCTGCCAGCAATTACAAGTAAAGTTTACAGGATTGTGGGGGGAGGGGGAAGGGGAAGGAAGAGAGGGAGAGAAAGAGGAGAAGGTATAATGCTGGATCCACTGAGAGGGGAAAAAGGGAAGAGAGAGAGAGAGAGAGAGAGAGAGAGAGATTAAACAGAAAGGAGCAAGGAGATTATAGGAGGGATGTCAGTGCAGGGGGCACCAGTTTGTGTGTGTGTGTGTGTGTGTGTGTGTGTGTGTATGTGTGTGGGAGGGGCACTGAAGCATGTCAGTGCAGGGGGCACCAGTGTGTGTGTGTGTGTGTGTTTGTGTATGTGTGTGGGAGGGGCACTGAAGCAAGATGGCTCAAGGTGCCACAATGCCTTGAGCCATCCCTGGCCCTACCTTTGTAGAGGTATACCCAAATCTGGTCTAAGGGAGACTGGGAGCTATGCTTTGGAGGTGACTCTTCACTAAGAACATCCTGTTTCTGTTGCTCTAGATGCATCAGGATCCACAGGGATCTGGAAGCTTTTAAGACCAGATTCCAGACAATCCAGAGGACCCAGCATGACCTGATGAAGTGCTTCCAGCAGTTGCACAAAGTATGTAGCAGGTGTGGCTGCATCATGACAACCAAATGGCTACCTTTCATGTCATGTAGAAATGACAAAGACATGTAGCACCTTATACATCAACCTATTTGGTGAAGCATGATCTTTGCAGGAAAAAAGTGCTCTTATTCATCTGTATCTGATGCAATGTATGCAGGTCTCCGCATGCACAGAACTCAATAAGTCAATGTCTATATGGCGCCACTTGCCACTGATATTACAGTGACACAAGACTAATCAGGCCACGTCTTATTATGTATCGTATCATATATGCTTGTCAGTACTGCAAGGTTCAAAACCCAGTACAGGCACCACACTGAATGCTTGGCTACACCATGCAGCTAGAGCACTGACCGCTTCAAACTTTTGTACAGAGTCACAAATATGGTGTGCTGTCACTAGGGAAAAGGGCACATCAATGTCACTCCACACAGACATTAAAAATTAGTTATTGGGGATTCAATATCTACAAGTCTCTAATGGCAGAATAAATATTATTATTATTAGTGCTCAGAATCGTGAAACATAACCAGTAATGGACAACCTTCCACCATCCAATCAGTGCACCACTTGTGGTCTTTTATGGCATAAAGGATTTTCAGGGATAGATAACAACTCTGTCACAGTGTATGACTTACTATCTCGGTCACTTCCGTAATCCAGCAAGAATCAATAATGGAATTGATTGGTTCCATAGGAGTCTTTGTATATTCCATTACTGAATGAAAACACCCATCACCAGTTTCCCAGTGATGAAAACGATTATGGTACAAAGTATCTTCTATCAGAGTTCAAATGATATAGATTGAAATCCTCCAATTTCCATCAATTTTCTCAAATCTCGACATGGTGCCATGTTTCACAAATCTTGCCTCTTCAGGAGATTCAACTAAACTTTGAGTTTAACTTAAGATATCAGTGCAGCTAGGAAGAGAACCCAAAGATGGCTCCACTCTCTCTCCATTCAGTATAGAATATACTGATAGAAGATATACACTGTGACAGAGTTGTTATCCCTGAAAATCCTTTATACCACAAAAGACCACAGGTGGTGCAATGATTGGATCATGAAAGCTTGTCCATTACTGGTTATGCTTCACGGTTCTGAGTAACTAACATATGAATGTAATCCCCTGGAAAATCGAGTTTGGAAATTTTCTCAGGGGATTACTAGACTTGTGTAGCTCTCTCCAGATTCACTGGGGGGGGGGGGGGGGAAGAGGGAGAACAGTATGAATGGGTAGGAGAAGACCCCAGCCTAGAGGAAGGATTAGCAGAGAGAAACTGACAATATATGTCATAGGTGGAGTGGAGTTGAATTAGTGAGCACATAGTCTTTGGTTGCCTTCACCCCTGCCAGAACCAGTGAGGAGAGGGAGTGTCCTGGACAGCCCAATATCTAAGTCTGAATAGTTAGGAGGTTTTTGCCAACAAAAGCATTAACTGGATTGTGAGGAGTGCTCTGAGTGGGTATAAAGGATTAACCCAGTTTTGGAGCAGAGCAGGGAGAGCCTGTTCGGTGCCAGAGGAAGCAGCTTGAAGAAGTGCACCTCTGGAGGGAAAGGACAAACAGGGAGGTCTGGTCCTGAGTGAGTCAGGCAGCTGGGTAAAAGCCCAGTGGGACAACTTGCTTCAGAAAATGCAGGAAGCACAGCCTTGGATTGTTCTTCCTGAAGGTATGGGTATTGGAGGACTAATGGTGCTGTAAATATCCTAGGATTTAGAGACTATTAATTTAGCAATGGAGAATTTCTTTGGAGTGCAAGTGAAGTTAATTTGCTCCCAGACTAATAAAGAAAAATAATAATAAAGTGTAACTTAAAACCCTACGGCCTACCGGGATCAAGCCCGGCCCCGGCCTGCACCTTGCTCAGTAAGAAAAAACTTATTTGTGGCCCTAGTTTGGGTGCTGACCCAAAGAGGTAGCTGGTGTCCGAAACTGTGTGGTGAGCTCCACACAGACAACTACATAACTTGTGACACATTCAATATTAGCTTCCGCAGTCACTGACAGTGATAGCATATAGGCAGAGATCTGAAACAACAACACAATACTTCATTATGGTCACATATCTGCCCTGCCACATACCATCATCCATGGACATGACACCAATATGACTATGGGTGCCTATGGAGTGTATTCCCATAATTCATCACTTGCTAGGTATCTACTAGTCCCTCTGTGAGTGCAATGAGGAATCCATAAAAGGTATCTTTCACCACAGGCATGACAGCTGCAGAGAGATCACTATTTGACAGCTAAGCCTGATGTATACCTACTACCATGACAACATGAACTGTGAAATTATACATGTTGGCTCACTCCAAACTGTCACAATTTAGAGACTGTGCCCAAAAGAGCATATGTATCCCTACAACTCCCCCCTCCACAGCATAATATGTGTGCTTAGGTCCAACCATACCAAAATTATGTCCTGTATATTCTATACATCCCTAGACAACACCTCTATGTAGCCCTGGGAGCCTGTCACCACCACATAAAACCTCATCACAACAATATCCATTGGCAAGCCCGTCATGTGGCACCAGAGGCATAACCAGAAGTCAGTTTTTGGGGGTCCTGAGGAAGACTGAGGGGCCCATGCATTTCCTGTCTGCCACTTCCCTCTGCCCCCTTGTTAGAAATATCTTCACTGGTATGGATCCCCAAATCCTGCCAGCTGAAGACATCCTCTGTGGAGTTCTCCCAGGATGTCTGAGCTATGGGAAAGTTGGAGGCACACTTCTCTGGTGCAGCCACATTCCTGCCCTGCTCTTCTTGCTCCTCCTGTCCTGGGCACACTGACGCTCCTTCTCAGTTTCACGTAATGGAGCGTCAGCGTGCACAGGACAGGAGGAGCAAGAAGATCAGGGCAGGAACGTGGTTCTGCCTGAGACGGCGCTGAAGAAGGCTTCGGCTGGCGGGGGTTGGGGACCCCTGCCAGCCAAACCAGGGGCCCAGACATAATTTGCGGGGGCCCAGGCCCTCGTGGCCCCCATAGCTACTCCCCTACCCTGAACATGCATTTTAACACATTTATAAATGATCTGGAAATGGGAATGACAAGTGAGATGATTAAATTTGTAGATGACACAAAATTATTCCAAATTGTTAAATCAAATGTGGACTGTGAAAAATGGCAGGAGGACCTTACGAAATTGGAAGACTAAGCATTTCAAACCCACTATCTCTTTCACATTGCAAGAAAAAGAAACTAAACAAAAATATTACCAGATATATCTTCCAGAAATTTCTCAAGCTGTACTACACTGTATTAAAAAAAACTGTACAAAGCTTGTTTTTTGCACAATTCTGTCAAAACTTGACAAATTTTAATAACATTTGGGATATATCATTCTGAATAAATTTGCAATAAGCCTACATGCACGATGGCCACCTCACTTCAATAACATCACTTCATTGCCTGGTTCTTCAACTATCACAATGTTTTTTTCGATGCAAATTTCTTGGCCCTGCAGCTTCCTGTCTGGTGATCTGTTGAGCCCATTTCTTGCAATTTCTTATTCTACACTTACCCTCTTCCACCAGTCTATGAGAACCATAACCTTTCTTCAGGTACAAATTTGTAATAAGGATCAGATCCTACTGACTGAAAACCATGGTAACTGTTTATATTTAAAGCAAAATGGCACCTGCACATATCATGACGATAATCTCTAGGTGGTGGTGTTTGGTGCGCAACCCAAAAGGGGGCATGGCCATGGGAGAGGCATGGGTAGGTCAGGGGTGTTTCAAAACTTTTGGCACAGTGTTATAGAATACTGAGGTTACATGCCCAACTTGCATGCCAGGGTTTACATCTGGTTTCAGCAGGCATAAGTCCTCACACCCAAAGTTGGCCAAGGGAATCTGCTCTAAGAATTATTATATAAAGAGTGCTCAGCCTAGAGTACCCTTTATAGAATAAAGCTTAGCGTGAAATTTTCCCAATGCTTAATTTTGAGTGCCATTTACTGAATCTGGTCAATAGTGCGTACTCTTTCAGAAAGAGTGTACCCTTTTTGCATATACCCCCAGATTCTATATAGTGCACCTAGCATTCTATGCCGAAAACTGAGTGTATTCTGTGACAATGCACATAGCTTAACAAGCTAATCAGTATTGAAAACAGCACTTAACAAGCAATAATGAGCACTAATTGGCAATAATTAGAATCTACATGCACAACTCACTAATCGCCTTATTTTCGAAAGAGAAAGATGCCCATATTTCGACCCAAATCGGGAGATGGGCATCTTTCTCCCATGGGCGCCCAAATCGGTATAATCACAAGCCGATTTTGGGCGTCTTCAACTGCAATCTGTTGCGGAAATGGCCAAGTTGACGGGGGCGTATCGGAGGCGTGGTGAAGGCGGGACTGGGGCGATTATCGGCCGAGGAGAGATGGGCGTCCTCGGCTGATAATCGAAAAAAGAAAGGCGTTTTTAGCGTGAACTTGGGTCATTTTTGGACCCTTTTTTTCCACGAACAAGTCCCCGAAAGTGCCCTAAATGACCAGATGACCAACGAAGGGCATCGGGGATGACCACCCCTGTCTGCCCCAGTGGCCACCAACCCCCTCCCACCCAAAAAAACAACTTTAAAAACGTTTTTTTTGCCAGCCTGTATGCCAGACTCAAATGTCATACCCAGCTCCATCACAGCAGTATGCAGGTCCCTGGAGCAGTTGTTAGTGGGTGCAGTGGACTTCAGGCAGGTGGACCCAGGCCCATCCCCCCCTACCTGTCACACTTGTGGTGGTAAATGGGAGCTCTCCAAACCGCCCCAAATCCTACTGTATCCACATCTAGGTGCCCCCCTTCAGCCATAAGTGCTATGGTAATGGTGTAGAGTTGTGGGGAGTGGGATTTGGGGGGGGGATTTGGGGGGCTCAGCACCCAAGGAAAGGGAACTATGGACTTCAGAGGTAGTTTGCTTTGTTTTTGTAATTGTTACAAGTGCCCCCTAGGGTGCCCGGTTGGTGTCCTGGCATGTCAGGGGGACCAGTGCACTACGAATCCTGGCCCCTCCCACGACCCAATGCCTTGGATTTGGTCGTTTTTGAGCTGGGCACCTTTGGTTTCCATTATCTCTTAAAAACGATACCGCCCAGTTCAAATCCGCACAAATCCGATGCATTTGGCTGGCACAAAATGTATTATTGGAAAAAAGATGGATGCCCATTTTTTTTGAAAATACGGTTTGTCCCACCCCTTCACGCACCCGTTCTCGGAGATAGACGCCCATGGTGATGGGCGTTCTTGTTCGATTATGCCCCTCCAAAAGGGGCATGGTTATGGGCGGGGAAATGGGCGGTTAATTGGGCATTTCATGGGTATTCCAAAATTTACGCATGTAGTTATAGAATATGGCCTAATGCACCTAAATCTATGCGTCGCGATTTACACCATGTTTTCATTGGTGCAAATGGATGCATGTAGTTTTAGGCTCTGGAATATCAACAAAGCATATTCTATTTACCATACCTAAATCTAGGCGCTGCTTATAGAGTACGCTTAGGCAGAAATGTTTTCTGTGTGGATTTTGTAGGCGTCATATATAGTATCCCCCCATAGTGTGCCCTCTTTCAAAAAGAGTGCACATTCATTGACTTTTCTCCCATGATGAAAAAAAAATGGCCAAACAAAAATGAATAAAATGAACTTTCCCAAAAACAACAAGGGAAACGATGCGAAACAAAAGTTTCCTGGCTGCCCATCCCTAATAAGATTACTTTGTCTTTCATTCAGAAAGCTCACAAGCATTAGCAGAGGAATGAGTTAAGTCATGAGTGCTATGACGCATTCAAATCTTTCTCACATACAGTGTCAGCATCTAGGAATTAGGAGTAGAGGCTGATTTGTTTAGCTCCCTCAACCAAAAAGGTGTTCCACTGCCCTTGCACCATTTCCTGAGGTAGGAGGGACTTTATTTAGCCTTTTCAGTTATAATGATGGAAGGGCTGTAATATCGTGAGAGTATATTGATGAAAGAGGACCTGTAAGGGGGCAATTTTCAAACTGTCCATATTTCTGCAAAGTCCCCAGGTATTGTTTTAAAAATCTAAGATCTTTGCAACAATTGTCAACGTGTATATTTTCACTTTGAAAATTGCCTAAGGAAAAAGTGCATGCAGTGACTTGCAGATGCTTTTAGCTCAGGGTATTTTATTTGACTAAAAAGCACAAGTACTTCTGAAATACAAATGCATACACATTGTTACTCCACTCTGGGAATGCCTCTTCCGAACGTGGGTAAAAATATACATATTGTAGAACCAGGTGCATACTTTTACACATATACTTGGTGAACAGGTTTCAAAGATCCCGTTTCTGGGACTGTAGCTATAATAGCTTTGAAAGTTGCCCTCCAAATGACTTAATACACATGGTATTCTTGACAATGGTGAATATAAATTTAAGATTTCAGCAGAGACAGATTCTATATTTCAACATCGAAACAATATCCTGTTCATATTCTTAGCATTTCAAAGGGTTTTCTTTAACTGCTTGGGAATATTCTGTACTAAGTTCTGAATGCCTTTTATTGACAAGTTTTTTGTTTGTTTGTTTTTACCTTAGCATCTTAGAGTATTCAAAGTTGGTTGCTTTAGCATTTCAGAAGTGGAACTCTATTTAAAAGTAAAGTAACCTTATTCATATAAGGCAAATCTATCACCATATAAAACATATTTCAGTAGAGGAGTGTGGAGGAGATGCAAGTTGGCAAATATTCTAGTTATCTGTGTCCTGAGGCCATCAGACATTTCCCTAATGGACTACAAAATGCATAAATATAATTAATCATATGGTGAAGGAATTGCTGGGTTGGAAACAGGGGCTTCAGCTCTTAATGGAAAACCTCTGTGTTTTACAAAAACACTGCTGCAAACTCAGCTCATTTGGTAGCATAGCACAGTGATTAGAGCCCACAGCCTGAATCCAGGAGACCCTCTTTCAATTGTTATCAAATATTCAGTGAGTAACAATGAACAAATCACATTGGACTTGATTCACACTCCAGGCTTTGGGATTCCACTAGGGGGGTAGTGGCCACATATTGGGTTTTCCTGATGATCCACTGTTATAAAAGGAGATAATCAGTCACTACTCAAATTGTTTGGAAATACTCATTCAGCAGGTCCAAATAAAAACGTTTGGACTGACACGAAGGCAGATTCTACCTATAGAGTTCTCTTCATTACCTGGCTTTGCTTTTTCCTCTGCCGTAAGGTTAATTCACTCACTCCAATATGCAGCTTTTATTTGCCACCTTGAAGCTTTTATCCTGAATATATTTACTTAATTTCAGAACAAGGAATAAAATCTAACTTTCTTCTCTTTTTATCTCACAGAATATTATTGAAGCTGGCCCAAGCCACTTTCTTTCTTTTCCCTCTCTTGGAATGAAATTGAAAAACAGTGTCAGAAAAATTGTTTTATAAAAGTCTCATTGGAGCTGTTTCCTGATGCTTTCAAAGAGAGATTACCACAGCTGCCTCAATAAATAACATTTGTGTTTTGAAAAGAAGCTTGAAGGTCCTTACCTACCTGGCAAACAGAAAAACATACTTACCTATATACCCACCTTAAAACATTCATGTGTAACCATTGGTAACAGGGGCAAAGGGTGATGGGGAATGGGTTGTGATGTCCTGATTCATTTTAGAATGCTTTACTTAATGGCCTATCAGATGATGTAGTGCAGGGCTTCCCACTGGCAGCCTGATGACTCTACAGCCAGTCAGGTTGTTCACAATGAACTTGAAGTGATAAATTTGTAAAAAAATGGCACATGTAGTATATGCAAATTTAGGGCCCCTTTAATCAAACTTCACTAGTGGTCCCCTGTGCTTTAATGCCAAAAGAACCCATTTACTTTGAATGGGCGTCGTCGGCATTGTAGCACGGCATTACAAAAGAGGCCCTTAGCTTGTGCATATAGGGGAAGATTCTATATATAGTACCTAAAAAATCTGCATGGAAATCAATGCCGACTAAGCATATTCTATAAGCAGTGCCTAGATTTAGGCATGCTATATAGAATACACTTAGTTGATATCTCAGCATCTAAAACCACGTGTCTCCATTTATACCAATGAAAACATGGTGTAAATCCCAGCGCATAGTTTTAGGTGCACTAGGCCATATTCTATTAATACAGTGTAAATTTGGAACGCCCATGAAATGCTGATTTACCTGCCTATAAGCATGCCCGCTTTTGCCTGCGCACTACATTACAGAATGCGCTTAGCGAGTTGTGTGTGTAAATTCTAATTATTGCCAATTAGTGCTCATTATTGTTTGATAAGAGCCCTTATCAATGCTGATTAGCTTGTTAAGCCAATTAAGTTACACTCGTTGTAGAATATGCTTGGATTTCAGAGCGGATCTCTAGTCGCACTATATAGAATCCATGGGATATTGTGGATATCCCAATAACCTGACTAGTTGTTGAGTCACTAGAGTAGGTTTAGGAAGAGCTAGGGCCTCCTTTATCAAGCCACGCTAGCGGTTTCCAGTGCAGCAATGTCGACAAAACCCACTCACTTTGAATGGGCTCCATTGGCATTACCAAAAACATACTGTAAAACTTTCCACCGACATTTCTAAGCAACTGTATTCACAAATCCAAACAGCACTCTTGCATGGATTCTTAAAGTGCCTGATGACCCCTCTGAAGGGACACTACCTTGTAGTGGTGGAGGGGCTTCTGTGTTTCAATGACTCAGAGGGCTATGCTGAAGGGTTACCCATATCAGACAGGCCTCTGAGGAGAAACCAGACAAAGAGTGTCCCAAACTGGGAGAGGGGTAAAATGGCGACCTGAAGTTCATATGCCCAATGGCCCAGCTGCCCTCTGAAGTTTCGTATTCTTTACGGTTATCAATAGAAATCAAACAAAATAAAACATGGAAAAGAAAATAAGATGATACCTTTTTTATTGGACATAACTTAATACATTTCTTGATTAGCTTTCGAAGGTTGCCCTTCTTCGTCAGATTGGAAATAAGCAAATGTGGTAGCAGATAGTATATATAAGAGAAACATCAAAGCATTACTTTGACAGTCTGACAGAGTGGGAGGGTGGGGGTATGCATGGGGACATCAAAGCATTTCATTGATATTCTAACAGGATGGGTGTTGGTAGGTGAGAGGAGGGTGATAAACAGAGAAATAAATAGAGAAATACAACTTTATGGTTTATAATGGGCTAGAAAACCCAGATCCTTATTAAGTCCTGCCTGTTAGGTGTCAAAATATTCAATCATTCTTACTTCAAAGGTCTTACGTTCCTGTATTGTTTTAAAATTACCTTTCAGTATTCTTACTGTGAAGTCACTGGTGCAGTGTTCTGGTCTTGTAAAGTGTTGGCCAACATATTCTTTACGTAAATTTCCTCTCTGCAATTGCAGTTACCTTAACTGAGAGGAAGGGGACAACTGGTGGTCAGCCGCCGATGGTCAGCGTTTTGTCCCCTGAGCAGCAAGTGTGGGACCGCTGCGCGATGAATTGCCCACAGATGAAAGGGTTGGCGAGTCCTTTGATTAGCGCTGGCGAAGGAGCGTTGACGCTCTTGGACCTGGAAAAAACAACTCCATCACTCCCGAATTATTCAACCACCATGTCCAAAGGAGTGGAGGACTGAGTTAGAGGCATATGCTGAAACGGAGGACGTTTACAGCAGAACCCAAATCAGCGGAACCACTCCTAAACACCAAAGAGAAATCACCTTGGAGTTTTTGGCTCCTGTGGAGATTACATTGAATACCATCTGGAAGGCACTTTGGGACCTAATGGTAGCAGTAAATAATTTTGTTTCAGATATAATTTTATTAGAGAGTTACCTGGACAATTCAACTGAACCCTTTGAGAGTGAAAAATTGATATAAAAAATGATTCTACACGAGAAAGAAGTGGTTGTTATCTTGAAAATGATAACAGACCAGAAACTTTGAATAATAAAATGAATATTATTATAGATGATTAATATTGAGATTACTACTACTACTATTAAATATTTCTATAGCGCTACTAGACTTATGCAGCGCTGTACAAATTAACATGAAAAGACAGTCCCTGCTCAACAGAGCTTACAATCTAAATTGGACAGACGAACAGACAGCTAGGGGTGGGGAAATTGCAGTGGTAGGGGTGATAAGTGAGGGTGTTGAGTAAGAGAGTCATGGTTAGGAGTCGAAAGCAGTAGCAAAGAGGTGGGCTTTAAGCCTAGACTTGAAGACAGCCAGAGACTGAGCCTGACGTACTGGCTCAGGGAGTCTATTCCAGAGATAGGGAGCAGCGAGATAGAAGGAACGGAGCCGGGAGTTAGCAGTGGGGGAGAAGAGGGACGACAGGAGACATTTATCCAGCGAACGGAGTTCATGGGGAGGTGTGTAGGGAGAGATGAGAGTGGAAAGGTACTGAGGAGCTGCGGAGTGGATGCACTTGTAGGTCAAAAGGAGAAATTTGAACAGTATGCGGAAGCGGATAGGGAGCCAGTGAAGCGACTTGATGAGAGGGCTAACGTGAGTATAGCGACTCTGGTGGAATATAAGACGTGCAGCAGAGTTTTGGACAGATTGAAGAGGAGATAGATGGCTGAGCGGGAGACCAGAGAGAAGCAAATTGCAGTAGTCTAGGCGAGAGGTGATAAGGGTGTGGGTAAGGGTTTTGGTAGCGTCCTCGGAGAGGAAAGGGCAAATTTTGTTAATACTATTTAATATTGTTAAGATTATTGTTTTTCCCAGAGTTCCGGGTATGATTCCTAAAGTTTTCCTCAGAAATATTTCCTCAATTATTACTTTACAAGGAGTGAAGCCTGTGAAAACTGGGATTACTTTAATCAGTGGGATTTGAATTAGAGACTTAAGTATATGTATTGTTAAATAACTTCTGGGTTTTAAAAGAGAAAGAATGTAATCAGATGTATTATTTCTAACTAATATTGGACAATAAGTATGTTTTCAATGAAATGATTTGACCATACACCGTATTGGCCTTGAAGAAGCCAACCAGATGATCAATGTGGAATAATGAATTAGATGAGTAATATCTGGGGATAATCAGGTTAATACCACGTTTTTTTTTTCTGTTTACTGTTTAATTGATCTCCTTGTCTTGTTCCAGACTCCCTATTTAGTGGTCTAAGGAAGAGAATAGAATTACCTGACTGAAATAATTCCTATATATTACTTTCTCTGTATTTCCGGCAAGTTGTTTTATCGCTTGTAAAAATTTTAATGGTTATAAATAAAAAAAAATAAAGTGCCTGATGACATGGAGTAAAGCAATGTTATTTGCTCAGCTTACAGCAATCCTCCGACGGGACCCATTTCACTACAATTTGTGGCTTCATCAGGTCTCAGGGATTATAAAACAGGCACTCAATTTTGAGGTTCCTGTGCACAGAGTGGCACCATGTTTGAGTTGAGATCTTGTTTCCACTCTCCGCACAGGAACCTCAAAATTGGGGGCTTGTTTTATTATCCTCGAGACCTGTCTGTGGATTGTAGTAAGCGGAGCAAATAACATTGTTTTACTCTGTGTCTTCAGGTGCTTTAAGAATCCATGCAAGAGTGCAGTTTGGATTTGTGAATACAGTTGCTTAGAAATGCCAGTGGAAAGTTTTATAGTATTTTTTTGATAACAAATATGAACACTTTTTTACTCTGAGTCTGCATGAGAGATATTTTTGGACTTTGCATTTTTGTTTGATCTCCCTATTTTTCCTGCGTGATTTGGCTTTTGTACTGTTTGCAGTGCTTATGGGATAGGTTTCCACCATTTGTGCAAGACTTACAGAAACAGAATGAAGCCTTGCGATCTGCAGGGAGTCTATAATCCAATGTAAAGGGGACCGAGCCATTGTTGGATAAGTGAAACGTCAGATAATATGGAAAACAGTAATAAGCACTTAAAAAAATCCATGGAAAATATACTTTATGCATAAAGAAAAGGCATAGAGTATCTGTATTACAAATACAGTAGTGCTTATTGCAGTATATCAAATATGCAAATAAATAAACTAAGTAGGTGGCATATGAGCATTGGCATACCTGCTTCTGTGGAAAGGGTCTGACTACAAAGGGTGTGCACAGCTCCAATTGATTCAGAATGCTGCACCAAGGCTAATAGAAGGTTCTAAGTGATGTGACTCCATCACACCATTTCTGCAAGAACTTCACTGGCTACCAGGGCTAAATTTAAAACTCTATGTCTGATCTTCAAGACCCTTAATGGAAATGGCCCAGAGTACTTGAAGAACAGGATCTCCCTCTACACACCTCCAAGGTCACTAAGAGGGGCATAATCGAATGGGGCACCCATGTTTTCCTGAGGGCATCCTTGCAGGATGTCCCGCGAAGGGGCGGGAAAACCCATATTATCGAAACAAGATGGGCGTCCATCTTTTGTTCGATAATACGGTTGGGGACACCCAAATCTCAACATTTAGGTCGACCTTAGAGATGGTCGTCCTTACAGATGGTCGTCCCCGGTTTTCGGCGATAATGGAAACCGAGTACGCCCATCTCAGAAACGACCAAATCCAAGCCATTTGGTCGTGGGAGGAGCCAGCATTCATAGTGCACTGGTCCCCATCACATGCCAGGACACCAACCGGGCACCCTAGGGGGCACTGCAGTGGACTTCAGAAATTGCTCCCAGGTGCACAGTTCCCTTACCTTGTGTGCTGAGCCCCCCAACCCCCCCCCAAACCCACTCCCCACAACTGTACACCACTACCACAGCCCTTACGGGGTGAAGGGGGGCACCTACATGTGGGTACAGTGGATTTGTGGTGGGTTTTGAAGGGCTCACATTTACCACCACAAGTGTAACAGGTAGGGGGGGATGGGCCTGGGTCCGCCTGCTTGAAGTGCACTGCAGTACCCACTAAAACTGCTCCAGGGACCTGCATACTGCTGTCAGGGAGCTGGGTATGACATTTGAGGCTGGCATAGCGCACCCCAATTTCACTTGTCTAACCTAGCAGAGACCCCTTAATAAATTACTCACTTAAATGGGATTCATGTCCCTTTAGCATGTAACTAAGGGACAGGGAATTGTTATTTTTTATGTAAAATTTTCTACCTCTGTGATATTTCCCAAATTTGCCACATCCCTTTCTCTTTCTTTGCTATAAGAGTGACATTTGTGTGGACTTTTGCTTGGTCTGCTTCAACTGTTTATTCAATTACCTTGCTAGGCACCAACTCTCAAAACTTGAGCACTGGATATAAAAGTGTTGCTGCCTTTCTAGTGCTATAAAAGATGATCACAATTCTCTTCTTTTTACAAAGATGTTGCATCTCTCTCAGGATTCTGTATAAAAGCTGCCCTGCAGGTCTTTAAAGTCCTCCATAGCACTGCCTCTGCATGCCTGATTGACCTTATCAATCATTCTCTAAAGACCTGTACATGTTAGGAAAAGGTGTGGTGCATGTGGTGTGTAAATGGTATATATATCTTCATAATACATTTCTTTACTCCCATACTGTCTAATCCTGAAGGTTTTCTAGTGCTAGATTTTGTCACTACTAAATTAGAATAACATCTCCCTCACAACATATGCCTTGCTTTCCTTTTCAAGTTTCTTGTAGAGAAATATATATTTTTTTAATATGAATTGGAGAATGAAAACCCTAACAAAAATAGTCCCTTATCATTTTTGATTCTCCTTATGCTTTTTTCTCCTTCCTTACTTCTCTGCATATTAAGCTTAAATCTGCTTTCAAATAAAATTAAAACAAATTATTTCTGCTAAATACAATGTATAGTGAATGACATCGGTATAGCTTCACCCATTCCTATTTGCACTAAAAGCTATTATGTAAATCTGTTGGCATGTTTGAGCTTAAACAGTATGAATCAGGAACACAAGGGTAAGGATTTCATACCAATCTATTGAAGTGATGTTCCATGATGTTCTAGGAAATTAGATTATATCTCTTCATGTAAAGTACATGGAATAATGCATATATCTGTTTTAGTGGAAATGCCCCAAAATGAGGCACTTGCGCCTTTTAAAATATTTCCAAATAAATACAGATGAGATCAGTCAGATGTCAACAGTGCCATGGAAAATAGCAGAATTAGTCACACTGGCATACAACAATGAACCATGCTCTGGAAGACCCTTGAATGCAAGCCCATTTGCCTCTTAATCCCAATGAATAATTAATGATAATTATCATGCTGCGGTTATTATCTGTGATAACAATATATCCGTAAGGTGAATAAATTCAATCTGCTTTTATGCAAAAATGGCAACTCATAATATTTGTAAGAAATACAGATGCAATTATTGGTACTGATGGTCAAGAAATAAAAATGTACATTAGACATTGCAGCAAACAATCCGCATTATGTTGTAAAAAGATTTTACTTCAGATAATGTTTATCTTTAACCTTTGTTGTGATTTCTGTAGCATTTGTTTGAAATCAGTCTCTTGCCTTTATTAGTGGGTTCTGTTTAGTAGGTTGTAGCGTGCACTTGCTCATTGTGACCCTCCAATGATGTCTCTATCAGACACCTGGTACAGATTCAGTTTTTGCATTCTTTATGCTCAAAGGCCCTGCAAATATTCATACCGGTCATACAGAGACATTTTCATTTGCATTAGTAATAGTAGTAGCCAGAAAAACATAGTAATAGTAGTAGCCAGAAAAACGTGACCCTCCTCTGCCACTGAAAACAATATTATATTGTACTAGTAAAAAAGGCCCGTTTCCGAAACAAATGAAACGGGCGCTAGCATGTAGTTTTTTTTTCTGCTGTAGTTTTTCCTTTGAAGAGAAAAGCACTGTATGAAGCGGCGCTGTCTTTTCCCGGGGTGATTGAGGTCGGGGAATCCTTGAGGTGGGTTAGGGGTTGCCTTATGCCGGGGATGTTTTTTGTTGGTTGGTGGGAGAGCAGCACTGTCTCGGGCCGTTGGTTTTAACGGTATTTTTGGTCCTTGTGGCAAGCAGCGGCGTCTTGTTTTGGGTGGTGTGGTTTGCGGAAGGGAGAGTACACCACTCTTTCGGTTCGTTATAGGGCAGCAGCATAGGAATGATGCAGGAGGAATACAGGACGAATGCGCAGCGGGAAGCAGCGCGGTGTGTGCATCCTCAAGGTGGGTGATGGGTTTTTTGAGGCGGGGGATGGTTTTGCACGTCCTAGGTTGCTTGGTTCGTGAGAAGGTGAAGGGGGGGAGGTGTTCCAGTTATGTGCACGTGCGTGATAATGTTTTTTTTTTATTTGTTGCCTCCGGTTTTGTATATTGAAGGAGTTAGCGGTTTTGTTTATTCAAGCAGTTTGCCAACCAGTCTGTACCGAATCCTAGGTTGGGGAGGAGTAGGGAAACACGCTCCGCGTGTTTCCCTACTCCTCCCCCCGCCTGGGTCAGTCTGTGATGCAGGCTAGGTCGGGTTTAATTTTTGTAGGTGGCGGCACACGTCGCAGATGGCAAGGGGCACGCTTCTTTTTTTTTTTTCTTTGTTGCCTCCGGTTTTGTATATTGAAGGAATTAGCGGTTTTGTATATTCAAGCAGTTTGCCAGCCAGTCTCTACCGAATCCTAGGCTGGGGAGGAGTAGGGAAGTTTCCCTACTCCTCCCCCCGCCTGGGTCAGTCTGTGATGCAGGCTAGGTCGGGTTTAATTTTTGCAGGTGGCGGCGCACGTTGCAGATGGCGAGGGGCACGCTGTACTCCTGTTTCCCCGGGTCCAACAACAATATTTGTGTACATACCCAGTGCTGGGATATTCTCTGTTTCCAGCGGCGTTCGTCTGCTCTCTGTGCTGCTCAGACAATGAGGCATTCTACAGCTGAATGCTCCTCCCTTCTTCCGTTTTTTTTTTCTTCTGATAGGTGAGTTCTATGTCGCTGTTAGTGGGCAAGCCCCTTCTGATAGATCCCTTCTGATAAGTCCGTGTTATGTCGGATGGCTTCACCACCATGAAACCATGAACCCTTTATCGTGTGCTGTGACTTCAGAATCTTTGTCCTCAGAATGTTCACGGTGCGTTTTATTATATTAGATATTCACAATATAGAATGAAATGAAAACATAAAACCTAATAAAGTTTATATTAGATCACATGAGTTTATTTAATTGTAATTTGAAGTATGAAGAGAGACCACAATCAGCCAAAATGATCCAGTGTTTCATGTAACGAGATATTACTTACAAGTCTAATATGTGAAAGGAAGATGACCGGTTGGCTGCCCTGAATCTACATCATATGCTTAGCTGGCAGTGCAGTCTATCTGTAGCAAACTGGATAGTGGAAAGAAAAGAAGCAGATCAGTAGTGGGTATACAAACTTTAATAGTAAAGTAGCAAACTCATGTACTGCCCGACCCAAGCCGTGTTTTACCTAGTAGGGCTGCGTCAGGGGCTATGCTATGGTCTTCACTGGTGTGTGCTATACTCCAATATAAGGATCCCTACCATTGCACTGGAATATGATTTGAATTGAACTTGTGCTGTTTTTTTCTACTACGTTACGGTTCACGTTTGCTTTTAATACCTTATATTGGAGCATAGCACACACCTTTTATCAAGCTTTTGGCAGTGAAGACTATAACATAGCTCTTGAATCAGTCCTGGGTGAAACACAGCCTGTGTCGGGCAAAACGTTAGTTTGCACCTTTACTATTAAAGTTTGTATATCCACTACTGATCTGCTCCTCTTCTTTCCACTTTGAAGTCTGCGGATCGTTTGCCTAGCTGTTTCTTGGGAACCTATCTGTAGCAAACTGCAGGGTGCGCATGTACACATCGGTCCACATATGCACCCTACGAGACAGTGCTCTCCTTTCTGTACATATCAGGGGAATGGGCACAGGTGCCAGCTAGTTTTAAATATTGCATAATTTTTAATATTGCTTTCATGGGTGATGGCCAGTATATTATATATTAAAATACACACTATGGAACTGATTTGCTGGCAGGTGGCAAATGCATAACTTGCTTATCTGCATGTTTTCAATTATTTACTGTATACAGATAAAATCTGGTCATTTAACTCAATAGCCAGATTTTATAAATTGGAAGAAAAAAGGTCAAATTTTGTTTGTCCATTTAGTGGTAATATTTAGCTATTAATCCCTTAATTCTATAAAAGCAGCCAAAAATTGCATGCGCAAATTTGGGTACGTACCTAATTTGTGAGCTCAATTTAACTGAATAACAATTAATTAGCACCAATAATTGGCTTAACAAGCAATTATTGGCACTAATTAAAGTTAATTGAACTTTACGCATGTAAATTTAGGTGCAAGATCCACGCCTAAAATGTATGTGCATTCTGAAAAAAGGGGCATGGAAATGAGTTGGTCATGGGCACAACAAGGGCATTCCTAAAATTAGAGCACATTGTTATAGAATAACAGAGATAAATGTCTAATGTAGGTGCGTACATTTACATCATGTTTCAGTTGGTGCTAATGGCATGCCTAAAGTTAGGAATGATTCCTGGGCGTAAGCACTATTCTATAAACCGTGACTAACTTTAAGCGCGGCTTATAGAATAGCGCTTTTTTCAGCACCAATTTATTTGGAGCCATATATAGAATCTAGTCCTAAGGGCTATATGGTGCCTAAAAAAATCATCATGCAAAAAATGCTATTCTGTAAACTGTGCTTAAAGTTAGCCACTGTTTATAGAATAGCCCTTATGCCACGGAATAACGTCTAACTTTAGGCATTGGCATTTGCACCAACTGAAACATGGTGTAAATCTTTGTGCCTAAGGGCTCCTTTTACTAAGACGTGGTTAGCCCAACGTGGGCTTACTGCTTGCTATACGGGAAGCACCGCCGGGTTACCATAGCAGCCCGGTGGCACTTCCTACCCCTAGCGCGCTGTCATTTCTGGTGCTATTTTTGTAGCACCCAAGTGTACCAGGCGGTAATTGGGCAGTGCCACATGGTGCCTGGTTACCGCCAGGTTAGCATGGTAGCCCTTACCGCCACCTCAATGGTGGTGGTAAGGGCTCCCTCCCAAAATGGCCGCTTGGCAACTGCTTTACATGCCACAAGGCCATTTCCTGTAGGAAAGCGAGACTTCCCCTTTACCAGTTGCGGTAAAAAGGGGGGCCTCAATGTGTCTGAAAAAATCACACCAATGCCAGCTCAGGCCCCCTTTTGCTGCAGCTTGGAAAAAGGGGCTCTAAATTAGGTGCATATCCCTGTTATTCTATAATTACATGCATAACTTCTAATGCCTCCAATCTGCCCATGACCCTTCCATTTCCATATCCCCTTTTTGGACTCATACGTAAAATTTAGGTGCCTAAATTTATGTGTGTGCATTTCAATTAAATCAAATTAGTGCCAATAATTGCTTAACAAACTAATTATCAGTGCTAATTAGCTTGTTATCCAATTAAATTGCACACACAGCTTGGGTGCATGCCCAAACTTGCACCCATGCTATGGGTGTGCTATGGATGTCTATAGCATTTGTGCGTGCACATTTTTAGCATGCCTACAGTGCGATTTAGTAAACAGGTTCCTAAATTAATAGCTTAATTCTATAAAAAGCACTAAAAATTGCGTGCACAAATTTGTGCATGTGACCGATTTGTGGATGGAATTTAATTGAATAATGAGCTAAGTAGTATTGCTAACTGGCTCTTTAATAAGCAATTATTGGCAGTAATTAGAACTAATTAAAATGTACATGTGTATGTGGAATCCGCACCTAAATTTTACATGTGTCTAAAAAGGGGACATGGTAATGGGATTGTTATGGGCAGATCAGGGACCTTTATATCATTTACATGCGCAGCTATACAATAAGGTGGAATTCATGCCTAATTTAGGAGTGAGTGTTTTCCCCATTCTTCCATTGGTGTAAATAGCCACACCTAAATGTAGTCACAGTTCCCTGCATAATTGTTATTCTATAAACTGCGCCTAATCTTAAGCACAGTTTATACAATAGCACTGAGCATCTTTTTGTGCCATATATAGAATTTAGTCCTAAACTGATAGTCACTGACCTAATCGCTGTTATACATATATTCAGAAGTGCACCTTAAAGGCCCAATTCTATATATGGTGCCTAAAATTAATGCACATTAGTCAATCTATGCACATTATTTAGAATACACTTAGGTGTAGTTCATGTGACTAAATCTATGCGTGGCCATTTTCAAAACTTGAAAAGTTGGTGTAAATCCTTGCGCATAGATTTGCGCGTACTGGCCTATATTTTATAAAATCTCACGTAGATTTTGGAATGGCCGTGAAATGCCTGCTTACACACCCCTAAGCACACCCCTTTTTGCCTGTGCAAAAGGAGCAGTACATTACAGAATATGCTTAGCAATGTATATATGTAAATTCTAATTTTTGCCAATTGGTGATCGATATTGCTTGTTAAGAGCTGTTAACAATGCTTAACAGCTTGTTAAAACAATCTACATGCGTAGTTATAGAATACGCTTAGATTTATGCACGGAACCACATGGAACTCTAGGCGTGCTATATAGAATCCAGAGGTAAACAGTACTGCTGAATACATATATTAAGGTAAGAGCTGCAGCCACCACTTAACTTTATATAGTGGTCACCCTAGCTGAAAATCAGGATCTACATGCCTTTTCCTATTCTACTCCTGCAAACAGTGACTGGCTTGTTTCCCATTAAATAAAGCTCATTGATATGGTAAATTAGATTTGCAAGGAAACACAACAGACTGTTCACAGTTTCTTTGTGCATATTAGCAGGAAGCCAAAGAGTTCCCTGCAATTATGCACAGTGTGTAACTGTGCAGGGGTGTCATTATCCAAAGCCAGTCACCTGTGGATAATTTTGTGCCATAGCTTTGCCCCGCAGCTTGGCATCTTTTTCTGGTAGGAGGAGCTGGTTTATAAGGTTTTCCTAAGGATACAAGCTCTTAGAGAAATGGTTTTGAGGAATATACAAGTGTCAGCAGTGTTTATCATCCCTTACAATTCAGAGGTTTTCTGCATATATTCTAGATCCATCTTTAAATAATTATATACACCCATATAGATATCTCTATCTATCTATATACACTCACACTCACAAACACACACACACACACACACACACATATATATATATATATATATATATATATATATATATATATATATATATATATATATATATATAGTCAAAACAGCTCAAGAGCAGAGAAAGAACACCTACAAATGGGATCTCATAAAGGAATGTGAAGATTTATTACCCTGGGGGAGCTGTAGGAGGAGCAGTCCAGTTTACTCATGGCCAGTGAGAAACCCAGACAGAAGGATCCAATCAGTGAAAGGTAGACTAAGAGGTAGAGCTTTTAAGGACCATCTTCCCTGGATAGAGGAGGAGGAGAGGAAGCTTCCAGAAGACACTGAGATGATGTGGGACGTTAAGTAAGAAGAATTAACGGATACTACTGAATGGGCCAGCCAAGAGGGCATGGAGATTCAAAAGTGAAGTTTTCTATTATTGAAACAAGATGAAAGTCCATCATTCGTTTCGATAATATGGTCGGGGACACCCAAATCTTGAAATTTAGGTCATCCTTAGAGATGGTCATCCCTAGACTTGGAACTTTCTGATTTTCGGTGATAGTTTCAGGAATGACCAAATGCAAGCCCTTTGGTCATGGGAGGAGCTAGCATTAATAGTGCACTCGTCCCCCTGACATGCCAGGACACCAACCGGGCAGCCTAGGGGGTACTGCAGTGGACTTCATAAATTGCTCCCAGGTACATAGCTCTCTTACCTTGGACGCTGAGCCCCCCCCCAACCCCCCCAAACCCACCACCCACAACTGTACACCACTACCATAGCCCTTACGGGTTAAGGGGGGCACCTAGATGTGGGTACAGTGGGTTTGTGGTAGGTTTTTGGAGGGCTCACATTTACCACCACAAGTGTAACAGGTAGGGGGGGATGGGCCTGGGTCCGTCTGCCTGAAGTGCACTGCATCCACTAAAACTGCTCCAGGGACCTGCATACTGCTGTCATGGACCCGAGTATGACATTTGAGGCTGGCACAAAATACTTTTAAAGATTTTTTTAAGGGTGGGAGGGGGTTAGTGACCACTGGGGGAGTAAGGGGAGGTCATCCTCGATTCTCTCCAGTGGTCATCTGGTCAGTTCGGCCACCTTTTTGTGCCTTGGTCATAAGAAAAACAGGACCAGGTAAAGTCGTCCAAGTGCTCATCAGGGACGCCCTTTTTTCAATTATGGGTTGAGGACGTCCATGTGCTAGGCATGCCCAAGTCCCGCCTTCGCTACATCTATGACACGTACCCGTGAACTTTGGTCATCCACGCGACGGAAAGCAGTTGGGGAAGCCCAAAATTGGCTTTCGATTTTATCAATTTGGGCGACCCTGTGTCGAAAGATGGGCGTCCTTCTTTCGAAAATTAGCCTGAAAGTGCTTTGAAAATAAGCATTATGGTATATTTATGTGTTATGATAATATAACTTATTTATTTATTTGTTACATTTATACCCCACATTTTCCCACCTATTTGTAGGCTCAATGTGGCTTACATAGTACCGGAGAGGCGTTACAGACTTAGATTGTGTGCTCTCCAGGGACAGAGAAGGTACCTATATGTAATATATAAATTGCTTTTATTGTATTACTGAAAGGCAGCGTATTAAGAATCTAATAATAATAATAATAACATGCTATTGCCCTTTAACATGCATTAAGGGGCAAATAATACAAAGTCCATAATGCACCTTGTTAACCACTCCCCTAAGGAGGCAATTCTATAACTGGGCACCACAATTTAGGCACCCACTTTATACAGACTGTGAATCTATTCTAAAATGGCTTTTAGACGGGTCGTTGTCATTATAAAATACTAACTTAGGGGCCCTTTTACTAAGCTGCGGTAAAAGGGGCCCTGTGCTAGTGGCAGTGGTCATTTTTGCCACATACTGAGGCCCTTTCTATCACAGAGGGTAAAAAGGCTGAAAAAAGAAATGGACATGCAGTAAGACTGCACATACTGTGTGGTCATAAAGGGGGGAGCACTTACTGCCACCCATTGAGGTGTTGGTAAGGGCTCCCGTGCTAACCTGGGGGTAACTGGGCAGCAGATGGCGCTTCTCGATTACCGCTGGGTAACTGCTGCAGTAAAAAACAGGGACCTATTTTCCCTAGCGCCAGGAATGGTGCGTGCTGGGGATGGAACTACCACCGACATCCACATTGGGCTGGAAGCAGTGGCGTAGCAAGGGCGGGGCGGTGGGGGTGGTCCGCACCGTTTGTCAGCGGGTGGGGGGGGGGGGGTGCTCCGCTCCTGCTGCTCTCACCCTGTCTTGCCTTAAAAAAATTTTTTTCGAAGCGCCGGAGTGGCAGGCAGCGTCTCGCGTCTACCCTGCTAGTAAAAATCTCCTCGAAGTCGTCGTCGGGTCTTCCCACATTGAGTCCCACCCTCCTCTGAGGTAATTTCCTATTACCGCGAGGGCGGGTGGGACTCAATGTGGGAAGGCCCGATGATGATGTCGAGGAGATTTTTACTAGCAGGGCAGACGCGAGGCGCTGCCTGCCACTCCGGGCAGATGTTGATGGAAGGTGGAGAGAGAAATGGCAGACTGGGGAAGATGGTGGATGGAAGGGGCAGACATAGAGGGCAGATGTGGATGGAAGGAAGAGAGAGAGGGCAGACAGTGGATGGAAGGTGTAGAGAGAGAGGGCAGACAGTGGGTGGAAGGGACATTAGAGAGGGCAGACACTGGATGGCAGAGAGAGAGTGAAGACAGATGCTGGATGGAAGGAAGACAGTGAAAAGAAGATGAAGAAAGCAGAAACCAGAGACAACAAACTGTAAATATATATTTTTATTATTTTGCTTTAGGATATAGTATTGTAGCTGTGTTAATAAATGTTTATAAATAGAACATATAAATAAGGTAATCTTTTTATTGGACTAATTTTAATACATTTTGACTTAACTTTCAGAGAACAAAACCCCCTTCCTCAGGTCAGGATAGGATACTGTAACAGCACTATACTGTATTGACCTGAGGAAGGAGATTTTGGCCTCTGGAAGCTAAATGTATTAGTCCAATAAAATGGTATTATTTTATTTTCTATATTTGTTTATTTCTATTTGTTAATTTGTAAGTGGTGATTGGTATTTGTTAGTTTCTCCGAGGACAAGCAGGCTGCTTGTTCTCACTGATGGGTGACGTCCACGGCAGCCCCTCCAATCGGAAACTTCACTAGCAAAGGCCGTCTTCCCGCCCGAACCGGCTCGTGTTCGTCAGTCTTCTTTTGTCCGCGCTCGGTACGGTCGTGTTTGCGCCGTTCGCGCCCCTTAAGTTGACCCTCGCGCGTCTTTTTGACTTTTCGCTTTAAAAAAAAAAAGGGATTTTGGAGAAAGGCCTTTCGATCTTTTCCCCTTCCCGTATTTCCAGTTTTTTGCCCCGTTAAGTTTTCTTTCGTTTTCGGGGTAGGCCCTTTTGAGGCCTAGGGTCGAGTTTTTTCTCCCCCTCTTTTTGGTGCCTTACCGCAATTACGAGTTTTGATTTCGCCGGCGTGATTTTTCCGCCCATGTCATCGAAGTCTCCCAGCGGCTTCAAGAAGTGCACCCAGTGCGCCCGGGTAATCTCGCTCACTGATAGGCACGCGTAGTGTCTTCAGTGTCTGGGGGCTGGGCACCGCCCACAGGCCTGTAGTCTTTGTGCCCTTTTACAAAAAAGGGCTCAGGTAGCGAGATTGGCCCAGTGGAACGTGTTGTTCTCGGGCTCTTCGTCGGCAACAGCACCGGGAGTATCGAGTGCATCGACGTCGACAGCGTCAAGACCTCCGACCTCGGCGGTGACTGTATCGATTGCATCGAGGCACCGACCCTCTGCATCGTCGGTACCGAGACATCGGAAGGCTGCGTCGGCGTCGGTGGTACCGGGACCTCCACTAGTGCTGATGTCGTCGGACGGTGGTGCTTCGACTGGAGTGCAGGTGAGGGCTGTCCATTCCCCTGCTGGTGGCGGTGAGCCTTCGGCTGGGTCTCCCCCTACCCTGAGGGCTCCTGCGGTACAGCCCCCCTGAGACCGACCTTCTTCGGCCTCGGCCTCGGCCCCGAGGAAGCGACGGCTGGATTCTACGTCCTCCTCGTCGGTACCGGGAAGTTCCGGTGACATGCTTCGTTTGAAAAAGTCAAAGAAGCATCGACACTGGTCTCCTTCCCGCGTCGGTACTGAGAGCTCTGGGTCGCCAAGGGAGTTGGCACCCAGTAGGCATCGGCACCGAGAGGACCGCTCACCCTCTGTTCAGGAGGTGTCGATGCGCTCCGCCTTGGATAGCCCGGAACAGCCTCCACGCCCGGAACAGACTCTGACTTCGACGCCTGCATCGGCTTCCATGTCTTTCTCCACAGCCGCCCTGCACGAGAGTCTCCTGGCCGTTCTTCCAGAGATCCTGGGAGAGCTGTTGCGCCCTTCCCCTCCGGTACCGGGGGTGCTTGCACCTCCGGTACTGTCAAGTGAGGCGCCGGCTAGCCCCTTGCCCGGGGTGAGGTCTCCGGCATCAGTGCCGCTTGCGGTACCGACTGCGGTCGCCTCCCAGGAAGGCTCCCCGACAACGTCGGCGGAGGGAGCTTCGCCGGTGCTGGCGAGGGAGTCTACCTCTCGATGCTCACACCGTGGCCGTGTTTCCAAGGAGTTGAGCCGGGCACGGCTTCAGACACAGGTTCATGAACTTGTGTCTGATACCGATGGTGAGGCCTCGTGGGAGGAGGAGGAGGACATCAGGTATTTCTCTGACGAGGAGTCTGATGGCCTTCCTTCTGATCCCACTCCCTCCCCTGAAAGGCAGCTTTCTCCTCCCGAGAGTCTGTTTTTTTGCGGCCTTTGTCCGGGAGATGTCTACGGCCATCCTCTTCCCGGTGGTTGTGGAGGACGAGCCCAGGGCTGAAATGTTTGAGCTCCTGGACTATCCTTCTTCACCTAAGGAAGCGTCCACAGTACCCATGCATCATGTCCTAAAAAAGACATTGCTGGCGAACTGGACCAAGCCTTTAAGTAATCCCCACATTCCCAAGAAGATCGAGTCCCAGTACCGGATCCATGGGGTCCCAGAGCTGATGCACACTCAGTTGCCTCACGACTCTGGAGTTGTGGATTTGGCCCTAAAGAAGGCTAAGAGTTCTAGGGAGCATGCTTCGGCGCCCCCCTTTGGGAGGAAGGCCTACCATTCCTCTATGCGCGTGGCCAAAATTCAGTCTTACCAGCTCTACACGAGCATACACATGCGGAACAATGTGCGGCAGTTGGCAGGCTTGGTGGACAAGCTCCCTCCTGAGCAAGCCAAGCCATTTCAGGAGGTGGTCAGGCAGCTGAAGGCGTGCAGAAAATTCCTGGCCAGAGGGGTATATGATACCTTTGATGTTGCGTCCAGGGCCGCTGCTCAAGGTGTGGTGATGCGCAGACTCTCATGGCTGCGTGCCTCCGACCTGGAGAATAGGATCCAGCAGCGGATTGCGGACTCGCCTTGCCGTGCGGACAATATTTTTGGAAAGAAGGTCGAACAGGTGGTAGAGCCGCTCCACCAGCGGGATACCGCTTTCGACAAGTTCTCCCGCCGGCAGCCTTCAGCTTCTACCTCCACAGGTAGACGTTTTTATGGGGGAAGGAAGACTGTTCCCTACTCTTCTGGTAAGCATAGGTACAATCCTCCTTCTTGACAGCCTGTGGCCCAGGCTAAGCCCCAGCGCGCTCACTCTCGTCAGCAGTGTGCGCCTCAGCAAGGCCCCTCGGCTCCCCAGCAAAAGCAAGGGGCGAGCTTTTGACTGGCTCCAGCAGAGCATAGCCGACATCAACGTGTCAGTGCCGGGCGATCTGCCGGTCGGAGGGAGGTTGAAAGTTTTTCACCAAAGGTGGCCTCTCATAACCTCCGATCAGTGGGTTCTTCAAATAGTCCGGCAAGGATACACCCTCAATTTGGCCTTCAAACCTCCAAATTGTCCACCGGGAGCTCAGTCTTACAGCTTCCAGCACAAGCAGGTACTTACAGAGGAACTCTCCGCCCTTCTCAGCGCCAATGCGGTCGAGCCCGTGCCATCCGGGCAAGAAGGGCTGGGATTCTATTCCAGGTACTTCCTTGTGGAAAAGAAAACAGGGGGGATGCGTCCCATCCTAGACCTAAGGGCCCTGAACAAATATCTGGTCAAGGAAAAGTTCAGGATGCTTTCCCTGGGCACCCTTCTCCCCATGATTCAGGAAAACAATTGGCTATGCTCTCTGGACTTGAAGGACGCCTACACGCACATCCCGATACTGCCAGCACACAGACAGTATCTGCGATTTTAGCTGGGCACACGTCACTTCCAGTACTGTGTGCTACCCTTTGGGCTCGCCTCTGCGCCCAGAGGGTTCACAAAGTGCTTGGCTGTAGTAGCAGCGGCGCTTCGCAGGCTGGGGGTGCACGTGTTCCCCTATCTCAACGATTGGCTGGTGAAGAACACATCCGAGGCAGGAGCTCTGCAGTCCATGCAGATGACTATTCGCCTCCTGGAGCTACTGGGGTTTGTGATAAATTACCCAAAGTCCCATCTTCTCCCAGTACAGAGACTCGAATTCATAGGAGCTCTGCTGGATTCTCGGACGGCTCGTGCCTATCTCCCAGAGACGAGAGCCAACAACTTGTTGTCCCTCGTCTCGCGGGTGCGAGCGTCCCAGCAGATCACAGCTCGGCAGATGTTGAGATTGTTGGGCCACATGGCCTCCATAGTTCATGTGACTCCCATGGCCCGCCTTCACATGCGATCTGCTCAATGGACCCTAGCTTCCCAGTGGTTTCAGGCTGCTGGGGATCTAGAAGATGTGATCCACCTGTCCACGAGTTTTCTCAAATCCCTGTATTGGTGGACGATTTGGTCTAATTTGACTCTGGGACGCCCTTTCCAAATTCCTCAGCCACAAAAAGTGCTGACTACGGATGCATCTCTCCTGGGGTGGGGGGCTCATGTCGATGGGCTTCACACTCAGGGAAGCTGGTCCCTCCAGGAACGCGATCTGCAGATCAATCTTCTGGAGTTACGAGCGGTCTGGAACGCTCTGAAGGCTTTCAGAGATCGGCTGTCCCACCAAATTATCCAAATTCAGACAGACAACCAGGTTGCCATGTATTACATCAACAAGCAGGGGGGCACCGGATCTCGCCCCCTGTGTCAGGAAGCCGTCAGCATGTGGCTCTGGGCTCGCCGTCACGGCATGGTGCTCCAAGCCACATATCTGGCAGGCGTAAACAACAGTCTGGCCGACAGGTTGAGCAGGATTATGCAACCTCACGAGTGGTCGCTCAACTCCCGAGTAGTGCGCCAGATCTTCCAGGTGTGGGGCACCCCCTTGGTAGATCTCTTTGCATCTCGAGCCAACCACAAGGTCCCTCAGTTCTGTTCCAGACTTTAGGCCTCCGGCAGACTGGCATCGGATGCCTTCCTCCTGGACTGGGGGGAAGGTCTGCTGTATGCTTATCCTCCCATACCTCTGGTGGGGAAGACTTTGTTGAAACTCAAGCAAGACCGAGGCACCATGATTCTGATTGCTCCCTTTTGGCCGCGTCAGATCTGGTTCCCTCTTCTTCTGGAGTTGTCCTCCGAAGAACCGTGGAGATTGGAGTGTTTTCCGACCCTCATCACACAGGACGAAGGGGCGCTTCTGCATCCCAACCTACGGTCTCTGGCTCTCACGGCCTGGATGTTGAGAGCATAGACTTTGCCTCTTTGGGTCTGTCAGAGGGTGTCTCCCGCATCTTGCTTTCTTCCAGGAAAGATTCCACTAAGAGGAGTTACTTCTTTCTATGGAGGAGGTTTGTCGTCTGGTGTGACAGCAAGGCCCTAGATCCTCGCTCTTGTCCTACACAGACCCTGCTCGAATACCTTCTGCACTTGTCTGAGTCTGGTCTCAAGACCAACTCTGTAAGGGTTCACCTTAGCGCAATTAGTGCATACCATTACCGTGTGGAAGGTAAGCCGATCTCAGGACAGCCTTTAGTTGTTCGCTTCATGAGAGGTTTGCTTTTGTCAAAGCCCCCCGTCAAACCTCCTACGGTGTCATGGGATCTCAATGTTGTTCTCACCCAGCTGATGAAACCTCCTTTTGAGCCACTGAACTCCTGCCATCTGAAGTACTTGACCTGGAAGGTCATTTTCTTGGTGGCAGTTAATTCAGTTCGTAGAGTCAGTGAGCTTCAGGCCCTGGTAGCTCAGGCCCCTTACACCAAATTTCATCATAACAGAGTAGTCCTCCGCACTCACCCTAAGTTCTTGCCAAAGGTTGTGTCGGAGTTCCATCTGAACCAGTTAATTGTCTTGCCAACATTCTTTCCCCGTCCTCATTCCTGCCCTGCTGAACGTCAGCTGCACACATTGGACTGCAAAAGAGCATTGGCCTTCTATCTGGAGCGGACACAGCCCAACAGACAGTCCGCCCAATTGTTTGTTTCTTTTGATCCCAACAGGAGGGGAGTGGCTGTGGGGAAACGCACAATATCCAATTGGCTAGCAGATTGCATTTCCTTCACTTATGCCCAGGCTGGGCTGGCTCTTGAGGGTCATGTCACGGCTCATAATGTTAGAGCCATGGCAGCGTCGGTGGCCCACTTGAAGTCAGCCACTATTGAAGAGATTTGCAAAGCTGCGACATGGTCATCTGTCCACACATTCACATCTCATTACTGCCTGCAGCAGGATACCCGACGCGACAGCCGGTTCGGGCAGTCAGTGCTTCAGAATCTGTTCGGGGTTTAGAATCCAACTCCACCCCCCTAGGCCCATGTTTATTCTGTTCCAGGCTACACTTTCAGTTAGTTGGAAAAATTGTTAGGTCAATCTCAGTTATGTCCTTGCCGTTGCGAGGCCCAATTGACCATGTTTGTTGTTTTGAGTGAGCCTGGGGGCTAGGGATACCCCATCAGTGAGAACAAGCAGCCTGCTTGTCCTCGGAGAAAGCGAATGCTACATACCTGTAGAAGGTATTCTCCGAGGACAGCAGGCTGATTGTTCTCACAAACCCGCCCGCCTCCCCTTTGGAGTTGTGTCTTGCCTTGTTTTGTCTTGCTACATATGGGACTGACGAACACGAGCCGGTTCGGGCGGGAAGACGGCCGCGCATGCGCGGTGCGCATGGGCGCGCGAGGACTAGCAAAGGCCTTTACTAGTGAAGTTTCCGATTGGAGGGGCTGCCGTGGACGTCACCCATCAGTGAAAACAATCAACCTGCTGTCCTCGGAGAATACCTTCTACAGGTATGTAGCATTCGCATTTTTCAAATTTACATCTGCTGTCTTTATATTTTGCACAGTACTAGGGGACATTTTCTGTTTCTGTGGTGTTGCATTGTATGCAGAGTCTGGCATCGGGAGTTCAGTTTAAATAGAAAGTTTATGATTACTTATTCTACAGTGGATTAGGGTGTATCTGTGTTTGTGAAAAAGACATGGCTTTCAATTGGCATTGAATGTGCAGGATCGACGATCTGTACTATTCTGTCTGGTTTCGTTTTACAATAGGTGAATTGATGTTCTAGTACTCACTGTAGTGTTTAAGATGCTTTCCTTTTCCTTGTGTGACTCATAGAAATGACTGCTTATGGTATGGTAGAATTGCTCTATAGGTGTTTTGTATTCTCGGTATGCCTAGTACTGGATTGGGGGGGGGGGGGGGGGTTAAAAAATGACCGGCCCCGGGTGTCAACTACCCTAGCTAAGCCACTGGCTGGAAGTAATTCCAGATTGCCGTGTGGTAAGCTCGTGGTGGGCTTACTGCTGCTTAGTAAAAGAGCCCTTTAAGTTGCCAACAAGATGCCTATATTTAATTACTAGATAAATCAGCTTGAAAGGACCTAACAGGGGAACTGAGGAACTGAGTTTGATTCCCACTTCAGGCACAGGCAGCTCCTTGTGACTCTGGGCAAGTCACTTAACCCTCCATTGCCCCATGTAAGCCGCATTGAGCCTGCCATGAGTGGGAAAGCGCGGGGTACAAATGTAACAAAAAAAAATGTGGGGACGTACTTCAAACTATGCTTTAATTATGTCCCACACATCCACAATTATATGTGTTCCACAGTCCAAACTCATATATTCTTCATATTATCAATACACCTAATAAGTTTTTTTTAAGAAACGGGGGTCATCAGAATAATCAAAGATTTTTTTTCTTTTTACAATCTGCAAGAGAACACTATGAGTTGCGAACCTCTACCCTGATGAAGAACTATGAAACCTGGCCATGTCGGCAGAGATTTGACTTGGTCGTATAATTGCTGCCAAAGTTAAGTACTACTATTCATAGTTTAAAAGCTATAAATTATATGCTTCTTGGAATATGAATGTTGAAGATTGTAAAAATAAAAAAATCTTTGAAAAAAATCGGGTCGATCTATGAAGATGTACAAAGCGCCATAATTGTATGGGACGCTGAGCCCAAATGGGAAATGCTGTTGATTATTCTGATGATCCCCATTTCTTAAAAAAAAACTTATTAGGTGTATTGATAATATGAAGAATATGTGAGTTTGGACCGTGGAACACATATAATTGTGGATGTCTGGGACATAATTAAAGCATAGTATATTTAATTACTGACATACTGTATATATGTCAGGTCTATGGCTAATATAAATGTTAGCACCTAAGTGCAACATTCACGTGTGCAATTTACAGTATTCTGTAAGTTAAGAAGGTAAATGTCAGCTCTCCCCCATGATTGCCCCCTTGCAATTATGCACTTAAATTTATACAACCTGTTATAGAATGCAGGGGCAAGTGTCTGTGTTCATACTTTCCTTTAGAATTGTTTTAATTGTTTATTTTGTACATGCTCTAGTCCTTTGTATTATTTTGATTTATTTCTGCTAAGCCAGCCTCTGCTTTCTTGTTTCATATTTCTGCATCTAAATTTTACCAGTATACTTTGACTTTCATCTTTTTCTTTTTCAGATATCTCTGCATTTCTCTTGTCAACCAGTGAAGGAAAAGAAAATGATAGAACACTATGGAAATTCATGCTGAGCCCAGAACAGTTGGTTGCAAAATCGACACACCTCATCTACTTGACTAATTGTTTCTAATAAGATACTTGTCAAAGGAGCAACATAAGCTTGAAGAATGAATGAGAATGAGAGGAAGCAATCTTTTTTTTTTAAATAATCCAAATTTAGGATCTGTTTACAGTCCAAATTGATATCTCTGTTGACCCTATGATTACAATTGAGCCTTCTTCACTGAGGGATTGATCCCTTTTATGGTTCATGTGAAAAAGAAATAATGAAAACTGTGCACTATTAGGCACTATTAGGCCAATACAGATGTAAAACCCAATTTTTCAAAGGTCTTGTGCATAGGCGGTCGGTGGCCCAACTGTTTGGGGAGGCTAAAGGGGGCGGGGTTAGGGGTGGAGTCAGGGGTGGGGCTTATAGCCACAATTAACACAGAAAAAAATAAGTAAAAATAAAATAGTCACAATACCTTTTATTAAATTTAGATATTAGATATGTATCATATGTCAAAGAATAAAGTGGTTGCTCAAAGCATATACTAACCACAATCGCTCAACTGCAAAACAGTATGCACAAATTTGTGCAAAAACACACTCAGAACCTTAGTGTACCATAACACTAGGCAGACCCTAATACACCAATATACCACCCATATAGAAAATGCAGACCGTCAACAATATGAAACAAGGGATCATAATATCACAATTCTCATGTAGAGCCACAAAACACCCTTTTAGGGTGGATAGTGTTCACAATGAGCTCCTTTTATTAACACCTATATGTAGATCCTTCAAGAGGTAGTGTGTCATGATTTAGGCTCTAAAACCCTTTCCGATGTTTTGGTGCCATCTCAGTAATGCCAATACACAATCTCTCCACTGCAAAACACTATACACAAACTTGTGCAAAAACACACTCATAACCTTAGCAAACCATAACAGCACTAATTCCAAGGACAGAACGAGCTACAACCTTATGCGTGGAAAGGTAGCACTGTAATTACACCGGGCTCTAAAACACCAGTACACAACCTATTGAAACAACAAAAAAAAAAGGACTGTAAATACTACACACTAGTAGAATACTGCACCTTGATTACACATGAAAAACACATGACACAACAGATATGAAGGCAAAACTGGAAAGTTACCTCAAGAAGTCAGACTCAACATGCAGCAATACTAGAAAAATTGAAACTTACATGCAAAATATCACAGATGCATATTTCCAAAAGCTGACATATTCCAGTTAATAAATTCTGAATAAAATACTTTTTTCTACCTTTGTTGTCTGATCATTTAGTTTTTCTATTCTTTGGTCCCAGTGTCTTCTTTCCATTTGATATTTTTTCTCTCAACATGTCCACCATCCTCCTGTGTCCTTATGCGTCCTGTCTACCATCTTTTGCCCTGTCCCTATCCTTTCTCCAGTTTCAGCATCTGCCCTCAAAGTGTTCCAATCCAGCCCTTAAATTCAGCAATTTCCCCTCCACCCAAATCCAGCATGTCCCCCCTCCATCCATGTGCATGAACTTCCTCTGTCTTTCCTCCCCTCCATCCATGTCCAGCATTTCTCCTCTCTCCCTTCCACTCCATCCGTGTGCATCTCCTTCCTTTGTCTTTCCTTCCTTCCATCCTTGTCCAACATTTCTCCTCTCTTCCCTCCCCTCCATCCATCCATGTCTTTCTCTTCTACCCTTCCATCCAGTATCATCCCTCTTTCTCTCTCCATCCTTCTACCCATTACCCTCTCCCAATCCTTCCGTCTATTGTCTCCCTCGCCTTCCATCCATTGTCTCCCTCTATCTTCCCTTCCTTCTAAACAGTTCTCTCTCTCTCGACCCTTTTCCATTCAGCATGTCCTCTCTATCCCCATCCTTCCAGTGTCTTTCCTCTTTACCTCCCTACCCTTACGTCCAGTGTCTTCCCTCTTTCTGCCCCCTCCTTCCAGCATTTTCTCTCTTACTCCCTCCTTTCATTCAGCATTTCTCCATCTGACAGCTAGGGTCTCCCCCAGTTTCTCCCCAGCAGCTTCTCTCTCTCTCTCCCCCCCCCCCCCCCCATCTTTCCACTAATCTCTCTCTCTCTCCTCTTCCATCCAGCATCTTCTCTCTGGCTCTCCCATGCTCTCTTCTATGTCCCCTCTTTCTCTCCCCATCTCTCTCTGGCTCTCCCCTGCTCTCTTCCATGTCCCCTCTTTCTCTCCCCATCTCTCTCTGGCTCTCCCCTGCTCTCTTCCATGTCCCCTTTTTCACTCCCCATCTCTCTCTGGCTCTCCCATGCTCTCTTCCATGTCCCCTCTTTCTCTCCCCATCTCTCTCTCTGGCTCTCCCCTGCTCTCTTCCATGTCCCCTCTTTCTCTCCCCATCTCTCTCTGGCTCTCCCCTGCTCTCTTCCATGTCCCCTTTTTCGCTCCCCATCTCTCTCTGGCTCTCCCCTGCTCTCTTCCATGTCCCCTTTTTCGCTCCCCATCTCTCTCTGGCTCTCCCATGCTCTCTTCCATGTCCCCTCTTTCTCTCCCCATCTCTCTCTCTGGCTCTCCCCTGCTCTCTTCCATGTCCCCTCTTTCTCTCCCCATCTCTCTCTGACTCTCTCCTGCTCTTTTGCATGTCCCTGGCTCTCCCACTGCACTTTTCCACTTTCTCTCTCTCTCCTCCAGCGTCCTCATGCATCCCACCTTTCTCTTCCCTCCCCTTCTTGCTCCCAACACTCTCACTCCTTTCTCCACCCCCCTTTTCCTATTCCCTGCCATTGCTTTCCTTCCTCCCTCTTCCCCTTAGATGTGCACCTCACATCCTCCTATCTCCACCCCCTTTCCCTTTGGTCTGGCAGCTGGCTGGCATGATGCATCGTCTCTCCCCCCCCTCCCCCCGGACTAGTTCGGTATCGCTATCCCCCTCCGCTCCTGTCATGTGTTTGAACGTCGAGGATTCCTTCCGCTAGCAGCAGAATCGGCAATGATGTAAGCGCTGCTTTCAGCCTGCCCCAGAAGCCTTCTCTGGACAGCGTCCCTCCTACACGGAAAACTGTACAGAGAGTGCTTCCGGGGCAGGCTGAAAGCAGCGCTTACATCATTGCCGATTCTGCTGCTACCGGAAGGAATCCTTGACGTTCAAAGATGACGTGACAGGACAGGAGTGGAGGGGGAGAGCGATATTGCAGTAGTCGGGGGGTGGCGGTAATGATCGCGCGGTCCACGGGAGGGAGGGAGATGTTCAAGGCAGTGGGAGGTGCACCCGGGGCGGTCCGGTCCGCCCCGCCCTTGCTGCACTTCTGGCTGGGGAGGCTTAGCCTCCCCAAGCCTCTTATACCGGGCGCCTATGGTCTTGTGTATAAGAAAAGAGATGTCCAGGTTCGGAGGTTTAAAATGTGCAAAGTATTTTACAAAACGTTCACTGAACTTAGAGCTTTTTGTAAAATACCCATAAGGACACAGGAAAAACATGGGCATTTGGCAGCACATTGAACAAGAACAACAACTTTATATTTTATATTTATATGGATTTGTAACTCGCTTAGATCCTGGTATGGCAAAATTTGATTGCATATTAATACCTTTCAAATATTTGAATGTCTGTATCATTTCACCCCTGTTTCTCCTTTCCTTCAGGGTATACATGTTCAGGTCATCAACAGGCTTATTTTCAAAAGTGATTGCCGGTCATCTTCCAACATAAATCAGGAGATGGCCGGAGATCTCTCAAAAGCGGCGAAATCGGTATAATCGAAAGCTGCTTTTTTGACACCATCGCCGCTTTCCCATCGCAGAGCCGGTGAAAGTTCAAGGGGGCGTGTCGGCAGTGTAGTGAAGGTGGGACATGGGCGGGCATGGGCGTGGCTACCAGATGGCCAGCTTTCGCGGATATTGGAAAAAAATGCGGCGTTAATCAGTATTTTGCCGGGTTTACCTGGTCCTTTTATTTTCACGACCAAGTCTCAAAATGGTGCCCCTACTCACCAGATGACTACCGGAGGGAATGGGGGATGACCTCCCCATACTACTCCAGTGGTCACCAACCCCCTCCCACACTAAAAAAATAAACATAAAAAACTTTTTTGCCAGCCTGTATGCCAGCCTCAAATGTATGCCAAATGAATGCCTGTATGCCAGCTCCTTGACAGCAGTATGCAAGTCCCTGGAGCAGTTTTTAATGGGTGCAGTGCACTTCAGGCAGGCAGACCCAGGTCCACCCCCCTACCTGTTACATTTGTGGTGCTAAGTGTTGAGCCCTCCAACCCCCCCAAAACCCACTGTACCCACATGTAGGTGCCCCCTTCACCCATAAGGGCTATGGTAATGGTGTAGAGTTGTGGGGAGTGGGTTGGGGGGGGGATTTGGGGGGGGGGGGGCTCAGCACCCAAGGTAAGGGAGCTATGCACCTGGGAGCTATTTGTATATTTGTATATTTTTGTTTAATTTTTAGAAGTGCCCCCTATGGTGCCCGGTTGGTGTCCTGGCATGTCAGGGGGACCAGTGCACTACAAATGCTGGCTCCTCCCATGACCAAATGCCTTGGATTTCGCCGGGTTTGAGATCACCGGCATTTTATTCCATTATTGCTGAAAAACAAAACCGGCCATCTCAAACCCGGCGAACACTGGCATTTGGCCGGGCCAAACCATATTATCGAAAGAAAAGATGGCCGGCCATTTTTTTCGATAATATGGTTACGGCCAGCTGTTGCACCGCCGCCAAAGTAGATCGCCGGCGATCTATTTCGCCGGCGACATTCGATTATGCCCCTCCAGCAATGTTAATTGAAAAGCCCACAGATAGGATGGAGCTCCCCCATTATTAAAAGATCATCATTGACTGCCAGTATCATTTCATATGAATTTTAAGCTTTTGACACCTATCCATAGGGTTGTCTGGAATATTGGCCCTTGATATCTATGTATGTTTGTGCAAATATATTTTGGTCCAAAATGGGAATTATGTTCTATAAAAGATGCTTTAGTGGTGCTTCCTTCTTCTATCAGAAGTAGCATTTGGAGAGGTATGGCCCTCAGGTTATAGAATAAAGAGGCCCATTTACTAAAGGGCAGTGTGGCAAATCGGGCCTACCACCGTGCTACCACAAGAGCCCAGTGGAAGTGCTGACCTCTGCTGTGCTAGAAAATAAATTTTGTTTTCTGGTGCTGGGGACTTACCTGGGGATAATCGGGCAGAGCTATGCCCTGCCTGGTTACCACCGGGGTAGCATGGGAGCCCTTACTGCCTCCTCAATGGGTGGTGGTAAGGGATCCCCTGGAAATGGCCGCTTGGCAAGTGGTTCACTTACCACAGGATCATTTCCTTTTTTTAAAAAAGGCATTTCACCTGCTGAGCCTCATGTTCAGTATCTGTGTCCCCATCCTTCCCACTGTGACTAGCATCACTCCTCTTGCTGCTGTCCCTCTCCATGTACAGTTTCTTTCCCTCTATTCCCTTTTTCCTGCACCCCTTACTTCCCTATCCACACCCCAGGACCAGAATCTCTCTCTCTCCATCTCTCCCCTGCCCCTTCCCCATGGTAGTGCAACCCTCTTTTCCTCCCTCTGGGGGTCCAGCATCTCTTCTCCTCTATTCCCTACCCCCTAATCTGAGCTCTTTCTCCCACTCCCTCTCCAGTCCAGCTTCTTTCCCCATGTGTTCTGTCATTTCTGTCTCTCTACCCTCTTCCTTGCATTCTGACATTTCTCTCCCTTTCCCTTTCTCATGGTCTGGCAATGCATCTCTCTTACTTTTCCGTCCTCCTCTCACCACCACCGCGGTCCAGCGTTTCTCCCTCATACCCCTGCCCTGCACAGTCCAGTATTTCTCTCACCCTTTCCCCTCCCCCTCAGTAGTCCTCCAACATTCCTGTGGGTCACTTGCAGTGTCAGTAAGGAAAACAAGCTGCCTTGGCCAGCCCCAGAAGTGTTCCCTCTGTTATATCCTGCCTGGTGTTTGACATAAGTTCCTGTGTCTGCATAGGCAGGATACAGCAGAGGGTATACTTCCAGGACTGACCAAGGCAGCTTGTTTTCCTTGTTGATGCTGCTGGCAGCCCACAGGAATTTTGAAGGATTGCTGATGGGAAGGGGGGAAGGGCATAAAGGCAAGAGAGATACCTGATTGTGCAGGGCAGAGGGAAGAGGGAGAAATGCCAGATCACATGATGCCGGACAGTGAGTATTGAAACTGGGATGACAAAGAGGTAGCAAGCTATTTTTTTGTGATGGCATTTTCCATCCCATGCCACCCTGTATCAATGCCTATTCTGAGAAGTAGGCTAGTTGTCAGTGTAGTAGATTGTAAACCAGAGGACCCAGGTTCAATTCATACTTTAGCTCTGTTTTTGTATTCCTTTAAATTGTTTGACCTCCAGAAGCAGACATATACCTACTGTACCTAAATAACTAAGCTGTTAGAATATGAACTGAGGAAGAGGGAGGGAATTTTGTCTAACATAGGAATACCTCTGAATGCTCAAGGGAGCCAAAAGGCTTCCTTGAGCTAGACCTGGGTCTGTCAGGAAGATGTCACCATTAAGTATGGCTGCATTCCCCTGCTGACTATGGAGAACATATGTTACAGGTAAGCAACTCTGCTTTCTATGCAGCAGAAGCTGGAATATCTTCTTTTATAGAAATTAATTTGGTCATTGTTGGGAAGCTCATTTCTCTGGCACTTTAAAAAAATGTATTTATGGAATTCAAATGATACAATCAAGCAACCACTTGTACAGAAACCTAATATTGAAAATGAAGGACAATAATATGGAAAACAAGTTAAAATAAAAGCCAATAGCTATGAATCCAATAATGGAGGCTAATGGGCTCATTTTCGAAAGAGAAGGACGCCCGTCTTTCGACATAAATTGGAAGATGGATGTCCTACTCTCAGAAATGTCCAAATTAATATAATTGAAAGTCGATTTTGGATGTCCCCAACTGCACTCCGTCGCAGGGACGGCCAAAGTTCCAGGGGGCGTGTTGGAGGTATAGCGAAGGCGGGACTTGGGCATGCCTCACACCTGTTTTTATTACGACTAAGGCTCAAAAAGGTGCCCAAACTGACCAGATGACCACTGGAGAGAATCGGGGATGACCTCCCCTTACTCCCCCAGTGGTTACTAACCCCCTCCCACCCTCAAAAAACATGTTTAAAAATAGGTAATATAAATCATTCAATAATATAAACCATGGTTTTTAGAAGTTACTAAGAAGTCATGGGTAGAAAGCTTCATATGGAATCAAATTAAATAATCAAAAGTATCAAAAAGTTTGTATGAAAAGGAGAAATTCTCAGAATAAGGACTCACCCAAGAGGAATGTCACCCTTGGATTAAAGGCTATTCCTAGAGGGTGGATACGTTTCTCTATCATTGAAAATCTCCCATGTGCGAATATAAACAATAGTGAGCAAACATCAGTGCTCCCTATCCAAATAAGGTGAATTGAAACAAATAATATGTCCTCGTTTATGAAAAATACACATACATACTAAAAGTGCATGTATGTGTGAGCATTCCACTTGAGTGAATCCTTACTCTGAGAATTTCTCCTTTTCATAACATTTTTTTTATACTTTTGAAAAGTGTGGGTGTGTGTGTATATGCATTTTTCTATATCTCTGATGGGACCAGTCTCACAAATTTCAGCTGGAGTGGAGAAACACTCTGGTACATATGTATCTGTATTTATCTTAAGTGAAGTCTTCAAACTGAGACCCCCTTTTACTAAAGCACGCTAACATTTTTAGCTGAAGTTAAAACTGGGTGTGCGCTAAACGTTAAGAGACACCAATGCATTCCAGTGGGCATCTGTAATGTTTAGCATGCACCCAATTTTAGCTCGTGCTAAAATCGTGAGTGTGCCTTAGTAAAAGACCCCCTGAGAAATGTATCAAGTTAAGTATTGATAGCTGAGCAAATTCCTTTGAAATCTGTCCTGATACCACCTCCACTCTGTCTATATCCTATCAAAGCACCAAAGAAATATAATTTTCTTTTGCTTCACCCATTTGTGAAGTTTTTCTCACAAGTAAACTTTAGACATTGCGCCAGCAAATCTCACTCTATATGGCAGTCTACCCTTGGAATCTTTTTGTTTGTGTCAGAGGCAGTGGAGAGTGAAAATTACTTCCCCATCTTCCCAGGATCTCAGCTTGCTGCTCCAAATCCAAGTTATCCAATTCTAACAGGAAGACCTTTTGGCCAGCCTTGTTTTTGAATTTACATCCCAATTTGTGTGCTCTTTGCATTCCCTGATTCTACCCACTGAAAACAGTGCTTCAGCTGACATACAACAGTGGGATAGTGTTTCAAAATTCTAGGACCGGCCTAAAATCACCATCTTTGAGCTGGTTAACTTGGCAGCACTCCAGCTTTAACCACTAAAACACTCCATTCGAAGTATGTGCTTGCCTGGTCCCCATGCTTACTCACAACTATTACTGCCACCGTGTTCACATCAAGTCTGTACTTTCCCTAATATTTTTGGAGAGGTGAAATGTGTGTGTGTGTGTGTGGGGGGGGGGTCATGAATGAAAATGGGGGGGGAGATAAGGGCAAGGAAAATGAATGTGACTCGTGGAGGTGAGGGAGAAAACAAGTAAATGGGGAGGGGGAGGGGTACACACATATGTTTGCCTAGGGCCTAATAGACTGTTAATCCTGCTCTGTGGCTGCTCCATGGTGGTCTGAAGATTTACTTCATATTGTTCCTTAAACTAGAGTTCTGTTTCTAAATGTTGCTAAATTTACCGTCATTTATTCAACTTCAGAAGGGATTACTGGTTTGTAACACTTTGAGACAGAAAGCTATCAGACCAATTTTTTAAATTCTTATTTTAAATATTTTAGAAAAAAAAATATCATGCTACTGTATTGCTTAAATCCTAAATTCACAGAGAAAGTTTGTCTGAGAAATACACAAAATGATTCAAAGAACAGTAATATTTTTTTCCCCAGGCCTATAATGCTAACCCCCCTGGAACTGAAACATTATTACAGAAAAGTATTTTAGTTTCTCACAAATTCTCTTTTTGCATAGGGATTACTAGCAAATATAAGCATTTAACCACATGGTGAAATCTCTTATGGTGCTGAAATATGTGATGCATGACTTGGCTATTTACATAGGAAGAACAAATAAGTTATTACATAGAATTCATACAAATGTACTCATTTGTTTGGGTATATGTGGGAGTGACATTATATGTTAAAGATAATATTAAAGCCACACAATTACAGGACGTACAGGATAAGGAAGAGGCACTAATGGGTCAATCTGGAAAGAGAGAATGACAAATGTATTTACATTGGTGTGATATGCAGGCCTCTTTCACAGACAAAAGTGGACAAAGATTTAATTGAAGACATTCAAAATATAGCTCTTAAAGAGGAAGCACTACTAATAGGCGATTTTAATATGTCAGATGTTGATTGGGGTATCCCTATTGCAAGGTCTTTTAGAAGTAGAGAAATCCCGGATTCACTACTGGGGGAACTATTCCAGCAGTTGGTAATAGAACCCACATGGGATGGGGGCTATATTGGATTTAGTGCTTACTAATGAGGAGCGTGTTTGATGTTTTAGTGGGAGATCACCTGGCATCCATTGATCACCAGATGGTGTGGTTTAATATTTAGACTGGTGTGCAGAGGGTTCATTCAAAAGTGAAGGTTCAAAAGTTTAAAAAAACTAACTTTATTCAGATGTCTGGACGGGAACATCTGGAAGAAGTTGGAAACAGTGGGCAAAACTGAAAGGGGCTATTATATGGGCAACAAACCTTTTGTAAGGACTGCAAATAAAAGTAAGAGGAAAAGAAGGCCACTTTGGTTCTCAAAAGTAGTAGCTGAAATGGTAAAGAAATAGATTTTAGCCTTTATAAACTACGAGAGATCGCAGAAAGAGGAAGACAGGAGACAATATCCGGAAAAGCTAAGAGAAGCTGGAAGAGTATTCAGGAAATCAAAGATGCAAATGGAATAAAAAGTAGCCCATACGTTAAAATGGGGGGGGGGGGACAAGACATTTTTAGATATGTTAGTGATAGGAGGAAGTGCAAAATGGCATTGTGAGACTTAAAGGTGAAGGGGAGGAATATGAAGAAGCTGATAAAGATAAGGCAGAGGTGCTTAACAAATATTTCTGTTCTGTGTTCACAGCTGAAGGGCCAGGAGCAGGACCGGAGAAGTCAAACACAAATAGGAATGGAGGGGTGGTAGTCCCTGAACGATTTTCAGAGGACTGTATTCATGAGGAACTGACTAAAATAAAGGTGGACAAACTGTTGGAGTTGGACAGCATACATTCAAGGGTACTGAAGGAACTTAGAGAAGTATTAGTGGCTCCGATGGTTCACCTTTCCAGTGTTTCTCTAGAGTTGGGAGTGGTTCCAGAGGACTGGAGAAAAGCAGATGTGGTCCCTCTCCACATAAGCAGAAGTAAGGAAGAGGTTGGGAACCACAGGCTGGTAACTCTGACTTCTGTGGTAAGTAAATTAAGAGAAATGCTTTTAAAAAGAGAATAGTAAAGTTTTTATAATCCAATGGATTGCAGGACCCAAAAACAACATGGTTTCATGAGAGGCACTCAATTTTGATTAATTTCTTTGACTGGGTGACCAGAGAGTTGGATCAAGGGAGAGTGCTAGATGTTGTGTATTTAGATTTTAGCTAAGCCTTTGACACAGTTTTGCATAGATGACTAATAAATAAACTGAGTGCCCTTGGCATGGGCCCTAAAGTGACTGGGTTAGGAACTGGTTGAGTGAAAGGCTCTAGAGGGTAGTGTTAAATGGAGCTGATTCTTAGGAAAAGAATGTTATCAGTAGTGTGCCTCAAGGTTCAGTTCTTGGGGTGGTTCTTTTTAACATTTTTGTGAGCGATATTGCTGAATGGCTATCTAGTAAGGTTTGCCTTTTTGTAGATGATACAAAAATCTGCAATAGGGTAGACACCCCTAATGGTGTGGATACCATGAACAAAGCTAGAGGAATGGTCTAGAATTTGGTTGCTTAGATTTAATTCTAAAAAAAACAAGGTCATGCATATGGGCTGCAAAAACTCAAGGGAACAGTACAGTTTAGGGGGGTGAAGAATTTTTGTGCATGAAAGAGGAGCAGAACTTGGGTGTGATCATGTGACGATCTTAAGGTGGACAAATAGGTAGAAAAGGTGATGGTGAAAGCTAGAAGGATGCTTCGGTGCATAGGGAGAGGAATGGACAGTAAGAAAAAGGAGGTGATGATGCCCCTGTAGAAGACCCTGGTGAGACCTCATTTAGAATATTGTGTACAATTCTGGAGACCACACCTTCAAAAGGATGTAAACAGGATTGAGTCAGTTCAGAGGGTGGCTACTAAAATGGTCAGTGGTCTTCATCATAAAGCATATGGGGACAGACTTAAAGATCTCAATATGTATTCTTTGGAAGAAAGGTGAGAGAGAGGAGCTATGATAAAGACATTTAAATATTAATGCAGCATAAATGTACAGGAGGTGAATCTCTTTCAATTGAAAGGAAGCTCTGGAATGAGGGGGCATAGGATGAAGGATGAAGGTGAAAGGGGATAGACTCAGAAGTAACCTGAGGAAATATTTCTTCTCAGAAAGGGTGGGGAATTTGTGGAACAGCCTCCCATAGGAAGTGGTGGAGACAAAAACAGTATTTGAATTCAAGATCGCTTGGGAGAAGTTCATAGGATCTTTAAGGGAGTGATAGGAAGAGTAGATGGTATGGATGGGCAGATTGGATAGGCCATATGGTCTTTATCTGCCTACATTTTTCTATGTTTCTATAAGGAAAGTACTTTTTGTGTATAAATTGCATATTACCAGTTTTGATTATTGCCCAACATGTCAGTGGGAAAAAACTATGTATGTGGTTTACAATGTGCACATTTTCCGACTGATCATAGAGGTGGTATCAAAGGTATTCAAAAATACCTTAAATTCTGCCACCTTGAATCTGAGCTTAGCACATCTTAATGTGAGACTTTCCTGTGGGCTAAGCCCAGATTCTAACACCCTTTAGTAAAAGGATCCCTATGTAAGTTAAGTTGGTATTTGCAGAATAGCACTTGGACACATTTTTGGCATTCAGTCCCATACGTACACACATACACCCATAAATGCCATTATTCTAAACATTTATGTGCATAATTGGTGCATAAACATTAACACCTAGGATATAGAGTTACTTCCATAGTGCATCTTTTCCATGAGAAACATGATCTTACCAACAAACAAATCTGAAAACACAAACCTAGAATCACATCCAGGGTAAATTCATACCCAGCCTAGTCTCCAAAGGATTAATTCTCAAAGCACTTAGACTTACAAAGTTACATAGGTTACTATGAGGCTCATTTTTGAAAGAGAAAAACATCCAAAAATTGTCATAAAACAGCATTTAGTAAAAATTTTTTATCAAAACATCCAAATCATATTTTCAAAACCTATTATGCAGATATGTATCTATGCAATTCATCTGCAATGTGTCCAAATCACAAGGGGGCATATCAGGGGTGGTTTTAGGGTGTAAATAACACTTGGACATTTTACAGCCATAAAGGAACAAAACAAAAATGACCAGAGCTGAAACTTCCAAGGCTTTGGTCTAGACCTGTGTTATAATGAATAAGGCACAAAAAGGTGCCCTAAATGACCAGATGACCACTGGAGGGAATCAGGGATGACCCCTTCCCTTTACTCCACCAGAAGTCACTGACCCCCCTCCCACTCCCCAAAGATGTGAATTTAAAAAATTACTTACCAGCCTCTATGACAGCTTCAGATGTTATAGCTAGGTCTATTAGAACAGCAATCAGGTCCCTGGAGCAGTGTAGTGTTCAGTGAAGTGCCCTATAGGAAGGAGGACTCAGGACCATATTCCACTACCTGTTACACTTGTGGTGGAAACTATGAGCCCTCCTAAACTCACCAGAAACCAACTGTACCCACATATAGGTGCTCCCTTCACCCATAAGAGATATTGTAGTGGTGTACAGTTGGGGGTAGTAGGTTTTGGGTAGCTCAGAAGACACGGTAAGGAAGCAACAGTGAGATGTGTACCTCAGAGCATTTATTTGAAGTCCACTGCAGTGCCCTCTAGGGTGCCCCATTACTCTCTTGGGATGTCTGTGTGGCCAGTCTACTAAGAATGCTGGCTCCTCCTACATCCCAATGGCTTGATTTTCTACATTTTTTACATGTACTTTTTTTTTTCAAAAACATCTTGCACGTTTTGCTGTTTCAAAAATGGCCATATTTCCTATTCAGATTTGGGATGTTTAGTGCAAAACATCCCAAGTCCGACTTAGATGCCATATCAAAATGCCCCTCTATGGAGCTCATTTCCAAAAGATAAAAATGTCTAAAAAGTGGCATAAAGCAGCATTTAGACATTTCTCTCACAAAAACGCCCAAATCAGTAGTTTCAAGATCTATTTTTCAGATGTTTTTCTATGCTGTTTGTCTGCAGTGCATCCAAGTATTAAGGGAGTGTGTTGGGGGTGTGTTAAGGGTGGGATTTGGGCGTTCCTAAGACTTAGACGTTTTTTTAGCCATAATGGAACAAAACTAAACTAAAACTAAGACGTTTTGAGCTAGATTTATTTTTATAACGAATAAGGCACAGAAAGGTTCCCTAAATGACCAGATAACCACTGGAGGAAATCAGGGATGACTCCGCAATACCCCCTCCTGTGGTCACCGAGTCATCCCATTCCCCCAAAATGTAAATAAAAATATGACTTTACCAGCCTCTATGACAGCCTCTGATGTTATAGCCTGGTCTAATAGAGCAGTATGCAGGTCCCAGGAGTAGTATAGTGGCTGGTGCAGTGCACTATGGAGCGGGTGACCCAGGTCCCTATCTTCATCTACTGTCACATTTGTGGTAGAAATTGTGACCCTTCCCAAAGTCACCAAAACCCTACTGCACCCACATTTAGGTGCCCCCTTCACCCATAAGGGCTATTGTAGTGCTGTACAGTGGGGGGGGGGGGTAGGGGGCAGTAGGTTTTAGGTAGGGTTTGGAAAGCTCAGGGGACAAGATAAGGAAGCAAAGGTGAGATGTGTACCTGGGAACATTTCTATGAAGTGCACAGAAGTGCCCTCTAGGGTGCACAATTGCTCCCCTGGGATGTCTGGGGGAACAGTCTGCTAGGAAAGCTGGCTCCTCCTATATCCCAATGGCTCGATTTTCTATGTTTTGCACTCATTCAGTTTTTTATTTTCAAAAATAGACCAAAAACAAAACATCCAAAGTACAAATCCTTGTTCGAAAACAGTATTTTTGAAAAAAAGATAGACATTTTTCTTTTTTGAAATGACCATTTTTCCTATTCAGACGTAATGTCATATCGAAAATACCCTTCCACATAATTTTGGGGCTTTTTTCAAAAGAGAAAGACATCCAAAAAGTGGCATAAATCTGCATTTGAACATTTTTCTCACAAAAACGTCCAAATTGGTGTTTTTGAAACCAATGTTGTCATTTTTCTATGAAGTCTGTCAGAAGTGCATTCAAATCATAAGGGGGCATGTCAGGGGTGTGTTAAGGGTGGGATCTGGGTGTTCCAACACTTAGATGTTTTTCTGCCATAATGGACAAAAACATCCAGGGCTATAAGTTGGACGTTTTGGTCTAAACCTGTTTTATTAACGAATAAGCCACAAAAAAGTGCCCTAAATGACCACATGACCACTGGAGGGAATCAGGGATAATCTCCTCATACTGCCCCAGTTGTCAGTGACTCCATAACACCCCCCCCCCCCCAAAAAAAAAGAGTGTGATTAAAAACACTACTTACCAGTCTCTATGCCAGCCTCAGATGTGATACTCAGGTCCATTAGACCAGCATGCAGGTCCCAGTCTAGTGGTGGGGGCAGTGCACTGCAGACAGGTGAACCCAGGCTCATACCTCCCCCTACCTGTTACACTTGTGATGGAAAGTGTGAGCCCTCCAAAACTCACCAGAACCCCACTGTACCCACATATAGATGCCCCCTTCACCCATAAGGGCTATTGTAGTGAGTTTTGGGGGGCTCAACAGACATGATAAGGGAGAAACGGTGAGATATGTACCTGGGAGCATTTATTTGAAGTCCACTGCAGAACCCCCTAGGGTGCCCCATTTCTTTCCTGGGATGTCTGTGTGGCCAGTCTAATAAGAATGCTGGCTCCACCTATATCTCAATTGCTTGATTTTGTGCATTTTTCACTTGGACCTTTTTTTTTTGTTTTCGAAAATGGACCAAAAAGATAAATGCACAGAGTACAAAAACATCTAGCAAATAGCCATTTTCGAATGTAAAAAGATAGATGTTTTTCTGTTTTGAAGATGGCTATATTCCCCACTTGAATTTTGGATGTCATTAGCAAAATGTCCAAAGTTGTACTTAGATGTCATACTGAAAATGTCCTTCCATGTAAGTCTAAGTGCTTTGAAAATACACCACTAAATGTGCTTTACAAAAAAATATGTATATACAAACTCTTATTTTGTGAAGATATATCTTTTCCATTGCTATTTGAACTGCAGTATGAATGCATGTTATTGAACCATACCTTAGAATACCTTATCCTTGGAAAATATTCATAAAATCACTATACTTGCATAACAGAAAATCAGTAATAATCTCCTGTAATGCCTTTAATCATAGACATTAGAGAATGGTCCTTCAGAGACCTACTGACTGCAGACTAATGCCTGCTTCTTGACTTGCTCTCAATGCTGCTAGTCATTTTTTTTTCATAACAATGATGCTGATATGAAGTGACACTTGCACCTGTTGTCACCATCTTATGGTAATTAGCGTCGTGCCCTAAGTAGTAGTGAGGCCATCACATCCAAACAGACACCATTAACATATTGCAGCTGTCATCAGTGGAGAAAGCTAATGGAACTGGTGAATTTGCACAGCGCTTCATACCTTGGCTTGGTTAGCGGAAATCCTCGTATCGGGGTCAGTGGGGATGAGAGAAAGAAATATGGGACGCAGCCAGTCAGGAGTGAAAGACTACATTTTACTGCAGGTTTACTTTCATGTATTATGCATACCCTTCAAGGTCATTGCATGATCATTTATAAGATTTTAATGAGATATCAAAGTGGAAAGAATGGAATGTAATTAATGTGATAGTACCGAAAGAATACAGGTACAAAAATAGCACAGCTGTTGCAGGCAACACAAACAGGAAAGTGAGTAGGGAAGCAAAACATTGCTCAGGAAGGTTTGCTAATTTCATCAATCAGTTCAAGAGATTTGGCACTGACAATTCACTAAAACTCATTCAGACCTCAGAGTAGTGGATCCAATACAGAATGCATGTGTGGTGTGCCTTTTGAAGAACGAAGTTCTGTCTCAACTACTACTTCTGTCCGAATGCCATGTGTTACTCTACATAATGACAATGAAGTGACATTGTATCAATGTGAACACAGACAACAAACTATCAATACAAACTATGTATATTTTCTACAGTGAGGGACATTCGTGGCGGTAATCGGCAGTACGGCGACCAGGGGCGTAGCCAGACTTCAGCGGGAAGGGGGTCCAGAGCCCGAGGTAAGGAGCACATTTTAGCCCCCCCGGCTCTTGAACCCAATGGCTTGAACACCACAATTCAATGGGCCACGTTTTTATAACAGGGGCCCTTTAAGGTTTAATCTGAAGTTTGTAGACAAGGAGTTTGCCAATCAGAGAAAAAGTGACGTCAAAGCGAAGTAGTGTAAAGGCGCCATTTTCAAGGATAGCGATGTTCACAATGAGCACGGCAGGGCTGAATAAGCAGGTCAGAACAAGAAAAGCAAATTATGAAGCGTTATTAAAAGCAAGAGTGTGGCATTAAAGCAGGGGCTAATTCATACTTTTATTTGTTGAAGCAGATTGACATCGTAGCAACAGATGTTTCCCTTGAGAAAGCCTGCACGGCGAAACGGGACCCCGTCGGCATATTAGAGTGAAGCTAAATTGCAACGGTAAGGACGGCACTAAAAGATAAGTGTTCGTCGTAATAACTTGGTTTTGTTGATTAAAAATAAAGGAGGTTTTTGAGCCTATGTAGATTCTGTCCCGGTTAACAGACACTAACATGTACTGAAAACGGGAATACAGAGGCTTTTTCCTCCTTTTTTCTATATATACCTTTTTCTATATATACCTTTATTTAAAAAACAGATACTTCAAAAATGGGTGTATATTTAAAAATTTAAAAAGTTGAATAAGCAACTGTTTATTGGTTGAACCACTTTGGATGGTAAAATTTCATTTGTTTCAAAGGTAGTGGTATCGTCCTATTGTTTATTTAAGCTGTAGTAAGCACAAGTGTGTAATTCCTGCAACAAAAAAAGGGCTTACTGTGGGACACGTTGAGGCATCCTGTGGTAAAAATCCCAATGTGTGCATGCAAACCATGCATTCAAAAATCCTGACATTTTTTTCAAAGGGAGCGTGGCTGGGGTGGCAGAGAATGGATGTGACAGCGCGGATCAATTAGTGCGGCCACATTACTATGCGCTAACTGATTTGCGTGGGGTTAGTGCATGAGCCCTTGCAGCCTACAAAATAGGTAGCAGTAAGGAGCACAAAACAAAAGAGGTCCAAGCACTCCTATGTATAAAATAAAAGCAGACAAAAGTAGGGATGGACATAAGTACATAAGTAATGCCACACTGGGAAAGACCAAGGGTCCATCGAGCCCAGCATCCTGTCCACAACAGCGGCCAATCCAGGCCAAGGGCACCTGGCAAGCTTCCCAAACATACAAACATTTTATACATGTTATTCCTGGAATTGTGGATTTTTACCAAGTCCATTTAGTAGTGGTTTATGGACTTGACCTTTAGGAAACTGTCTAACCCCTTTTTAAACTCTGGAAGTAGAGGAGTGTGGTAGCCGTGTTAGTCCACTCTTAAGGTTAACAATAGAAATCAAACAAAATAAAACATGGAAAAGAAAATAAGATGATACCTTTTTTATTGGACATAACTTAATACATTTCTTGATTAGCTTTTGAAGGTTGCCCTTCTTCGTCAGATCGGAAATAAGCTAGCACATTTGCTTATTTCTGATCTGACGAAGAAGGGCAACCTTCGAAAGCTAATCAAGAAATTCGTAATTTTTGTAATTGCCAATCTGGCAGGTCCCAAAACACAATGTGACAGTAGTCTAATTGACTCATAATGGTAGCTAAAATTGTTTGTAACTGAGAGACATCTAATAGTGAATTCAGTCTTCATGCTACTTTTAGTTTAACAAAGTCTTTTCTGACAATCCCATTAACTTGTGACTTAAGACTTAAATTAGTGTCTAATGTTAACAGGGCTCTGTAAGCCACATTGAGCCTGCAAATAGGTGGGAAAATGTGGGATACAAATGCAATAAATAAATAAATAAATAATATCCAATTGAAGAGAAACCTCTGACTATGCTAACTGTAACCTCAAATTTGGCATTTCAGTTTCCCTTCTACTTATGCATATTTGTTTTAACTGGGTTAATTTTCAAGCCATGAAGAACCGTCCAACGCACACTTTCTCAAACACCCTCGACATAATCACTAATGTATCCTGAATATTATCTTCTACCAGAAATAAGATTGAAATATTGTCAACATATGAATAATACAGGATCTCCAGCGAATGAACCCCCCACCCTGTTTACTAAGCAGCGCTAGCAGTTGCTGGTGCGCTAATGCCAACATAGCCCATTCACTTTGAATGGGTTGTGTCGGCATTGCCCTACAACAGCCACCAGCAGGGCTTAGTAAACAGGGGAGGTAAGTAACTCATGCAAGCCAGTAAGGTATACATTAAATAAAAGCAGGGAAATAGGGGATCCCTGAGGGACAACCCAAAACATTTTCTAAGGTCAGATGTAAGCTTATTCCATGTTACTTGTTGGATGTTTAACACAAAATGTTCATGAGCGATGACCCATGTATAGGTGATTCATATATGATGTGAAGGAATATGACTTATGTATACTTCACTTTATATAATTGAAAATTGATTATATCTAATAATGTTACTTAATTTTATGAATACTCTAAATAGGTAAATATTGCTACTAAAGTGAAGTATGGAAGCAAATCTATAAATCAGCACCTTATATTAGGTGCCTCAAAAATGGCACGCTTAAGGGCTCATTTTCGAAAGAGAAGGACACCTATCTTTCGACATAAATTGGAAGATGGACGTCCTTTTCCCAGGGTCATCCAAATCGGTATAATCGAAAGCAGATTTTGGACATCCCCAACTGCTTTCCATCGCTGGGACGGCCAAAGATCAAGGGGGCGTATCAGAGGCGTAGCAAAGGCAGGCATTGGGTGTGCCTAACACGTCCTTGACCCATAATCGAAAGAAACAGGGACGTCCCTGACGAACACTTGGACGACTTTACCTGGTCGTGCTTTTCTTATGACCAAGGCACAAAAAGTTGCCCAAAATAACCAGACGACCACCGGACAGAATCGGGGATGACCTCCCCTTACTCCCCCAGTGGTCACTAACCCCCTCCCACCCTCAAAAAATATCTTTCAAAATATTGATTGCCAGCCTCTATGCCAGCCTCAGATGTCATACTCAGGTCCATGATAGCAAGCAGTATGCAGGTCCCTGGAGCAGTTTTAGTGGGTGCAGTGCACTTCAGGCAGGCGGACCCAGGCCCATATCCCCCCTACCTGTTACGTTTGTGCAGGAAACAGTGAGTCCTCCAAAACCCACCATAAACCCACTGTACCCACATCTAGGTGCCCCCCTTCACCTGTAAAGGATATGGTAGTGGTGTACAGTTGTGGGTAGTGGGTTTTGGGGGGGGGGTTTGGGGGGCTCAGCACACAAGGTAAGGGAGCTATGTACCTGGGAGCAATTTATGAAGTCCCCTGCAGTGCCCCCTAGGGTGCCCGGTTGGTGTCCTGGCATGTCAGGGGGACCAGGGCACTACAAATGCTGGCTCCTCCCATAACCAAATAGCTTGCATTTGGTCATTTCTGAGATGGGCGTCCTTGATTTCGATTATTGCCAAAAATCAGAAATGACCAAGTCTAGGGACGACCAAATCTAGGGACTTGGATGTCCCTGATGCTATTTTCAAAATGAAAGATGGACGTCCATCTTGTTTCAAAAATACAGGTTTCCCTACCCCTGGATCGGGACGTTTTGCGAGGAAGTCCATATCAAAACATGGATGGCCCTTTCGAAAATGCCACTCCACATGCCAATTCTATAAAGGCTTAAGGGTGCGCCTAAGCTGTTAGCACAAAGCCACATTGAAACTCCAAAAGTTAATGGCTGGTATAAGTGGACGTTCCTAAGTTTGCCATGCTCATAAAATGCCCATGCCTTGCCCATGTGCATGCTCCCTGATTGTTGCATATTAAGCAAATTAGGCACATTCCCCCCAATATTCAAAACTTTTTAACTGGCCAGGAACAGTTCCTGGGGGAAGGAGTTTTGGGACAGGGCACTGCTTGAACATAGACTTGTGCTTATAGGCCTCCCACCGCACTCAGTGATTTTGCAGCTTAAGGCAAGCACAGGAATATTTATGGGATAATTTTATAAAGGATTTTTGCTCATAAAACCTGTTGTATGCAGGTTAAGGTCCTCTCACAAAATCTATCCATTTAGAAAGTGCACATAATGACAATAAAGTGTGTACTTTTATGAACAGGGTAGGCATAGTCAGAGGAGGACTTTGGATGGAACATGGATGGAGTCAGAAAGTCCACATGTAGGTCATAAATATTCATCTATGTGTGTACTTAAGCTGTGTACATTTATTGCAACTTTTGTGGTGCTATTTTATAAGGACAAGGGGTACTTCTACAACTGGGTGCTTCCATTTAGGCGTCTGAGGCTGCAGAGTAAGAGCCTATTATGTAATGAAACCTGGTCACTCAGGCTCCATTATGGAATACTAGTGTAACCTGATATTGGCGTACCTAATATTTAGGTGCCTACAGTTTTACCAGGCATAAGTGCAAGTGCCTAAATGCAGCAAGGATGTGTGTAGTTTACAATATTCTGTAAGTTACATTTATAAAAGTACTGCTCCTGTTCATACCCCCTTGCAAATATGTGCTATGTAATTTACGTTGCTATTTGTAGAATAGTGCTTAGGCACCCTGCCAGCACTTATGCAAGTATGTGCACACATATGCATGCAGAGTAAACAAATCTCTCTCATGAATATTCATTGTGGTTATCCTGAAAACCTGATTGGCCGGGGAGCCCCTAGGACAGGATTGTGAGCCAATGTCCTAGACATTACTCATCTTCATAAGAAAGCAAAGTTCAGAGAAGTTGATTTAGCATGCAGAAAACCAAGCAGTGAGATGGGGCAATTAATAAATGTATATTGGTCATTTTTACTGCAATCTTTACCCCAAAAACCATCACTTAAGGCAACAACTGTTATCATTGTTGATAGCAGCGCAGAGTTCTATGGTATCATGATTGTTTACTGTGGTATATCATTATGCTGGTAAGAACATTTTTTGTTGTACTCTTATGTCATAAGCAAGGTCAAACTGAACTTGGTATTTTTTTTAGACAATTATTTTTTGTTGGCATTTCCAACAAATTGTGGACATGCAAGTTTAAAGTATAATGTAAAATGCATGAGTATATCAGTATCCCATTTAGAAAAGGTTAAGTTCCCCTTAGCTATGAAAGAAAAACACCCTCTGAAGACCCAGCAAGGCAGTAAACATTGGTGGCAAGTGACAGGAATTGATCCCTTTTTTTTTTCATGGCTGTCATGTCTGCAGATTTTATTTTCGCCATTGCTGGGACACTATGAAAGGGCAGAGTGTTTCAGCAGGCCTATGGCCTGAGGGTGATGCTACCTAGAACTGTTCAATTAGCCGACCCTCTTACATGATTGTGAGATATGCATCTAACCAGGGACTTGAATGGTTGCAAGATATTGATTAGCCATAATGGGAAGTCCAATCTGAATGAAAAAGTACTCTGATCAAATGGTCTTTATTAGGAACAGTATGCCCTGCCAGACCAGGGTCTGAGCAATCTGAGGGACTATTTTGTCACTGAAAGATTTTCTTGAATTGGTTGGTAAAGGTTCTCTTGATAAGAAAGTGAAGAAACCCTTCTTAGAGGAACACTGATATCTAATATTTGGCAGGTGCTTGGTGGTTTTTCATCCTAGATCATTCAACAGAATGTGGCACAGTACGGAGACAGTAGTTATTTCTATCTGTGATACAGCCTGTTGCATAATGTCAAAAAATGGCAAAATGTTTTTATTGTAATCCGACCTATTGTTGATGTTTGACCTTATGGACAAACATGCTTTTGGAATTAGATCATCTAGGCATAAATGGGAATGTTCTGAAATGGTTGAAGGGATTTCTAACCCACAGATCTTATATAAGGTTAAACAGAATGGGACATTGTCAGTCAGTTAGAAGAATCCTTGTGGAGTTCCATAAGGCTCTTCCCTATTTCCCACTCTATTTAACATCTTTTTACACTCTTTAGATCTAGAGCTAACTAGAGAAGGCTTTATTACTTATAGTTATGCTGATGATATCATAGTATCGATTCCCAATAATTCTTCTATAACTCAAATAGTGTCTTTTGTGGAAAAGTGTCTAACTCTAATCAGTTCCTGGATGTTACGTTATAGACTGAAGTTAAACACCGATAAAACCAAATTTTTATTACCAGACAATGACCCTGACCCACAATTAGATCATATTATTTTAAGTGGGACGAGATATGCATGTTCTCCAGAAGTTAAAATATTGGAGGTTCATATAGACCAAATTCTCTCTTTAAAACCACAACGTAAAGCCCTAATTAAAAGTGTTTTTTTTTCCTTCTAAGGAATTTGAGATGAATCAGGAAGTTCTTTCACTTTGATCAGTTTAGGTTACTGGTGCAAGCACTGCTTTTAGCTAACCTAGATTACTGTATCTGATATATTTGGGAGCTGCTAAACAAATAATTCATGGACTACAATCTATACAAAATACTGCAGTCAGACTCATTTTTTCATTAAAGAAAAAAGACAGAATTTCATGTTGAACTCTATTGGTTACTCATAGAGGTGACGATTCTGTTCATATTTTTTTGTCTATTATATAAAATTTTAAGGGGTGAATGTCCAGTTTATAATATAGATCATTTGGAATATAAAACTAATAATGGAGAAAGAAGATCTTGTCATAATTAGGTTTTTTTTTCTTCCATCAATTAGAGGGGAAGGGAAGAGAAGGGAAATGGGACTTGATATACTGCCTTTCTGTGGTTTTTGCAACTACTTTCAAAGCGGTTTACATAGTATATACAGGTTCTTATTTGTACCTGGGGCAATAGAGGGTTAAGTGACTTGCCCAGAGTCACAAGGAGCTGCAGTGGGAATTGAACCCAGTTCCCCAGGATCAAAGTCCACTGCATTAACCACTAGGCTACTCCTAGTAAAGAGAGTAAAATTACATGATAGTTTTCTTGCAGTACAAGCTCCTAGAACCTGGGATTCTTTTCTTTCAAATTAACTTTGAGGATGATTTACTTAATTTTAAGAAGAACTTGAAAATGATGCTTTTCAAGGAATTTCTGATGAGGCAACTTTTAACATCTTTTTGCTAATTCCCAAGAAACTGTCTTGGTCTCTTTTACTTGACTGTAAACCAACCTGAACCTGGCAGGTAGTAGCAGTATAGAAATTTGTTATAATGTAATGTAATATAGAGAGGGCTAGAAAAGGAGACTAGTATCTATGAAGAAGTATAGGGATGTCCATTCATTAGTGAGTATGTGGTTCATTCCTAGACTTTGGAAGCAAACTTTCACCAGCAGGAGCTGGTACTCACATATTTATTTTCACAAGTGAGTACCCTTGCTAAAATATTTTGTGATGTTTTCTACCTCTTGATCATTTTGCCCAGCTGATCAATTTAAAGTACATTGCAACAGTCCAGGAAACTAATCACCAGAGTAGGCATTTACAGTCACATGGGTGCAAAATCCCTAAAAGTTTAAAGTTGTTTCAATAACCACCATTTGTACTAGGCTCCTCCTAATACCACAGGAATCTATGATTCCAGGGAGCCCCTACTATCAAGCTTCATCTCTAAATTTGAAATCCCATTTACAATGGGGACCTCCAGTACTTCATTCTTAGTTCTTTTCTGATAGAACCCCCCGTATACTGTACACAGAACCTTTAATTTTTGGTTATAAATAATTGATATTTATCATTAAACCAAGCTATTACTTTAAATAATCAACAATTTTAGGTAATTCACACTAAGATCTGGCATCCTACCAAGGAACTCCACCAACTGAATATTATCAGCATAAATTAAACTTGTAAACCCAGTGGACTGAATGATATTTCATAATGTGCTCAAATAGATGTTAGAAGCTGAGAAAGGAAATACCCTCCTGAGTCACATCAAAGGCTGGCTACAGAGATCATCCCATTCATATGCACCTGTTGTCTCCCCATGTCCAGGTTATAGAGAGTCAATCCATGCTAGAGCCTAGTCAGCCTATCTGCCTGCACCTGTCCAGTAAGATATAATGATCTGCAAGATCAAAAACACTGGATAATTCCAATAATACCAAAAGAACTGGCTGAACATGATCCAAGTAGTATTCCATATTCATTACTGCCACCAGAATACATTACTACTACTACTACTACTATTTAGCATTTCTATAGCGCTACAAGGCATACGCAGCACTGCACAAACATAGAAGAAAGACCCCAGATTTCTATAGAAAGCACTAAAAATTGTGTATTTGGGTATGTACCCAATTTGTGCATGTAATTTATTGAATTATTTATTTATTTATTTAACACATTTATACCCCACATTTTCCCACTTAGTTGCAGGCTCAATGTGGCTTACACAATACCGTAGGGCAGGCTCCGGTTTGGTAAAGTACAAATACACAATATAGTATTAGGCATATAAGAAACATAAATAAAAGCAACAACGAAATAAAGAGGGGGTGGTGATAAAAGACCAATACGGTCCATAGTTTTACTTTGTCGCAGGAAGTTAATTTGGGTCAGGGGGGTAGGCCTTCTTAAACAAGTTGGTTTTCAGTGACTTTACCTAGTCCAAACTCATATTTTCAAAGTTCACACTTTAAATCACATTTAGAAGCAGTGAATAAAGGATGGAAATTTCCATTTCCCTGAACTGGTCTTAAAAAAGCAACACTATCCGAGGCCTCAACGACAGACTCATAACACCCAGTCACCAAAGCATTCACTACTACCACTACTACTTAGCATTTCTATAGCGCTACCAGGGTTACGCAGCGCTGTACAAGTTTAAACATGGGGAAGGACAATCCCTGCTCAAGAGAGCTTACAATCTAAAGGTAACAAACTATGTAGTCAGTGTAGGTATCATGAATGGGGAAGGTGGTTAGGCGCCAAAAGCAAGGGAGAAGAGATGGGCTTTGAGTAAGGACTTGAAAATGGGCAGGGAGGGCGCATGGCGTATGGGCTCGGGAAGTCTGTTCCAGGCATAAGGTGATGCGAGGCAGAAGGGGCAGAGTCTGGAGTTAGCGGTGGTGGAGAAGGGTACAGATAGGAGTGATTTGTCCTGAGAGCGGAGGTTACGGGTGGGAACATAGGGGGAGAGGAGGGTAGAGAGGTAATGGGGGGCTGCAGATTGAGTGCACTTGAAGGTCGAGAAGCTTGAACTGTATACGGTAGCGGATCGGGAGCCAGTGAAACAACTCGAGGAGAGGGGTGATATGAGAGTATCGGTTCACGCGGTAGATAAGACGTGCGGCGGAATTTTGGACAGATTGAAGGGGGGATAGGTGGCTAAGCGGGAGACCAGCGAGGAGAAGGTTGCAATAGTCAAGACGAGAGGTAACGAGCGAGTGGATGAGGGTTCGGGTGGTCTGTTCAGAGAGGAATGGGCGAATTTTGCTAATATTATAGAGGAAGAAGCGACAGGTCTTAGCTGTCTGCTGGATAAGGGCAGAGAAGGAGAGGGAGGAGTCGAAAATGACTCCGAGATTGCAGGCTGAAGAGACGGGGAGGATGAGGGCGTTGTCAACAGAGACGGAGAGTGGGGGAAGAGGAGAGGAGGGTTTGGGTGGAAAGACAAGGAGCTCAGTCTTTGCCATGTTCAGTTTCACCCCTAGGTTATATCTTTTATTTATAAAATAAAGGTTTTCCATGTGTAGCTGCCTGATCAGTGTTTTCTTTTGTTTGTTTGTTTTGGGTTTTTTTTTTTTTTAGAAATTAAGACAGTGCTCAAGTCACAACTCTGTGTTAAATGGTGAGCCCTCCAGGAACAGAAACATATCTACTGTAAATGGAGATGTAAGACATCTGCAAGCCTGAATACTATTTAAGTTGCATATATACAGGTATAGATGGATTTATCTGTTCCTGGAGGGCTCACAATTAAAAAAAATAATAATTACACACAGCCACAGAAGGATTTGAACTTGGGTCCGCAGAGTCTTAATTCAATGCTCTAACCATTAGGCTATCCTTCTGCACTGCATGTACATCTGTACCACCATGTTATAAAATGGATGTTCCTATACTGTCAAACAGATGACCATGTCCCTTGTTTTCCCAGATCATAATTTAGACGTTTTAGTTTGTAAAATGGAAGCTCATGCTGGATATTTCCAGCACATGGACATCCTGTTCTAAAATACATGTGAGATGGGCATCCATTTGTGGTGTACTTACTTATGGCCTGATGCATAAAGCTTGCAACGGTTGCTTTACCTCTTCACAAATAAAGGCAAAGAAAAGAGCCAGTTGGAGCCAGTCAAAAGCAAACTTTATTTAGCATCTGATGCACAAAGGGGTTCTATGTGGCTTTAACCATTTACCATTGCAGCTAGCAATAATCCAGTGTAAATATATTACAATCAGCTCATTAGTATTAAAATGAGCATGCCATGCGATGCACAGAAAGGAGCGGTACCTTTAATGGGCAAAATTTTCTGTCAGGTCTGGAGCAGTCGTGTGAGGGCAACTTCTGGGAAGAGCACTCTACTTGTATTTTTCAATAGCAAAACCTGTCTGAAAGCGGAGAATAGTTTAGAGGGGTGGAGAAGCAAGTAGACAGCCAAGTGGCTGGGGAAAGCCCCTATGATGTCAGCTGGGGGGCTTTCAGCAAGGAGTAGATTTTTTTTCAATAGCAAAACAGTGTGGGAAAGCAGAGAACAGCTTAGAGGCCAGAAACAAGTGGACAACAAATCAGCTGGGGAAAGCCCTTATGAGGTCAGCTGGGGGGAGAAGAAACAAGCAGACAACCAATCGACTGGCGAAAGCAAAAAAAAATAGGTGCTAAGGACTATTTTTTTTTTTAATTTTTACTTTATTAACAATCTATAATTACAAGCACAAATACTTGAATAGGCAATACAGGCTATCCAACTAATTATTACATTAGTTCACATAATAATATGAAACATTAGAAGAAAAAATATTAGCCTTCTTTAGGCCACTAATAGTGGGGAGAGAGTCACGCTATCAGGAGATATATAGAAGAAGAATAATAACTAATAATGAATATAGCTTAGCACACTATAAGCCTGAACAAACATTATATTAGCAATCAAACTTGAAAAGATATCAAGCCTTTCCCAACTTTTTAAGATCAACAAAAGCTTTTAAATGTACTGGTTGAAAGAAAATGTATTTAAGCCCTAAGTACTTAATCACACATTTGCAAGGATAGTTTAAGTAAAAGAGAGCTCCTATTGCAAGTGTTTCTTTCCTTAGGGTCAAGAACGCTTTTCTTCTTTCTTGAGTTTGCCTGGTCACATCTGGATACATCCATATCTGTTTCCCATAGAATGGAGTCTTTGATTTTTGAAAGAAAAGCCTTTTTATAGCTTCTATATCTTGTTCAAAGACAAGTGAGACTATTAGAGTCTTCCTTTCAGAGTTTTCAGACATGGATGAGTCGAGAATCTCTGACAGATTTAAATTTAGATCTCTTTCATCAACTTGTTGAAGTTGTTGAGGCTCTTTATCCAAGTCTGCTTCTAGGATCTTTTTTGTAGGCGCATAAAAAATGCGATTAATTGGCGGTATATGATCAGGGGAATATCCCAGTATTTCTATGAGATATTTTTTAAAAGCATCTAGTGGTGTAATTCCAAACGTATAGGGAAAGTTCAAGAAACGTAAATTTAATCTGCGATTGAAGTTTTCTATTTGCTCAATTCTTCTATCAATCGAACTTTTATCCTTAATAGTCATAGTAGAAACATCTTGAAGTTTTTTCACCTCTACATTTATAGCTTTCATTTGATTAGTAGAGTCTATTTTAAAAGTCTCAAAAGATTTAGAAAGAGTTTCAATAGTACTCACAAAAGTCGTTATTTCCGCCATAGAGTTGGTCAGCTTGGCATCTAACTTTTGGAGAGCTTCCCATATGCTCTCCAAACTAACCGACTCCGATCTTGTTATTGAGGATTTTCTTTCAGCCCTTAGGCCCAAAGGCCTCGGACCTCCATCAGCTTGATTTTCCTCTGAACCTCTCATCCAGGAACATTTATTGCCGACTTGTGGTGCAATCATTCCTGGCGATGAAAAAAAGCTTTCGGGCGGAGGCGGTGGATTGCGCACTGGGGGAGATAAGGTGGTATCCAATCCCAAGTCACAGGGTTCTCCTCCTCCTGTAGCAGCGGGAGTCCCTCCGGATTCTCGATCAGGCTTCCTCATGGCGAACTTCTCAATGCTGGGCTGGGAAGGAGAAGAGGTTCTGTTCGCTGAGGCTCCAGCTTTGACCAGACCCTTCCGCTTAGTGTGAGGCATAATGGAGGAAAAATATTACACGCAGCTCAACTCGAGATGTTTCAGCCGCGAAGAGAGCGTGCCGCCATCTTGACTCTCCCCCCGCTAAGGGCTATTTTATAAAGCATGCACACCCTTTGTAGAATAGCACTGTGCTAGAACAGTGGGCTTTTTTAAGCCTGTAAAACTGCCTTAGTTAATTCTTTTTTTTTTGTTGTTTTGTTATTTTAATGAATTTTACAAGAAACACTTGTACAGAAAAGGAGTATTACCATACCATACAAGAAAATATTTTATAAAGAAAATCTATTAAATGATAATTACTGCTAAAGTCCACAATTATAGGCAAGGCACTATTCAAAAATTGGTTAACATAGGAAAAAATGAATAGAACATATTCCCACTTATCCTATCACGGAGTACATACTAATGGAGGAAGCACCAGAGAGTTTACGGCTGATTCTTGTCTGGAGTCCAGGAATTTTGCTAATTGATCACTCTCAAAGAAAACATATTTAATAGATTGAAATTTAACAACACATTTACAAGGAAAATAAAGCCAGAAAATTCCCCCCTGTGACAATACATGATCATGAAGTTTCAAAAAAGACTGACGTCTTTTCTGAGTTTGTCTAGCAATATCAGGAAATACTTTGACTTTGCAATTCAGAAAGACTTCATGTCTATGTTTAAAGAAAGTTTTCAAGATCCAGTCCCGATCCGGCTGTAGAACAAAGTCTATAATTAATGTAGCAGGTTATACTCCATAGTTCATCTTCAATTGTTTGTAATAAATTCAAATTTAGCTCCTCAAATGGGGTTTCCATAGATGGTATTATGCGCTCACTTGGTTTCTTAACATAGGGAGCCAAATAATAAATCCTTGCTACAGGTGGAAACAATTGTTCAGTAATTTTTAATACTTCAGAAAGATATCTTTTAAATGTTATTAAAGGAGCCACTGCTGGAACTTTAGGAAAATGTATAAATCTCAATGTTTTCATCCTTTGTAGATTTTCTAAAGTTTCTATTTTCCTATGTAAATATACATTTTCTTTTATTAAAGTTATTTGACTCTCTTTAATTTGATTTGTTTCAAGTATAATTGTTTGTTCAAAAGTTTTAGTTTGTTCCAACTGTTTTTCCAGGTCTGCTATTTTAGCTTGATTTGATTGAGTAACTTTAACTATTAGAGATAATTTCCGGGTTAAAGAATCTTCTAAACATTCCAAAGCATCCCAAATTTTTTCTAGGGTTATTTTCTCCTTTTTTTTAGGAAATAATTTCAATGTTGCCTCTTCCTGAGCTCCTTTCTTAGAGCCAGTCTTGCTCTCCTGTGATTCAACTCCTGCTCCTTTGGTATTCTCAGCAGTAACCACCAGCACTGCTGCACTCGGCGTTCTGCTAGTAGAGTCTGCCCCTGCTCCCAGATCAGACATCTCCTCATCGGGTCTAGTCAATCCAGGGCTCTGGTCTGCCAGCATTGCCGGCATCGAAGGAGAACTCCGTTCCTCTGGGCTCAGAGTGGTCTCTCCCTCAGGCAGATAGGTCGGTTCTCCTCTCATCAATCCCTCCTGCAGCAGGGTTGTTGCCCAGTCAATTCTACTCTGGGAACAGTGAAACGGTCCATCGGTCCAATTCCTGTCTTGCAGAGGGAGCAGGGTAAGCCCTCTGTTTGCCCCTTCTCTTGGGCATGGAAATGTATTTTTTTAAGGAAAAAATACAGCAAGAGGGAGTTGAGTGAGGAGCTGTTTCACACACGTCCTATTCAGACGCCATCTTGCCCCCTGGTCCTGCCTTAATTAATTCTTGAGGTGTATTTCTCTAGTTTAGCCAGCAGGTGGTGCAAGTTTATGCTTAAAGATGAAGAAAAGTAAATGAGCCCTCTTTAGTTTCACTCAGTAAGGAACTGACCTACAGTACTACGAGCAGTATACTTTTAAAACATGTTGTTCTGAGCTATGATTGGCCCAGGACCTTATTTTCATTTGGATTTTACTGACCTTTTCCCCAGTCTTAGCCCAGGAGAAGAGAGAGACAGATCTCTTTGCTGAGGCCCTGTGATCAGTTATATTTGATAATGTGTGAGCAGCATATTTTCTGATCTCCCCAGACAATTTCTAGAAAGTAAACAAATGTGAGGAGTAGCCTAGTGGTTAGTGCAGTAGACATTGATCCTGGGGAACTGGGTTCAATTTCCACTGCAGCTCCTTGTGACTCTGGGCAAGTCACTTAATCCTCCATTGCCCTAGGTACAAATAAGTGCCTGTATATACTATATAAACCACTTTGAATGTAGTTGCAAAAACCACAGAAAGGTAGTATATCAAGTCCCATTTCTCTTTTAGATAGTGTTATAATTGATCCATATTTCAGTTATTTGTTGATTGCATTTTTTTCTGTTCATTGTTCAATATATTTAAGACAATAAGCAATTTTCAGTTTATTGCCTCTGCTGTCTGGACTGACAAAGAATCCTGGTGGTTTGTGTGTTGGGTCTATGAGTGCTTTCTGGGAACTGTGAGTCCACTGGGAGTGTGGCCTCCAGTAACCTAGAAATCACTGGGGATAATTTGAGAGCGGGAGACTCACCTAGAGGCAGTTGTGACCCAGTCGGTGGGAGGAGGATGCTAGTTTAGAGCACAAGTGGCAGGTGCAGGCGGACCTGAGCTGTGCTGGGGATAGACCCTCTAAGTGGCCGCTGGGTAACCCCAGGCAGGCAGCTAGGCATTTTGTGACAAGCATATATCACCGATTCCCACAACTAACTTTAGGCGCTAGATTTACACCTGCTGAGACCTGGTATAAATGCCGGTGCCCAAGTTAGGTGCACTGAGGCAGTATTCTATAGCTACATGCACAACTTTTCAGAACGCCCATGACATGCCTATGGCCATACCCCCTTTTCTGTAATGCAGTAGTTGAGTTAGGCACCATGCCTTATAGATCAGAGTGCAGCAAGATGCACACACAACTCCTAATGGGTGCCTAAGGGCTTATTACTCAATTAGTTTTCACGTGCATTTCGGGATATCTAGAATCTGGGGGATTATGGCTTAGTAAGCTACTAACAATATCAACAGAATACATAATAAAACACCTTAATAGACAGCATAGGGTGTAAACAGAGGTGTAATGTGTCAGATAAGCATATTACATACTATTATATGAGGATGTGTACAACTTACAGTATTCTGAAATTTACGTGCATAGGACTAGATTCTAAAACATTAGCACCAAAATGAAATTTGCCTAAATGCATTCTATAAAGTACGCCTTAATTTAAGTGTACTTTGTAGAATAAGCCTAAATTTCTGTGCAGTATATAGAATATGGCGAGCAGCCATGACAGTGCCTAACTCTAGGTGTGGCCATTTATACCAAGTAAAACTTGGTGTAAATGGCCACGCCTCAGATAAGCGCAGAGCAGGTGTATTCTGTGCATAGTTTTCCAGAATGCCCATGACCTGCCCAGTCCACTCCCATAACCATGTCCATCTTTCAGTACTGCATTAGAATTTACACACACTACTTTGCAGAATACGCTTATGACTAGATTCTATATATGGTGCATGAAAAATCTGCTCAGAAAACAAAAACATGCTAGATGTATTCTGTAAAGTATGCCTAAATTTGATAGAATATGCAAGCCCTTTGGCCGTGGGAGGAGCCAGCATTCATAGTGCACTGGTCCCCCTCACATGCCAGGACACCAACCGGGCACCCTAGGGGGCACTGCAGTTACTTCAGAAATTGCTCCCAGGAACATAGCTCCCTTACCTTGTGTGCTGAGCCCCCCAAAACCCACTACCCACAACTGTACACCACTACCATAGCCCTTACGGGTTAAGGGGGCACCTAGATGTGGGTACAGTGGGTTTGTGGTGGGTTTTGGAGGGCTTACATTTACCACCACAAGTGTAACAGGTGGGGGAATGGGCCTGGGTCCACCTGCCTGAAGTGCACTGCACCCACTAAAACTGCTCCAGGAACCTGCATACTGCTGTGATGAACCTAAGTATGACATTTGAGGCTGGATAGAGGCTGGCACAAAATATTTTTAAAGATTTGTTTGAGGGTGGGAGGGGTTTAGTGACCACTGGGGGAGTAAGGGGAGGTCATTCCCGATTCTCTCCAGTGGTCATCTGGTCAATTCGGGCACCTTTTTGAGCCTTGGTCGTAAGAAAAACAGGACCAGGTAAAGTCGTCCAAGTGCTCGTCAGGGACGTCCTTTTTTCCCATTATGGGTTGAGGACATCCATGTGTTAGGCATGCCCAAGTCCCGGCTTCGCTACACCTTCGACACGCCCCCGTGAACTTTGGTCATCCCTGCGACAGAAAGCAGTTGGGGCGTCCAAAATCGGCTTTCGATTATACCGATTTGGACAACACTGTGAGCAGGACACTCATCTTCTGATTTGTGTCAAAAGATTGGTGTCCTTCTCTTTCGAAAATAAGCCTGCAAGTCAACTTCATGCTTTCTAATATAATTTTTTAACAGCATTTTCTCAGTTATTACCCAAATGTGAACACAATTATAATGTTAATTAATAAGTTTTGGATATTACTGAATTTTATTATTTTGAATCACTGTATTTCCAGTTTTGGCACAGTATACATCATCACAAGGACAAAATACAAGAAAACCAGTGGATTACATTAGGGGCTTATTGCCCATTTAGTTATATTTAATCAAATGGGAGATCTTCATGATAGAAAATATTTATTTTTATTATTTTCACTTAGGAAAACCACTTGTCCCTGAAACATGCTCACAACAGAATAATCCATTTGTACAAAAGAGATGAGGTGAAGATGTGATTCCATGTGCCCCAATGAAAGGCTTCCCAAGGCAGATTACAACAACAATTGAGATGAACCCATCAGTAAACAGTAAACAGGATATCATCACTGAAATTTGGCCATGCAGAAGCTGTTTTCGTGATATTCAGTTTTTATGTCATGACATTTATAACTACATATGAGAAGCTTTCAAATAAATGAAAAAGCTGTCGAATAAGTAAAAAAAAATCTTTTGTCCTCCATTTTTTAAGGCAATGCCTATTCAACTGGAACAGCTTTTGACTTTTTATAGATGGACCACACAGATAATTCAAGGGGGGAGGGGGGAGGGGACCCTCCCCCCTGCTCTTTAATGGCTGACGGGCTATTTTCAGTGCTCACTCGAAAAAGATTTTGCATGCAGCAGGTCACTCCTTAGAGGGAACACTGGTCGGCACTGATATTCAGTACTAATGCTGAATATCCAATTTGAGGTTATCCATGGTGGATGGTGATATATTTAACTACTGACTGTCATGGTTAAATATTGGGCCCACCATTGTTCTTGCAGAATCAGAGGAAGCATTCCTTGGAAAAATACGTAGAGGCTTTCCATGGTTAGGCAGTGCTGATGGAGAAGATCTTTAGTTCAACTGCTGTTGTGTATTTTCTTAATGTGAAAAAAAACCCAGTGTGGACTTATTACACTAAAACAAGGCTGCAATGTCTTCAGATGTCTTTAGTGTCATTATTAGGCTCCTTGCTAGTCAATACTAAAAAGTATTCATTAGGTACCAATGACAGAAATGGTATTATGTTATAGATTTTTTTATTATTATTATTGTTAGCTTGAATCTGTGCTTCCTTTGAAAGGCAATAATGGCTAGCAGATAAATGAAGAGTCAATGAGCATCTTATTGCAATGTGGTCATCATTAGAATAGATTGCAGCTCCACATTACAAGTTAATAGCAGCAGAATTTGCATCTGGCTATTTGTGCAGGCTTATGGTGAATTTTTCTTAATCAAAAATTTCTTCTACTTAAGAGTCAAAAAACAAATTAAATCTCTTTCATAGTAAAAAGATGCTAAGCTGTTATTGTTCCCATCTTCTGATCATTTCCCCTCATTTCATAGGTTTCATATATTTTTTTTCTGGAAAAAAGATTATTTTCATATTGAATCTATTATTTTTTGCCTTTAAGAATAAATGAACAATATAGTCCTAGAAAGCAGTAATATTTATGATAGTAATTAGAAACTACTGGCACACTACTAATAAACATGATGGGTTGGGTAGGGCATGCAACCTTTGGTCTTCATTAAAGACATTTTATTAATCAATTAGGTGACCTGGTGTCCAATGTTATTAGAAACATGTCAAAGCAATAAAACACCAAGCTGTATTATTCCTGCTACAACTATCATGACATTTTTGCTCTAGTAGCTACAGTGATCCTATTTTCTTATAAGAGATTTCTTCCTTGGGAGATGAAACTCTAAATGAAAATGTCAAACAACGGTGTTGCACTCAGTGAGAATACAATTCACATGCTTTACTTTGCCCAACAAAACAATATGGTTTCAAGTTTTTTAAGGGCCCTTTTACGAAGGTGTGTTGCATGCAGTGTGCACCAAAACAAGACTAAGGTCAGACTACCGCGCCCCCTGTCGGTAATTTCAGGTTTGCTGCATGTCCGTGCTGCTGGGAAATATTATTTATTTCCTCCTGCATGCACCGTTTCTGATGGTAATAGGCAGTTGGCATGCACCAAATGGTCACCGTGCATGTAGCATGTGAGCCCTTACCGCTAGATCAATGGGTGGCATTAAGGACTCAGGCCGATTTTAGACGCACGCTGGTTTCATTTTTACCGCATGCCTTTTTCTCATCCCATTTTTTTAAAAAGCCCTTTTTTCAGGTGCGTAAAAACTGGACTGGCACACGCCAAAAACACCTGCCCACACTACCACAGGCCACTTTTTACCATGGCTTAGTAAAATGATCCCTTAGTGACTCTGAGTCAGACGTACCAAAAGACCTTTCTCTATTTTGCAACTGACTATACTATGGTAAATTACCTAAGTTACTAAAGGTATATTTGCTGTAATTAACCTCATTGAGTGGCCCTTTTACTAAGCTGCAGTAAAAAGGGCCCTGTGCTAGTGGCAGGGACATTTTTTGCCATGCGCTGCCCTTTTTACCGCAGTGGGTAAAAAGACTGAAAAAAACCATGGCCACGTGGTAAGATTGCTCTTATTGCATGGCCATGCGGGGTGGAACACTTACAGTTACTCATTGAGATGGCAGTAAGGGCTCCTATACTAACTTGGAGGTAACCAGGTAGCATGTGGTGCTGCCCAGTTACCCCCGGGTAAAGCCCTGCAGAAATATTTTTTCATATTTCTGCTAGCGCCGGAAATCCTGTGCGCTGAGGGTGGAACTACTGCCGGCACCCACGTTGGGCCGGTGGTAGCTCCAGCCTGTGGTGGGCTTACCACCGCTTAGAATAAGGGCCTCTAAGGCTAGTTTTATAAGGCAGTCTATAAAAATTATATAAATCAAATTAAATTAATTTATAAAACAAAGCATGCTTTAAAATCGGGAGAGGAGGGAAAGGTTCTGCTTTCTATTTAGGAAGACTGGGGTGAGAAGGTTCGGGGCAATTCTAAAACTTAGTGCCAAAATGTAGGCGCCACAATGGGATGCACTTAGCCCCAGATTCTATATACTACTACTACTATTTAACATTTCTATAGTGCTACAAGGCATACACAGCGCTGTACACCATACACAAAAAAGACAATTCCTGCTCAAAGAGCTTACAATCTAGATAAGACAGGTAAACAGACAGAACAATTAAGGGTAAGTTAATAAAGAGGTGAGGATAAAGGACAGGGCAAGTGAGTAGAGGTTAGGAGTCAACAGCAGTGGTAAAGAGGTGGGCTTTAAGTTTGGACTTGAAGCCGGCCAAAGGCGCACAGGCTCTGGAAGTCTATTCCAGGCGTGAGGTGCAGCAAGACAAAAGGAACGGAGTCTAGAATTAGCAGTAGAGGAGAAGGGGACGGATAAGAGAGATTTATGTACAGAACGTAGTACCCGAGGGAGGGCGTAGGGAGAGACGAGAGTGGAGAGGTACTGGGGAGCAGCAGAGTGAATACACTTATAGGTCAATAAGAGAAGCTTAAACTGAATACGGAAATGGATAGGGAGCCAGTGAAGTGACTTAAGGAGGGGGCTAATGTGTGCATAGCTACTTTGGTGGAAAATGAGTCACGCAGCGGAGTTTTGGACTGATTGAAGAGGAGAGAGATGGCTGAGAGGGAGGCCGGTGAGAAGCAGGTTACAATAATCAAGACGAGAGGTGATAAGAGTGTGGATAAGAGTTCTGGCAGAATGCTCAGAGATGAAGGGACGGATTTTGCTAATATTATAGAAAAAGAAACGACAGATTTTGGCAATCTGTTGAATATGAGCAGAGAAGGAGAGAGAGGAGTCAAATATGACCCCAAGGTTTCGAGCTGATGAGACAGGGAGAATGAGAGTACCATCCACAGGAATAGAGAAAAATCCAAGCATATTCTGCAACAACGTGTGTAACTTAATTAGCTTAACAAGCCAATCAGCATTGATAACAAGTCTTAACAAGCAATAATGAGCAGTAATTGGCAATAATTAGAATTTACACACATAACTTGCTAAGCATATTCTGTAATGCTCTGCGCCTAAAATCTAATGCACTTAGCCAAAAAGGGTGGGTAAATGGGCATTTCATGGGCATTACAAAATTTACATACATAGTATTAGAATATGGCCCGATAAGCCTAAATCTACGCGCTGCGATTTATGTCACATTTTCATTGGTGTAAATGGAGGTGTGCAGTTTTAGGCGCTAGGATATCAATTAAGCATAGTCTAGGCAACCCTTATAGAATATGCTCAGGCAGAAATATTTACTGTAAGATTTTCTAGGCACCATATATAGAATCTGGCCCTTGATTCCAATTCTATAATGCTTTCAAGGTGCACCTAAACCATGACGTGCAGGATGTCAGATGCACAAAAGCCCTGCAGAGTACAGCGAAGATCAGTTGAGGAGCGCGTCTGTGCGGGCCACGCATGCCGGATTCAGAAGACAGCACTTCTGCTGGCGGGGGTTCGAGTGGAAGGGGCCTGGTGGTGGTGGCGGGTGGGACTGCGGCACTGGGCCCCCCCTGGAGGCCCAGGCCCCGGGAATTTTGTCCTCCCTGTCCCCCCCTCTCGGTGGCCCTGCCTAGGGCTGCTGTTCTTCTCCCAACCAGCAGCAGCGGTGGGGAAATCAAGAAGTAAAAGGTGCGAAGTCACAGTGCTCAGATGCACACTGTCATCTCTGCCAATACCCTGCCCTTCTGACATCGACTTCCTGTTCTGGGGCAGGGGATCGGCAGAGACAACAGTGCGTGTTCTAGGAGCGCAGCCCCGTGCCTGCTTCTCCTTGCTATGCCCACGGTGCTGCTGCTCATTGAAAAAGCAGGTGTGGCCACGGGTGAGAGGCGGGAGATGGGGGAGATGAGTGGGGAAGGGGGGGAAAAAAGGTGCCGGTATGTCTTACTGGTGTGTACCGGCACAAAAAAAAGCACTGCTTTTACTGTAGCTTGGTAAAAGGAGCCCTAAGTGCGCAGCAATGTAGATGTGCAAACTGATTAGCACAGAAACACCCACTCTTCACCCTCAGACATGCCCCCTCGCTGATAAAAGTTTTTTAAATATTTTTTTAGCACATGGTTTATGTGTACACATTCGGAAATTACCATGGGATGCCTCAGTGCATCCCACACTAAGCCCTTTTAAGCTGCACAAGTACAAGCTAGTGTTTACCGCAACTTTGTGAAAAGACCCCTAAGTGTTTTGATCTGCATTTATTGTTAAACAAATGCACTAATAATTAAGGGACCCTTTTATTAAGCTGTGGGAAAAAGTGGCCTGCGCTAGTTTGGATGCGTAAAATTAGCACGCGCTGGGCCATTTTTTACTGCGGTGGGTAAAAAGGCCTTTTTTTATTGGGATAATAAATGGCCATGCACTAATATTAGACGTAGCACATGGCTATTTACTGCATGAGCCCTTAATGCCACCTATTTACTTGGCAGTAAGGACTCACGCTACTCCTGTGGTAATCAGTACGCGCCAATGTTGCTGCACTGCCGATTACAGCTGGGAATGCCCCCCCCCCATGTAGAAAATAGAAGTTAGCGTGGGAAACAGCGCACGCTAACTGAAATTACCACAGGGCACCCACACTACCCTGGTGGTAGTGTCGATTTAACGCACGCTACCCTGCTTTAGCCCTATCACGGCTTAGTAAAAGGACTCGTAAGCCCTTAAATCTAGCTAGTACTAAAAAATATGCATTTTTGTAACACTTGTGAAGTACAAGTGAATTTCACTTTAAGCCTTTTTCAAGACATACTTGTGTTCTGCACATAAAGAAAAGCTAAAGGAACAGAAATATTGCCTCAATAAATAAAAGAATCAGTATATTGCAGTTCAAGTATAAAATCTTTGCTAGACAATTTTCCATTGAGAATCCAAGTTGTATTGAATCTTCTATTTCCAACTCTTAAGTCAATTTGCAGGAGGTGGTGTGTAAAAGCATTTTAGTAAGGGAGAGCAGCCATCTCAATGCATCAAAGTTAAGCGAGAGCGAGGTTAGCACTCCGTGAAAATCACATAAACATTCCACATATGAAATATTATTCATCAGGGCAAAACTCTCCAAGGGTTTCCAAGATGACAATGGTGTCATGAAACCTTTTCTTGAAAGAAGGGAGAAATATATTCCACCAGTAAAATTGATTCTGTAGTAATGTATCAGGCAAGGGCAACGAGATAAGGAAGGAACATAATTGAGAGGCGAATTAGCAAACCTTAAATATCTGACACTGCAATATCATTACCCATAAAGTTGCCCTTTCTACACCTTTTTTTCCCCAAAGACCAGCATCCCATGTCTGTTACGCTGGAGACCTGGTGCTTTCCAACAGCTAAATCAACCAGGTCTCACATGAGTAATGCTGAGTGGTGTGGTTGACTGATTTCATGAAAAAGTAATCATGTATTCATCAATGAGATCAAACACTTCCCAAGTAATTATTATCAAAACCAATCTGGTAAGACTCAGAGAAGTGGCATGACTGATCTAATCATATGTGCAGGAAAAAAATGTTTGTCTACCTTTTGCAAACCTGGGGTGCTGCTATGAAGACTAGAGCTGCAATTGTGTTTTATATTTTCATAAGATAAAAAAAATAATAACGTGGAACACTATGATCAATTGTTCCACTCAATCATAACAATTTTAGATTTGCAGGTTATTTACTAATTCACTTTTCATATATGAATTTCATTTTTAGTATACAGCAAAGAAAATCTTAACTAACAACGAAAAAGTAAATAATGTATAAAAAATAATTGAAGCAGACATTCATCTGAGCTGGAATTCTATATGGGGAAAAGAGCTCTACTTAACAGAATCCTGATAAATATGTAGTTCTAAGAACCCTGTTCCACAATACATAGCTGACCAGGAGATCTAAATTTTCCAAATGGATTTATTCATGTATGCTTTAAAGACCTTTAAATTTATAGATATAAGTTTCAGTGGCAATGGTCAGCATTTTAAATTTAATGACAGCTCTGGAAGTGAATTTAATATATATACTCAGTGCCACTACACATATGTATGAAGGGCAGTTCTTTAATCTAGGCACCCACATTTGAATGCCCTTTTCACATGTAAATGTGTAGAATACTAGCATTTACACATTTAGGACTAGACTCAGTAAATGTTGCTCAAATTTGGATGCCAAAAATATGTAAATCCTCATGCCTAAATTAGGCGCAGATCCTCCAAATTCTATAATAGTTGTGCATCAATAATGAATGCCCCTCCCATGACCACAACCCTTTTAGTTGCACATGAAACATTTGTGAGCGTATCTTTATAGAACAGCACCTAGCTATAATTGCTTGCACACAATTATTGGCACTAATAGGCTCATTATTCATTTAAATTGCATGCACCAATTGGATGCATACCCTTATACATGTAATTTTGAGCACCAGAGAATTTGGGGATTATTGTGCATTACCCACGAAAGTTCTAGCAGTGTGCCAATGCGCTGTTCTCCAAAGGCATGCCTAACTTACACAGCATGTAAATGAAAGGGTGCATACATAGGGGCATGGGTGGGATTCCCATCTACTCAGGTATCAGACACAATACTCTAAGTTAAATGCCTATGAAATGAAGAGGAAAACACTATACCTATTCTGTTGTGGTTCTGGTAACTTCCTCCTTTTCCATTCAAATTACTATGGATTCCTTTGTGGTATGCCAAATAGCTACTGGGGATGTTCTGCTTGGAGTTGCCAGGGGAGAATCAGTGCCTACAGTGCTTATGGAAAACAGCATATTGCTGAACCCTGATAAATGAGTACTGCCAGAGAATCCAGACAGCATCTGGGTGAGTTGCACCAAGGAGGAAATATTTTTTCACTTGACGAATAGTGAAAAACAGCGGTTAGTATATCTGGGTTTAAAAAAGGTTTGGACAACTTCCTGGAGGAAAAGTCCATAGCCTGCTATTGAGATGTACATGGGAAGCCACTGCTTGCCCTGGGATTGGCAGTATGGAATATTGCTAATATTTGGGTTTCTGCCAGGCACTGGCAACCTAGATTAGCCACTGTTGGAAACAGGATACAGGGCTAGATGGACCACTGGCCTGACCCAGTATGGCTATTCTATGTTTTTATTGATTCGGCATGGAATGATGTGTGAAGCCCAATAGGGCTGGAAGCAATGTTGCAGGAATTCAGACAGTGTCTGGTGGTACTGGCCTGTTGCTGGTACTCCATCTCTTTCTGGACCTGATAGAAATTGAGTTTTACCCGGTAAGACCAGTGGTTTTTACTCTTGAAGAGATTTGGAAAGTGGTGGTTGCCCTTGCTCAGAATTTGGCCATGTAATTGTCACAGAGCTCTGGGAAGATCTTTACTCTGAAGCAAATGGTGGAAAAACAAGAGGCTCAGTTAGCAGTGTTGCAGACTTGTGTGGTAAATTGTGTGGTAAATGTAGATTCTACATGTTTCAAGAGTCTTATATTTACCACCATTTAAAAATAAATTGGTGGAGGATGAACATGTTAATTTCTTCATGATTTCACAGGATAGTTTAACTATTACAGGAGTCAATATTCAAAGTGATTTATCCGGCCAGATTAGTGCCACTGAGTATCAGCATTAACCGCTAAAGCTGTAGCTGGCTATTTTGTGGGTGATTCGGGAATGAAGTCGACACTTACATGTTTAAGTGCCAACATTCAGAACTTAACTGCCCAAGTTAACTGGATAAATCAGACTGCATAAAACGTAATCTTATCTTTATCCAGTTTTATTTAGGCATTAAGGGACAGATTCTATATATGGCGCCAAAAAACTCAGCACCAAAAAACACCGCACTTAGGGGTATTCTGTGGCTTAGTAAAGGGAAATCTGTCCCCCCCCCCCCAACCCTCTCCCCAGAAGACTCTGGTTTAAAGCTAATTCTGACACTTCTAGCCCTAACAAGCATATGTGACTTGCTGGGCAAAAATGTACCAAAAGTGGGATTACAAACAATAGAGATAAGGGCTATGGGTCAAATTCTATAAATGGTGCCTTATAAACCGGCACCAAAAAACCATGCGCTTAGTGCAGTTCTATAAACTACACCTAAACTTATGTGTAGTTTATAGAATATGCTCACACGCATCCATTTAGGCCACTTAAATCTAGGTCTAAATACCTGTGCCTAATTTAGGTGCAGATTAGGTGTATTCCATAATAGTGCACATAGTTATTTTTAAAACCTGCCCATTCCATGCCCATGGCCACGCCCCTTTTCAGCTGTGCACAGTGGCGTTCCTAGCCTGGATGACACCCGGGGCGGATCGCCGATGCGCCCCCCCCCCGGGTGCAGCACCCCCCTGCGAAATGACACCCCCCTCGGGTGCACGCCGCTGGGGGGGGGTGCCGCAGCGCGTGCCTGTCGGCTCTGAGTTCGCTAACTTTGCTCGTTCGCTGCAGCTCCTTCTGCCCCAGAACAGGAAGTAACCTCGGGGCAGAGGGAGCTGCAGCGAACGAGCGAAGTTAGCAAACTCAGAGCCGACAGGCACACGCCACGGCACCCCCCCCCAGCGGTGTGCACCCGGGGCGGACCGCCCCCACCGCCCCCCCTTGGTACGCCACTGGCTGTGCACATTACAATTTATACACAACACGTTGTGCGTGTAAATTCTAATAAAAGTCAATTAGTGCTGCTAATTGGTTGTTAAGTACCAATTATTGGCGCTGATAGGCATGTGAATCAATTAAGTTGTGCGTGCAAATTAGCACGCATAGCTTAAGGCGCCCTTTATAGAATTTGGGGGTATAAGTCTGTAGGGGCATATTTCATTTTTGAGTTTAGGGTCAGTAGCATGTGACTAAGCAAATGTTTTCACAACTTTGATGTTTTTCATGTTCTACAGCCTAAAGTGGGATATGTGATTTCTGGGGTTAATTAGGTTTTTACTGATAAACTCTTCTCATTTTTAAAAGACATAGTTAGTCCATACCTGAGGCTGACATTTTGCAGGATTATGCAGTGGATATCCTTCTATCTTGTGGTATAAATAAGTCACACACCCCACTTTTGGTACCTTTACGCTTAGCGGGTCACATATAATAAATTGTACCCATTTAAACTTCCAAAAAAATATAAGAATAACAGGTAGGGATGTGCATCTGTTTGAAACAACATTGGAAATGTCAACAGCATCTCCTATTTCATTTCATGCTGTTTTAAAAGTGAAATGATAGCTTGCTGTGTTTTTGTTGTTCACTCTAATTTTTTTTTGAGTGTGTTATCAAAGAATAGTGGGGCCCTTTTACTAAGCTGCGCCTACCTGGGCCACAGTGAAGGGGGATTGCTGCTGCCTAGGACCACTGGGCACTGATATAGACCCGCCAGAGTAAGCCCTGGGTAGGGATGGGGGTGAGGGAAGAGTTCACCAGCAGGAGGATGGGGTTTTCAAAGCAAAGTTGGAGTTTTTGTGTCAAGGGGATGGGTTATAGCTACGTCATGCAAGGTTCCACGTTAGGAGTTACGGACCAAGAAAGGGATCTGGGTGTCGTCGTCGATAATATGCTGAAACCTTCTGCTCAGTGTGCTGCTGCGACTAGGAAAGCGAATAGAATGTTGGGTATTATTAGGAAAGGTATGGAAAACAGGTGTGAGGATGTTATAATGCCATTGATTCGCTCCATGGTGCGACCGCACCTTGAGTATTGTGTTCAATTCTGGTCGCCGCATCTCAAGAAAGATATAGTAGAATTAGAAAAGGTGCAGCGAAGGGCGACTAAAATGATAGCGGGGATGGGACGACTTCCCTATGAAGAAAGATTAAGGAGGCTAGGGCTATTCAGCTTGGAGAAGAGACGTCTGAGGGGAGACATGATAGAGGTATATAAAATAATAAGTGGAGTGGAACAGGTGGATGTGAAGCGCCTGTTCACGCTTTCCAAAAATACTAGGACTAGGGGGCATGCGATGAAACTACAGTGTAGTAAATTTAAAACAAATTGGAGAAAATTTTTCTTCACCCAACGTATAATTAAACTCTGGAATTCATTGCCGGAGAAAGGGGTGAAGGCGGTTAGCTTAGCAGAGTTTAAAAAGGGGTTGAACGGTTTCCTAAAGGTCAAGTCCATAAACCGCTACTAATTGACTTGGGAAACATCCACAATTCCAGGAATAACATGTATAGAATGTTTGTACATTTGGGAAGCTTGCCAGGTGTCCTTGGCCTGGATTGGCCGCTGTCGGGGACAGGATGCTGGGCTCGATGAACCCTTAGTCTTTTCCCAGTATGGCATTACTTATGTACTTATGTTATTGAGGGGAAGGACATGGTTTGGATTTGGGTTGCTGGGGGTAGTTCAACTTTGGATTGGGTGTGTCAGAAGAAGTTCAACTCTATATCAGGATTCTGGTGATGGGGTGGGGGGCTCAAACTTTGGATTAGGAGGTGCAGGGTAGGGATCGGGTGCTACTGGGGGAGATGGATACCGAACCACCATGCAAGGACTGTTTATTTATTTATTTACAGCTGGCTCTGTACTATTACATGCAGAAGCAGTTAGCATGGTTACTTCTATGCTATCTGCAACTAGTGATGTAACCTGGTAACATAGATGATGACAGATAAAGATTGTATGGTCCATCCAGTCTGTCCAAACAACATAAACCTATAGCATAAGGCATGATGAGATACTACATATTCAAACTTGATCATGATTTGCTCTTGTTTTTTCAGGGCCTAGACTGTAGACGCCTGTCCCGCACTGGCCTTGTTCTCCAAAAGCGGAAGCCATAGGAGTCGACTTTTAAAACTCTTGTGGATGCTAAATCCAACATAAATCACCTCTCCCTGGACATAGTCAAAGGCGTTGTTCAATATTGAGGGTCCTAATGCACCCACAGAGCTGGCTCCTATGACTGAAGCTGTCATCGAAGCCCCATGCCAGCCCATCCAAATCTGTCCAGCTAGGATCAGGACACAGACCATAGAAGTCTGTCCGTTACTGGCTTTGCTTCCCAATTACTGAAGTTGCCATCTAAACACTGCTAAGTTTTGTTGGTTCCATTCTTTCCATGCAGAATTCTTTAGTGTTTATTCAAAACATTTTTAAGTTCCATTACTGTTTTCATCGTCACCACCTTTTGCGACAAGGCATTCCAAATATCTACCAATCTGTCCGTGAAAAAGTACTTCCTGACATTATTCCTGATTTGGCCCTGCTGAAACATCAATTCATGTCCTCTAGTTCTACCATTTTCCTGTCTCTGGAAAAAGTTTGTTTGTAGATTAATACCTTTCTTATATTTGAATGTCTGTATCATATCTCCCCTGTCTCTCCTTTACTCGAGTAGTTAGCGTATCTGGGTTTAAAAAAGGTTTTGACAAATTCCTGGAGGAAAAGTCCATAGTCTGCTATTGAGACAGACATGGGGAATCAACTGCTTGACCCAGGATTGGTAGTATGGAAATGTTACTGCTAATTGGGTTTCTGCTAGGTACTTGTGACCCGGCTTGGCCACTTGTTGGAAAGCAGGATACTGGGCTAGATGGACCATTTGTCTGACCTTGTATGGCTACTCTTATGTTCTTATGTTATGTTCTATAACAACACATGTAAATGTAAGGAATGCCCCTCTTCTGCCCATGGCTCTCCCATTTCCATGCCCCCTTTTTCAATTCATGCATAACATTTAGGCACAGATTCTGCGCCTAAATTTACATGCATATATTCCAATTAAATCTAATTAATGCCAATATCGCTTGTTAAAAAGCTAATTATTGTCACTAATTAGCTCTTTAATTAAAATTGTGCATGCAAATTGGGTGTAGTCCCAAATTTGTGCACACAATTTTTGGGTGACTTTTATAGAATTAGAAGTTAAGGTCACATGAGCGAGGGCAAAGCATGGAGTGCTCATAAAATACAAATGGAGGGCAGTGCAATGTCAAAAGGAAAGGCTTTATTTTGTACAAAAAGGGAAATAAACAGGCCTGTTCTCACACAGGCTTTTCACTCACAATAAAGACTCTTAAACATAATCTTGGAACCTTGTACTTGACAAGTTCCACATTTCAGTAAAGACTACTTTTCCCTCTGTTCAGGGTCCCTGCACCTTGTCCTAGACACAGGCTTCACAGGGTAAATATACAGTCACTTCTTCTTAATTTAGACTCTTGTAGTCTTCTCTCTTATGCACTCCACAGGGTTAGTTAACATTCACTCTCTTGGCTCTGAGGTTCAAGGAAACTTCTCCTACCTCACTGAAGCTTGACCTGCTGGCAATTACAGGATTCTGGGACTCTTCTGCACTCAGATTCCCACTCTCTTTCTCTCTCTCTCTCTTGGAAACATCTGTATTGGGACCTCTCTCTCTCTCTCTCTCTCACTGACTCAGGGCATTTAACACCCTCCTGGCCTGAGCCCCGCCCCTCTGACAGCCTGGATCTCAGCAACTAGAGATACCTGCTAAAAGGTGGCTGAACTATAACCTCAGTAAGACTATTTCTAGGGATGCCTGCTACTATGTCACTCATTCCCTCACTGGGGGTTTATGAGAAATGAAACAAAACACAAAATTTGCAATGCATATCTCTTATAAAATACTATACATTTCCTATTTACATTCTTCACAATGACGCGTACACATTTCAGAGCAGTTATTTTATGCAATTTACTCTAGTGACTGAGGAGGAAAGTAATATTTAATTATTGAGGCAGGAAAAAAATAACTCAGTGAAAGGGGAATCACATAGCTTAACAACATTCTTAATTACCAAATAAAAACAGCAATGTCTATGAGATCTATTAGTGTTACCTTACCTGGGATTTGTTAATTGGCATAATTACAAGTAAAAAAAATATGGTGCTTTTCATTCTAAATCCAGATAAGGAAAGATAGAACCATAATATGAATAACATTCTTCAGATAAATCCTTGCAGCAGTAATATCTATAAAGCAATTTTCAGTGTCCACTTTTTAATGTGTTGAATAAATAATGCATAAATCAGAGAGGCATAGCCATGATTTCAATAATCAAATCTGAAATTGATATTGACATATAAAACAGTTCTTCGAAGATGCATTTCCAAAATACATACTGTATATTCCAAAAGCCTGTTTTGTGCATTTGATTGCCTAATGTACCTATCAATTTTAGAGCACCTGTGAAACATTTACACATTACTGGAACACTCAGCCTTCTTTTTAAAAACACCCTATCCATTTCCTGAATCCTTTGCTTCCTCATTGTGTCTTGTTTCTTGGTGTCTTTTATTTATTTATTGTTATTGTAATTAACTTTGGGGCCCTTTTTCTAAGCCGTGTAAGTGTCTACATTCGCCAAAATGGAGTTACTGCCCGGCTACTGCGTGGCTCTTGTAGTAATTTCATTTTTGGCGTGCGTCTGATACACATGTCCAAAAGATCATTTTTATTTCCGGATGTGCATATTGGGCAAGTGCGAAGTGGCATTTGACTCACACAGGTCATTACCGCCCGGTTACCACGTGAGACTTTACCGCTAGGTCAATGGCTGGCGGTAAGGTCTCAGACCCCAAATGGATGTGCAGCAATTTTCATTTTGCCATACATCCCACATCTATTTCTGGGAAAAATTTAAAAAAGGCATTTTTTGCAGGTGCGCTGAAAAATGATTCTGTGCACGCCCAAAACACGCGTCTACACTATCGCGAGCCATTTTTCAGCGCACCTTAGTAAAAGGACCCTTTATTGCTTAATAAACTTAGGACCTCTTTTGTACAAATAAGGAAAAACATAAGGAGAAATGAACAACTTCTAGGTGATACCTTTTTTCCGTGAACTAACTTAAGGCCTTTTTTATCAAGATGTGCTAGCGGCTCCCGGTGCGGTAATGCTGACAAAGCCCATTCACTTTGAATGGGCTCCATTGGCATTGCCATGTGGGAACCACTAGCGTGGCTTGATAAAAGGGGCTCTTAGTACTTCTGTAACTAGCTTTCAAGAGTTATTTTCTCTTTCTTAGGTTAGATTAGAAACAATGAGATCAATAGGATGTGGTGATCAGCATTTTTTTAAACACTGACAGCTGTGAGAAGAATTAGCCCCAGATAGTGACAGACCATGTCCAGGAACTGGCACTGAATATGGGGGCTAATTTAGACAGGGCATACTGCCGGAGCTTATGCGGGTCCCTGAAGCAGCCCCTCTCCCACCAGCCCGCAACATAACTTGGCAGGATTAGTTATGCAGGTCCCGGTACTGAATATTGGCCTCACCCCTGTAACCGCTGGCTCCTTCCCAATACTGCCCCTTTACCACCCCTGACATGCCCTTTTTTTTTGTGGCCATCAGAGCTGATATTCAGTGGCACTGCTTGGTTAAGTTCTGCTTAATATCAAAGGTTGGGTGGCCCCATGTGAATTAAGTGGGCTGGAGCCTCTCTACCCACTTAAATCGCTTTGGAAATCAGACAGAATGCAATTACATTGGTTTCAAACTAAACACGTTTCTAATTAACCATAATCATATCAATGCTGTACAAAATACAGCCACAAGGTTGTTGACTGGGAAAAAACGTTACTCTGATTTCACAATCATTTGAATTATTTGGGCCCATTAAAAGTCAATGGGGAGAGTTATTTTACTCTTTAACAACTGTACTGTATCCAATCCACTCATTTCTTTGCACCCACACCGGATGCCAGCCCTCATTAGCAGAGTGATTCTCACATCCACAAAGTAAATGTATGTGTATGCTCTCTGCCCTGTGTGTGTGTGCGTGTGTGTACCCTTTGCCCAACCTATCCCTCTCCTGTCCATGCCAGTGCTGTGCTTTTTCACAGTCAAGCTGCTCACTATGGAATCTGTCTTCTGCTATTTAGTCTGCAATTACATTACATACAACCTCAAGTTCTTTTTCTGATACATAGACTAAATCAGGCAGCCCAGCCATTTCTACCAGTTCCTAAGCGATATGTGCCAATACATGAATTACAGTCACAGGAACAATGTAATCGTGTTGAGCCCACTCTCCCACATTTCTGCCTGGATTTCACTAGGACTGGTGCATTCTCTGTGGTGGTGCCAGTGGAATGGAACAGACTGCCTTAATTTTTATTTTAGTTACATTTGTACCCCGCGCTTTCCCACTCATGGCAGGCTCAATGCGGCTTACATATACAGGTACTTATTTGTACCTGGGGCAATGGAGGGTTAAGTGACTTGCCTAGAGTCACAAGGAGCTGTGCCTGAAGTGGGAATTGAACTCAGTTCCTCAGTTCCCCAGGACCAGAGTCCACCACCCTAACCACTAACCACTAGGCCACTCCTCCACTCATTATTATTATTAGTCAATAATGTATGAATATTGACTAATAGCTTATTTCTTTTAAGAAAAAAATTGAGAGATTACTTGTTTTGAAAGTATGGTCTCCAGAACTGCACACAGTATTCTAAATGAGGTCTCACCAGAGTATAATATAGAATATACTGCCTCAAAGAGTGAAATTTACAGGCTATGCACTAGATTCTATATATCACGCCTCAAATTCTGCATGGAAATCAAAGTGTATTCTATAAAGTACGCTTTAATTTAGGCATAAGTTATAGAATACACCGAGTGCTGCTCCGCACTGCTAAATTTAGTCATGCTCAATTATGCTAGTTAAAACCTGGTGTAAATCCTGACGCCTAAATTAGGCATGGAGTGGGTATATTCTATAACAACGCACATAGATTTTAGGAATGCCCATGACCCAGCCATTCCACTCCCATAACCATGACCACTTTTCAACTATGAGACTTAGAATTTACGTGCACTGTTACAGAATACACTTAGCAAGTAGTATGCATAAATTCTAATCAATGCCAATTAGTGCTGATAATTCCTTGTTAACATCCAATTATCAGCACTGATTAGCTTGTTAACTAATCAAGTTATGTGCATTGTTATAAACTACGCTTCGATTTCCACATGGAAATCAAAGCATGATATATAGAATCCTGGGGTATGTGCCCAAGTTATAAATGTAAAATACAATACATACGAAAAAATCTTGTAAATGGAAGATGCAAAAAAAAAGAACAAATTTAGCTTTTTTGGTGCTTCCGAAAGGATACAGGCAGAACAGTTTTCAAAGGAATTTGTTTAAGTAACAATAGGTAGCTGAGTAAATTCCCAGGGCTGAAAATTTCCCTTCACTTAGTATATTTGTACAGGTAAATTTCTACCAATGAACTTTCCAACTCAGGCTGAAATTTTTAAAGGGAAACTCTATTTCTATGAGGATGACCCTTTCTCCCCATTTCCCTCCTCCTTCCCCTCTTGAAACACAGAAACATACATACAAGCATGAATTTTCACTCTTTACCACTAATATATTCTGTGCCTTGGCTTGAGTTGGTTGAGTTGATTTATGGCAATGCAACAGAGATGGTAAATACTGACAAGACAAACCATGAATTGATTCAAAAATCATGAGCAAAATCTTACACTTAATACAATATTCCATAGGCAACCAATGGAGCTGTACTAAGCAAGGTGTGATATGATCAAACCATTTGTAATGCATTCAGAGTCTCTTTTGGTAGCCCTGCAAATACAACATTACAGTAATCAAGACATGGAAACAAAACAGGTTCATACAAAAAGTATGCAATTGGCCTAACACTCTCCATTTATAAAATGCAGCCCACACAACTTTTTTAGGGGTCCTTTTACTAAGGTGTGCTAATGGATTTAGGATGTGTTAAATGCCACACAGCCCTTTGTATACCTATGGGCTGCATGGCACTTAACACACACTAATTTGTTAGTGCGTGCTAAATCAATTAGCGTACCTTAGTAAAATGATCTCTTATTGTGCTATCTCATAAGCTGTTTAGCATGCCAGTCAAGGATTTCTCCCATCCTTGTAATATGGCTGGTAGAACATGAAAAGGATATGACAGTAGATAGACAGTTCTACGTATCATAAGTTTCTTATACATTTCTTCTAGTAACCACAGCTTGCTATCATTGGAGACAGGATGCTGGACTAGATGGAACTTTTGTCTGGCTCAGTCTGGCAATTCTTATATTCTTGTTTTTATTTCTATTCTAATTGCACTGTGGCTCAGCTTATATAAGAATCAATTAAACATTAACTCAAAAGCCTAAAGTCTAATAGGATTAGGATAGAGAATAAAAAAAAATATTTTTGCAATTATCCAGTTTTTAGGGGTCAAGTTTCCACATTATATCAAGATGAACCTTAATGCCAATAAATTTAGGCTTTCAGATGCAATCATAGCTCTGAGTTCCTACAGAAGCCTAAAGGAAAGTTTTGTCACAAGAGTTAGAAACTTGTGCAACATAGTTTCTAAAATTGTGTAGCAATTCTGTAGCTAGTTATATACACTCACCTATAAAATAATGCACTTGAATTTTCTACTATTACTACTTATCATTTCTTTAGTGCTACTAGTTGTACACAATACTGTACACAGGAGACAGTCCCTGCTCCACAAAGCTTACAATGCATTCAAGACAGACAAATGGAACAAATTAAGGAGTTTCAGACAATGGCTTTCAACATTTTGCTGACCTGGTTTGTGGAGCCAGCTAACACATATCTGGTTAAGTGCGATGTTCAGCGCTTAATCGGCTATGGTTTAACGAATAAAGATAGGCCTGACTTTTATGCAGTCCTATTTATGTGATTAACCTGGCTAGTTAAGTGATGAATATTGGAACTTAACCGGCTAAGTGCTGACTCCACCCCCAGAATGCCCCCAAAATAGCCAGTTTTCAGTCCAGCGCTAACCGGTTATTTTCAGTGGAACTAACCAGTTAAGTGCCACTGAAAATGACTGGGTACTCCTGAACAGGCAATTTAAACAACCAGGAACCATTTCTGGCCAGTTAAATGGCTTTGAATATCAACCCATTCATTTATTATGGGTATTAAAGAGGTGACAAAGAGGTTAACAGTTAAAAGCAGCCTCAAAAGGGTGGGCTTTTAGCCTAGACTTGAATAGGACCAGAAATGAAGCATGATGTACCAATTCAGTAAGTCTATTCCAGCACATGGTGCAGCAAGATGAAAGGAACAAAGTTTGGAGTTTGCGGTGGAGAAGACGGGTATAGGGTGGCTTATCTGATGAAAAGAGTTCCTAGGGGGAGAGAAGAAAAGATAGATAGTAAGAGAAGCTTGAACTGCATTCAGAAATGGATAGGGAGCCAATGAAGCACAAGACATTTCTTGTGTGTCTGGATTCTATTTGTCTATCTAAGTGATTGGGACGATAGATACAGAGGTTAGAGGAAGGGGAGGGAGCGATGAGCTGGGGAATGAGGGAAACAGACAGAGAATGCATCTCAATGGAAAGCAGTATAGGGATAACAGACAGAGAGGGGATGAGATTAAGGGAGAATTGAGGAAGCAGGGAACTGGGAGCAGATGGAGGAGAAGGAATGAGAGATCAAGGAGGAGAGAATCCTAAATGAGAAAGAGGGAGAACCTGGATTAGGCAGGGGAGCACGAGGTGGACTTATTTTCTTATTCCCCTCCTCCTGATGGTTATCACTCTCAACACACACATTCACACACATCTTCCAGTCTGCTTATTCACTCAACCCAAACCTCCTATGATTTTACTCAATCACATACATTACATTACATTAGTTCTTATATTCCGCAACTACCCTGAAAGTTCAGCAAGGATTACAATAAAGAGAAACAGGCAAACCTTGTGAGTGAACAATACTCTCAAAATATAAAGCTATTCCCTTTAACAATACAACATAAGGCTAAACAGAACAATTAGTAAACTAAACATCTGTTTAAAAGAAATAACATAATTATGAATTCTAATATTTAATGGGATTGAATTTCAAATGGCAGGCGCCAATATAAAAGACTGGCTGAAAAAGTGGTCTACTTATTAGGAGTAGGATAATAAAGTTGAAAATTATATCGAAGACCCCTCATTTTGGTGGCAGTTTGAACCCAAATTGATAAGCCACATTGTGCCTGCTCATGTGGGTAAATGTGGGGTAGAAATGCACTAAAATAAAGAAGCTGGAGGTGGCCCATGGGAGATCTTAAAAACCATAGTACACACCTTGAACTGAACATGTGCCTCCATTGGCAACCAGTGAAGGTCCAACAATGGAAATGTAATCTATCACTATTATGAGTAGAAAAAATCAGGCTTGCTGCTGTATTTTGAACTATTTGTATTTTTCTCACAAGATTTTTTTGACAGCCTTCATATATACTATTGCTATAATCCAAAGTTGAGAGGAGCAGACTTTGAACAATGAGTCTAAATTTGTGAGTGTCAAACATATGATGAATTCATCAAAAGAAATGACTTCTTAATGAGAGAATTCACTTGTGATTCTAACATTAACGAGCCAGATAAAGTAACTCCTAAAACCCTGACCACTTGGTTTTAACAGACTATCATTCCATATTTCATCCAGTTGACCTAGGAAAAGAAACTTGGTTTTCTCTTTGTTAAGTTTCAGAGAATGTATTAATCCATGTTTCAAGGAAGGAGATACATTCTCTTATCCTAGCTACAGTCTTTTCCACTGTCTGAGCTGCAGGTAACAAAATCGTTATGTCGTCTGTATAGCTAAAAACATTAAAGCCAGCAGAGTCCAAAACATAACCAAGAGAAGACATCAGAACATTGGATATCATTGGCGACAAAGGAAAATCCTGTGGAACCGCATAGTTTGCATGCTATTACTCAGAATGAATCCCTTTAAATTTCACATTATAAGTCCTAGAGGTAAGAAAGCCCTGAAACCAAGAAAGCACTCTACCTCCGATACTGAAACCATCTAAAATATTCAGTATCAGTTAATGTACTGGGTCAAATACGCTTGATAGATCGAACTGTAAAACTATTACCTTTTGACCTTTTCCTACAAGCATTCTTCCCTCTGCTATCAAGACTGTCAATACTGTCTCTGTGCAGAAAAACCAAAAACAGACTGTGAATCATGGAGTAAATCAAAGTTGTCCAAAAAGGTGGTTAGTTGCTTTGTCACCAAACCGTCCATTAATTTGACAAACAAAGGAATTGATGCCACACGACAATAGTAACATCTGCAATACTAAATTTGATATTCTTGACTATCAGAATTAATACTATGTTTGTGTTATGTTTTGGACACCAGTCCAAAGCCAAATAATGTTTAATCCATGCTGCCAATTGCAATAAAGATAGATCCAGCTCACACCACGGCCCCTCCAGTTCTTTTGCTCATGCATATATCAAATGCTTCCTCTGTCATTGATCTCATCTACCCATCCCAATCTCTCCCCTCCAGTGATCTCCTCTTTCCCTACCATCTACTCTCCCCCCTGATTCACAGTGCTTCAACACTAAGCCCAGAAGATATGCACAGACTACCATTGCCACTATTTCTGACTATTCCCAGCCTTTGGACTCATTTCTGCCAATTCCACAGTGAATGAGGAATTTTGCAGTAAGGGCTGGATTTTGTAGTCCTTACTGTGACCCAGAATTGTGGGAGGCAACATTTATTTATTTATTTATATTTTGCTCAAACCTTTTTCAGTAGGTACACTGGATATTTCTCTGTCCCAGGAGGGCTCACAATCTAAGTTTGTACCTGAGGCAATGGAGGGTTAAGTGACTTGCCCAAGATCACAAGGAGCAGCAGTGGGATTTTTTACCGGACACCTCTGGATTGTAAGACCAGTGCTCTAACCACAGTTGGCTGTAAAATACATATAGAATTCCTTTATGAATTCTGGAAACAAAAGTGAAAAATATAGAGGGTTCTTTTTACAAAGCTGCGCTAGCGATTCCAATGCAGCAAATACAATGAAGCCCATTCAATTCCTAGGGGCTGGTTGCATTTGCCACACTGGAATCACTACCGTGGCTTTGTAAAAGGAGCCCATAGTAAATAATGGAATATTTAACATTGCAAATTTCTCACAAAAAGCACCACTTTCCTTCTTAAGTTTTCATCCAAAGCTCAGGAGCAAATTGTAAAGTGCATATTTATTATGCATTACTTTTCACAAGAATTCATCAAAATTCTTAGTTTATCTGTTCCTATCTGACATTTCCACCTGTTGTTAAAATGTCAGTTCTGACTGAATGAAAATTTGAATGAATAGATGAAAACCCTAGGTTCTCATAAAACTATTTCAAAGCAAGACATTTACCCTCCTGTTTACTAAGCTGCGCTAGTGGATGCTGCGTGGCAATGCCGATACAACCCATTCAGAGTGAATGGGCTGTGTCGGTATTTGCACACTGCAGCCACTAATGCGGCTTAGTAAACGGGGGACGGGTAAGTTTTACTTCACAAAAAGACAATATTCTACCTTTGTGGTATACAAATCTACACTACACATCTATAATAATTTAATAGTCATCCATACATAAGGAGCAGATATATCTTCCATGATCCATGTCTGTCTAGTTGCCCCTTCCTCCTGTGGCCACTGAAGCTGTAACATGATTCCAATCAACTTTTTCTCCTACCATTATCACCATTTGAGTTTTGGTGTTGTTTTCTTTACTACCACTCTACCATTTCTGCTGGTGGGCTCTTTTGATCTTCCTGTTAATTTTTTTTACATCTTTTTATTAGTTTTATAGGAAAAGTACAACCTATAGAAGCCCATTCACTAAATTATTTTAGGCACGTAGGTCAAGATTCTATATAATGCGCCTGAAAATTCCACGCAAAAACGTCTATGCCTATTGTGTATAGTATGCCCAAATATTATAGAATAGGCTTAAATTTCTGAACATTATGTAGAATTACACTGAGTGCCTCTCCACGCAACCGTGTCTAAATCTAGGTGCAGCTTATAGAATAAACTTAGGTGGAAATTTATTCCACATGGACTTTTCAGGCTCCATATATAGAATCTCGCCCTTAATGTATGAAGCATGTATTTGCAAGTGGATGTACAGAAGGGTGGAACATGGTTGGGTCATTGGTGTGCTCCAAATTACACATGTAGCTTACACACATCTCGGCTGCATTTAGGTGCCCACACTTACACCAGCTCTTATGTAAATGTGGGCACCTAGAATTTAGGTGTTTTGATACCAGGTTATACCTAAGTGCCAAGGTTCCATCATAAAAGATCCTCCTACTGCATGACCTTGACACATCTAAATAGAGGTGCCATCCATTATCCTCCAAATTCTATTAAAGATGCAAATAATTGTGTGTGCAAATTTGGGTGTGTGCCCAATTTGTGCATACAATTTAATTGAATAATGAGCTAATTAGCACCAATAATTATCTTGTTGACAACCAATTATCAGCAATAATAGATTTAATTGGAATTTATGTGTATAAATTTAGATGCGGGATCCATGCCTAAATTTTATGTGTGAGTTCAAAAAAGGGGTGCAGAAATGTGAGGGTCATGGGTGGAACAGGGGCATGTCTAACTTTTACATGTATTGCTATAGAATGAGGAGGGATTCACGACTAATTTAGGCACATACAGTGGCACCACATTTCAGTTGGTGCAGATAGTCGCGCTTAAAATTAGGTACGGTTCCTGGGTGAAAGCACTATTCTATAAACTGTGCCTAACTTTTAGCATGGATTATAGAATAGTGTTTTTTTCAGGGCCATATATAGATTTCACTCTTATGCGTACATCTTTATTTTATTGCTATACATTCTAACTCTTCAATCTTTTTTTTTTAGAGTTGTTTTTATATACAGACAATTTGTGGTGGTGGTGGTGGTGGGGGGGGGGGGGGGTTATTATTATTTATAGCTACAACCTGCATAACAGTAAATGCAGGTAATTTGGAATTATTTATTTCTGTTCTTTATTACACATTCCTAGACTACTTCAGCTTTAACCATAGCCTCTCTATTGGGGATGATCTAACTTCTGCATTTTATCAGTATTTTGTTTTGAACTTACCTAACTTGAGACCATGCATTACTGAAAGACTATCTGCTTTCCCCAAGATATAATTTAAAAACTGATCTAACTTCTTTTTAAAGGTTAAAACCAGCAGCCTTGTTTCACTCTGGTTAAGATTGAACACATTCTTTTGGGATAGGCTTCTCATTCCCCAGAAAGTTTCCAGCTTCTAACAGATTAAAGCTCTCTTCGCTGCACAATCATTTTATCTATACATTAAGACCTGGGAAGATCAGTCTACCTCTGGAGGCCTATCTGTGGAACAGAGGAGCATTTCTAAGATCTCTGCTGTGGAAGTCCTGGATGATAACTTTCTACATACAAGCCTAAATTTATCTTCCAAATCCTCCTTCTTACAGCTTATGTCAGTAGTTTTCACATGTACCAAGACAGTCAAATCCTCCCTAGCACTATATAAAATCTTATCTAGGTGATACATATAATTCACCAACTTCGCATCAGGCAGATAAGTTGCCAAGCTATATTCATGCCCATTGGCAACCCAATTATTTACATTCCTACTGACTGAATTGCCAATTTCTGTGGTCCACCTAATCCTTGCTGTCTGGACATATTCCCTTGTACAATCACCCTGGGTATGAGAAGATACTGCATTACCTGGAGAGCATGACCAAGCTACATGATCTCTTCTTAAAACATTAAGGTCATGCTCTCTTTCCAGGTGAATTTTGTTCCACCAAGAAGCACAAGGGTTGCCAGATTGGAAGGAGGGGCAACCCTCTATTATGTCCCTCAAAGTCTCCTCTATACATCTCTGTGTGTCTATTCTTCAAGTCCCAAGATCAATCTTGTTCACTGAGAATCAGGCGATCTCTGCATCAAGTTCACATATACAACTTCTCACTAACGGGTAGATAATCTTAATGCTGTTGTGTTGTGAGTTATTTAAGGGAATAGAGTTGCTTAATTTAATATGAAGTCCTTTACATTTATTTTATATATATATTGTGAGTTTATAAATGTTCTCCATAGGAACAACAGTAAAATGTTTGATGAGAGCAGGGTTAATCCCCTATTCTATATAATAATTTGCACCTCCAACATTCTATGGCTGGTTGCCTGGGTTTGTAACATCCATTCCCACTCATTGCCCCGCCCTCGCATCAAAATGTAATGACATCAGAAGGCAGAACAATGAGGGGGAAGGGAACGCTGGAGGCGAGATGATGTCAGGAGGAGAGAATCACGGGACATCGAGGGGAGAGAGGGAGGAAGGGAAGGGCAGGGCAGAGGAGAATTGATGGAATGGATGGGATGGGAGGACAGTCATAGGCGCCCCGCATAAGAGGCTTGGGGGGCTAAGCCTCCCCAGCCCAACCGTGACCTTCCCCTGGCTGCACCCAGGCAGCTCTTGGATGGTCCCTCCGCTCCTTCCTGCCCTCAGCTCCCCAATCGACAGCCCTACTCTCCATTCCTCCCCCATTGCATGTGTTTAAACCTTTTACTTTCAGGCGCAGCAATGACAGTGAAGAGGACAACACAGCAGGCTCGCCTCCAGCTTCTCCCTTCCCTCACACAGTGTCCCACCTTCTGTGATGATGCATTTCCTGTTTCTGTGTGGGCGGGACACTGTGTGAGGGAAGGGAGAAGCTGTGTTGTTCTCTTCACTGCCGTCGCTGTGTCTGAAAGTAAAAGGGTTAAACGCGTGGGGGGGGGGAAGGAACGGAGAGGAGGGCTGTCAGGGAGCTGAGGGAGGGCAGGGAGAATCGCTGTACATGGATTGGAGGGCAGGGGAGAGAAGAGATGGCTGGAATTGGAGAGGAGGGCAGGGGGAGAAGAGATCACTGGACAGGACAGGAGGGGAGGGCAGGGGAGAGAGGATAATTGCTGGACATGGATGGATGGATGGAGGGGAGGGCAGGGGAGAGAGGAGAATTGCTGGACATGGATGGATGGAGGGGCAGGGGAGAGAGCAAATTTGCAGAATATGGATGGATGGAGGAGAGGGTAGGGGAGAATGGAGAGTTGCTGGACATGGATGGATAGAGGAGAGGGCAGGGGAGAAAGGGGAGTTGCTGGACATGGAAGATGGAGGGGAGAGCAGGGGAGAGAGGAGAATTGCTGGGCATGGATGGATGAATGTAGGCAGGGGGGAGAGGAAATTTGCTTGATATGGGTAAATGGAGGAGAGGGCAGGGGAGAATGGAGAGTTGCTCCAACATGGGCCGCTGACTGAATGGTCATGGAGGTCAGCAGCTCCGGGGACCCAGGTCGGAAATCGACCGAAGAATCGGATCCATGGAGTACCACAGCCCAGCAACCGATTGCTGCTGCTGCAACAGTAGCCCCACCGGTGAGAAGATCCAGAGGGATGCAGTGAAACCCAGGACGTCCCAGGATGTTTCACCCAGGAGGGCCCACACTTGAGAACCGGCCATATCCGCCTGCGGCCTCGAGTCAGTGGCACTGGCCCAGGCCCCGATAATGGCACCCGACGCATCGGAGGAGCACTGATCAGAGTCTGCCCGTTCCGGATCGGCGCTGAGAAAGTGGTAGTGGCTTTGGCCTTCGCCCGCAACCTCAGGTCAGTGACACTGGCCGGGACCCAACTGCATCACCCAATGTGTTGAGGGAGAGATCGGTGACCAGATCATGGATCGAGTCGCAACACGGCTGTGGGAGTAGCAAATAGGGTCGCACCGGCGCCGTGGGAGTCTCCGAGCCATGCCAGAGTGCTGGAGGGTCGATCGAGAGTCCCAGCCCACCCTCCCATAGAGCGGGACACCGAGCTCCTGGCTGGACCTGAGAGGATCCAAGGAGACGCTGACTAACCGGGGCAAGAGATTGGAAATCAGCAGAGACGCCCTGCTGACCTTCTCCACAGAGGGGCCGCCGAACACCTCCAGAAACCAATCACAACCCCCCCCCCCCCCCCCCCCCGATTTGGAACTTACCCCTCCCGACTTGGTGACGCTGCGCTGGCCCCCTTGCTTACAGCGGTCCAAATAGTCTCACTTCCACTACAGTCTACTAAACCTCTTGCAGCAGCTCATAGACTCACATGCTTTGTTCTGAGTGCACAGGATGATGGCTGCTTAGGGGTAGTAGAAACAGAGACTAACCAAATTGGCTTCCTTGCTCACAATGGACTAGAAAGACTCACTCCCACTCCCGTCTATTAAACCTCCTGCAGCTGCTCATAGGTTTGCATGCTTTGCTTTGAGTGTTCTGGATGATAGCTGCACAGGGCTGGGGAAACAAAGATTAAGCAAATTGGCTTCCTTGCTCAATGTGGAATGGATAGGCTAACTTTCTCCCCAGTCTATATAATCTCCATCGATGCTGAAACTGCTTAATACTGATACCGCTTAATGTTGATACTGCTTATTGTTGTTACTGCCTGATGCTGACACTGCTTAATGTGGATGCCGCTTGATGTTAAGACTGCTTAATGCGGAGATGCTGACACTGCTTAATGTTGATACCGCTTGATGTTAAGACTGCTTAAAGCGGACACTGCTTGAAATTACATTACTCACTACTTAATGCTCATTTACTCACAAACGACCTTAAAGACCCCATAATCTTAGACTTATGCCCACCAGGATACAAAATTACCCACTACACAAGAAACGGAAAAAGAGGAGGAGGAATAACCATAATATACAAATCCGAGTTCACTATCACAACCACAGCTTAATCCATTCTGCCACAACTTGAAATCGCATCGGTAAGAATTAACCACCCAAATCTGCAGGGACACCTTAATGCAGTCTTACTCTATAGACTGCCAGTCAACTGGCAAGATTCCCAAACACACTTTATGGACTTCATCTCGAACACCTGTGTCACTACCTCAAACCTTATCATAATAGGAGATATCAACCTGCACCTCGAAGATCTTACCTCAACAAGTGCCCAAGAATGCAAAGAGTTCCTACAACTGTGGGATCTTCACGGACCAAACACACAACCAACTCACACTAAAGGACACACACTAGACATTATCACACACAAATTCGATCCCGAATCAAACCTTATACTAACAGATACAAAATGGACACCCGCACCGTGGTCAGACCATTATAAAGCATATATCTCCCTCCAATGGCGAACGAAAGACACAATTAACAAACAAGAACGAAAAACCTACACCACAAGAGGAAAAATAGACCCGGTAATATTCTGGCAACAGATCTACCACAACGGATGGACAATGAAGGCAGATACAAACCAATTCCTCCTAGATTGGGACGATAGATGCAGAACAATATTAGACATCATTGCTTCCTATGTTTTTCCATGATTGTTTTTCTGTTATTTGTATTCTTGGAAATTAACAAAATATTTGGAAATAGAAAGAACTCAATACCATGGTTCAATGAAGAACTTAAAAAACTTAAAACACACGTTAGAAGGTTAGAACGAGCGTGGAAAAAAAAGAAAGACGACCCCACACTCAACACCTGGAAACAACTTCAAAGAAAATATAAATATACCATAAGACAAACTAAAAGACTATATTACAAAACTGAAATTGGACCAAACTACAAGGACACACATAAACTCTTCCAACTCGTGAATAAACTACTAGATATCACACCAGTAACAACCAACAGCAAAGATACACCAGGAGCAGACAATCTCGCGAGATACTTCAATGAGAAAATTGTACAATTGCGACTTAAAATACCTGTCAGTACCATCGATTACACCATACTCCTTGATTGTCTAGATCCAGACCCTGGTGTATACCCAGCAGACAGAACCTGGACCAACTTTGAGATATTATCGGAGGATCTCATCTCCCAAACGCTCAAAAGATTCGCCAAATCTCATTGCAAACTAGACATATGCCCAAACAACCTCATGATATCTGCCCCTCAACGATTTATAACAGACCTAACAAATCACGTGAACTATATGTTACAAAATGGACTTTTCCCGAAGGAGAAAGGAAACATCCTACTCACCCCCATACCCAAAGACGCAAAGAAAAGTGCTAGTGAACTAACCAACTACAGGTCAGTAGCATCCATTCCCTTAATAACCAAACTAACGGAAGGGATGGTGACCAAACAACTCACAAACTACTTAAACAAATTCTCAATACTACACGAGTCCCAGTCAGGTTTTCGGTCTAACCATAGCACCAAAACAGTACTAGTTACTCTCATGAATAAGTTCAAACAAACGATTGCAATTGGCAAGAATATACTACTTCTGCAATTTGACATGTCTAGCGCCTTTGACATGGTTGATCATGGTATACTACTACATATCCTCGAGTACTTCGGAATTGGAGGCAACGTTCTCAATTGGTTCAAGGGGTTCCTAACCACACGATCATACCAAGTGACATCTAATTCGACTACATCAGCCACATGGATACCAGAATGCGGAGTTCCACAGGGATCCCCCCTCTCACCGACCTTATTCAACCTAATGATGATACCCTTGGCCAAACTACTATCAAACCAAAACCTCAACCCATACATATATGCAGACGACGTAACGATCTAAATCCCATTTAAACAAGAATTAAAAGAAATTTCCAATGACATCAACCAAAGCCTACATATCATGCATTCATGGGCAGATGCATTTCAACTGAAACTCAATGCAGAAAAAACCCAATGCCTAATCCTCACCTCTCAACATAATACGAACAAAGTTACCACCATTAACACACCAAAATTGAACCTTCCAATTTCGGACACCCTAAAAATTCTTGGAGTTACCATTGATCGACACCTAACTCTTGAGAGTCACGCAAAAAACACAACCAAGAAGATGTTCCACTCAAAGCGGAAACTAAAAAGAGTAAGACCTTTCTTCCCAAGGACCGTCTTCCACAACTTGGTACAATCAATGGTACTCAGTCATCTAGACTATTGCAACGCACTATACGCTGGCTACAAAGAACAAATAATCAAGAAACTTCAGACATCTCAGAACACTGCAGCTAGACTCATATTCGGAAAAACAAAATATGAAAGTGTGAAACCCCTACGAGAAAAGCTACACTGGCTCCCACTTAAAGAATGCATCAAGTTCAAAATATGTACCCTAGTTCACAAAATCATTCACGGAGATGCCCCAGCCTACATGTCAGACCTGATAGATTTAACACCCAGGAATGCTAAAAAATCATCCCACACATTCCTCAATCTTCACTTCCCCAACTGTAAAGGTCTAAAATACAAACTAACGCATGCTTCAACCTTTTCCTACTTGAGCACACAATTCTGGAAAGCACTGCCGCGCAGCCTGAAAACTATCTATGAATTAACTAACTTCTGCAAACAACTGAAGACCCATCTCTTCAACAAGGCATACCACAAAGATCAACAAATGTGAACTCATACACATATACTTGCTTGCTACACTACTATCATGTTTCATCATTATCATGTTACCCAATATCCTTATGAAATACTAAATATATAGGTACAAATCAAAGTAGGGTATACACAAAAAGTAGCACATATGAGTTATCTTGTTGGGCAGACTGGATGGACCATGCAGGTCTTTTTCTGCCGTCATCTACTATGTTACTATATGTTACTGTGTTTTATATTTCCACCATTCATGATGTATTGTAAGCCACATTGAGCCTGCAAAGAGGTGGGAAAATGTGGGATACAAATGCAATAAATAAATAAATGGATGGATGGAGGGGAGGGAAGTCAGGAAGGAGGTGCATATGGATGGAGGGGAGGGAAGAGAGAAGAAATGCTGGACATGGATTGAGGGGAGGGAAGAGAGGAGAAATGCTGGACATGGATGGAGTCTGCGTACTCTTTATCTTTTAAAAAATACTATAAATAAAAATCACAAAAATAGAAAGATTAAAACAAAAAAAACATAGATAAAACAATCCGTATCTCATAACCCTGGAGCATATTACTCATTATACACCCTTCCCAATTATTACTTATCATGACAGAACTTTTCTCCTAACAATTCCCTTAAAAACATAATCGCCATTACATGATAACCTTGCTAGCGCCCATTTCATTTGTGTGAGAAACGTGCCTTTTTTACTAGTTTTATATGAATACCTTAGTGACTTTTCTTATGAAAATTTTCCATCATGTCTTCTTAATTGGATAACATACTATAAATTAAGATATCTGCTTGGGTGAATGGGAGTTATGAAGAAAAACTGGGAAAAAAAGACACACATTTAACCTAAATCAATTTCACTTCAAAAAATTGTAAACAATCCAATAGCTAACTTTTTAAAAAGCAGTTAAGCCTAGAAATAAGATAAATCTATTTCTTTAAAGGCAATAACTAAGGGCCCTGTTTACTAAGCCACGCTAGAGGTGCATTAGTGTTTTTAGCGCGCGCTAACTGTGTAGGCACCAACAATATTCCTATGGGTGCCCACATAGCACAAGCTAATTTTGTGCACATGCTAAAAACACTAGCACACCTCAGTAAACAGAGCCCCTAATCCTTTAAGGCAGTTAAACCCAGAAATAATCTTAAATCATTTGAAATGTATTTAATTTCATAACATTTAAGCCTGCTTTACAAGAGCACTTTAATTTTAGGATTTCACCCTCCCTGCATCACATCCTACCACCTCTCTTCCTGATGTTCTTATGTATTATAGATTGCTTGGGATAATTATTGCTGTTTCACTCAACTAATTTTACCTAAAAGCCCACATACATATGCTCCAATAATGTTCTTCTTAATTGCAATTTAAGTCCTACAAACATGTGGGTAAAGGTGAGCCAGTTGATACCGTGTATCCGGATTTTCAAGTATCCGGATTTTCAAAAGACATTTGACAAAGTACCTCATGAAAGACTCCAGAGTAAACTGGAGAGTCATGGGATAGGAGATAGTGTTCTATTGTGGATTAAAAACTGGTTAAGGGATAGAAAACAGAGAGTAGAGTTAAATAGTCAGTGTTCTCAATGGCGAAGAGTAGATAGTGGGATTCTGCAGGGGTCTGTGCTAGGACCACTGCTTTTTAACATATTTATAAATAATCTAGAGTTGGGAGTAACTAGTGAGGTAATTAAATTTGCTGATGACACAATGTTATTCAAAGTTGTTAAATCGCAAGAGGATTTTGAAAAATTACAAGAGGACCTTGCGAGATTGGGAGACTGGGCATCCAAATGGAAGATGATGTTTAATGTGAACAAGTGCTAAGTGGTGCATGTGGGAAAGAGGAACCCGAACTATATATGGAAACAGGATGCTGGGCTTGATGAACCTTTGGTCTGTCCCAGTGTGGCAATACTTATGTACTTATGTATGTTAGCATTAGTGCTTGGCCACTGGAAAAAAATATTAACTTGGGAGCTCTTAACACCTCTTATTTATGAGGCGTTAAGAGCTCCCACGTAAGTCAGCATTATTCTGTTAATACATGCTGTGAGTATGCTAGATGAATAGTCCTTTCATGCCCATTCTCTGCTCCTGAGGTGCCCTTACCAAAAAAATAAATACTGCACAACTAGTATGCGAAATGGCAAAACTAACACAACAAAACTAAAATACGGAATGGACATAACACAACTGTTCCGTTGTACGATTCCCTTATGTGGCTCTATCACATGAACTTTATCTTACCACAACATCACTTTGTATTTGTTTACACCGGAGTCTGCAAACGCATCTCCGGTACTATGTAAGCCACATTGAGCCTGCAAATAGGTGGGAAAATGTGGGATACAAATGTAACAAATAAATAAATAAACTGTTTTACCGCACCCTGCATTAGACCATTTTCCCCACATTAAGCATACATTAGCACTTTGTGAAAGGGCCCCTTAGATTTTTCAGTCTGTCCCCATATTCTTTATAATGAAGACCGCTGACCATCATGTTTATGTCCTTTTGAAGGAATTGTTCACAGTAGTCTTAAAGATATCTCACTAGAGACTTATATAGGGAAATTATCTTTTTTTTTTTTTGCTTTTCGTTTTCTCCCTATGCACCCTATGCACGCAAGTATCCTTTTCACTTTATTTACTACTTTTTCTGCCTGTTTGGCTAGCTTAACCTCACTGAGCCATTCTTCAAGCTTCACTAGAACCCTCTTCATGTTATTCACACCTTCTAGAGTGTCTAATCTGTTACAGATTTTGGTATCATCTGCAAAGAGAAAAATCATTCAGCAATATCATTTACAGAAATGTACAAAAGAAATGGACCCATGACTAGTACCTGCTGCCTACTACTAGTAAAATCACTTTTTATGCACAAAAAGCATATTTTGTTTTGATATTGCAATGCTAAACTGATTTTATTGTTTTTTTTAAACAAACAATATTAAACCTTTTCTTATGGTCTTGAATCTTTTACTCCCTCCCTCCCCTCCTCTGTACTCGCTCTTTTCTTTCACTCCTCCTGTCTTTCATCTTTTATTCCCTCTCCCAGTCATTTATTCAACCTATATTTCATTCCACATTCCAGGATGTCATATTTATCCTTTTTACTTCTTCTCTAACACTTGCATCTCTCCCTCTTTATCCTTTCCACTCCTCATTCTGACCTCCAGCTTTCCTCCTATCAGACAGCTGCCCATGTTGTAGTAGCCTTGCTGGACAGTGCCGTACGACAATGCCTTACTACCACCAAATAGCCAGCATCCATCTGATTGATTCTTGAGGTGTTAATTCCAATCTCCCCCCCCCCCCCACATACACCCTTGGCCTTCATCACAATTTTTTCACCCACTTCTAGCTAGCTAGCTAGCTCCCACTGTTTAAGAACGCCCATTATAAGAGATATTATGACAGTACACATTGAGGGCAATTCTATAATTGGATGCCAATAATTAGATGCCTGGAGGGTACCTGGTAGGAATTTATTCAATACAGAAACATTGTCACTTACTTTTCTTAGCACTTAAATGTCATAGAATAGACTCATAGGTCCAGATTTTATATATGGCACCTGAAAAATTTGTGCGGTAAAAAAATATGCCTAAATTTTATAAAATGGTCTTAAATTTCCACACAGTATATAAAATACACTGAGCACCTCTCTATATGACCAAATTTGGTCATATCCATTTAGGCCATGTTTTACTTGGCGTAAATACCGGCATGTAGATTTAGGCGCAGAGGGTCATATTCTATAACAGTGCAAATACATTTTGGAATGCCCATGAAACGCTCATTTCCCCACCCATAACCATACCCCTTTTTGGCTGCACACATTATAATTTAGGCACTCTGTGTTACAGATACACGTGGAGGGGCATAATCGAACGAAAACATCTATCTCCATGGGCGTTTATCTCCAAGAACGGGTCCGTGAAGGGGCGGACCGAACCGTATTTTCGCAAAAAATAGACGTCCATGTTTTATTCGACAATTTGTGAGCTGGGCATTTTTGTTTTTCAGCGATAATGGAAAATGAAAGCGCCCAACTCAAAAACGAATAAATCCAAGGCATTTGTTCGTGGGAGGGGCCAGGATTCGTAGTGCACTGGTCCCCCTCACATGCCAGGACACCAACCGGGCACCCTAGGGGGCACTTTTACAAAAAAAAAAAAAAAAAAGGTAAAAGAGCTCCCAGGTGCATAGCACCCTTCCCTTGTGTGTTGAGCCCCCCAAATCCCCCTCAAAACCCACTGCCCACAAGTCTACACCATTATTATAGCCCTAAGGGGTGAAGGGGGGCACCTACATGTGGGTACAGTGGGTTTGGGGGGGTTGGACGACTAATAAGCATTAAGCAGCACAATTGTAACAGGTAGGGGGGGGGGGGTGGGCCTGGGTCCACCTGCCTGAAGTCCACTGCACCCCCTAACAACTGCTCCAGGGACCTGCATACTGCTGCCAGGGAGGTGGGTATGACATTTGATGGTGAAAATAAAAAGTTGTGAAACATCATTTTTTTGTGGTGGGAGGGGGTTAGTGACCACTGGGGGAGTCAGGGGAGGTCATCCCCGATTCCCTCCGATGGTCATCTGGTCATTTAGAGCACTTTTTTGGGACCTGTTCGTGTGAAAAAAGGGTCCAACAAAAGTGTCCTAAATGTTCGCTAAAAACGCCTTTATTTTTTTGATTATCGCCCTAACGCGTACATCTCTCCTCGGCCGATAACCACGCCCCAGTTCCACCTTCGCCACACCTCTGATACGCCCCCATCAACTTTGTCCGCATCCGCGACCGAGTGCAGTTGAAAATGTCCAAAATCGGCTTTCGATTATACCGATTTATTCGTTTTTGTGAGATAAACGTCTACCTCCCGATTTGGGTCGAAATCTAGGCGTTTTTCTCTTTCAATTATAAGGTGGTTAGTGAGTTGTGTGTGTAAATTCTAATTATTACCATTTAGTGCTCATTATTGCTTACGTGCTGTTATAAGTGCTGATTAGCTTGTTATGCCAATTAAGTTTAGTGCATTATTATAGAACTAGTAAAAAAGGCCCGTTTCTTAACGCAATGAAACGGGCGCTAGCAATGTAATGAGTTCCTGCCATTAATGTTTCCACGGTTGTATTCTGAATATAATTGTTGTTTACATGTGTAAGATTTCTTTATATACAATGTTTTTTTGTGTAAACTGTGTTACAATGTGGTAAACGTTTTCCTTGTTCAGGCCCTTCAATCAGTTTAACAATCACATCAGAAGAGCTCCTTACTCGTGAGAATGCAATATACAGTTGCCCATGTGAGAGACTGAGAGTGACAGTATGTTTTACAGACAGTGTAAGCAGTGGCGTAGCCAGACAGCCAGTTTTGGGTGGGCCTGAGCCCAAAGTGGGTGGGCACAAAATTTTCTCTGCTCCGCCCTACCTCCACCTCAAAATATAAATACTTTAGCTAATGAGGATCCTCAAGCTCAGTCAGCTGAAGACTTTCTCTGAAGGTGGCCAGAACTCTCTTTTACCAAGCTTGGCAGGCAGCAGCAATGACCCTAAGCCACTGATGCCAGCACCCCACACATGCTTAGCTGTCATTGGCTCAAGGATGCTGTTGCCAGAGCTTGGTAGAAGGGAGTTCTGGCCGCCTTTGGAGGAGGTCCTTAGCTGGGGATGCCTGGGAATCCTCACCAGCTATACAGCAAGGGTTAGGACTGTTGTAAGACCTACTTGGCCCAGGTCAGAAAATAAAGGAGGGCTCCCCTCCCCGATTCCCTATCCTCTTTGCCCCCCTTCCAATTTTCCACCTGCCATTACTATCACACCAACAGAACCTCACCAAACACAGAACAAGGGATCACAAATTAGAAATAAAAATATTTAGACAAAAATTGAAAAGGAACCCCAAGAAGTTAAACATAGCATTACTGCAACACTGGAGACACAAAACATGCATTTCCTTTTCTACAGAACACAATACAAAGACATTTCCTATGCACATTTCCAAAAGCTAACATATTCCATTTAAAACATTTGAAATAAAATGCTTTGTTTCTACCTTTGTTGTCTGGACATTTTATTTTTCCATCTTGCTGGTTCCAATTTCTCTTTTCTGCTTTCCTCTCTGCCGTCTGCTAATTCTTCTTCAAGCGGCTGTAGTCCATTTGTCTTTTCTCCTCTCTCCTGTCTGTTCCCTCAATATTCCTGCCTCTGACATGTTGGTCATTCCTTTGTAGCTCTTTTCTGCCTCTCTCTCACCCTTCTTTGTCTCCTTTTTACTTTTCAACTACCTATCAAATTTCCATCTTCTTCTTTCACCCACTAGCTCTCCCATTCCCCATCTTACTCCTCCCCATCCCTACTTTCTCTTTTATCTTTAATCTACTCCCCATTACCATATTTCTACCCTCTGTAATCACTATCTCTCATTCATTTCCTTGCCACCCCCTCCTCCCCCTCTTGCCCTCTCCCACAGGGTTCCACCATTCCCATCATCTTCTCCCTCCACCCTTCTAACCAGCATCTGATCCCCTCCCCACCCCACCATGGTAGCCTTATATTTTCCTGCCCCTTCTCTCTTCATTCCTGTTAAATAGTAATAGTAGTAGTCCTGTCCCCCATGGCCCAGCATTTCCCCCCTCACCACCTACTGTGTACCTCTCATCCACCCCCATGTCTATCTCCCCCTCTCATTCCCACTGTCCAACTCTCTCTCCCCTTCCCATACAGCATATCTACCTTCCTCCCCTCTACCAGCATGTCTAACATTTCTCCCTTCCCTCCACCCCTATGCCCACCATTTTGCCTTCCTCTCCACCCCTATGTTTAACATATCTCCCCCTCTCGCCACCTATCCCCTCTCTATGCAGCATGTCTCCCTCTCCTCCACCTCATATGCAGCCAAGACTTCTCCCTTCCTGACCCCTCCACCCCTTTAGTGGATCTCTCCCTTCTTCCCCATGCAGCTTCTCCCCCACCCACCATGCCTCATCATTCCATCTTCCCTCCTCCCTGTGCAGCATCTTTCCTTCCATCTTCTTCCCTCCCCCGCCCCGTGCAGCTGCTGTCCCCGTCTTCCCTTCCCCATTCCAACATCTTTTCCCCATCATCCCTTGCCCCGTTGAGTGCCACAACTTTCACCCCCATCTTCCTTCACCCTCGCAGGCCCACCCAGCAGCAATTCCGATCGCAGGCAGCTCCTTCGGCTTGCACACGCTGCCTGCCGGCTGCCGCTCAAATCTCCTTGCAGCTACTAGCAGCGCTAACCTGGAAGCTCAGAGGAGAGGCCTGCGAGGGTGAGGGTGAGGGAAGATGGGGATGAAAGTTGCGGCACGCCACGGGGGAATGGATGATGATGGGGACCGGAGCCTCCGGAATCGCTGTGCTGCTGGGCGGGCCTGACCCAATTGGGTGGGCCCACCCGTGGCTACGTCCCTGAGTGTAAGAGAGAGATACACAGAGTGATTGAGTGTGTGTGTGTGTGTGTGTGTGAGTGACAAAGTGATTTGATTGGTTCTTCGTTCCTGTGACGTCGTGTTTGTTTGCTTGGCAACTATGCAGCTTTCCATTTCCTCGACATGAGGGCGGGGACAGTGAAAGCCAATGAAACGCTGAACTACAGACTTAACGAACCCTACACTGCCACAGTGCCACAGAGTCAGCTTCGGAATGTTGGAGGTGCTTTTTATTATATAGGATACGCTTGGATTTCAGTGCAGAACAATAAGCATGATATAGTATAGTATAGTATAGTATTCTATAAATTAAACACATGTCAGTCCTGCCCAGGCTCTGCCCAATGTATATCTCTCCTGCAAGTACATGCTCTGTAATTAAGTGGGCACTTACAGAATGTTATGAGTATATGTGCATACATACATGTATACATGCCATTAATCTAAACATGTACATATGCAATTGCTTATAGATATTAGCCCCTATGGTATAGAATCACCCACATTTGGGTGTAATTTTGTTAATCATTTGTGAAAAGCATATTTTACATACAGAAAACAACTAAAAACATTAGTGCAGCTGATTACACTTGTACGTGTGCTGTTAAGATCATGTGTGTTGCATTTGACCCATGCATTTGAGTAAAACTACGGCATATGTGCAATATGTAGAGGCGTGGAGGAGTGACCTAGTGGTTAGAGCACTGGTCTTGCAATCCAGAGGTGGCTGGCTCAAATCCCACTGCTGCTCCTTGTGATCTTGGGCAAGTCACTTAACCCTCCATTGCCTCAGGTGCAAACTTAGATTGTGAGCCGTCCTGGGACAGAGAAATATCCAGTGTACCTGAATGTAACTCACCTTGAGCTACTTCTGAAAAGGTGTGAGTAAAATCCAAATAAATAAAATGTGCATGGATATGCATATACACATTTACACTTTCCTGGGAGCAGATGTAAATTTGTGTGCTACTTGAGATAACTCTGGCAGCCCATTTTATAAAGACATATAGGTGTCCTGTTATGAAATAGCCACCCTTGTGACTTCAGAATGAACCCTTACAGAGAAAAAAAGTATCCTACACTAAGGCCACTAAAGTATATAGACTTGTGAAAAAGTGAATTTAATGTTCAAAGATGCCCTTGCTAAGGAAATCAGTAGTCAATCTGTTTCTATGCATCTCTTCCTCTCTATACCTATCTATCTAGATCTATAAACGTATGAGATTACATTATTTTAATCCAGTTGCTATTGATGCATATGCATTTCTCTTATTGAAACAGTGTTCATGTATAGGACCCTAGTAATACAGTTTGCAACGTATCTTAATGAAAAATTCCACAATACAAATATTCTTCTCTATCACCATGTTTGTTTTATAGCTCCTGTTATATTTACTGGACAGAACATCAGCTCATCTGAAGTACTTTTAAGGTGGTCGATAATTTACTCTTCACAAGGCATTTATTGGCTCCAAGTTTATTTAATGTAGTGAGATATAAGATTGTTTATAAGAGCAAATGAAACTCACTCCTTTGTCACTTTTTCAAGATAGCATTAGTTGAAGTATCAATTATTGCACAGTGCCATACATCCGTTTTATCTCAGGGCTTTGCTTTTTTTTTTTTTTTTTTAAAAAAGCACAGTTCAGGTCACCTCTGTCTTTGGAACTGACTGCTGTTACATTTCACCACTCGGTGCACCTTTCTCAGAAGAGCAGATTCTTTCCCATTGTTTCCAAAAGCTTGATTTTTTTCCCCCCCTTAGCATTATCAGCCAAATTTATTTAAGGATGAAACTATTACAAACACAATTGGTGAATTAATGTCAGGAGGACTGCTGCTGGCAGCTCATCAATTTTTTATATGCCACTCAGACAAATGAAACACGAGCCACCCAGAACAAGGGGACCTTTTGACACTTCAAAGGAAACCCCTATGGGTGGTTTCCTCTTGAAGCTGCACTAAACTGGCTGGATCCCCTCAGCTGGAAGCTGCCAATGTCTCATTAACCCCTAAACAAGCCCTGCATGAGCTTCTCCTTTCAGCTATAATTATGCCATGCACTCCTGTTCTGCTGCTCTGAATTGCAACACTGTCACTTACACATTATAAACATCCCCCCTAATTGAAAAGCAGATTAGACTCTCGTGTTAATTAGCCAAAAAGCCCGCCTCCTTGCATGCATTATGATTGCCTCTTAAATACCGAGGATACTGAAATCCCTCAGAAAGACAAGGCAGGCTTAATTGCAATAACCTGCAAATTAAGTTTAATTTACTTTAAATTTACCGGTTTAGCAGACTCATTTGATAGTGCTAATGTTCGAGCAAATTAATTATCTGAATTAGTCATGCCTGGTGGAGTTTTGCTGCAGACTTCATTGTACAGTGCCTTATTAATAACAGGCAAATAGGACGGGATTAATGACAAGATCCTGCTCTAGTGCTTCAAATGATGCCTCTTTTCTGGAATTTAAATCCAATCACTAAAGTACAAATCTAGACACAGAATACAAACCAGCTGAAATTTATGATGCACTGCAAGCTGACAGCTAGGACAAACAATAAAATATTACCCTGGAATCTTTGCTAGGAAATGTTCTCTTCTATGCATTGAAGGAGATCACTACTTATAGCAGGTCGTTCGCCATTAACTGACATCTATATACAGCCCTGCAAATGCTGTAGGTAAGTGCTTTGAGAGCACAGATGCAGAGCTGATAAAAGGTAGCTTAGACATAAAATCCCATGTAAATTTAAATGCCCACTTTGTGGCTTATCAGCTAGACATCTTTCATATCCCATTCTGAGGCACAGTCTGAATTATGGGAGACCCTTATGCATCGAGGTTCATATAGGACAACACTTTTTAAAGTTCCTTTAACAAACAAACACACACTCACATACACACACATGGGTTCAATTCCCATTACAGGTCCTTGTGACTCTGGGCAAGGCACTTAACTCTCTAATGCCCCAGGTACAAAATAAGTACCTGTATATAATACATAAACCACTTTGTAAACACAAAACGTTGATATATCAAATCCCATCCCCTTCCCTATTTGATAATAATTATTTTAATGATGAAGGAGTTGCTAACAAGTAGATTGAATGAATTGACTGGCTGATAATTACTTTGGTGATATCGCATTGGCTTTTGCAACTTACTTGCAATTCATGGCTGCTTCTGTTATAGTCAGAAATGGTGTGACTCTGTTGGAAACACTGAAAAACTGCCCATCATTTTCAGCATGGCCATGCAGTGACGGAATTGAAAACTTTGCATTATTGATCAGGGATTGGTATGCCAAAATTGTCATTGACTTTGAGTTATTCCTCAGCGCTCAATGCTTTTGTCAGCAATAGTCAGCCACTTTCATCTATACTTTTGCCCCAAAAGTGCAGGTGTGCTTAGGCCTTTTATCTACAGTATCTGATGTCAACTAAAAACAAAAGGGCTAAAGTTCACAAAAATATTGAGTTGTCTGCACCATAAAAGCAGTCTATCCATGAGAAGATAAAAGAAATGACTATTAGAAGATCCCTTTTTTGCATTGGATGGTTTTTAATGTTTGTAAGAGGAAAAAAGATATCTGCTTTCCCTGGATCCATAATGGAGATTATTTCTTCCAGCCATGGTGCCTTTAACAGTCTTCCCTTTACTGCAAGAGCTAAACTGCAAGTTGCAGCAGTAAATGAGACTGGCACAAAAGGAGGTGTTATTAAAACTGGGCAGAAAAAGGACAATAACAGCATCACTCCACTTGAAAAGGCTGATATGTGTAGGCTTGAAATGACTTTGGAAGATGCCCATAGGGAATAGAAAGTACACCATGAAGACGATACATTCCTGTTACCCATAAACACAACACAAATGAGTAATATATTTACATATAACATGTGGTGTATTCATTGCGCACCATGGTGACAGAATTGTTTATTTCATTTATAATTTATACAGCAAAACCTTATTAAATGTGCAAGTCGTTTGCCAGATAATAATACACAGTAGAAGCTTAGGCATTCATTATATTCTGCTATTAAAGTGTATAAGATTTGCATGTGTTCTTTTATTTTCTAGGTAGATTCTTCAACAAGCATTACCTTTTGTTTTCTAATTCAGAGCCACATCTTTAATACCTTGAATTAAATCAGTACAGTGTCAGTGAATATTAGGACTACCAAATGGGGAAGTAAATGGCCTGGTTTCTGACTTCTGAATCATAGAAATATAGAAAATGATGGTTAGATAAAGACCATATGGCCTATCAATTTTGCTCATCCATAACAAGTACTATGCTCTGTAATCCCTTTCTGTGTCTTAGAGATCCACTACCTCTGCTAGGAGGCCATGATAACCATTTACCACCCTTTCTGCATGGAAATATTTGCTTAGATAACTTCCAAGGCTTCCAGGGCTTCTTTTCATGTGAAAGAGAACCCATCTCCTATGTATTTATGCCATGAAGGTATTTAAATTCTTTATGATATCTCTCTTCTCCAGCCAAAATAAGTTGGTAACTGTTCTGGCTTCCATTCACTTTGTGCCTACCATGTTGGGGCAAACACCTCAAGGGTCATCAGTCTTGATATGCTCTGCTGTGGGGGTGAAAGGGAAGGAAATATTATGCTTCCCAATTTTGCCTCCTCTGCTTTGCCATGGAAGGTGCTTACATTTTTTTCTCACGTCTACTTAACAATATGGTAGTAGTAGCAAGTGCTGATGGGGTGTTTTACTGGGTGGTTTGCAGCTTACATAATCTGCAGTAGCTGGTTGACCAGCATGATGCTATGTTTTGGGGCAGATGATCTTGTTGCATCCCTTGGACCTAGATTGCATGTTGCATATATGAGCTATGGCAGCTTCAAGGGTGGATGCAGCCTCTGTTTCAGACAGTGAGGTTTCTGTGATATCCCGCACTGTAAGGGGTTCATCAGCTCTAGCAACTAGTATGGTAATGGACACGTGTGAGGAAGGTCAGTTTTTTTCTCTGAAGGAAGGTGAGGGTTGGGTTGGTGGCTGCTGAAGACAGTGCAAGGGAGTTGGAGAGCATCCTGATTGTGGTTCCTTGAGGTACAAATCAATATGTCAATTGTTTAATACAAATCGAGACAGAACCAGTTTTGAGTTTATAATTGCTAATCTCATAAAATGGAAAAATGGAAAGATAGCATATAAGGAAATAACAGAACAAGAAATAAACAAATATCAAGAAGAAATACATAATCTGGTTGATATTCAAAGGGACTTGAATGTTTACCAGCAACTGCTAAATGTATGAGTCTCTCAGCTATATGGTAAGCCATATTTATTTATTTATTTATTACATTTGTATCCTGCACTTTCCCACACATGGCAGGCTCAATGCGGCTTACATAGTAACAATGTATATAATTACAAAATTGTAAGAAGAACATACATTTAGTGGTAAACGCAAAAACTAATGGGATTAGCGGAACGTAAGTTAAACATAGGAGGAATTGGGTTCAGAAGGAGAAGAGCGTTGGGAGGTAGGCGCAGAAAGATGGCAAGGAATGGGTATGGGGTATATTGTAGAAAATCTTTAGCATCATATCTATATTAGTTGAATGCTCTAATGCATGCTTAGTCAAGAGAAGGGTGATTTCCATTGGGTTTAGCATCCTCAATCTTTTTAAAAAGTTGGCTCCTATGTCTGAGGAGTTTCAGGCTGCTCACCTGCAGGTAGAACTTTAGAGGTAACCAGGATGTAAACAGCCCACATATCAGGAATCTGAAAGCAGCTTTAGTTATACACTTCCATAGCTGCTCCCAAGACCATGAATCATGGGTAATTCTATAAAATGGGTGCCAATATTTTAGGCATCAAGTATATGTATAAATGAACAAAGTATTGGCATAGTTGCGGGTATATGTGCACATATATTTCTAAATTGTAATAACCTGGCTATGCACTATTCAATAAAAAGTGTCATAAATGAGTAGAGTCTGGGAAGAGTGTGAGCGAGGTATACAGTTATTCATGATTATTTTAGAATGCTGTAATTTATGGGCATGTTTTAGTAATTTAGTGAAAACGTTTACACCAAGTCTATGGCTGGCATAAGTCCACATGCCTAAATTGTAGGCCTATATTTTACCTGTTATGTTAGTATTCTACAAAAGAAAGTGGGCACCTACTTTCCATTATAGAAGAGGAGCTACATAGGCACCTTCAAGCTGCCTAAATATAGGTGCACTGTTACAGAATCACCCTTTACGTGTTTCCATTAGTTAGTTATGTGTACCTGAGAATCAGACCTAAGCTCCCTACCTGCTTCCATCCCTCAATGCTCCCCCCAGACCTATCTAGAAGGTCCTTGTTGGTCTTGGGGGGGGGGGGTTCAAATGGGTAGAAACAATGCCCACTCACTCCTGCCCACTGTGGGTCTGGCCACAAAATGTCTGCCGTGACCTCTAGCAGTAGCACTGTGAGACTGCTTAGGCTCTTATGCATCATCTTTGGGGACTGGGAGGGGGATTGAGATCAGAAGATACTTCTAGAAGCTGTTACCCAAAAGCTAACCTGGCATAAGTGAAAATCTGGTCCTGTGCCCAAATAACGTTGTAGCTAAAATTAGGACAGCATTTTTCTGTCCTAATATTAGCCGCTTACTTAACCAGATAATGGTCTGAATATGGGCGTTAAATCTGGACTCCTGCCAGATTCTTCCTAAGCTCTGCCCAAAGAACACCCCAGCGCTAACTGAACAGTGGCAGTTTTCATCCATTTTCAATGAAACTTACTTGAAAGTGGAATGGGCATAGTAGCCTAGTGATCAGTGTTATAAGCTAAGAGCCAGGGAAACCAGCATTCAAACCTCATTGATGCTCCATTGCCTCAAGTACAAACTTAAAATATAGCTCCCCTCGAGTTATTAATGAACGGGTATAAGATGAAATGAAATATTTTTTAAAACCTTGCTGGCAAGCATCTATAAAAGAGGCAACAGCATCCAAGACATCCAGAGTGTCATGAAGACCCAATAGTATCAAAAGGGGGGCAAAAGGCACTACCGCAAAGATTCTAAGTTGCTGTGAGAAGGGCAAAGAGGCAAAAAGGGTGGAATCAAGACCCAAGATTGGGAGAGGGATAAAGCAGCAAACACATTGGCAGGAAGATCCCAAAGCACCAGAAGAAAGGTAAAGTGGCAATGTTCCTTTAAGCTTATTTTCTATAAGCTTCTTATTATGAAGTCTGTCTCCCTGCCCCTGGAACCTGACATTTCTTTCATACAGTCAGTACCTAGCCCCTCTTTGTGCTTCATGTTTCCTTTTTGCAAGCCATGTTAGTCCACTTTTAAAGGTAATAAATAGAAATAAAACAAAACAAGATGTTATATTTTTATTGGACTAACAATACATTTTTGATGACCTTTCAAAGGTAACCCTTCTTCAAATCAGAAATCCAGAAATGAGCAAATGATGATGTTTATCAAAATATATCTGTGAAACACAGAAGCATTTCAATGACAGTCTCATAGGGAAGGTGGGGTTGGTCAAGGAAGGGGGTGATAAACAGGGAGAGATTGAGGGGTGACCAGAGGGTGACAAAGCAGTATACTTTTATGGTTTATAATGTGATAAGGAATATCCGGGATCATCAAAGGGGCAGCTAACCATGCTACCTGAAATAGCTGAATATCATGAGGACTGTCTTCAAGCTCTGGTCCTGGGTCTCTGATTTCTAACTTCTGGAGACACTGTCCCTGGCAATTACTGTGCTGGAATCCTTAATTTTATTAAGTTCCACATCTAAAAATATCCAGACCTCATTACACTAAGTAAACAAGTTCTTTTACCTCAAATACTGACCCAGAATTTTGTCAGATACAATATACCAGTTTCTGCATTTACCGTCCATCATTTTTTTACTTCTTACTTGTGTAGCTTGAGATTTGTCAGGAAAAATATGTAGTGTTGAGTCATTATATCTAATTAGTTTTTTTTCCTTACCAATGTCAAAAATTCATCCATAGAGAATTCTCTGAGACAATTAACAACCATACTGCTCCCCTCCCCCAAGAACTCATTCTATTGTTAAAAGAACAGAGCAACAGTTTCAATCACTGTGGAAATAATTCCACCAGAGGGTGCCTATGTGATGCCTATTCTATAAAAAAAAGTAAGTGCCTACTTTCCTTTATAAAATGCTACTATAACAGGTTAGATGTGTGTCTATAATTTAGGCATAAGCAGATAAGCCAGTCATAGAGCTGGTATAAGTGTTTGCACCTAAATGCCAGAGATATGCATGTAACTGAGGTGCTGATGCACAAAGGTCGCAAATAAATACAGCAGCTGCGGGTAAACTTATCAACTAAAAAACAGCGACCGATACACAAAGGGGATGGCATGCAAATGAGATGTGCGGAAATTCTGCAAGGGAAAGCATCTAGCACATGCACAGAACAGGATCCTAAATTGTTTCCAGAATTGGACACGGGAGGAAGGGGAGAGGTCAAAGCTCCTGCACTCAGGAAATGAGCTCACCTTCATCTTTTGGAGAAAAACTTGGAGCTCCTACTCTCTCTCTCCCCCCCTCCACTGTGGTTGCCTGTGGCAGGAGAAATAAAGGCCAGCAGAGTGCTGGAAGGACTGTCTAAGCATATTCTTTAATGTGCTGCATGTAAATTCTAAGTCGCATAGTTGAAAAGGGGGCGTGGCCATTGACGTAGAATGAGAGGGTCATGGGCATTTCTAAAACCTAAGCGCATTGTTAAAAAATGCATTCTCTCCACGCATAATGTAGGCATTGGAATTTACACCAAGTTTTACTTGGCATAACTGCCCATGACTAAATTTTGTCGCCTAGACAGGCAATCGGTAGATTCTATAAACCATACAGAAATTTAGGCTTATTCTATAAAGTATGCCTAAATTGCCTAAATTTAGGTCCACCTAAAGGCATACTTTATAGAATACGCCTAGGCATATGGTACCGATTTTTTAGGAATGATATATAGAATGTAGTCCAAAACCAGCATATTAATGTTAGTCCCAATGTTACAGAAATACCTCTTTAAGGGTATCAGACTATTTCCGTTTTACAATCTATAACATAAACATTCAGTAAAAGTGATATTTTTTAACTTGAAACACTTGACTGAAATCTAAGATTTCCTTAACAAAGCTGTACTTTTTCCTTTACACTTCACTACACTTCTGCTTTTGGAGATGGTCCCAATATTCTAGTAAAATGCAAAGTAGCAGTCAACGGCAGGTAAGGACAAGTTGAACCACACTATTTTCCAGTAAAATTTTTACATATATTTGTTACTTAGAAGTTGATGGGATTTCCTGTAGGTTAGTGATTTGTGTGTTGTTTTGTGAGAATTGGTTCACAAGGCCTTTGTAGTGAGTCAGTTTTGGTCAAATTCATAAGTAATGAACTGCTTTGCATGATATTTTATCATAGCAGCTCATTATCTTTAAATCTGAATAAAACTCTGCATACTGCAAAACCTTTGAAAATCTTTGTTAACGTGCACTAAATACACAAACCCCCCCAAAATGCTGGGGATTAGCATATTGGCACGTTAGAGATTTGTTCTGCCTTTCTAATGCATGCTATCCCAAATCAATCTACAGATCACAGCACTATTAGAATCTAATAATTATTCCAATAAAGTGATTTCTGTATTCAGTGTTTTGTAGTCAATCCCCAACTTCAGGGATAACTCTGATACATGTGTTAATTTGGTGAATAAAACAGCTATCCCAACTCTGGAAGCTCTTGGTGCTGTTTTCTTCACCGTTTTGTTTTGTGTTAGTCTCCCTCTTTCCTGTTGTTGGTTTATATGTGCTAATTTAACATCTATTGCTTTCACAAAATATTGAAGAAATAATACAATATAAAAAGTCTGCTAACTGGAACTTCTTTCTTGGCAGCATACCAACACTCCACTGGCAGGTGTCAATCATTTAGCCCACAATATGAAAAGCAAATGCATGATACTACTACTACTACTACAAATCATTTCTATAGCACTGCCAGTCGTACACAGTGCTTCACAATGATACCTGCCAGTGCAGAGTTTGTATGCCGCCAAGAAAGAATTTCAGTTAGCAGACTTTTTATAACTACACCTCTTGGTCTCTCCTTAAAAGTAAAGCATAAGCTTTCCTGAAGGGTGAGATCTCAAGGGAACAGTCCAATTCCTAAAGATACAGTTCCAATATGGTAAACAGTGTCCTAATCTTGATGCCAATAGTTCAGTGATGATTGAATATTGACAGTTGTTAATAAAGAATTGTGTCCCATTTCCGAAGGCTTGTGGTGCTTTTGTGGCTTTCTGGTCTATTCAATAAACTGAAAAATATGTACCACATAAACTATGTAAGTACTGCAGACAAAACAAGAAATATAAATTGATATATGTAATACAAACATAAAAATTGTAATACAAACTTATAAAGGATATGCAATCCTCAAAGTAAACTGACTAAATCAAAAATGTTACTTAATAGTGAAATGATTAAAAATAATTCATTCAAACTGACCCAACAGAGTGGACACCATAGGGGGAGTAGACAACAGGAGGAGTGATCTAAATAAATTAGAAGAATGGTTTAATGTTTGGCAGTTAAAACTGAATGTAGAGTAATGCACATGGGGCGTTGAAACCCAAAAGAGCTGCATTTGCTAGGGAGTGACAGGCTGATGAGCACAGACCAGCAAAAGCTAATTGGATTTGATTATTTGCCTATCCAAATCTGAGTTTAAGCTGAGACACTAATTTAAGTACAGTTGGTAGGTCCCTGCCCTGCCTAGAGAGCGTACTATCTAAGTTTTTGATAGGTTGCCAAATGGACACCATGTTTCAGCTCTGCTTACTTTTAGTTTGCTGTTGACTTACCAAACATTAGGAACAGCTAACGTGATAGATAAAGGGGCTCATTTTCAAATATTGTTTTTCAATATTGTTATTTGAATGTGTGTTGCCTTCTGAGCTCTTCACCTGCTTCAAGTCCTCTGCTCCTTTGTACATTGGGAGAGCACTTTCCAGCATTCAAAACAGGGAGAAAGCGGCTTCTGTAAAGCAGATACTGGTGGGTGACATCCAGTGCACTTTTTCTAGTGAAAAAGGTGCCGGTACTCAAATGCTAGGCCACCCTTCAGGGGTGGGGGTAATCACTGAGGGACCCTCCCCACAATAGCCAGGCCCCCTGCAACCAGTCACAGAACCTATGACAAGGCAGAATTGGTGTCTAGAGCCTGAGCTCTTTCATTAAAACTTGGGGACCATGGGTCAATTTTAGCAGACAATGGAAAAGGTGCCGGTACTCAGTACCCCCAAGTACCCCCTCAAAAAAAGCCCTGGTGACATCACTAACTGTATTATTTGAATGTGTGCTGCCTTCTGAGCTCTTCACCTGCTCCAAGTCCTCTGCTCCTTTGTACATTGGGAGAGCAGTTTCCAGCACTCAGAACAGGGAGAAAGTGTCCTCTGTAAAGCAGATAGGGTGACATCACTAACTGAATTGTTATTTAAATGTGTGCTGCCTTCTGAGCTCTTCACCTGCTTCAAGTCCTCTCCTCCTTTGTACAATGGGGAGAGCAGTTTCCAGCACTCAAGACAGGAGAAAGCGGCCTATATAAACCAGACACTGGGAACCACCAGATCATGGTCTTGGATCTGCTGGACCACGCCCCTCAACTTATATCAAACTGGGAGCTCTGAGTAGCGACACTACCGGGCCGCAATCTACCACTCTCACAGACCTTAGGGAACTGCTGGATCAATACACCACTACAGGAGCCAATACGAACACAGTAATATTACTCTTAGGAATTTTCTCCATAACTCTGATCCAAACAAATAACATAATGCCCATACTACACAACCAACCATGAATAACCAGACGCACCAACTTACATCAAACCAACAATAGAACCTACAACAGAAAATCATCTGATTATGATCAAACTAGGAAAAAAAGGATTTAACAAATCTAAACCAATAAACAAAGAACAACTAATAAAAGTCACCACAATCCCAAATATAGTAGAATCATACCATATAATTAAAATAGGTTACATTAATGCCAGATCCGCAGTAAACAAAACAGAAACACTAACAGACTGGATCACAAAGGAAGCCATTGATTTACTGTTCATCAATGAAACATGGATTCATGACAAAAATGATCCCATAATCCTGGAGCTATGCCCACCAGGATACAAAATCCTACATTTGACCAGAGAGGGAAAAAGAGGAGGATGTATCGCCTTAACTTACAGATCTCATTTCATCATTGAGACCACTGCAAAGTCAATTACATCTCAACTCGAAATTGCCTCAATCAAGATTCAACATGAAACCTTATCTGACCATCTGAATTGTGTCATATTCTACAGAACACCAGATAAATGGAATGATGCCCAGACAAACTTCATGGATTTCATATCAACTACTTGTACATCTAATTCAAATGTACTAGTCTCAGAGATATTAACCTCCACTTAGAAGACCCAAATGCAAATAGTGTACAAGAATGCATGGAATTCTTCCAGTTATGGGACTTCAAATGGCCACACTCGAATGCTACCCACATAAAAGGTCACACACTTGACTTACTTGTACATAAATTTACAACAGACCGAAACTTCATAATAACAGAACATAAATGGTCGGACAATCCATGGTCCGATCACTTAAAACTAAATTTAATTTTACATTGGCTGAAGAAGGGACATCACCAAGTAGAAGAAAAAACAACTTACAATATAAGAGGTCACGTAGATGCAAAATTATTTTGGCAATCAATATATGACAACAATTGGTCAGTTTTAGCTGATTCTGAATACTTCCTCGCGGAATGGGAAACGAGATGCATTTCCATTTAAAATGAAATAGCACCTAAATGAACAAAAGCCTCATACAAACCCAATAAAACACCTTGGTTCAACGACAATTTGAAAATACTAAAAACAATATCTAGATGACTTGAAAGAGCGTGGAGAAAAAATAGAAATGCTTAAACACTAAACACATGGAAAGAATCACGAAGAAAATACAAAAATGAGATAAAAAAATCCAAATGGAATTCCTATAAAGCACAAGTTGGAACTGACTTCAAGGACATGAAGAAATTATACAAACTACTGGACCAACTACTAGACACCACATGTTACCATATCAAATTCTGACATTCCACTAGCAGAAGAACTTGCCAAATAATTTAAAGAAAAAATTTCCAACATACGTAAACCTATGTCTCATGAAAACATTAACTTTGATACCTTCCTTGATGAACTATACCTACACTCTGGAGAATATCCAGCAGGTCAGTCTTGGTCAAACTTCACCCAGACTACAGATGAAATAGTTGCACAGGTAACCAGAAAACTCTCATCTGCTCATTGTCAACTCGATGCATGTCCCAACTATTTAATGAAATCACCACCTGACCGATTCATTGCAGATCTTATATCCCATTTAAACTACATGTTCCAACAAGGCATATTCCCCAAGGACAAAAGCAACATTTTACTTACACCATTACCAAAAGACACCAAGAAGAAATCAAATGATATCACCAACTATCGTCCTGTGGCATCCATCCCATTGACAACCAAATTGATGGAAAGTATCGTAGCCAAACAACTCATGGAGTATATCGACAAGTTCTCAACTCTTCATGAATCACAATCTGGTTTCAGACCCCTCCATAGTACAGAACTGTACTGGTATCTCTTCTTGCCAAATTCAAGCAAGAAATTGCATTAGGTAAAAACATTCTCCTACTTCAATTTGACATGTGTAGCGCATTCGATATGATAGACCACAATATACTACTAAGTATACTCGACAGGATAGGAATCGGAGGGAATATACTCAAATAGATCAAGGGGTTGCTAACCACAAGGTCATATCAAGTAAAGTCAAGCTCCAACATCTCTCCACCCTGGGAAACCGACTGCGGAGTCCCTCAGTGATCACCTCTCTCACTCATCCTTTTCAACCTAATGATGACCTCCTTAGCCAAGTCTCTTTTCAATCAAGGCCTTAACCCTTTTCTGTATGCAGATGATGTCACAATATACATACCTTTCAAATCGAACCTTTCAGAAATCAATACAATAAAAAATAGCCTAAGCCTAATGGATACCTGTGCTATGACATTCAAACTAAAACTCAATAAAGAAAAAACACACTGCCTTATTCTTTCATCTCAACATTTTACAAACTACCCCACAGCCATACATACCCCGAAACACACTCTTCCAATTTCAGATAATCTGAAAATCCTCGCCATTATTATTGACAGCAACCTAACGCTAAAGAACCAAGTCACCGCCATTACAAAGAAAATGTTCCACACAATGTGGAAACTCAAACAGGTAAAATAGTTCTTCCTGAGGGAAACTTTTCGCAACATGATTCAAACAATGGTATTAACAAATGTCGACTACTGCAATGGAGTATATGTGGGTTGCAGGGAACAAATCCTAAGGAACCTACAGACTGCTCAGAATATAGCAGCCAGGCTTATCTATGGAAAACCTCAATTTGAAAGCGCAAAATCCCTCTGGGAAAAACTACACTGGCTACCAATCAAAGAACGTATCGCTTTCAAGATTTGTACCTTTGTTCACAGAATAATACATGGTCTAGCCCCAGCTAGATGTCTGAACTAATCGACTTACCAATTAGAAACACAATTGAATCAGCCAGAACGTACTTAACTCTTCACTTCCCAAGTTGTAAAAGCCTGAAGTATAAATCAATATATTCATCAAGTTTCTCTTACATAACACCTGAAATCTATGAATAATCATCTAGAATTCAGAAAAAACCTAAAAACTCACCTGTTCAAGAAGGCATACCCCACAGTATCTGACATAAACACCGAATAATGAAATATGGCATTTTAATCAGGAAACGGACAGTTTTCAACCCCGACGCATGATCACACCCCCCATTTACTCCCCCAGTGGTCACTGACCCCCTCCCACCCCCTAAAGATGTGAAAGAAACAGCACATGACAGCTTCAGATATTATGGCCAATCCTAGTAGAGCAGCAAGCAGGTCCCTGGAGTAGCCTAGTGGTCAGTGTAGTGGACTGTAGAGAAGGAGACCCAGTCCCATATCCCACTCTAACTGTTCAACTTGTGGTGGAAAGTATGAGCCTTCCAAAACCCATCAGAAACCTACTGTATCTACATATAGGTGACAACTGCAGGCATAAGGGCTCTTGTAGTGGTGTAAAGTTGGGTACAGTGGGTTTTGGAGGGCTCACCATACAATATAAGGTGGTAAAGGTAAGAGGTATACCTGGGACCTTTATAGGAAGTCCTCTGCAGTGCCACCTTGGGTGCCCCTCTGCTGTACTGGGAGATCTGTATGGCTAGTCTACTAAGAATGCTGCCTCCTCCCTAATGAATTGTTTTTGTGCATTTTTCTCTTAGATTTTTTTCTTTTGAACATTTTCTTAAATGATAGATACATTGAGCACAAAACCAATTAGCAAATGGCCATTTTGAAACAAAAAGACAGATTTTTTTTCCGATTTGAAAATGGCCATGTTTGCTACTGAAGTTTTGGACATTTTTCGCAAAATGTCCAAAATCAGATTTAGACAGCATAATGAAAATGTCCTTAAATATGTGTTATCTATATTAACTGTACATAATCATTAGAACAGGAGGCTGAGACCAGGGAAGCTAGGGTTCAAACTCCACTGCTGCTCCTTAAGATCATGGATGTCAATTAACTGTCCACTGCCCCAGGTACAAACTTAGGGTCCTGTTTACTAAGCCTTGCTGTAGGTGCCCAAATTTTTTAGCGCATGCTAAAAATTAGTGTGTGCTAATGCTAAAGACACCCATAAGAATATAATGGGTGTCTCTATCATTAGTGCGCACTAAATTTTAGCGCATGCTAAAAAGTTAGTGCGCCTACAGCGCGGCTTAGTAAACATGGCCCTTAGATTGTAAGCCCTCCAGGGACAGGAAAATACCTACTGTACCTGAAAGTAACTTGCCCTGAGCTACTATTGAGAAAGCTGTGATCTAAATCCAAATACAAAATCCAGTACCTGACACACTGTGAAGTCATACAAATTCCACTCAGACCTACAGAGCGATTCTAAATTTGACAGCAAATAGATAAGGAATGAAATACAGAAAGTAAACAGTGGTGGAGTTGACAGCAATGAAAAAACTCTGAACAAGGTCATTGAAATTTTTCCATAAGTAATATGTAAATATTAGAAATATTTCCTAAACTCTATACCTCTGGCCAGGATGAACAGACGGATGCAGAAATGTTAAAGGAAATTAGGGATGCAAACAAACTGGGCAACACAATAATAATGGGTGATTTCAATTACCCCGATATTGACTGGGTAAATGTAACATCGGGGCACGCTAGGGAGGTAAAATTCCTTGATGAAATCAAGGACAGCTTTATGGAGCAGCTGGTACAGGAGCCAATGAGAGAAGGAAAAATTCTAGACCTAGTCCTTAGTGGAGCGCATGATCTGGTGTGGGAGGTAATGGTGCTGGGGCTGCTTGATAACAGTGATCATAATATGATCGGATTTGATATTAGCTTTGAAGTAAGTATATGTGGAGGGGCATAATCAAATGTGAACGCCCATCTCCATGGGCGTCTATGTCCAAAAATGGGTAGGTGAAGAAGCGGGACAGACCGTATTTTCGAAAAACATGGACGTCCATCTTTAGTTTCAAAAATACGGTTTGGACGGACCAAATGCCCATGGATTTGGTCCTTTCTGAGATGGGCGGTTTGTTTTTTTTGCGATAATGGAAAATAAAAACGCCCAGCTCAGAAACGTCCTAATCCAAGCCATTTGGTCGTGGGAGGGACAATTGTACAACACTGCCATAGCTCTTAGGGGTGAAGGGGGCAACTACATGTGGGTACAGTGTGTTTCAGAGGCCTCCCATTTACCACCACAAGTGGTACAGGTGGGGGGATGGGCCTGGGTCTGCCTGCCTGAAGTACACTGCAGTACCCACTAAAAGTGCTCCAGGGACAAGACTTGTTGCTGGTGTATAACCTTGGCACAGCAGTTGACACCTGAAGACTAATCTCGCTGAAAACGTCCTTTATTTGAATAAGCACCTTTACTCACAGTTAACTGCAGATCACAGGTTGTGCCCCACTGGCAATGAGTCTCGCTAGTACTGAGATTAACAGTAGGTCCCAGCTGGCAGAATGGTGTACAATGCCCTCTTTCAGCAACATTCAAGGTAAGAACTAAGTGCTGTAACGTGGCTAACACATGACCGGGATCTAAAACTGGCTTACAAAAATGGCCACTACCTCATGGACTACCGGAAACACAACAGGGCACACTCTGACCCAGTAAGCAGAGGGAAAAGCACCATGGGAGTAGAGCCTACACAAGCTAGTGGAATCACGGAGCCCAGTACCCTACACCCACCACAATGCATTGCTGATGTGACTCTGCAGTGCCCTTAACAGAAAATGTGTCACACTCAGCCGAGACCCACATCAAAACCAGGGAAAGGCTGTCAGAGGATAGACCACATTCTGCTGTCATGGAGGCGGGTACGGAATTTGAGGCTGGCATACAGGCTGGCAAAAAAAGTTTGCAAAGTGGGTTTCTTTTGGTGGGAGGGCATTAGTGACCACTGGGGGAGTCAGGGCAGGTGATCCCTGATTCCCTCCAGTGGTCATCTGGTCAGTTGGGGCACTTTTTTGGGACTTGTTTGTGAAAAAAAGGGTCCAAAAAAGTGACCCAAAATCGCGGTAAAAACACCTTTTTTTTTGATTATCATCTAAAGACACCCATCTCTGCTTGGCCGATAACCACGCCCCAGTCCCGCCTTCACCACGCCTCTGACACACCCTCATCAACTTTATTCATTCCCGCGATAGAGTGCAATTGAAGACGCCCAAAATCGGATTTCGATTATACCGATTTGGGCACCCGCGAGAGAAAGACATCCATCTCCCGATTTAGGTCGGAATATAGGCATTTTTTTCGATTATAAGGTGGATAGGAAATCAAATACATTAGTGTTTAACTTTAAAAAAGGAGACTATGATAAAATGAAAAGAACGGTGAAAAGAAAACTTAGAGGAGCGACTGCGAGGGTCAAAAATTTACATCAGGCGTGGATGCTGTTCAAAAACACCATCCTGGAAGCCCAAGCCAAATATATTCCGCGTATTAAAAAAGGAGGATGGAAGACCAAACAACAGCCGGCATGGTTAAAAAGTGAGGTGAAGGAAGCTATTAGAGCTAAAAGAAAATCCTTCTGAAAAATGGAAGAAGGAACCGACTGAAAATAATAAGAAACGGCATAAGGAATTTCAAGTCAAATGCAAAGCGCTGATAAGGAAGGCTAAGAGGGACTTCGAAAAAAAGATTGCGTTGGAGACAAAAACACATAATAACATTTTTTTTAGGTATATTAAAAGCAGGAAGCCGGCAAAAGAATCGGTTGGACCGCTAGATGACCGAGGAGTAAAAGGGGCAATCAAGGAAGACAAAGCCGTAGCGGAGAGATTAAATGAATTCTTTGCTTCGGTCTTCATCGAGGAAGATTTGGGAACGATACCAGTGCCGGAAATGGTATTCGAATCTGACGAGTTGGAGAAACTTAATGTATTCTCTGTAAACCTGGAGGATGTAATGGGGCAGTTCTACAAACTGAACAGTAGCAAATCTCCTGGACCGGATGATATTCATCCCAGAGTACTGAAAGAACTGAAAAATGAGATTGCAGAGCTATTAGAAATATGTAATTTATCCTTAAAATTGAGTGTGGTACCAGAAGACTGGAGGGTGGCCAATATAACGCCGATTTTTTTAAAAGGTTCCAGAGGTGATCCGGGAAATTATAGACCAGTGAGTCTGACATCAGTGCCGGGCAAAATGGTAGAGACTATTATTAAGAACAAAATTACAGAGCATATTCAAAAGCATGGATTAATGAGACAAAGTCAACATGGATTTAGTGAAGGGAAATCTTGCCTCACCAATCTACTACATTTCTTTGAAGGGGTGAACAAACATGTGGATAAAGGTGAGCCGGTTGATATTGTGTATCTGGATTTTCAGAAGGCGTTTGACAAAATACCTCATGAAAGACTCCAGAGGAAATTGGAGAGTCATGGTATAGGAGGTAGTGTTCTATTGTGGATTAAAAACTGGTTAAAAGATAGAAAACTGAGAGTAGGGTTAAATGGTCATTATACTCAATGGAAAAGGGTAGTTAGTGGGGTTCCCCAGGGGTCTGTGCTGGGACTGCTGCTTTTTAACATATTTATAAATGACCTACAGATGGGAGTAACTAGTGAGGTAATTAAATTTGCTGACGGCACAAGTTATTCAAAGTTGTTAAATTACAAGAGGATTGTGAAAAATTACAAGAGGACCTTACGAGACCGGGAGAGTGGGCATGTAAATGGCAGATGATCTTTAATGTGAGCAAGTGCAAAGTGATGCACGTGGGAAAGAGGAACCCAAATTATAGCTACTTCATGCAAGGTTCCACGTTAGGAGTCACGGACCAAGATAGGGATCTAGGTGTCTCGTTGATGATACATTGAAACCTTCTGCTCAGTGTGCTGCTGCGGCTAAGAAAGCAAATAGAATGTTAGGAATTATTAGGAAAGGAATGGAAAACAAAAATGAGCATGTTATAATGCCTTTGTATTGCTCCATGGTGCAACCGCACCTCGAATATTGTGTTCAATTCTGGTCGCCCTATCTCAAAAAAGATATAGTGGAATTAGACAAGGTGCAGAGAAGGGCGACGAAAATGATAAAGGGGATGGGATGACTTCCCTATGAGGAAAGGCTATAGCGGCTAGGGCTCTTCCGCTCGAAGAAAAGACGGCTGAAGGGAGATATGATAGAGGTCTATAAAATAATGAGTGGAGTTGAACGGGTAGATGTGAAGCGTCTGTTCACGCTTTCCAAAAATACTTTGACTAGGGGGCATGCGATGAAGCTACAATGTAGTAAATTTAAAACCAATCAGAGAAAATGTTTCTTCACCCAACGCGTAATTAAACTCTGGAATTCATTGCTGGAGAACGTGGGGAAGGCGGTTAGCTTAGCAGAATTTAAAAAGGGGTTAGACAGTTTCTTAAAGGACAAGTCCATAAACCACTACTAAATGGACTTGGGAAAAATCCACAATTCCAGGAATAACATCTATAAAATGCTTGTATGTTTGTGAAGCTTGCCAGGTGCCCTTGGCCTGGATTGGCCGCTGTCGTGGACAGGATGCTGGGCTCGATGGACCCTTGGTCTTTTCCCAGTGTGGCATTACTTATGTACTTATGTGACATAACTGAGTATTTTGCCTCTTAGGCATGATTTGAAAACTTCCCAAACAGTATTGAAGGAGGTAACTGAAGATGTGTTTATTTGAAAGAAATCCAATATAAAATGTTTATTTTTTTTCCACAGATAGAACAAATGTGTTCATTGACTAAAATGGGGAAGTTCTAGGTGTTAAACATTCCACTTGAAGTGAAAATAAAGCATGGTCTGATATTACAATTGGAGAAATCTCAGCAGATTCAACCAGAGGTATCAGGGACTTAGAGATGAAAAAAAAAGTCAATTTAGGAATATGAATGATGGGATGCAGAATAAAATGTGTAATCTTTGGCTGTAGGGTGTAGTATTCACCATGGATCACAAAGTCTAAGGTTTTTAGTAATACAATGAAGATCTTGCCACATTTTAGAAGGACGAAAAGCATAACATTATTGGCTGTCCAAAATAATGTCCAAAGGAAGGTTAAAATCATCCCCAATCAAAATTGGATTAGTACTATATTCTATAAGAGAGTCACATATTCAGGAAATAAAGGTGATAGTGTCAACATTAGGAGCACAAATGTTCATTATAGAAAATAACATAGACTTTATTTGTACAGTGACAATGACCCATCTTCCTTCCAAATCACTTTCTTGTTGAGTAACATTTATATTTTTCTGACTGTGGCTTTCTGCAATTGGTAAACATTCCTACATTGTGAGAGGTCGTACCCTGGACCTTTCTGTGGCTCAGAATGTATGTGTAATGCAATTTTTCATGCCAAGAAGACCTACTGTTCCACTATGATTCAATCCTCAGTCAACAAACCCAAGTAGCTGTTTGTAAGACAAGACTGCTGAAGGAAGGGGATGGATATCAATGGTTTCTGTGTCCCATTTCAGGGAGGCTAATGGATTTTCTTTTTCTCAAAATGGAGGATCTACATGGAACCTCCCAACCTCTATGTAACTAGAAAGATCAGGAAGTCCAAGATCTGGATAATCCCCCTTAAGAAATGTTAAGCTATTTTTGCCCTCCCCCTTTTGACACAAATAAAACAAGTGGTGGGGTTTATGGAAGGCACTATCAGAAGAGGAACTTGGATTTCTTAGAGAAATGGTGTGCAGATCAGTTCAGGAAGGGAAAGTTCCAAATTGGTTAAAATGTACCATTATTATTCCTCTCCTAAAGAAGACAGGTCTAGATGTAAGAGAGTGCAAAAATTATAGATGTGACAAATTTACCATTTTTGGCCAAGGTCCTTGAACAGGTGATGTTTCTGGATCTACAGGATTTTGTAGATAAAACAGGGCCCTAGAGGATATAAAGTCAGAATTTAGATAGAAATATAGCTTAGAGGCATTACTTATGGCCTTACAGAATGAGATCTGCCACTGTCAGGAGATATGAAAAGTGATAATTTTACTAGATCTAGTTTCCACTTTTGACTTGGTGGACCCCTCCCTTTGTAGCAGAGAAGTAGGAATAACTGGTTTTAGCATTGGAGTGGATCAATTCCCCCACTCTCTGTCTCTGTTGACAACACCCTCATTCTCCCCGTCTCGTCAGCCCGCAATCTCGGAGTCATTTTCGACTCCTCCCTCTCCTTCTCTGCCCATATCCAGCAGACAGCTAAGACCTGTCGCTTCTTCCTCTATAATATTAGCAAAATCCGCCCATTCCTCTCTGAACAGACCACCTGAACCCTCGTCCACTCACTCGTTACCTCTCGTCTTGACTATTGCAACCTTCTCCTTGCTGGTCTCCCGCTTAGCCACCTATCCCCCCCTTCAATCTGTCCAAAATTCCGCTGCACGTCTTATCTACCGCGTGAACCGATACTCTCATATCACCCCTCTCCTCAAGTCGCTTCACTGGCTCCCGATTCGCTACCGTATTCAGTTCAAGCTTCTCCTAATGACCTTCAAATGCACTCAATCTGCAGCCCCCCATTACCTCTCTACCCTCCTCTCCCCCTATGTCCCCACCCGTAACCTCCGCTCTCAGGACAAATCACTCCTATCTGTACCCTTCTCCACCACCGCTAACTCCAGACTCCGTCCCTTCTGCCTCGCATCACCTTATGCCTGGAACAGACTCCCCGAGCCCATACGCCATGCGCCCTCCCTGCCCATCTTTAAGTCCTTACTTAAAACCCATCTCTTCTCCCTTGCTTTTGGCGCCTAACCACCTTCCCCTTTCATGATACACTGACTACACTGACAACATAGTTTGTTACCTTTAGATTGTAAGCTCTCTTGAGCAGGGACTGTCCTTCCCCATGTTTTAACTTGTACAGCGCTGCGTAACCCTAGTAGCGCTATAGAAATGCTAAGTAGTAGTAGTAGTAGTAATTCCTTTTCTCATGACTGTTTGAATCCTGTAATGCTTCTTGTTTTGCTGTCATCGGGGGTTCCCCAGGGCTCACACTTGTCCCTGTTGTTATTTAATATCTTTCTGATTAAAAATGTGGGTGTGGTGGGTTTTATCTAGGAAAACAATGTACAATTATTTGGAAGGAGGAGTTGAAGTGATTACTGAGCAGCTGAATCTGTTTTACAGGCCATTGAATACTAGTTAGCTGTGAATGGTCTGGTCCTAAATAAACACGTAACTGAAGTTTTAGTGGTGGGGGAGACCCCCTCCCTTCTTAGTTCTCTCATTGCTTTCTCTATACTGGGGTTCCTGTATGGTGTTCTGGAAGTGAAGGATTTCGGATGGAGGTAGGATCAATCCTTTCTGGATGAGGCACAAGTGTCTCACACAATCAGGTCTGTATATTATAAGCTAAAAGCTCTTCACAGGTTAGAGCCCTTTCTAACTGTAGATCTATTTAAGTTAGTAGTGCAGCTATCAGTGTTTCCATTTTTGGATTATTGTAATACTCTGTGTGGGATTGACCAGACACCTAATTCATTGGTTGCAGCAGGGCCGTGCCAAGGGTCTGTGGCGCCCCCCTGCAGGAGATCAGTTGGCGCCCCACCCCCCCCGCAGATGAACAGTTGGCGTGCATGCACGCACCCCCCGTGAAAATGATCGCTGCCCTCCCGCTCCCATGTCTCAACTGCCCGCCCTCTTCTCCCCCCCCCAAGATCCCTTTTAAATTTACCTCCGTCCGGCAGCGAAGGCGCAGTGTCAGTGAAGGAGGCGGCGCTCCCAACGTCTCTACTAGTCTTCCCTTTGCTCAATGTCCCGCCTTCTTCTGACATAATTTCCTTAGTATATAGGCTTCTTAGAATTTTAATAGAGCAATTTAAAATACATCTAATTTTATTAATATTAATTAAAACATCAGTACATATTAACATTTTCTTCTCTGTTAAAGAATAGCCATACTGGGTCAGACCAATGGTCCATCTATCCCAGTATCCTGTTTCCAACAGTGGCCAATCCAGGTCACAAATACCTAGCAGAAACCTAAATACAAATCCTCTGGAAATGAATTCCAGTGCTTAACAATTTGTTGAGTGAAAAAATATGTCTTCTATTTGTTTTTAAAATCTATCCATGTAGACTCATTGAGTGTCCCCTAGTCTTTGTACTTTTTGAAAAAGTAAAAAATTGATTAACTTCTACTCATTCTACACCACTCAGGATTTTGTAGACCACCATATAATACCCCAAAGCAGGGACAGTGGAGGTAGAAGAGAGCTGCCTAAAAGTGCTGCAGGAGATGCAGCAGGTCTCCCAGGAGATTTGGGACAGCATGTGGCTAAAGTTAGTAGCTCTACAGAGGAATATGTAGGCTTACCCTGAGGCCCAGAACTCCACCCTGTCTAGCAGGCATGTCCCCCTATCTGGTACCAGAGAGGCTAGCAGCCAGTCAACACCACCCTCAGAGTCTGCAGAACACAAGGGACAAGGCAGCAACTTGGTGCATATACCAAGAAGAACAAGTGCCTGAAGTGGGATGTCAAGACCAAGGCTGGAAAGGAGCTGGCATTAGGGTTGAGCCAAGCAAAGGAGGAATAGGGGAGAATGGCCATTACAGCCCTGGTGGTCCGGTGGACCCCAGACCCCTCACCCCCCAAACACGTAAGGGCCTGGAGGTCCAATGGACCCCCATACCCCCTAGCCCCCCAAATATGTGGAACCTTTAGCCAGTACCCTTACCTCCCCCCCCCCCCATTTATGTGCATCAAATTTGTAAAGAGGAAATATTTAGAAATTTCTATAAGATAAGAACTGATAGATACAAACAGACATTGTAGCTAGAAACTAGGGCTGCATTAATTGAAAAACAGCATAAGGCAGCTGATCTGTATCTGAAGTGCAGACATTTGGAGACAAGAACTTGTTCTATTAATTTTATGAATATATACTTTCCTGTAAAAATATAGCACTAAACAATGCACACATTATATTTTTTTATTAACACCTTCCTTAACTTTCCAAATATCCTGTAGATTAGAAAAGGCTATATTTCCACATTCCCATCCAAGTGGAAAGATTCTCTATCACTTGATATTAAAGCATATGTGCTGATCAGTCTTATGCTCTTGATAATGCTAAGAAGATGCAGTCAGCATCATAACCCACAGGTAAAGTCAAAACTATTAAAGAATAATGCAATGCAGTAATCCCCAAGATACCTAATTTGGTAAATTAATCAGTCACACTGAGCTCAGGAAGGAGACATATATTACATGACTACAAATGTTAATACACTGTTTGGAGGCTTGGTCTCTAAGAAACTATGGTATTTCAGATAGCACCAGTAGAATAATAACACTTCCTCATGTGTGATACCTCAAATACTATAGTTTCCCTGCTCTCTTTCATGGTTCATTAGGGAAATGCAGCTAAAGCACCAAAAAGTAAGTATTTTTGTCATGTTAATAAGCAATAAAGCAGGGTGGCTTCCAATTGGCAACAAAGAGTGATTTGGTGGTTTGATAAGGATACTAAAGAGTTTATGATGTGACAGATGTTTCACTGCACTATTGTGAAATGAATAGATTATGAGAAGTAATTAGATGTACATTGGAATCAATGCTGTTATCATCGAAGCCTTCGGGCGATGCAATAGATGAGAGTCATGGCAGCAGGTGGTCCAATGGCTTGGAGACAGGAAGACACACCGCAGGAGACTGAGTGACAGGTTTCACAGATCCAGGGGGTGAGAGATCTGAGCTAGTGCCTGCATTTGTAATCTTTACTCATGTATAAATAATAACAACTACACTATTGACTTCATATGCAATGTCATAGCCTCTGCTCACCTTCCAAAAAAGTCTAATAAATGTTTTCTTCATGTAAAGCTCTTCTTTTATTTGGTATTTATATGTGTGTCTGGAAATACAGATATGCATTCAGATTTAAAGATATTGATATATATAGAAAGCAAGATAGCAAGAATGAGATTTTACTCAATATCTATATCTATATTGAGAAGAGGCAAGGATATCTATAGCTTATTTCCATGTTATTATTTTTTATTTTTAAAACTGTAGCAAATAAAGGGAATTTCTTGTTAAGCAGTGCTAGTAAATGGGTTTAGCTCACCCTTACACAGGTCTTTCCCACGCACTTATGACTAGATTCAATAAATGACACCTAAAAATTGACCCCCCCCCCCCCCTGAAAAAAAAAAGTGCTTAGTGCTACTCTATAAACTGTGCTTAAAATTAGGCACACTTTAAACACAGGAGTGCCCCTGACCTGCCCATGCGCCTCCCATGGTCACACTCCTTTTTTGGGTTCACACACTAGAATTTACGGGCACCTCTTTATATAATATGCCTAAAAAGATGCATGCATAAATTCTAATTAACACCAATTTGTACTGATAATTAGCCATTTATAAAAATTAATGTGGGAGGTGGAAAGGGTTCCCGTGTTAACCAATTGCTGTGTGCTAATGTGCACATGCTAACTGGTTAACACTTCCACATTCACTCTCTGCCCATTCCTCAACTCATGCCCTGCCCCCGCCCCTCCCTAAGAAAATAAATAAAAACACTGCGTGCTTATCACACACAGGTGACAAAACGAATGACATTTTTGCACGCCTAACAAAGTTTGCTGGAAAGGGCCCCAAAGATACCTATTTGTTCGTACATTATTTTTCAATCCATGGCATTGAGTTGGCATTTCCTAAAACCTCTAGGCTTCTTCAGGCTGTGCAGTACTCACTGGAGCTAAAAACTGATTGCTGTTAGAAATAAAATATTGGAAGGTTGCTTATTAACAGTGTGCATTAACACCCGTAACATGCATCACTTGCCAAAGAGCCTACTACATTAAGTTGGACTCTGCAGCAAATAACATATATTAACAAGATTAGCCTGTGCTGTCATAGTCTGGTCAATATTCAAAAGCCCTTATCTGGTTAGCATCGTGTACTGGCTGCATAAATGTTTTTTATAAAACAATTTCCCACTGGCAAACAGAAGCATTTTGTCCATGTGAGTCAATGTGCAGTTAAATTGTATTCATTTAAGTTGGAAAGAGCCAGTGGTATTCTGGGAGCAGAGTCAAAAGTTATGAAGTTATGTGGACAATGGTGTCATTTGGCCCCTCTCTCTGGTTTTTTTTAATGTTTAAGTGGACTGTGTAAATAGTAGCCCTATCTTTAAACGGATATTAGCAAACAAAAATAATAGACAAAATAAAACATTTCATGGTTTAGTATCTTGAGCAATTTAGTTTAGTTTATTTCCTGATATATCACCCTTCAAACCATATAGCACAGGAAAGCAGTTCACAATTTAAAAAAAAAATACGAAAAAAGAAATAAATACAATAATCAATATGAAAAGGAAAATAAGAGAATAAAGGGACTAGGGGTTTGGGGGGAGGCACCAACAATCCAGAAAATCCAGCAAATCTAGAGCGATCCATATACTAAGGTAAATAGATGTGTCTTTAATTCCTAATATAGAGAATGCCGTTTAATCCATGGCTGTATATAAGCATTTATATTTGGAAAGCTTTCAGGGCTCTGGTAATAATTTTATTTTCTTGATTTTTTAATATAGAGACATTGAATATGGCCTCATTATATTGAATTTTAGATAATATAATGTAAGAGGGTGTTTTTATAAAATGAGGGATGTCTTCTTCATTACTTGAAGTATTTATCGTTTATTATGTGGCCATCACTAGGTGACTGATCATGAACACCCTATCTTTGTTCTCTTACATTAGGAGTTCTACCCCGATTGTTTTACCTACCTCTTGCGCAATAACCCACAAGTTGACTAATAGGAATTTATTGGTAAGGCATGGTCATCTTACATTTGGGATTTTATAGTGTCTAGTATGCTTTGGTGATGTTTTATTTAGAATTATGCGTTAAAGAAATTTGAAGTATGGTATGATTGTGTGTATTTATATGTATGTATACGTAATGGCTTATTTTTGAGAATATATATGTATATGTGTGTGTGAATATGTGTGCTTACATATGTATGTATTGGTGGGCATATATGGGTACCATTTTGAAATATACGGTTTTGGGTACCATTTTGAAATATACGGTTTTTGAATATTTTTCTCTCTCTCTCTCTATATATATATATTTGTACGTGGTGTATATAAGTGTATGTATATGTAGGTATGTGCATATGTATAATGATTTTAAGCTATGATAATCATGTGCATATGACTGAAATTATGGTCTACTGATATTGTTTTGCTGATTAATTTAATAATTTACTGTTTTTAATTGATGTTTATTTTTATGTGTTTTTATGTTAGACCCCTGATGCAGGCGGTTGTACGTCGAAACACGGCCCGTGTCAGGTCTTTGTCATATTAAAGGACTACATTTTTCTCAATCCTGAAGGCCCAGTGTTTGCTTTTTTTGTTTGCTTGGTTGTATTTAATTCCTTTTTAAAATTGTTATGGTTCAACTCACCTTGTAACTCAGAAGAAACAGAGTTCAAATACTGAGGACCTAGATATGTAAAGCACTACTGATATGTACACTCCAGTTGGTGTGTAAAAGTGGCTGGCAGGGTGAATTAATCTAGATAATTTGAATGTGTCTCTCATCAGGAAACTGCTGGAACAAGCACAGAATAATGGTAATCTGGACCAAAATGCTTAATGCACCAGTAAAAGAATTTTATATTGAATACAATAATTTATTGGGAGCCAATGTAGGGCTTGCAGAGCTGGCCAGACATGGTCAAATCATTTGAGTCCAGTTAGCAGCTAAGCTGCTGTGTTTTGAATAAGTTGTTGATGGCAGATACAATGCTCTGGAAGTTCAGCTGTGTGTAGCATATATTAATTAAGCTGCAGTTTATCTGTACTATCAGAAAACATCTTGAGGTTAGTCAGTTGTGTTCTTACTTTCAGCATATTTAAAACATATTTCTGTGTTGTTGCAGAATCTGTGTATGACTGCAGATTTTATTTTTTTTTTTTTTTACCTTTGGCGTTTTTAATTTTTGACCTGGCAACTTCCTCTTGATTATTTAGGCCTCCTGTTTAATTTTGAAATAGGACTGGATTCTGTCACCACTCCGGTTCATTTGCCACTCTCCAGGGATATTTCTCTATTTGCATATCCCTTTTCAAGTTATTTCAGTTGTTGCAGGAACAGTTCTTGACTAGGGGCCATGCACCAGATCTCTTTCTGGAAACCTGCAACAATAGGCCTTGAATCAGGCAAGTAGGTATCACCATTACAGAATGACTCTGTCTTCTCGGGGACTTGAATACTATCTCCACAGCATCCTGGACCTACCTGGGAAGCAGAGAAGCTTTGCCAAAAATCAAATTACAGTGTTCAGTCACTGTACCGGCCCCACAAAAAACGTATCTTGCATAGACTTTGATGTGGTCCTCTTATTTACATGACAGACATTATGGGGTCACTGAATCACCAGTGACCATGTTAACATAGCCAAGTCTGAAGGGCCACTTGTCATGTCCACAGGTTTGGGGATGTAGAGGTTTGTGGAGGGCTGTTGTCCACATGTCTTGCAGCAAATTAAAATTAGTCCATGTGCTTGGAGTGGGCTGGTGGACTTTGCCTTGTTTTGCTCACCAGAGCCCTGGTACAGTTTGGCTGTGCAATTAACTTTTCCCTTTTTCAAAAATGTCTATATTTCCTATTTGGATTTGGGATATTTAGCATAAAATGTCCAAAGCCCAACTTAGACGTCATATCGAAAAAAACCCTCCATGACAACACACCATCCCTCCATTGAAAAACACTATGTGCAAAAAGACACTCAGAACCTTACCATACCATAACAGCTTTAACTCCTAGGATTCAAAGATCAACTGCCTTATCCATGAAAATGCAGCACTATAAATATTACACTGGGCCCTAAAACACAAATACACCAGCTAGTGAGAACACAGAACAAACGGGATTGCTACAGAGCTCTATACAGAAACTACATGCTAGCGCACACTCACAAAACATAGATCCTCCACAAATATGAAAAAAGGGGCCACAGCTTAGTATTAAGATAGTAAAGCAAAAATCTGAACTGAAAACCCCAAGAACAGAGCCAAGGTAGTTCCAGGCTGGGGATTTTGGGATGGCTCTGGGTTTCTAATCACTCTATCCCAGTGCATTATGGGACTTGTACTGCTGATTTGAAGGGGCAGGATTGGGCAATACAAATCCTACATTGCTTTGTGATTTAAGTTCAAAACCAGGACTGGGCAGTAGTGTCTAGTCTGGAACTGGGTAACTTGGCATCTCTGCAAGAAATCGGACTCTGCATGTACAGCAATATTAGAATAATTGAAATTGAAATGCAAGATATCACAGATGTGCATTTCCAAAAGCTGACTTATTCCAATTAATAAATTCAGAACTAAATTCTTTTTTTCTGCCTTTGATGTCTGAGTATTTTATTTTTTCATTTACTTTGGTTCCAGTGTGTGTGTTGGGGGGGGGAGGGGGGGGGTCTGCTTTTCTGGTTTTTCTTGCCATTGCAAGGTCTTCTGTCCATTTGATATTTCTTCTCTCACCATGTCAGCATCTATTTTTCCTGTGCACCCCTTTTCATCTTGTCCATCATTTTCCCTATCTGTCCCTGTCCCTATCCTTACCTCATATTCAGCATCTCCCTTTGGTATCCTTATTTTGCCCTTTATCTTCCAAGAATACTCTGCTTCTCTCATAGCTCAATACCGGGCTTTTACTACTACCTGCACTAAGCTCATGGAGAAATATCAGCACTTTGTGTTGCAATATCCAGCCATGCTTAAAGTGTATGCCGATGACCAGTGGGCCTCCTATGCCTCACCAGAGGCGGTCTTGGATTAGCTAAACTGCTCTGATTCTTCATGATTTTTGTTTGCTGGAGGACTTTCCAATACTGAAGTGGATTTGCAGCCAGAACTATTGGTGTTTTTGTACAGAGGCTCTACTCTTTTGGTCTTGGTGCTTCTGATTGCACAAAACTGTATCCCTCTGCCTTTAGGACACTATCCTGGTAGGTATGAGTCTCAATTGTTTATATTTCCAGTAGTTACCTGTTTGGGGATAGGGCACCTATTGGCATTATAGTGACTTGTTATCTAACCCATCTTGTATGGGAGATGTTCAGTCTACCATACACATAGAGGAGTGGGATGTGGGGAGGGGGGAAAGGAGATTGGGGTGGGTGGGGTTGTTAAGGTTATTTTCATTACTCTTTGTGTTGTGGTGTGGATTTCATAGGTCACTAGATGTTTGCTGTTTCAGAGCTGGCACTACTAACTGTTCTATGTCACTGAGAAATCTGGGGTTATATTATCTTGGTTTGTTCACGTCTCAACATTTTGTTGAGCCTCGCGACTAGCTCTTCTAAGCCTTGCCTTATATCTTGGAATGTTTCTTGGATCACTTCTCCCATTAAGCAATCAAAGATTATTGCCCTTCTTAAACACCATAAAATCTCTATTACTTGTTTGCAAAAAAAACAAACTTTCTGATGACGAACATCTCAAATTATGCCATCAATTGGTGAGAGATTACCACTTCTCTTCCTTGTCCAACTGTTGGGGGGGGGGGGGGGGGGAAGTGGCAGTTTTAATATAGAGGGGATTGCCCTATACCTCTTGTTTAGTGGCATGAGACACTGAGGGCCATTATATTTTAATTCATCTTAACTACTTGGCCCAAATGTTTATCAAGTTGCATTTTGTTTAAACATTATAGTGTGTCTAGGTTTATAGTACAATAGTGCCCCTTGAATATTACTTGGGGACTTTAACCAAGTTTGCAATCCATCTCTAGATCACTTTTCACCTCGAGCATGCAGTGCGCTAGAGCAGGGTAAGGATCTGCCATATCTATGCAAAATCCTCAATCTCTTGGATCTTTGGCACCTCTTAAACCCCTCATTGCAAGACTATACATATATTTCCTGATTTCATCAGTCGTGGTCCCGAATAGACTATATATTACTCTCTACATCACTTTTCTCGTGTGTAATCAGTGCCAAGGTGGGGCCAATGTGTTGGAATGTAATTGTATTTTACATGCATTGCCTGTCACCTATTATTTCTCTGTGATTACTCTGTGACCTCTGATGTGAATTACTTAGAGAGGTCACACAGCTATGCAACTTCCTGTGGGGGTTAGATGCAGCACATGGAGCACATGGAGCTCATGATCTCTCCTAACCTGAGAGGATCTATGGTGGTGTGAGCATCCATTACCATCTAAGCACATGGAAGGAGCTGATAAGACAAATGTATAGTAATATGTATATATAAGCCTGTCTGATTATAATCAAACTGCAAACTGTGAGTAAACAGATGTTTTGTTACTTCAACTTTAAAGTGACTCAGCAGTGAATTATTCAGGGGTGAATGAGAGAGAGATGAAGAAAGAAATTAACATTTCTAAAGCTGAAGCTGTGTGTACTAAAATCTGCTAATTATTTACTACAAATAATCCAACAAAAGGGTTATGGGCCCAGGGCTCAGGAATTGAAAAAGAAGAGAAATATTACCAGGCAGAAAAAAAGGCCACATTTTTCTCTTAAGTTTTAAAGGAAAGATTCAGTCTGTCTCTCTCTCCCCCCACACAGCAGACAGAAGGCTAAGAAAATGGCTGAGGGAAGAAATTCACCATTGTTCTATTCTCTCAAGGTGCCTAGATTAACTGAGTTTAATTATCAGCAGTGGGAATTAAGATTCATATGTTTCCTTCGAGCAAAAAGATTAAATATATGCTTAGATCAAGACAGAACAGCTGAAAATATGGCTGAATGGGACAATGCAAACTATTATGTGAAGTGCATGCTTTTGGAAGCTCTCTCAGAGAAACAAGCCATATTAGTGGAGGGAAAAGATACACCAAAGGACATTTTATATAAACTGAGAACTATGTATGCAACTACATATGCAAAGCAGCAACCAATTTGGTTGGCAGAGTTGAATGAAACCAAATTAAGGGATAAAAGTAAATGTAATGATCACATTATGCATCTTATGTCTTCATTTCAAAAGCTAGAACTTTCTGGAATTCCCATGTGTGATGCATTGAAAAGAGCATTTCTTTTTACCTCACTATCAAAGAAGTTTGATGTTTTTAGGTCTGTAAATGAGGCCATTGAAGGGCAATCTTTTGAACAGACAACATCAAAACTAAGGCAGGAATGCATAATAAATGATTCTGAGGAGATGTGTTCTCAAAGCAAGTCAGAGAGAAATGAAACAAATTTCTTGGCAAAGAACAGAGGAAGGCGGAGCTATGGGAAAACTCCACCCAAGGGCAAGCTGATTTGCTACTCATGTGGAAAGGAGGGACATGTATCTAAATGGTGTAAGGAAACACAAAACACTCCCTCTAGCTCACCTAAGCCAATGGAACTAAAGAATTTTCAAACCAGGAAATGTATGAAGGACAAAGATAAACACAAGGGCTTTCTAATGGCAGAAAAATCTTTGACTATGGTAAATAATAATTCAAATGAAAGTACTTGGATTTTGGATTCAGGGAGCACATGCCATTTAACCAATTGTAAAGATTTCTTTCAGGAAATGTGTCCAGAGGAAGGTATTCTTAAAACTGCAAACGCAGGGACTGCTAAGATCCAAGCAAAAGGCATTGGATTCTTAAAATGCAAAGTGTCTAATGAAGTTAAAGAAATTCCTGTAAGTGATGTCTTGTATATTCCCCAAGCAGTTTGCAATATGCTTAGTGTATCTACATTAGATAAGAAGGGATTTGTGATTCATTTTGAAAACAGTAAGTGCACAACCTCTAAAAATGATGAAGTGTATGCTGAAGCTTTTATGCATAATGATGTTTATAAGCTGAACATTTCAGGTGAAGCCTCACATATGGCGCAAGTAAGGAAGAATGATGGTAAATGTAGTCTGGAAATCTGGCACCGCCGCCTGGGACATCGTGATTCTAAGGTGATCCAGGATCTTTACAGTAAGCAACTGGCCACTGACATTCAGATAAGTGCAGATGCTGGTAAAATGGAGAAATGCATAGACTGTGTTACTCAAAAAGGTGTGAGACCCTCATTTCCTGCATACACAGGAAATAGGAGTAATAAAGTGCTGGACTTAATACACAGTGACTTATGTGGACCGTTTAATATCCCATCATTGGGAAATAACAGATTTGTGCTAATATTCTTGGATGATTTCTCTAGATACTGTGTGGCCTATTTGCTGAAAGAGAAAAGTCAAGTCACAGACATGCTGAAGAAATACGTAGCCATGGTGAGCAATAAATTTGAAAGAAAACCAAAGGTTCTTCAGACCGACAATGGTGGTGAGTTCACTTCACAAAGCATGCGCACATTTCTAGAACAAGAAGGCATTCAGCATATCACAACAGTAGCTTATACACCAGAGCAAAATTCTGTTGCAGAGAGAAAATTTAGGTCACTTGTGGAAATGACCAGATGTATGCTGTCAGATAGCAATCTCCCTAAAAGACTATGGGGGGAAGCCATTCTCACAGCAGTGTACCTACAAAACAGAATGCCAACTAAAGGCGCTGAGCGCACACCACATGAGACATGGCATGGTAGGAAGCCAAACCTGTCACACATAAGAACATTTGGAAGTGCAGCATATGCTCATATACCAAAGCAAAGAAGGCATAAGCTGGATTCCACAACAGAAAGGGGCATTTTAGTTGGCTATGCTCCAGGACACAAAGGATATAGAATTTTGAATCTGAAAACTGGCATTGTTGGCATAAGACATGTTACATATTTTGATGAAAACAAAAGGGTTGATAAAGGCTGGATTATCCCAGATGAGCCTTATCATCCAGAATATGAAACTAGAACCATAATAGACATGCCAGTGTATATAAATGCCATACCAAGGCAGATGTCTGAAAGCAACTCACCTGTATCTAACGAGGAACAGGCAGAGGAAGCAGACACAGAAAGGATCATTGAAGAAGACAGTACAGTTGGAGAAGGGGAATCAATTGGAGAAGAACTCTCAGATTTAGAGGATGCGGAAAGGTCAGACCAACCTGTTGTCAGACGCTCATCCAGGGAAAACAAAGGTGTTCCACCCCCAAGACTGTCTTACCTAACAAAGTCAGCAGAAGCTCAAGAGCCCTTAACATGGGATGAGATTGAGAAAATGTCAGCAGAAGAAGCTGCTGAATGGCATAAAGCTGCACAAGAAGAAATTGATGCATTGGATAAAAATAATACTTGGATTCTTACAAAATTACCTCCTGGCAAGGAAGCTATAGGATGCAAATGGGTATTCAAGTTAAAAAGGAATGCACAAGGAAAAGTGGAAAGGTATAAAGCCAGATTAGTGGCAAAGGGATATCTTCAAAAATATGGAGAAGATTTTGATGAAGTGTTTGCACCTGTAGTGAAACACACGACAATAAGAACACTTCTGAGCATTGCAGTCTCAAAAGGCATGCAAGTCAACCACATTGATGTGAAAACAGCGTTTCTTCACGGAGAAATAACTGAAGACTTGTACATGGAACAGCCAACAGGTTTCATAAATACAAAACAAAGACAGCTAGTGTGTAAATTAAACAAAGGTCTTTATGGATTAAAGCAAAGTGCAAAATGTTGGAATGATAAATTGCATGAAATATTGACAAATTTAGGATTTAAGCAAGGTGAAGCAGATAAATGTTTGTACACTAGGTGCACAAATGGACAATATGCATACATTTTAGCTTTTGTTGATGATCTGCTCATTGCAAGCAAAAGTGAGCAAGAGTACAAGGACATTGTAAAGTGTTTAAACCTCAATGTTGAGATAAAAGAACTGGGTAATGTGTCATACTATCTTGGTATAGAAATTGAGAAACAAAATGATGGTTCTTATCTTCTAAGCCAGAAGCAGAAAATAAATGAGCTTATTGAAAGTTTAGGTATGCAAGATGCCCAAGTTGTAAGCACTCCCATGATCACTGATTTTCTGAAGGATGAAACAGTAAGAGAACCTTTACCAGATAACATCCAATATAGATCAGCCATAGGTAAGCTTTTATATCTAGCTACCACATACAGGGCTGATATAGCAAATGCAGTAGGAATTTTGAGCAGAAGGGTCAGCTCACCTACCAAATCAGATTGGACTGCAGTTAAAAGGATGGTAAGGTATTTAAAGGGTACCATTGATTGTAAATTAAAGATTTCAGCCAATAGTAATCCAAAACTAATATGTTACTGTGATTCAGATTGGGCAGGGGATCATTCTGATTATAAATCCACAAGTGGATATGTGTTTATGTATGGAAATGTACAAATTTCATGGGCCAGTCATAAACAAAGTATTGTGAGTTTGTCTTCTACAGAAGCTGAATACGTGGCTGTATCGGAAGCGTGCAGAGAACTGATGTGGATTGAAAAACTTTTGCTGGATTTTGGAATAGCTGAAAAGAGACCAATCCAGATAATGGAAGATAATCAGAGCTGCATCCGACTGTCACAGAATGACAAGGTTCAGTCACGCACCAAGCACATCGCAACGAAATACCACAACGTGCGAGAGTTGGTGAAAGAAGGGGTCATCAGTCTACACTATTGTCACACAAGTGATATGACAGCTGACATCATGACCAAACCGTTACCCAGAGAACATTTTGTGAATCTGCGTATAAAGCTTGGACTTTGTATGAATAAATAATTGCATGACAGTTATGCATGAGAAGGGGTTTGTTGGAATGTAATTGTATTTTACATGCATTGCCTGTCACCTATTATTTCTCTGTGATTACTCTGTGACCTCTGATGTGAATTACTTAGAGAGGTCACACAGCTATGCAACTTCCTGTGGGGGTTAGATGCAGCACATGGAGCACATGGAGCTCATGATCTCTCCTAACCTGAGAGGATCTATGGTGGTGTGAGCATCCATTACCATCTAAGCACATGGAAGGAGCTGATAAGACAAATGTATAGTAATATGTATATATAAGCCTGTCTGATTATAATCAAACTGCAAACTGTGAGTAAACAGATGTTTTGTTACTTCAACTTTAAAGTGACTCAGCAGTGAATTATTCAGGGGTGAATGAGAGAGAGATGAAGAAAGAAATTAACATTTCTAAAGCTGAAGCTGTGTGTACTAAAATCTGCTAATTATTTACTACAAATAATCCAACACAATGGAGCTCTATGACCACGCTATAATTTGGGTCGATCTGAAACTGGGCTCTTGTCCAACTCCTCTAAGACATTGGACATTCCCCTTTTATCTTACAATGGAATCCTACCCTATCAGGGTATGCCTATCTTATTTTGGGAAACTTCTAAAGTGGTTTTACATAGGGACATCATTAGTTATATATGTGCACGAGCGAAAAGACTGACTCAAGGTATTATTAATTTAGAACGCTGTTACCGGGAGGCAAAGAAGGCCCCTGTGAAGTGCCCTTTGACCACTAATTATGAAGCCATGATGGCCACATTGGCCACTCTAAATTCTCTTGTCCATGAACGTACATAGCTTGAAGATTTGTAATGACAGGTTACATATTACTAACAGCAGATCAGCAATTTCACACTTGAGTTCTTTGAGTACCCTTGGATGTATGCCATCAGGTCCAGGTAATTTACTACTCTTTAATTTGTCAGTATAGCTCAGTACATCTTCCGGGTTCACCGAGATTTATTTTTTTATATATTTTATTTATCAATATTTCAGTAATTAAACAAACAAGAAACACATTTTCTTGTACTGAAAAGTATGGTAACGTTAAGCATATGACAGTATTAACTACAGCATTAAAAAAAAAATAAGGGAAAGAAAAAGAAGAAATTATTTCCGTTACCCATACTCAAGTCCACAATTTGATTCAAGATTCCCAGTCAATGGAGACTAAGGAAATTATTAATACAATTTATAACCAAACGAGCCCCGGGATCCTACTTTTATAACTCGAGAGCGATTTAGACACTAGATTTCCTTTAGTTCCTCTGCATCATCATCCTTGAAAACCATTTCTGGTACAGGCAGATCTCTTACATTTTCTTTTGTAAAGAGAGAAGCAAAGAGTTCATTCAGTTTTACCGCTATGACTTTTTCCTCCCTGAGCACCCCTTTTGCTCTGCTTTTGAGTCACAATCAGGATTTCGACCCCTACATGGCACCGAAACAGTACTACTCACTCTCCTAGCCAAATGCAAGCAGGAAATAGCAATAGGCAAGAGCATACTCCTCCTCCAATTTGATATGTCAAGTGCATTCGACATGGTTAACCATAACATATTGCTAAGACTCCTAGATTACTTCGGAATCAGTGGTGGCACTCTCAACTGGATTAAGGGTTTTCTAACCACAAGAACATATCAGGTGAAATAACAAACAAATATATCATCACCGTGGAAACCAAGTTGCAGAGTGCCACAAGGATCACCACTATCACCGATCCTTTTCAACCTCATGATGACTCCACTAGCCAAGACCCTATCCAACCAAGGCCTTAATCCATTTATGTACACTGATGATGTTACATTATACATCCCATACAAACCTGATCTGGTGGAAATCACCAACAAAATCAAGCTAAGCTTAAACATCATGAACTCATGGGCAATGCATTCCAACTAAAAGTCAATACAGAAAAAACACAGTCTCATCATCTCATCCCAATACAATACATACAAACCCACAAACATTAACACACCAGGATACACCCTCCCTGTGTCAGACAGCCTGGAAATTCTTGGAGTAACAATCGACCGCAACCTATCACTAGAGACCCAAGCGAAATCCACCATAAAGAAAATGTTTTTCTCAATGTGGAAACTCAAACGTGTAAAACCATTCTTTCCGAGGGAAATATTTTGTAATCTGGTACAGTCCATGGTACTAAGCCACGCAGATTACTGTAATGGAATCTATGTGGGATGCAAGGATCAAATCATAAAGAAACTCCAGACTACCCAAAACACAGCAGCCAGGCTTATATTTGGAAAAACACGTTATGACAGCGCCAATATGTATACCTGAGACTTTTTATGTGAAGTCCACTGCAATGCCCCCTAGGGTGCCCCACTGCTCTGCTGTGATGTCTGTGTGGCCAGTCTACTAAGAATTCTGGCTTCTCCTACATCCCAATGGCTTGCTTTTGTGTGTTTTTTTCTTGGATTTTTTTTTTAAATGTTCACAAAAAAAAAAATGTAATGAGCACAAAATATTTAAAAATGTCTCCAAAATGGCCATTTTGAAGCAACACTGTGGCAAAAGGCGGGGTATAAATGATCTGAAATAAATAAAATAATATTTTTCTAGTTAAAAAAAGGCCATGTTCGCCATTTGATTTTTGGCCATTTTCAGCAAAACATCATAAAATCAGATTTAGATGTTATATCGAAATGCCCCTACCTGTATGTTTTGTTGACTCTACAATACTTTAAACCTTCTAGTGAACCTGGACTTCATTAATTAATTCCTGTTGGCATTTTTTGTCTGTTTTGTATCAGAGAGGGAAGAGATTTTGGAGTCAACACAAAAACTTTCAGTAATCAAATAAGTTGCCGCAGTTGGGTCCACAAAGGGGTTTTTAGCTTCTTTTTTTATTAAAAATTGTATAAAATTTAAATGTTTTTTCAGACACTTAGCTACGATGACAATTATTATGTGCAATTATTTATGGGTAAGAGCTTGTTAGTCCAATTAATTTGTATGCACATAGCAGCACACCCAAATTTGAGTGTGCAAATTTTGACACTATCTGCCAGATTCTATATATCATGCCTAGAGTTCTGCACCAAAATCCAGGCGTATTCCATAAAACGCTCGTATATTAATTGGCTTAACAAGCTAATCAGCATTTTTAACAGCACTTAACAAGCAATAATAAGCACTAATTGGCAATAATTAGAATTTTTGCACATAACTCACTAAGTGTATTCTGTAATGAACCGCACCTAAATTCTAATATATGCAGTTCAAAAGAGGTGTGGCTATGGGCGGGGAAAAATGCGTTCTGTGGGCATTCCCAAATTTACAAATGTAGTTATGGAATATGGCCCAGTGTGTGTAAATCTACATGCAGGGATTTAATCCACGTTTTTGTTGCTGCAAATGGTGGCGCATTGTTTTAGGTGATGGGATATCAACTAAACATATTCTATATATATATACAGTGGGGGAAATAAGTATTTGATCCCTTGCTGATTTTGTAAGTTTGCCCACTGACAAAGACATGAGCAGCCCATAATTGAAGGGTAGGTTATTGGTAACAGTGAGAGATAGCACATCACAAATTAAATCCGGAAAATCACATTGTGGAAAGTATATGAATTTATTTGCATTCTGCAGAGGGAAATAAGTATTTGATCCCCCACCAACCAGTAAGAGATCTGGCCCCTACAGACCAGGTAGATGCTCCAAATCAACTCGTTACCTGCATGACAGACAGCTGTCGGCAATGGTCACCTGTATGAAAGACACCTGTCCACAGACTCAGTGAATCAGTCAGACTCTAACCTCTACAAAATGGCCAAGAGCAAGGAGCTGTCTAAGGATGTCAGGGACAAGATCATACACCTGCACAAGGCTGGAATGGGCTACAAAACCATCAGTAAGACGCTGGGCGTGAAGGAGACAACTGTTGGTGCCATAGTAAGAAAATGGAAGAAGTACAAAATGACTGTCAATCGACAAAGATCTGGGGCTCCACGCAAAATCTCACCTCGTGGGGTATCCTTGATCATGAGGAAGGTTAGAAATCAGCCTACAACTACAAGGGGGGAACTTGTCAATGATCTCAAGGCAGCTGGGACCACTGTCACCACGAAAACCATTGGTAACACATTACGACATAACGGATTGCAATCCTGCAGTGCCCGCAAGGTCCCCCTGCTCCGGAAGGCACATGTGACGGCCCGTCTGAAGTTTGCCAGTGAACACCTGGATGATGCCGAGAGTGATTGGGAGAAGGTGCTGTGGTCAGATGAGACAAAAATTGAGCTCTTTGGCATGAACTCAACTCGCCGTGTTTGGAGGAAGAAAAATGCTGCCTATGACCCAAAGAACACCGTCCCCACTGTCAAGCATGGAGGTGGAAATGTTATGTTTTGGGGGTGTTTCTCTGCTAAGGGCACAGGACTACTTCACCGCATCAATGGGAGAATGGATGGGGCCATGTACCGTACAATTCTGAGTGACAACCTCCTTCCCTCCGCCAGGGCCTTAAAAATGGGTCGTGGCTGGGTCTTCCAGCACGACAATGACCCAAAACATACAGCCAAGGCAACAAAGGAGTGGCACAGGAAGAAGCACATTAGGGTCATGGAGTGGCCTAGCCAGTCACCAGACCTTAATCCCATTGAAAACTTATGGAGGGAGCTGAAGCTGCGAGTTGCCAAGCGACAGCCCAGAACTCTTAATGATTTAGAGATGATCTGCAAAGAGGAGTGGACCAAAATTCCTCCTGACATGTGTGCAAACCTCATCATCAACTACAGAAGACGTCTGACCGCTGTGCTTGCCAACAAGGGTTTTGCCACCAAGTATTAGGTCTTGTTTGCCAGAGGGATCAAATACTTATTTCCCTCTGCAGAATGCAAATAAATTCATATACTTTCCACAATGTGATTTTCCGGATTTAATTTGTGATGTGCTATCTCTCACTGTTACCAATAACCTACCCTTCAATTATGGGCTGCTCATGTCTTTGTCAGTGGGCAAACTTACAAAATCAGCAAGGGATCAAATACTTATTTCCCCCACTGTATATTATATTATATTTATATTTATTGCATTTGTATCCCACATTATCCCACCTATTTGCAGGCTCAATGTGGCTTACATAGTTTTGTTAGCATAGTCATTACAGGTTCAATGTGGTTTACATAGTTTTGTTGACAAAGTCATTGCAGGGTGACAGATATATTTGCTATACAGATATATTTGATATACAGCGTCAAAATCTAGGTGCTTCTTATAGAATACGTTTAGGCGGAATTGTTTTCCACATGGATTTTTTAGGTGCCTTATATAGAATCCGGTCCTATATATATAGAATCTGGGGGTAAGAGTGTAAATATTAGCTCCGCCAATGCCCCACCCATTCCTCTCCCCTGTGATCACTCTTTGCAATTATGCACTAAGCCATTTGTGCATGTACATTACAGAATAGCACCAAGTGCACCACTGCCATGTATGAACCTAAGTGTACACCTACCCATGTGGCTGGCAATATTTTATAAATTTAAGCGTGCAAATGGTGCAACGTTTTATGGCATTAAGAGGATTGTGCAACTTGCAAAGTACTATGAATCTCTCTCTCATGCATCTGCTTTTTTTCTTCCTTTCCTGCTTGGGAACCAACATATGATTTACAATTTATTTCACTGCTGGGCCAGACTTTTTGAAATACTATGGAAAATCATCAATGCTGGAGCAGTCATGCCCTAGTATACACTGCTGATTCAGCATTAAAAATTTGGAATGGTAGTAGGATATGAATTCACTGAAGAGAAATAGCATAACATTGTGACAAGCAAAAGTGCAGTGGTAGAGGTCAGCGACTGAGCGAATGAGAGAGGGGAAAGTTTTGGGAGAGAAAAAAAATGAGATGGGGAAGGAATCTCCATATTCAGACTGTCAGTAAAAGAGAAAATGATATGTTCAGATGGAGGAACTCCATCTACAGGCTGCTGGTATTGATATCTAGTTTCCAGATTATAGCACTGTGACATTTTGGCTTCTGTTCCATTCCTCCCTGGTTAGCATTAATATTAGAGCTAGAAAAACTGCACTGACCTGCCTTAGGTTTCTCCTGTTCCAGTTCCCAGTGGTGCTGCCCCTGCCATTGGCACTCCTTCTGATCTGACTGTGCTAATCTTCTTCTCGCCCAGTGGAGCTGCTTTTCAAATACAAATGGCTAACCCTGGGTCAGCCAGTTTGTGAGAAGGGGGGCTGATTTTTCAGGAACTGCTCTGGAAACTGGACGCACAAGCAGCACAGTGAACAATTCCAAAACTTCACTATGTCCTTTTTAGGATATCAATTTGGCCTTGCTATTCTAGGACAGAGACAAATCAAAAGGATCTGAATAACCTGGAGGTTATCAAAGCCACTAGTGTAGAAGATGTTTCTTTTATTTAGGAGGTCTCACTACTTTAATTGTGGACACAGTTAACAAAAAAACGAATTTAAGCATAGGACACTTGTGAAGAAATTAAGTTGTAGTAAGCACTAACACTTGATTAACGCAAGTTAAAATGCACTACCGTGGCCATGCTCAGGTGTCCCAAGGTAGGTTTTGCATGTGCATACGCTACCCATGCGCTAAAAAATAAAATTTAGGGGTGGAGAGTGGGCATGACTATGCTAATTGGTTAGCATGAGGACATTGTCGTGCGCTATCTGATTAGGACAGGGTTAGCGCATGAGCCCTTACCAATTACAAAATAGGTGTCAGTAAGAGCTCACATGCTAATGGCCATGTGCTAATGGGAAAATTAGCATGTGGCCATTATTGCAGAAATGTCAAAATCGGCCATTTACCAGCAGCACTACAAGTGGCCTTAGCGCATGGAAAGACCTGCACTGGGAATTGTGTAGGTCACTTTTTAGTGCTGCTTAGTAAAGGGCTCCTTAGAGATTTTAGTTGACCTTTATATTTGATATATTGGTGGGGGTGGGGTGGGGGATTGACAGCTTTAAAAAAATAGCTGACAGGCATTTGCAGAAAATTCAAGTAAACTGGTGAAAATTACCTCAGATTAAATTGTAATCATGTACATAATGTGGAACACCTTCTTCACAAGAAAAGAAAATGAAATCATCAATATTTTGTTCAACATTATGAATGGTTAGCTGAGATTTCACTTGTGAAGCTAACATAAATGGTTCCCAACTACAGCCCTCAAAAAGCACCAACAGGTCTTATTTTCAACAAATAACCAGGTTCATAGATCAAATGTAGGCAAATTTATCTCTATTGTACATGTTTATTTATTAAAAGTATATATATTGCTAATTTGACCAAAATCAATCACAGTAGGGATGTGCACAAGCACAATGGTTTTGGTTTAGGATTTTTCAGACTTTTTTCTGATTGGGTTCATTTCAGAAATTTCTTTTAACAAACAATTTTAACATGCAATAGATGTTTTTTTTTTCTTTGCACACACATCATTTGTATGTGTATTAGTTCATAGGTTGACAGGTGTTAAATAGATTTTGTGAACAGAAAAAATATTAAGGGCCCTGTTTACTAAGCAGCGCTAAGGGCGAACTAGCATTTTTAGAGTGCACTAAATGCTGAGTCGCCCATAGGAACATATGAGTGACTAGCGTTTAGCACAAGCTAATTTTAGTGTGCACTGAAAACGCTAGCTTGCTTTAGTAAACAAGGCCCTAAGACACAATACCAAACCAAGGGGCCCTTTTACTAACCTGCGGCAAAAAGTGGCTTAGTATGTCTTTGTACAGGTTTTTCTCAGGTGTTAAGGTCAATTTTACCACAGCTGTAATCCCCCGGATTCTATATAGTGCGCTTAGATTTAGGCGCTAAAATTAGCATGGATTCTATAACACCGCACATAATTTAATTGACTTAACATGTTAATTGGTGTTGATACCAGCACTTAAGCAACAATGAGCACTAATTGGCACTAATTACAATTTATGCATGGAAATCGTTATGTGTATTCTATAAAGAATTGCTCCTAAATTGTAAAGCGCACAGTTCAAAATAAATGCGCATAGTTTAAAAGGGGCATGTTTATGGGCATTTCGTGGGTGTGTCTAAATTTCCATGCATAATTACAGAATACGGGTTAGTGTGCCTAAATCTACGCACATGGATTTACACCAGGTTTTTATTGACGTAAATGGGTGCACATAGATTTAGGCACTACGATATCGACTAAGTGTATTCTATAAACTATGCCTAAATCTTATAGAATATGCTTAAATCCGCACAGATTTTTTAGGCACCATATATAGAATCTGGCCCAAAATGGCCAATTTTCTATTTTTTATATTAATGGCCATGCACATATTTTAATATCAACAATAAACTGCAAATAATCACACTTCTTATGTTGAAAGACCCAAATTCTTTTTATCTTTTTAAATTTTTGTATTTTTATCATTTGATATTTTAAGGAAATTTAAAGAAATTTAGGAGGAAAAGGTCTCAAAATGCCCAGGTGCCAGGATGAACTAAGTCATCAATGTATCTCAAGGCATACTCCAGGCTAGGCTCATCACCGACCAAAAAACCTCTTATTCCTTTATTGATTATCATGTCTGTGTAATCCCATATTACACATAAAAAATGTTTGTGTGAGTTTTTTTGAAATTTGCACCTAACCATTCAATGTGATTCAAAAAAATCTTCTCAACAAAACCATATATGATGGAATGACTTAGCTTTTCGCTTCAGATTTGGGTCTGGCTGTCAAACGTCCATTCATGAGACTCCCAACTCCCGACGGGGACCTGTTTCTCCCACCAGCTTTATCAAGGGAGGAGTCCAGACACTTTGACAGTCTCATTTCATGCATTCACAGCAGGACCCCGAGCACGTTTGACAGCCAGAGCTGAGACACTATGGTGCATATTTTAGAAGCATATGGATGCACCAAAATGCCAAAATGGACGTCCACATGCTTGAAACATCCAAATCCCAAATTTTGCAAAGGCAGAAAAGGGGCGTTCAACACTGTTGTATGTCCAAATAGCAAGGAGGAGTATTGTGAATGTGTTTTGGGTAGGACTAGGGAAGGCCCAAATCAGGACATTCAACAGTGATTACAAAAGGAAGATAATGTCCAAGTCTAAAAAGAATGATGTCCTTAGATATACTTGTTTCAATCATATCTAGGGTACAAAAAGGTGCTCCAATTGAGCAGTTGGACACTGGAGGTATTAAAGCATGACACTTCCTTAATCCCCTAGTGGTTTCTGTCCCTCTCCCCTGAAAGTGAAACTGGAAAGGAATACCAGGTTTTGTGACAGCTTCAGGTATTATAGGCATTCTGAACAAAGTAGTATGCAAATCTGAGGAGTAGCCTAGTGGTTAATGCAGTAGAGCAGGGGCGTAGCCAGACAACAGATTTTGGGTGAGCCTAGGCAAGAAGTGGGTGGGCACCAAGTATTCTCCCCCACCATCAAAAAAAAAATATCTCAGCTGGTGGGATAACACTTCTTTCCACCTTGGCAGCCTGTAGCAAGCATGCGCTAAAAACAGAATGTGCAGGTGCCATTATCATGGAGAGCAGCGTTTTCGTCACCATCAGCTGGCAGAGATTGGGATCCCCACCAACTACAGCTAAACATATGCTACTGTTGGGTGGGCCTGACCCCTAAGTGGGTGGGCCACGGCCCACCTAGGCCCACCGGTGGCTACACCACTGCAGTAGAGTACAACCCAAGGAACCCAGGTTCAAAACTTACTTTAACACTTTAAAAAAATTGTTAAATTGTGTGCCCTCCACGAACAGAAAAATATGCACTATACCTAAATATATAAGCCACTTACAAGCCTGAGGGGTATTGAAGTGGTGTACATTCAGATATAGTAGGTTTTTTTTTCTGTTTTGTGGGGCCTCACAATTACCATAAAAAAAAAAAAAGAAGCTGAACTGGGGTTCAAACCTACATTCTATGATTTATCATTCACTGCACACACCACTAGGCTGCTCCTCTGCTTCACATGGATGTCTATGAGGCTGAGTTCTAAGAATGCTTTCAAATAGACAACTATGACCCTTGTTTTCCGTCATTCATAATTTGGACCTTCCAATTTGTAAAATGGCTGTTTATGCTGGACATCTCCAGCACACAGACATCCATCTCAAGTATTTTCTAATAGGAAATCAGAATGTATTTCCTGTTTGAAAATATATGTGAGGTAGACATCCATTTGGTACATGCTGATGTGGATGTCCCTATTCTGAATTGGGCATCCTTTTGACAATGCCCTCTACATCTTCCTAGTACCATCAGCTTGGTTTTGTCTAAATTAATTGCCTATCAATTTTTATTCAACCAATCCTCTATTGCAGTTAAACACTTCATTAATATTATACCTCAGTTTCACTGGTATATATATAAACATACATTTCTCTATACTTTACCCAAGCTGCAAAAACAAATCCAGAAACTATCTACCATGAAACCTACAAGGCAGTTTCAACTGCCAGACATATTTGGTTGATCATGCTGTGAAGTCATTAATCTGAGCTCTTACCAAGTTTCCAAGTCAAGAGAAAGCAATAAAGAGGGATGAGAAGAAAGGATGGTAAAGTGGCAAAGATCAGACATTTAAATATCTTTATGGCGTAAATGCACAAGAGGCAAGTCTTTTCACTTGAACAGAAGCTCTGGAATGAGGGGGCATAAAATAAAGGTGGAAGGGGAGAGATTCAGGAATAACCTAAGAAGGAGGAGTGGCCTAGTGGTTAGAGCACTGTTCTTGCAATCCAGAGGTGGCTGGTTCAAATCCTACTGCTGCTCCTTGTGATCTTGAGCAAGTCACTTAACCCTCCATTGCCACAGGTACAAACTTAGATTGTGAGCCCACCTGCGAGAGAGAAATATCCAGTGTACCTGAATGTAACTCACCTTGAGCTACTACTGAAAAAGGTGTGAGCAAAATCTAAATAAATACTAAATAAATAAGAAGATATTTCTTCAGAGAAAGGGTGATGAATTTGTGGAGCAACCTCCCAGTGAAGCAACTGCTCCCCTAAATGGATTTCTAATGAAACAGTGCCTAGGCAGATTGGGCCTGCAGCCTTGTCCCTGTGCCTAGTTACAAAACATTTGCTCCCCCCTGACTTATGCGAACAGTGCATTTGAATTCAAAAAAGCCAGGACAAGTACATAGGATATGACATCTAAAGGAGAGGAAGAAATAGTGGATAGGCAGACTGGATATGCCATATGGTCTTTATCTGCCTTCATTTTCAATGTTTTTCTGTTTCTTTTTCTCTCCTCTCTCAAATCAGTACCTGAGACTCCCAACCCTTAAAACTACCAAAACCAACAGGCACAAAACAAGCTTAGAAAACTACTTGTAGGCCTGGAGGATGATAGTAGAGAGAGAAAGCAAAGATCTATCGGAAAGCTGAGGTTCTAACATAGAGTCAACATCACCTGAAGAAGTAAGTTATCAGCCCCCATTAGGCTGATTCTACAGCCAAATATCAATCCTAAAATCAGAGGCAAAAACTATGGCATTTGCCACAGCATCATGGCAAACTTGAGGCTATGCATATTCATTATCACTAGGAACCAGCTGAAGATGATTTCATTCTAGTTGGTTTGTGATTGTTTAATTTGAATTACTGCTTCAAACATATTGGTCGATTTGCTATATCAAAACAGGTATGCTGATTTAAATATGTTTTATTATTACTAATTTAAAATATATTTAAAGAATTAAAATATTCTCACTGATTAACCCCCCTGTTTACTAAAGCTTAGCTCGAGTTATCTGCAGCAGGGCCCATTTTATTCCTATGAGCCCTGCTGCAGATAACTTGAGCTAAGCCTTAGTAAACAACCCCCCTAAATGTTTTAATTGAACCTTTTTAAACTGAGGCTGGAAAAGTAAAATGAAATTTTGTATATATGTGCATCAGGGTCTGTGTCTATGTATGTGCTTGTATATATCTATATTTATCTATACATATATATGTATATACGTGTGTATATGTTTGTGGAAGTCTGTTTCATCCAATTTTCTATGGACTGAATTTCAAAAATTATGCCAGCCTGCTAATTCCCAATTATTATGACTCCTGTAATCAGAGACTTCATTAACAAAGACTGACTGCAGTGTCTATTAGCAGCAGAAATTTGAAATGCAAATTCAGCAAATCAGAAGGTTAAATGAGCCCTACCCATGATGCTTGGAGCTCTTGCCAGAGTGGGCCATGCTGGCTGACACCTGCCCTGTATTTTCCCTCCAGCTGAATGCTTTATTCTTTTCCCAGCTTTGCCTTCTAATTGACCTGCTTATGATTCCTGTTACAATTAACATATGCTTTTTAGTAATGGCTGGTTAAAGGTTTGTAACTGCCACCAGTTTACTAATGTCTAATAGAACTGGCAGACTGCAGGAAATATGCAGCCACTATCCCCCCCCCCCAAAAAAAAAAAAAAAAAATCCTAATAATGTATTTATTTGGATTTATTTACCATCTTTTTGAAGAAGTTTACCCAAGGCAGTGTATAACACGAATAAGCTAAACATAGGCAATAGACAATTACTGCAGTAAAGATATTCAGTGGCATCGTATGCTACTTACAATGTCAACACAATACACATTAAAACATCTTAATACACAACATAGGTTGATATATTGGTTTCCTAACCTGAAGATAAAGTCACACTTTTTGTAGTTTTTTTTAACTATAAAAGTCATACTATTTGAGCTTATTTGATGGTAGCTGTGGAGCAGCATTTTAGAAAGGAATTACAAATCAGAATTGAGATGTCCAGGTCAGGATGTTTCAAGTTCCAGTAGGTATTTTAGAATATGATCTGCCTAGGGTTACCATATGGCTCCAGAAAAAGGAAGATTGAGCCAGTCCAGGTTTTACTTCCACAATGGAAGTAAAATCCAGATTGGCTCAATCTGTCCTCTCTTTTTCTGGAGCCATATGATAACTCTAGATCTGCCAGCATAGATTTATTTTAAAATACACGGCAAAATGGGTGTTTATGCACTGGCTATGTGCAACGGAAACATCTATTTTAGAAGTGTACGTGGGCACAAATCAGGATATTGGGTGTGATATCTGCCTTGGTAACCATAGATTGACATGTTGTTATACTGTCAGGGGGTATAGGTGAAACAGCAGAGAGTGGCTGCTGGGGATGGGATTGATTGATTGATTGATTGATTTAGGAATTTGTCACGCTGACCAAGAGATTTTCATAGAATTTATAAATAGTCACAGGCTGTGATACAATATATTGTTAGGATGGAGTAGAAACATGAGAATCAGAACTTATGGAAAGCTATACAGAAAACATAGCATTTCAATTTAGTGCTTCCCAAACTTATATCCAATATGCACCAATTTTAACACTTAAAAATTCACATGATTGCAGATGATGATGAAAACAACATAGCAGACGTCTACTCTCTTCACTCATCTACTTCCTTCTCTTTCCACTTATCCAAAGCATGAAGGCTGTAGTAGTGGAAACAACAGATTCAGCCAGAAAAGGACCCTGTGTTCAGTGTCTGCTCGCAGACCCTAGTATCTGGAATGGAGTTTCCAGTGTAACAGAGGTCCACACAGGGAGGGGGTGGGGGAGACAGATCTTGTAAACATTCTCTGCCTCACAGGTCTTATGTTGACTGTCACTACTGGGCATAGGTGATAGTAGAGGCCCAGAGAGTGAGGGAGTAGCCCTGTTTTTGTGACTCATCCACTGATGATGTAACCTCATGTGTGCTCTTGACTCACAGTGGGAAACACTGGTTTAGTGAATCCTAGATATCTAGTAGACCGTATTCAAAAGAAAATAAGAAAGTAATAAGAAAAAGCCACAGCCATAACATAACATAACATGAGCTTGGGGTTGAGTACAAGAAGTATATAGTTAGAAGGAGGGCGCATACAGGAACATAAGAAGAGACTGAAACAGACAGATAACGTCAAAAAGCAAGATGAACATGTGGAGGGCAATTCTATAAAAGGGCATCTATATTCCAAGTGTTCCTATTTGGAGCCTATTTTAGGAAGGAAAAGAGGCATCTACTTTTGGGTATAGAATAGTAGCATGGTAGAACCAATACACATGAATAATTTAGGCCCGACCACTTACACCAGCCATAGTAACACAGTAAATATCAACAGATAAAGACCTGCATGGTTTATCCGGTCTGCCCAACAAGGAGGCCAGATTTGAATCAGGCACTCTGCACAGGTTCCCTTCTTCATGATTAAACATTGATATGTTTAATCTCTGTCTCTCCCTGCCAATTTTGGGGCACAGACTGTAGAAGTCTGTCCTGTACCATTCCTACTTCCCAACTACTGGAGTTGCCATTGAAGCCCACTCCAGCCTTGATCCTGATCTGGTTTTGCCATTTATAGGACCCAGACCGTTGAATATGCCCAGCTTTGGTCATACTTTCCAACCTCTGAAACTGCCATCAAAGCTCATTCCAGTTATAAGGTCATTTTAGTGTTACTTTATTTGGATTCCATCCTTTTTCTAGTATTCCTCTGTGTTTATCCCATGTGTTCTTGAATTCTGTCACCATTTTTGTCTTCACAACTTCCCGCAGAAGGGCATTCCAGGCATCTACTACCCTTTCTGTAAAAGAAGTATTTGCTCATACTGCTCCTAATTCTTCCACCCTGTTTCCTTAATTCATTGCTTCTAGTTCTGTGGCATTCCCATTTCTGAAAAAGATTAGTTTGCATATTAATACCTTTTAAGTATTTAATCGTCTGTATCATATCCCCCTCCTCCACATCCTTCCTTTCCTCTAGGGTATACATATTGAGGTCTTCAAGTCTCTTCTTATATGTCTTTTGGCACAAGCCTGATATCATTTTTGTCACCTTCCTCTGAACTGACTCAAGTCTTCTGATGTCCTTAGCGAGATAAGGCCTCCAAAACTGAACACAATACTCCAAATAGGACCTCACCAATGACTTGTACAAAGTCATTAACACCTCCTTTCTTTTACTGGATATGCCTCTCTCTATGCAGCCTAGTATCCTTCTGGCTATAGCTACCTCCTTGTCACATTTTTTCACAGATTTAAGATCCTCTGATGCTATCACGCCAAGGTCCCTCTCCTGGTCTGTGCTTATCAGCATCTCAACCAAGTCACTTAATTCTCCATTGCTTCCGGCACAAACTTAGGGATCATTTTACTAAGGTGCGCTAACAGATTTACTCCCAAATTCTATATATTGTGCCAAAAAAAATCAACGCTGACAAGACATATGCTAAGCTCAATTCAGTTAAGGTTGCATGGCCTTTATAGGATCGCATTTAGCGTCATAGTTTTTGTGTGTCATGCAAGCCACCTAAAAATTTATGCTATTTATAGAATATGTCTCCAGCCCTATATATAGAATCCCCCAAATATTCATGCACTTTATTGAAACTGATCAGTGCTGATTTGACTTCAATGTGTAAAGATGTCATGCATGTGGGGACATTGGCAAAAAATGACTTTCTGTAGAAGGCAGCCTAATTTTTCCTCTTCTGACATGGAGCTATTGGCTATCCTTTTTCTCTGCAGGGGTATTATCTTGGGTATAGGAAGGCCTGGGAGAGACTGTTGTCTTCAATTCCCAAGCCTTCTTCTCCAGGGATGTAGGTATAGAAACTACTGTGCACAATTTTGGTTCATGATTATAATGGTTAGCTGGCCTTCAATGCCTATGGGTGCTCTATTTGATATTCGTTTTTCAATTCTATCAGTACTCTGGGATGTATACCATCCGGTCCAGGTAATATTTTACTGTTCAAATTGTCAAATTGCCCCATTACATCTTCCAGGTTTACAGAGATTTGATTCAGTGTCTCTGACTCATCAGCAATGAATACCATTTCTGGCATCGGTATCAATCCCACATCTTCCTCAGTGAAGATCTAAGCATTTAATCCCTCCACTATTAAATTATCTGAATGAGTAAGAGGTAGTGAGCTCTTTATTGGCCTTCCACAATCCCATTGTTATGGGAATTGTATATGTCATAGCATTAGAGAATGAGACGGGGACATAACCTGCGGGGACGGGGCGGGAACAGATCCCACGGGGATGGGGGCAGATCTGATGAGCCGGGGATGAAGCCTGTTAATGAACTAGACTGTTATTTTTGTTTGATTGATGCAGGCAGCAATATATATTTTTTTTTATTTTTTGGAAAAGCAAGCAAACATGCTGGCCACAGCTAGCAAAATTTGCACGGGGGATCCTGTACATCCTGCTACCAGCACATCTTTTAAGAAGAAATCTTCTATTGCAGGAGGCACTGAAAGACAGGAGAACTGGACTGAATCCTGAGATTGTTGATGACTTCTTATTCATCCACAGATTAAAAAATCATAACAGTGCTTCATAGGGCATATTTCTCCCCTCTAGGGCATACAGAACGGGTTGTATTTTGAATCCCTAGACATTTTAACAGGGTAGATTAGGATTCTTTGGAGTAGTAGAAATCAGCTATTGTTGGGGTTGGAAGGGTAGAGGCTGGTGGTAGTGGGAAATTTATTATAGTTGCTCATTGTTATTATTGTTTTCTATTTGTAATTTATACACAACAGTTGCACAACATATTGTTCCTTTTTATACTTTATTAAAAAGATTTAAATATAAAATCATAAGTGTTCGAGGCTTCTGCAGATGAGAACAGAGCCCACGGGGAAGGGGCGGGGATGGGGACAGAACCTGCAGGGATGGGGTGGGGATGGAGATGGGGCCTGGGGGATGGGACAGGGTGGAGACAAGACCTGCAGGGATGGGGTGGGGACGGAGACAGAACCCATGGGGATAGGGGGATGGGGACAAATTTTATCTCTGTGTCATTCTCTACATAGCATGTATAGCTATATTTATTTATTTATTTATTTATTTATTACATTTGTATCCCACATTTTCCCACATAGCAGTAGGCTCAATGTGGCTTACAGGTTCCGGAGAGGAGAGTACCAACTCCGGGAATATGTACAGAGTGGAAAATAGAGTAACAGTAGGTGCAAGGAAGCTGATAAGGTTCCGGAAAAGAGAATACAACTCTGGGACCTTGTAGATTTGCATGTTGGATTCAGCCTGAGGCAGACTGGCTGGTAAAATGTTAAGAACTGTACTGATAACTCTGGGGAGCCAGCCCAGAGTCAAGAGGAAGTATTGCTTTACCAAGAGACTGTAGTGCATGCAGTGGTCCTGCAGGAGCAGGCCGCAGAGGACATTTTTATGCTCAAAGACTAGTTTAAGCATTGGATTTCTTCTTCCCCTGTGAACTCAACAGGATCCCTTTTCCCAACACCTTTAATAAATATTAGTTTCACACACTCTAACCTGTTGCATAGTGTCACTTTATCCAGGCCCTGAGCACACCTCGTTCATGGTATCACAGTGCACTACTGGGAAAAGAGTGTGCACTCATCTGGAAAGAATGTGCCTTTTTTTCTAAATAGGGCTCACTCTTTCGAAACAGTGTGCTATTATTGGTAAATGAAAAAAAAATGTGCTTTTTTTTTACTCATTTCCATGCAGAAACTGTTAGAAAATATGACTAAGAAGCGCTGATGCTCCCTTTGTACAAAGAAAATTTGCTACTGACTGCAGACAATTGAGTTTTAAATTTTATCTTTGAAAATGAATTATACAGCATGAAATGGGGTTCTCAGCCTAAGTACGAGACCATGATTCCTTATAGCTCCTATTTCATGAGTCTTGTGACTCTGTGAATAATTTTTATGGCACATGGTTATGCTTTACTGGTTCATGTTATCTTCAAACAAAAGTTTAAAAACTTTCCAAATATGTTTCTGACTACCTGTCCATAAAGAAAGAAAGTAATGTATAGCCCAAGGCAAAACTACATGCCTGAAGGTATTAAAAATAAAAAGGAAAATAAAACACCATTACATCCTCTATGCAATGACATTTTATTAACATGATGCAATAATTCAGCTTACAATGAGTAGCAATCCTAACACATAATGACCAGAACAATTACTTGCACTGCTGAATATCCACAAACTGCATGTATGATGCTATTACATTTTGCATTAGAGACTGGATGATATCTACTATTTTTTATTTCAAAGTGCTTCTGGGTGAGTAGCACCGACTTCAGAGTTCTACATCATGTAACCTTCTGAACTTTCGAATCCCATCTGTATTCTTCTGTTTTCTCTGATCTGCTTTAACACATTCTCTGTCTGTAGAAAAACCTGCCCAGACATTTGCCCACATACAAGACTCTCAAATAGCAGTCTTTGTAACCTGCAGGTCTCTTCAAGACTGAAGTTTTTATTCATCTACAAGGGTTTAGGCAGTAAGAAAGCGAGTTTGTTTTCTTATCCATCCCTCCACAGGACAGAAACGGGAACAGAGGAGAAAGGCAAGGACAATGATTTGAAAGAAAAGAGCTACAAACAAAGTACTAATATTCTTTAAATTGCCTTGATTCAATTTTTAAAAAGCAATAGTCATAAATACTGAAATGAAAATTTTTTGATTCTCCTAGTACATTCTTTTAATCAATCATATCAATGAGTTTTAATGGCCATCCCTTAACTAGTCCCAAAATCAGTTAACTTTCCCACCTAACTTTCTTTGCCCTTATTGACTGTATGAAAGAGTGTAGATTGTTGCCTTTAAAAATATCACATGAGACTTAATAAATAATATACACAGATTATTATTTATTTATTATATTTGTATCCCGCACTTTCCCACTAAAAGCCGGCTCAATGTATGGGCTTTATTTTGAGAAGCACATTGTCATAAAATATACTATCTGAGGGTGTTGCTATCAATGTGGGCTACCATTCGGATGTATTTCTGTATTTTTGCCAATAATGTGTTATTTTAACACATATCTCATTTATGCAAATAGACCGAAGGGTCTTTTACTCAAACATGTCAGCTTTTGGGCTTAACTACTACTACTATAAATCATTTCTATAGTGCTACCAGTCGTACGCAGCGCTTCACAATTGAACATGAAGAAAAGACAGTCCCTGCTCAAAAGAGCTTACAATCTAAATCAGGACAGACAGACAGGACCAATAAGGAAAAGGGTAGGACAGGTAGGACACATAGGGAAGGTACTATTGAAGAGAGGAAGACAAGGTAAAGGTTATGAGTAAGTGACAAGTTAGTCATGCTATAACGTTAAAATTTAATGTGCGGCAAGCCCAAAACGAAGGGATCCTTTTACTAAGCCGTGTAAGCGTCTATGTGCACCCAACGCGTGCCAAAATAATGTTACCGCCCAACTACCGCCAGGGTCTTGTGGTAATTTCATTTTTGGCATGCATCTGCTACACACGTCTGTGAAATATTTTTTATTCTCTGGCACATGTAGCAGACACGCGCCAAGTGGCATCTGACGTGCGTAGGTCATTACTGCCCAAATTCTTTACCGCTAGGTCTATGGCTGGCAGTAAGGTCTCAGACTCAAAATGTACGTGTGGCAATTTTGATTTTGCCGCTTATCCATTTTCGGCAAAACAAAAAGGCCTTCTTTTCAGGTGTGCTGAAAAATGATTCTGCACGCGCCCAAAACCTGCGCCTACACTACCGCAGGCCATTTTCAGTGTGCCTTTGTAAAAAGACCCCCCCCCCCCCAAAAAAAAAAAACTGCATCAAGAAGGGGCATTCCCACAATGTTTCTTATTACAGGTTATGTGTTAACATTTGATTAACACAAGCTACTTACTCTGAGTTATCACGGGATTTACCACCTCCTATTAAGGAGACACCAAGTACTCCTGTGCTAGCAGTGTGTTAGCCTCCCCCCCTCCCCCCCAAACACACTTTTACAAAGCATGCAGCATTACTGCACCAGCAGTTAGCGCATGGTAAGTATAACATTCTAGCTGGCTAAAACTTCTTGCCTACTCTCCACCCATACCATGCTCCCTAAATGAAACTTTTGAAAAATTCAGTAACACAAGGTTTAATGTGCGGAAACAGGCAAACTACCGCAAAGCCCCTTAATGTGGTCACGTGGTAATCTGTTTCTGCATTTTAACCCCATGTTAAGAGCCTCCTATATACTATAAGTGGGGGTAACAGTAAAATACCAACAGTAGCCTTCGTTGGTAACTTCCCTCTCCCCTTTAATTTTAGATCATTGTGTGAAAAAAATGGATGTGATTTATGATCTGTTATTAGATTATAGGGTTGATCTGGCCCATGTGACAGAAACCTGGCTCACATGATAATTAATTGCCTGCATGAGGGAAAAGGAGAGGAAGTTTATTTTGAGTGTATACTAGCAAACTGGTATCTTTCATGGATAGATGAAATAGAATTGAGAATAGTCAGAAGGAACGTGCACAGAGCTTGGTTCTGTTTTTGGTTCACTTTGTTTATTATTATTATTGAGTATTTATTTTCAGTTTGTTTCACATTTGTGCAAGTTTTAGGCTAGTATTTATAAAGACAAATAAGCGCCTATTTGTCTGTATAAAATATGTGAATAGGCATCTTCTAGCCCATGAAACCTCTGCTGTAAAATTATTCTCAATATGTGTAATTTTTATAAAGGATTTTCTATGCGAAAATCCTGCTGTACTCACATAAAAGTAGAAGCTGACTGAATTTCAGTTTCAGTTTTGGTTAAAGCGCAAAAAAAACAATCCAAAGTCCTTTTTCAGTCTAGTTTTGATATTGGCTAAAAAGTTATTTTAACTTACGTTTTTGGTGAAAGCTGAAAATGTATGCGTTGTCCCATTTTGTCTTTCTCTTTCCCTTCCCTGAACAGGAGATGCCCCCCCCCCCCCCGGATCCTCCCTCCAAGTGCATTTCCCCACCTCTTCTTGGGCCTATCATACAATCCCTGGTGTACAGGCAGAGTAAATGTGATCTCCAGATACTGTTGCCCATGCTGGCTCTGCTCTCAAAATGGCTACCGTGACCTCTTTTGGCAGTCTTGCTCCTGCCCTGACAACACCACTAGACTACCAGGGATTGTAACATAAGACTGGGGATGGGGGATGGCTACTCCCTTTTTTTTGTAACGCGATTGCAAATAATGCAGTTGTAATCTAGGATAGTAGTTTAGATGGTACATAAGGTACTCCAACTAATGCTTTTGATATAAAAGTTAAGCAGGAATTTAAGTCTGAAAATATCAGATAAGGGCCTTAGGAATTAGCCTCTCTGTGGAGTTATGATAGCAGCTGTTACTCAGAGTGTGGCACACAGTCAGCCACTGTAAAAGCACTGTGGCTTTTAGTTTCAGTTTCATTAACTGTGCTCCATGTGTGGAAGCTATTTTGCTGGGAGGTAACATGTTAACATAGTAAATAACGGCAGATAAAGGCCCGAACGGTACATCCAGTCTGCCCAACAGCCACACTCAATATTAAGTCATGATTAAACCTACAATGAATGTGATATAAAATACTTGATCATTGTCTCTCTTTGGCATTTCTGGGACATAGACGGTAGAAGTCCACCATATCCTTAGAATCCAACTACTAAAGTTGCCGTCGAAGCCTACTCCAGCCTATCCAAATCTGTCTTATCATTTGTGGGACACAGACCGTAAAGATTGTCCAGCACTGTCCTCGCGTTCAAAATTACTGGAGTTTCTGTCAAAGCCCTCTTCAGCCCATCCTAAACTGGATTGCTGTATACTTGACCTAGACCGTACAAGCTTGCCTAGAACCGGCCTTAGTTCTTCACAGCCGGAGTCACCATCTAAGCAGGGCCGTGCCGATGCGGTAAGCGAGGTAAGCGCCGCAGGGGGGCGCCCACCTCTGGAGGGCGCCGCCGCGGAGCTTACCCTCGCCCCGCCGAGGCCTTTAAATCTTTTGGTCGCCCCGGGTGTCACCAGAAAGGGGGGTGCCGCCGCTCCCGCTGCCTTCATCCTGGCACCCCCCCGCACCAGCCCTTTAAATTTATTTGCCGACGCGATAGCGAGCGCAGCACCTCGTGTGGAAGTAAAGGAAGCGGATCCGATCATCTCATTGGGCCTTCCCTCACTGTCCCGCCCTCCTCTGACGCAACTTCCTATTTCCTCTAGGGCGGGACAGTGAAGGAAGGCCCAATGAGATGATCGGATTCGCTTCTTTTACTTCCACACGAGGTGCTGCGCTCGCTATCGCGTCGGCAATTTCTTTTAAAAACGGGTGGCAGGGAGAAGACGAGGCAGGGTGAGGGTGGGGGACAGATGGGGTGACCGTGAAGGTGGGGGAGGACTCGGATAGCAGAAGGGACTGGGTGGGAGACAGATGGGGTGAGGGGGACTCGGATGGGCAGAAGGGACTGGGTGAGGGGGACTCGGATGGGCAGAAGGGACTGGGTGGGAGCCAGATGGGGTGAGGGGGACTCGGATGGGCAGAAGGGACTGGGTGGGAGACAGATGGGGTGAGGGGGACTCAGATGGGCAGAAGGGACTGGGTGGGAGACAGATGGGGTGAGAGTGGGGGGCACTTGGATAGCAGAAGGGACTGGGTGGGAGCCAGATGGGGTGAGGGGGACTCGGATGGGCAGAAGGGACTGGGTGGGAGACAGATGGGGTGAGGGTGGGGGGCACTTGGATAGCAGAAGGGACTAGGTGGGAGACAGATGGGGTGAGGGGGACTCGGATGGGCAGAAGGGACTGGGTGGGAGACAGATGATGGGGTGAGGGTGGGGGGCACTTGGATAGCAGAAGGGACTGGGTGGGAGACAGATGGGGTGAGGGGGACTCGGATGGGCAGAAGGGACTGGGTGGGAGACAGATGATGGGGTGAGGGTGGGGGCACTTGGATAACAGAAGGGAATGGGTGGGAGACAGATGAGGTGAGGGGGACTCGGATGGGCAGAAGGGACTGGGTGGGAGACAGATGGGAGAAGAGGCATGGAGCTGGAACTGGGGTCTGAAAAGTGAGCAGGAGGGAGAATGGGGTCATGCCTGGGGCAGGGGTGGATGGGAGAATCAATGGATCTGGAACTAGGGGCAGCCGCAGGTGGGAACTGGGAGCCGAAAAGAGGGGGCAGTGAGAGAGGGGGGATAGATCCTGGATGGAATGGGGAGTGAGAGGAAGGGCAGACCCTGAATGGATGGGAGGGGGAAAGAGAGAGGGCAAATGGTGAATCGAAGGAGCAGAGAGAAAGGGCAGACAGTGGATAGAAGGGAGTGAAAGAGCAGAAAGTGGATGGAAGGGGGCAGAGATAGAGGGCAAATGCTAGAGGGAAAGGAGAGAGAGAGGGCAGATGGTGGATGCAAGGGGGAGAGAGAGATGGCAGACTGGGGCAGATGGTGGATGGAAGGCGCAGAAATAGAGGGCAGATGTGGATGGAAGGGACATTAGAGAGGGCAGACACTGGATGGCAGAGAGAGAGCGAAGACAGATGCTGGATGGAAGGAAGACGGTGAAAAGAAGATGAGGAAAGCAGAAACCAAAGACAACAAACTGTAAATATATATTTTTATTATTTTGCTTTAGGATATAGTATTTTAGCTGTGTTAATAAATGTTTATAAATAGAACATGTAAATAAGGTAATCTTTTTATTGGACTAATACATTTTGACTTAACTTTCAGAGAACAAAACCCCCTTCCTCAGATCAGGATAGGATACTGTAACAGCACTATACTGTATTGACCTGAGGAAGGAGATTTTGGCCTCTGGAAGCTAAATGTATTAGTCCAATAAAATGGTATTATTTTATTTTCTGTATTTGTTTTATTTCTATTTGTTAATTTGTAAAGTGGTGATTGGTATTTGTTAGTTTTTTCAAATTTACATCTGCTGTCTTTATATTTTGCACAGTACTAGGGGACAGTTTCTGTTTCTGTGGTGTTGCATTGTATACAGAGTCTGGCATCAGGGGTTCAGTTTAATTTTTGTCTAAATAGAAAGTTTATGATTACTTATTCTATAGTGGATTAGGGTGTATCTATTTGTGAAAAAGACATGGCTTTCGGTTGGCATTGACTGTGCAGGATCGACGATCTGTACTAATCTGTCTGTTTTCGTTTTACAATAGGTGAATTGATGTTCTAGTGCTCACTAGTGTTTAAGATGCTTTCCTTTCCCTTGTGTGACTCGTAGAAACGACTGCTTATGGTATGGTAAAATTGCTCTATAGGTCGTGAGTGTTTTGTATTCTCGGTATGCCTAGTACTGGATTTGGGGGGGGGGGGGGGTGTGGGTGTTAAACAATGACCGGCCCCGGGTGTCAACTACCCTAGCTACACCACTGCTGCCGACGTCTCCCTTGCCTTGCACTCGTTGGTTCTCTCAGTGTCCTGCCTTCTTCTGACGTCAGAAGAAGGCGGACACTGAGGGAACCAAGAGCACAAAGGGAAGGGAGACGTCGGCAGCGCTCCGCTTTCACTGATGCTGCTGCGACCGGAAGTAAAAGATTTAAAGGCCCCAGGGTGCGGAGGGAAGGGCAGAGAGGCATGGATGGGAGGGCAGGGCCCAAGGAGAGGACAAATTGCTGGAAGGGAAGGGGAGGGGAGAGAGGATTGCTGGCTATGGATGGAGGAGGGAAGGGCAGAGAGGGACAAGGATGGACATGGGGGCTCAGGGAGAGGACAAATTGCTGGAAATGGAGGGGAGGGGATAGAGGAGGCAAGGATTGCTGGCTATGGATGGAGGAGGGAAGGGCAGAGAGGGACAAGGATGGACATGGGGGCCCAGGGAGAGGACAAATTGCTGGAAATGGAGGGGAGGGGAGAGAGGAGGATTGCTGGCTATGGATGGAGGAGGGAAGGGCAGAGAGGGACAAGAATGGACATGGATGGGAGGGCAGGACCCAGGGAGAGAGGAGAAATTGCTGGAAATGGATATAGAGCAAGAAATGAAGAAGAAAGGAGAAAAGTAAAGAAATAAATGGAAAGGAAGCCCTGGAAATGGAGTTAAGAGGACATATAGCAGCAGAATCAGATACTGGACCAGCATGATTGAAAAAAGAAAGTCACCAGACAACAAAGGTAGAAAAAAATTATTTTATTTTCATTTTAGCGTTTGGAATATGTCCACTTTGAGAATTTACATCTGCTATCTTATTTTGCAATGTATAGCAATTTGTTTCTAAGAATATTGCTGACAATTCCTTTCAGTGTGGCAAGTGGTGAGCGATCATTTTCATGGGGGGGGGGGGCGTGATCATTTTCACGGGGGGGGGGGGGCGCCAACTGAGACCCTAGGCACGGCCCTGCATCTAAGCGCCACTCAATATGTAAGCACACATGCAACCATTTAAGTTCTTTTTTTATACATTTCATTTTCTAATTAGAGATCTTCTTTGTTAATCCCACACCTTTTTGAATTCCGTCACCATATTTTTCTCCACAACTTCCCTTTGAAGGGCATTCTAGGCATCATCCACCTTCTCTGTGAAAAAGAATTTCCTGACATTACTCTAAGTTTACAACCTCACAACCACAATTCATGTCCTCTAGCTTTATGGGTTTCCTTTCTCTGGAAAATATTTATTTTTATATTAATACCTTTCAAGTATTTAAACGTCTGTTTCATATCTCCCCTGCCCCTTCTTTCCTTTAGGGTATACATATTCAGGTCTTCCAGTCTCTTCTCATACGTCTTTTGGCGCAAGTCCCATACCATTTTTGTTGCCTTCCTCTGGACTGCTACAAGTCTTTTTACAGCCTTAGCAAGATATGGCCTCCAGAACTGAACAAATACTCCAAGTGGGGCCTCACCAATGACTTGTACAGGCATCAACACCTCCATTCTGCTGCTTATGCCTTTCTCTATACAGCCTAGCAACCTTCTGGCTATGGCCAGTGCCTTGTTACACTGTTTTGTCGCCTTCAGAACCTCAGATTACTATCACCCCAAGGTCCCTCTCCCCGTCTGTGTATATCAGTCTCTCACGTCCTAGCACATATGACTCCCTTGGATTTTTACTCCCTAAGTGCATCACTTTGTATTTCTTTGCATTGAATTTTAATTACAGTCATACATAAAGTACTCCTTACAACATTAATTTCTTCAATTTATTTATTAATTGCACGTATACCTATGCCTTACTATAGTCCTCAGAACTCTCAATCACTCACCGCTTTCACTCAAGACACACTGTTCTGTACATTATTGTGATCACGTGATCACTGCTAAACAATTAGTACCAAACCTTTATTTGCTTATTAAAAAAGCTTACGTTCAAAGAACCTGCCTAAGTCATTCACTGTGCATTAATCTCCATGATCGTATAAAAATGTTCATTCTGCTGTGCACAGACACAAACACAGTCTTTTGAGATAAAGTTCATATATTCTGGAAACCTTGTTCCCCTCTTTTAAAGAACCGTGTCCATGAGGAACACAGGGAAAGGCTACTGAGGTACCTTGTATATAAACATTCACTGCAGCTGAAAGGTCCCTTTAAATCCAACGGATTCATTACTTCTTGTCCTGGTCCTCCCTGGCAGCACGTTCCTCATGGACATGGTTCTTTAAAAGAGGGGAACAAGAGTTTTCTTCATTTTGTTGCACAGAAGCAATGTTGTTCAGAGTGTGCCCTCTTTGCAAATAGTGTGCAATATTATTAGCAAATGAAACCGCTTAAAATGTGTTTATTCTACTCATTTTTATTTGCTAATGACATGCAGTGATATAGGATATGTTGTTGAGACATCCCATGTTGTTGCAAAAGACAGCCCATCCCTAGCGTTTATGGGTTTAAAGTGATTTAAGCAAGTACATGATGCTCCTGCTCACTTAAATTGCACTCACTGGGCCACCTACCAATATTCAGCAGCACTTAACCAGGCAATGCTGCTGACTATCGGCACTAATCAGCCATACTGAAACTGACCAGGAGAGGGGCTTTATGGGATTGTCAGCAATATTCAGTGCAGGTGCCTGCATAGCAAACTGACCAGATAGGACTGATTTTTATGAGGTCCTATCTTTGTTCAGTTAGGTAACGACACTGGCACTGGATATTATGCTGGTGCCTGGATACATTCTAGGTAACATTCTGAGAGGTTTCTGGTGTTCTCTCCCTCTTCTGCAATCACAATTGCCCCTCTCTAATCCCCCAAAACAAGAAGAGCCCTCAACCAGGCCTCTCATCCCCATCCCCTGTAGGCACCCCCAGGCTGATAGCCCTGGTGCTCTTGTGGCTCTAAAAGGCAGAAGTGAAGCCCATCGTGCTCTAGCCTGAAATGGCCACCCATCCTCTAATGGTTGTCATGTGGTGCTCTCTAATACGTTAAGGCTGATGCTAGAGGTTGCAGCAGTCATTGGGAGGCCAGAGCCACAAAGAAAGAGAAATGGGAATTGATATACCACCTTTCTGTGGTTTTTGCTCTACTTTCAAAGCAGTTTACTTGTTTTATACAGGTACTTATTTATACCTGGGGCAATGGAGGGTTAAGTGACTTGCCCAGAGTCACAAGGAGCTGCAGGGGGAATTGAACCCAGTTCCCCAGGATCAAATTTTACTGCACTAACCACTAGGCTACTCTTCCACTCAAGCAAGAGTGATTAGGCATCACTCTTGCCCTTAAGACCTGTTAGAATACCAGAGCTATCAAAGGTAGATCCGGGGTGGGGTGGGGTGGGGGAATCTATCAGAAGCTCTTCTTGCTTTCAGGAGGAGGAAGGTGGGATCAGGATCAGGAGGAGGACTCAGGGGGGGGGGAGGGGTGAGAGCACCTGCGTCCCATTATGTGGGTCTCGACTGATATTCATCTGGGGCCTGCATAAATGGCTAATGCAGGTAGCTGAGTACTGACCATGGCCCACATAAGATTTGATGGCCAGCATATGGCCCAGCAGTGAATATTGGGGCCTAATTCTGCCCATAGCGGTCAGTGTTTGAAAACGCTGACTGCCAGCAGCTGAATATTGACTGGTATATCTTTTTCTATATTGACCTAGCTATCTGTCAACATAACAACATCCTACATAAAGTGCTTATCACATGGGATTCCAAGACTTTTAATCACCATTGCAATATAGGAAAGATCATTTTTGGAACAAACAATAAAAGAAACAAAGCTGGTTTTGTTCACAATGAGTTATGTAAATATTCAAAATGGTAGGGCAGTCATTCAGAAACAGTGCATGCTAATAGATTTAGGAGTCTATTTACTAAGGCATGCTAACAGGAATACAAAGGGTGTCTTATCATTTAGCATGCTAAATATGTTAGTGAGCCATAGTAAAAGGATCCCTTAGTGTTCATTATCTGCTGCAGGGCCCACATGAATAAAATGGGCCCAATGGCAGTTAGTGTACTAATGCCATTAGCGCATTAGCAAATGACCCCTATAATATAAAAAATGTATCATCTGCATTTTTAAACATCTGTTCTTATCAATTATATTCTATTCAGTTGCTATGAAATGGATGTTTGCCATATACATGGCAACACAGTGTGCAGCTTTTGCTGCAGATTACAGAGTGCAACAGATATTTTAATAAAAAAGAATTTATTAAAATCCTGGTTGTGAGAGGAACCAAAGGAAGATGCATGTGCTAGTAGAAAGCCAGGGCCATCAGAGACAACATTTCATTTGTGTGCCTTTGATCTAATTCCTCTTGAAAACTTTGTGCAGAAGCAGATTGCGGACAAAGTCCTAAGGATCAGAGAGGAGCCAAAGGCAAAAGGCATTTCAGAAGATTAAACAATTCAGGGAGCCTTGAAGCAGCTTAACTCCTGTGATAATTGAGAGTCGATGCCAAAGCCACCAGCACACTTGTCAGTGAGAGCAGCTAAGCAGCAAGATGCTATTACTGGAGAAATGTTTTCCATGCCATCTGGGTCCTGTGATGGCCAACCCTGTCCAACATGTAGCCATTAAACTGCTCACCCTAGGAATCATACTCAATAAAGAGCTTCTTCTATTTTGTGCTTAGGGCAAGGATCCCTAGGACCCTGTTCAAAGAGTAGAGACTGTTTCTGGATAAAAAAGAGCCTTTGTTGAATAATGCTATTGATAAAAGAGGTAGAAAGAGAAAGCAAAGGACCATAACTGTGAGACATGATAATTCACAGAATGTTACCACTGAAGTAATGTTATGGATTACAATAAGAAACTTCTTCATTCCAATAAAATTAATGTTGGTTGATATGTGCCTTGTTTTTACAATTTGATAACATGGGAACTTGCACTGCAGGCAAAAAAAAGAAAAAAAACCTGCAAAAATATATAAAGGGGATGGGATTTGATATACTGCCTTTCTGTGGTTACAATCAAAGTGGTTTACATATTATGTACAGGTACTTATTTTGTACCTGGGGCAATGGAGGGTTAAGTGACTTGCTCAGAGTCACAAGGAGCTACAGTGGGACTCTAGCCCAGTTCCTCTGGAGAAGGCTAAATTTGTAAGTGGTAAACCAAATGACCACAGCTTTATTCACAATTAAGAAATCTTATCAGTAAATCTGCAATACTCAAAGCTAGAACCATTTTATCACAACTTTTGCATAAACCATAAACATGTACCCTATACATCTATTCAGTGATGAACTAGCCAATGAACTCCTGCCCCAAAGGGGTCCACAGGGTCGAAATTTGCAATCACTCGAGGTGGTGATACACTCAAGCTTGTTCAATCCCATCTTCTGCCATCCACAATAACCCACCTTCACCATATCATTACCTTATTTCCTGCGAAAAGCAGTGACAGCCATGAGCTTTTCACCATTCTCCCCAAAAGCTGCAACTAGTTGCCATGTAAACAATCATATAATAAATCTTGCAAATAACTAATAAAAATATCAAGTCCAATATTGGACAGATGGATCCCATCAGGCCTATAAAGGCCAGGACAATCAACAGTCAAAAGGTCATGTGAAATTACAAGACTCTCCCAAAGCCAAAACAAACTTAGACACCTCACATTTGATTCTGTGCCACAGACACTCAATAGCTTTAGGGCAATTTGCATCCCTTACAAGCCAAATAAGGGATAATATGAGACCAAATTAACTTAGTGTAAGGAAATTGACAAGCTGACAAAAATAAAATAAAATCCCATTTCTTCTGTCTAATGAGAGCAACCCCTTTTACCCTACAAAGGTCATTCCCCCCAAATGCATAATAATAATGTTCGGACAGGACAAACACTTGACTTGAAATAGAGTAAGAAGGAGTTGCTCCCACAGCATTCCACGAAGACTCATCCAGTGAATACGGATACCCAGAGCTGCCCAATCCAAGTTCACACCCCATTGGGATTCAGCAACTCTTCTGAGCCCAGAATATGTATGAATGGCCAATCGTCCAAATGCAAATCTCTGGAGACAAAAATGCTGGGATACACAGAAGAACAAAGAAAGGAAAAACCAGTTAGCCACTTCAGACACAATCCTCCCAATATTCAAAGCTATTTAACCAGCCAGACATGGCCACTAACTGGTTAAATAGCATATCAGTGCCTAACCACTAATATTCAGTGGGAAATAACCGGTTATGTCCACTGAATATTGCAGGTTAGCACCTAGCACATGATCAGCTATATTGTGTGACTTATCCGGTTAGGTGCCAATAATCAGTGCCTCACCAGATAAGTTTAGCGGCCAAATAGGACCATATAAATACCTGTCTGATCTTTAAATGCTAAAAATTTAACCAGTTAGTGCTGAATACTGGCATAACTGGTTAACTTTTTAGCAGTTAAAAAAATACCCAGATAATCAATGCCAGTCGCTGAAAATGGTCTGGCATTGAATATCTGGGTTTAATGCCAAGGGCAGACAGCAAAAGCGCTGCCCACCACAGGCTGAATGTTGGACTCAATATGCACATAACACAAATACTTAACGCACATATCACAAATCGCTTTATAGACTCAGGTGAAGTGCCCCTTACAGCAACTGAGGAGGTATCACCAATTCTGTAAGGAAGAGAGTTACAAAAGTGGAAGGGTCCAACCCCATCAATGCCAAACACCTTTCTAACAGTGCAACACATTGGAAGCATGTTAGAGGATTCCAAGCCTGATGCACCAACCAATATAATCCAGCAGCTGGGCGCAATTGACTATAAACACGAGAACAATGCACCGTACAAATCAGGTTGCCAAAAAATACACACAACTTTACCCAACAACCCCTCTCCAACTGATCTATCTAAGAACGATGGAGTCTAAACACCAACATATCATCGTAAAGATAAAAATCATCCCATAGAAGGCCAGATTCTCCTGTGGCCTTATTAGGAGCCATAAGTTCTCTAACCCTCAACGTTGCAAAAAAGGCCAAAGAAAATGGCAATTGAAATAATACAACCCCAAAGTTCTCCAACCCTCAATGCTGCAAAAAAAAAGGCCAAAGAAAATAGCAATTGAAATAATGCAACCTCAAAAGAAGATGAACATATCTCGGCTAGAGCGCCAATGATGGCAAATCAATATTAAAAAATAAGACAATGAGCTTTATGTGCCATTGTATCTGCTTCTTTAGCATATCCTTTAAGTACATGTCTCAACATGAAAGACTTAGCGATAAAAAAGAATGAAAGGAATCCAGGGCCAGTGACTAACCCACACTTTTGTCATAAACAATAACATTAACCAGGTTACTATCATTAATAGGTAGATGACACAATGGATGAAAAAGAAGCTGATGTGATTGAAATTGCCACCAGTTAGCCCCATATTCTTTCCTCATGTTCAGCGCGCTAGAGAATTCTTCAAAACCTCTTGAAAACACATTTTCTATCTTCCACAGGAGATTTGGCATGATGGTTTGCTCAAGATCGGCATCAGAAGCCAATGCTTTGAACTGGGACCACTGAAGACAGGAGAGCAAATCAACAATCTCATTAGTATAACCAGACACAGGCTGTGCCACTAAAATAACATTCAAGATCGAACAGTGCAACATGACTAGACATAATAACTCAATCAGCAGGGCGCAGTGGGCACAATGTTTATTGATCATCTGAATAACTGCAGCATTACAAAATCACTCTCCTGTCTTTCAAAAACTTTTCCCATAACAATCAAAGGCACCTATATAGGGAAAAGCTCCAGGAAGGCAATATTTCTGCATCAACCTTTTGCCTTCCACTCTGGTGGTCATGGTTGCACACACCATGTGCCCCGAAAGTAAGCCCCAAATTCCACTGCATTGAAAGCATCCGTGAATAAATCCAAATCAGCATTCAATACTTGAGGAGTCTGCCAGATGTAGACTCCATTAAAGGATTACAAAAACAGACACCAACTATGTAATCTAGCTTTCACAGAGGCAGGAATGTGAACCAAATGTTTCTTGATCAAACCTCAAGACAGCAAATTTAGATGGTGAGAAAACTTTCTGCCCAGAGGAATCACTCAAAATGCAAAATTGAAATGATCCACTAGAAACTAATCTTCTGTAAACTCAACTTCTTCCTATCTAACACCTCTTCGATCACACCCAACAAAGCTTTAACCTTATCAATAGGGAGCCTGGATCACATTCTCACAGATCCCAACTCTATACCAAGAAAGACCAACCTAGTGCATGGGCCCTGTGATTTGTCTTCAGTCAAAGGTATGACAAGCTCCAGTGCTACTCCATGAAAAAGACACAAGCTGTGAACACTGGGAGAATCTGCTACCCCCCCCCCCCCAAAAAAAAAACAAAAACAAAACAAAACATAAAGTCCTCTAAATAATGAACAACCATTTCTGAACCCAAAACTTATTGAAGCATCCGGTGCACAGACGTAGAGAATGCCTCAAAATAAGCACATGCCACCAAGCAGCCCATTGGTATGCACATGAAAATAATACAGTCCTTCAAAATGATAACAAAGGAGATAAAAAGGAACTTGGATGCATGGGAAAAGGACAGAATGCAGATTCAATATATGCTTTAGCCATCAAAGTCCCGGGCTCCCAAAAAATATCCAAAGCACTGTCAAAAGATGCATACTGAACCATACAGAAAGCCCTATCAATATAACAATTCACACTTTACCCCATTGGCAAAGGCCAAATTCTGAATCAAATGAAATTTGCCTGCTTCTTTCTTTGGAGTGATTTCTAAAGGCAAAACTGTCAGGTTCTCAAAAGGTGGGCAACCAAACAGAAGAACAGTAACCCTTGCAGTCATGCAAATGAGTCAAATACAGCAAGGGTGACAAAGGAAAGAGCAGTGGACAATGTCCAAACAAATGTCTTTATTGTAACATCCGAGACTCAACATGAGTCATGTTTTGGCCTAAAAAGGCCTCCTTCAGGAGTCTTCTATTGGATGTATGATGATTCTTAGCTAGTCTTAATGGAATATGTGTGATGTCTAAAACCTGTTTAAATGCAAATCTCTCTCTCTCTCTCTCTCTCTCTCTCTCTCTCTCTCTCTCTCTCGCTCTCTGGCCTGCAGTGCACTTCACAAAAATGGAGACAGAAAAGGTCCTTCATGAAAAAGGACAGAAAAGAAATAGAAAACTATAAGCCAGTAAACCTTACTTCAGTGGTTGGAAAGGTAATGGAGGTGCTGCTCAAGGAAAGGATTTATTTATTTATTGCATTTGTATCCCACATTTTCCACCCATTGGTAGGTTCAATGTGGCTTACATGTTACAAGTGGGGCAGTTACATAATTCAATTCTATTGATATTTAGTTCTAATGTCAATGGGTGGTGAGTTTACTGGAAATCAACAGGATAGAAGATTTGCGGCAACATGGTTTCACCAAAGGAAAATTGTGTCCAATGTTTCTGATCTAATTCTTTGACTGGGTGACCAGAGAATTGGATAGTCGACATACACTAAATGTAATCTACTTGGATTTCAGTAAGGCCTTTGACACAGTCCCTCATAGGAGGTTCATAAATAAACTCAGGGGGCTAAATTAGGACGGAGTGAACTGTATTGGAAGTTGGTTGACTGACAGATGGCAGACGGTAGTGGTAGACAGTTTACTCAGAGGATAGAAAGGTAAGTAGTGCAGTGCGTCAGGGATCAGTACTAGGGCCAATTCTAGTCAACATATTTGTGAGCAACATTGCTGATAGGTTAGAAGGAAACGTTTGTCTTTTGTGGATGACACCAAAATTTGCAACAAAGTGAACTCCCTGAAGGGAATGGACAATATAAAATGATATCTCTAATAATTAGAAGAATGGTTGATTGGTAACTAAAATTTAATATGAAGAAGTGCAAAGTGCTTCAATCCAAAAGAGCAATATGTGCTAGGGGGTGAGAGACTAACACACACAGATCAGGAGAGAGACCTTGAGGTGATAGTGTCAGAGGATCTCAAGAAGTGAAACAATATGACAAGGTAGTTGTTACCTGAAGAATGCTAGGCTGCATCGAGAGAGGCATAACCAGAAGAAATAAGGTATTGATGCCTCTGTAAAAGTCATTAGTGAGGCCCCACTGTCCAGTTTTGGAGGCTGTATTTTTTCAAGGACATAAAAAGACTTGAGGCAGTACAGAGGAAGGCGACAAAAATTGTATAGGGTTTGCACCATAAGACATATGAGAAGATACTGGAGAACTTGAATATGTATGCAGTAGAGAAAGGGAGAGAGAATGGTGATATAATACAGACATTTGAAAGGTATTAATATACAAACAAACCTTAGGGGTGTAATTAAGCAGGGCATGGGTGGAGAATGGGTGTGGATAGATCATTGCATTTAGAGCATGGCAACTACTGCATTCTAATCAATAATTGTGCAGTTAGCACAGGTCCAATTAGCTCCTCTTAAATAGCGCCATCTGTGTTAACTGTGACTGGGGTACCATAAAAGAAATGCTGGACATGCTCCCTAATAGATGCCTTTGCATTTACAGCACATTAATTTATTGTGTTAAAGCATGATAACTTCAAAATTTAGCACACTTTAGCAAAAGGGCCCTTATGTGTAGTTATAAAATAGGCTAAAAATAGGAGTCTGCTTACCTTTCACACACAGACGCTCTGTTATGAAATTACCTTCATATTAAGCACTTTAGCACTGAAGATTACTTACAAATTTGTTCACAATAGTATAAAGGCTGGTGTACTAAAATAGACATATTTTCTCTCATAGGTTTATGCATGCAACCCATGCAAAACAGTTTGAAACATGAAAAATAGCAACATTGATGGCTTATGCCATTTTTATGTACATAGAATTAGTGAAGATATGTGCACAATTTGGCCTGTCCTTGTAGTAAACTTTCACTCAAGGATTATATTGACAAATATATACTAACTTTTAGCACACTTCAACTCATTTTATTTACTGCTGGTCCCAATGGGATTGGGACATATTTACTAATAACACACACTAATGGGCCCTTTTACTAAACCACAATAACATTTTTAGGGGCCCTTTTACTAAGCCGCGTAGGCACGTGCGCACGTCCTACATGCGTCAATTTGGTGTTACCGCCTGGCTACCGCGTGCCCAGGCAGTAATTTTGTGTTTTACGTGTGTCTGCTACACGTGCCGGAAAATCATTTTTATTTTCCTGCACGCGGCGGAAACCGGGTGATAATCGTCATTCTACGCGCATAGATGATTACCACACAGTTACCGTGTAAGACCTTACTGCTAAGTCAATGGGTGGCAGTAAGGTCTCAGACTCAAAATGGACGCGCGCTAATTTTTATTTTGCCGCATGTCCATTTTCGGCAAAAATTTTAAAAAGACTTGTTTTTACAGGCACGCTGAAAAATGGATCTGCGAGTGACCAAAATACATGCCTACACCAGTGCAGCCTATTTTTCAGTGCACCTTAGTAAAAGGACCCCTAAGCTACCATGGTTTAACACAGGATTTTACCATGCGGTAGCTGCTTCTTTTAAAGGAGAACCTACAGGGGGCATTCTCACTCTTTTCTATTGCAGGTAATACATTAACATTCAAATTAACGTGCAGTACCTGCTCTCCGTTAATGCAGAAGCATTTAAGTCACAATTCTATAAACTGAATCCAAGGTTTAGACACCCCAGTGTCACATGCTTAGTGGCAATTATATAATGGCATTTGGGTGCCAAGATCCTGTTATAGAATACTAGCATAAGTTGTTATTGGTGCATCTAAAGTCAGATGCCAACAGTTATTCCAAGTCAATGGCAGTCGTAACTGTTGGTGTTTAAGTGTGTCCTGATGTATGTTAATCAAGAGTAATTGAGAACCCAAAGGGCTATCAGGCCTCTCTGAGCACCATTTGGCCCATTTCATCCTCAATGGTTCCTGCAGGAGAGGGGGGGAGAGTTTATCAGAGGTCAGAAGGTGGTTTAATATTGTCAAACTGATTTCATATTAATATAAGTATGTCCAGCAATAATTTTGACCTCCTGCAATCCTGACAATAGTATTCTATAAATGTATTTTATAAGTTGCATGTATATCTCAGAGATATGTCCTAGACTCCGCCCATGTGTGTGCCTCTTATATAATCTATGTGCTAAGCAATTTTGACATCTATGTTATAGAATAACACCTAGCACTCCCTCACACTTTGGAAAACCAGTACGCCAAAATATGTTCACATGTTCTTTTTTTCCCAGCAAAACAGCAAAAGTAGAGGCTGACAAATGCGCAAACCAATAGGGAGATAATATAAAAAAACAGTTTATTCAGAATATTCATATCAAGGACCCGACACGGTCCGTGTTTTGGCACCAAAGCGCCTGCCTCAGGGGTCACAAACAACGTTCTCTGAGAAGAAGCTGATTGGCTTGAATAATTCCTTTATGTATGCACGTGGTTATAAAAACAAGTTAATCCACAGAGAGAACAAAAGACCAGCCAACCGATCAGCAAACACCAGAACAGAAAACTATATCTTCATAGGTGAAGTTCTCATTTCCCAAAATTATCCATAGGAAATGTATGCATATCAGCTTTTTCTTGGTCTTATTTCCATATGAGGTAGAAAACTTGCACATGAAAAATGTCTGTTTTTGTATAAAATTAACCATGTGATGCACACCAATTTTACAGGTAGTCTTATTTGTTCCTGTTATCTTTTTCAATGGCTTGATTTAATTCAATGTGATAGCTCTGCCAATAAAAGCAATTCCAGCATTGGCGCATCTTTCTTTTTTTCTCTCTCTCTCTTCCCCATCCCCCACCCTTTGGGTTCTATTTATACATCTTTTCATCTTCAGGCTGGTTTGGCATGATGCCATCAGGCATTTGGTATTGATATTTTGTGGTATTCATATTGAGAAGTACTTTAGTTAAGCAATAGGAGCAAGAATATTAATACATCTGGTCTTGGCATTACTAATTACACTGTTATAAACTAAATTTACTGCATGTGACTTGTGTGATATGAATGGTAACAAGCATCAAAATGTTTTACATGACATTGAGGGGCATTTTCGATATGACATCTAAATTCAACTTTGGATGTTTTGCCGAAAACGTCCAAAAATCAAGTAGTGAAAATGACCATTTTCAAACCAGAAAAAACATCTTTTTTCTTTGAAAATAACCATTTCCTAGATGTTGTTGTGCTTAGTACATCTAACCTTTTGGATCATTTTCCAAAAATCCAAGTGAAAAACACAGAAAATCAAGCCATTGGGACATAGGAGGAGCCAACTTTCCTAGTAGATTGGCCATACAGGTATTCTAGCAGAGCAGTGGGGCACTGCAGTGGACTTCACATAAAAGGTCCTAGGTATACATCTCACAATTACCCCCTTATATTGTATGGTGAGCCCTTAAAAACCCACAAAGAACCTACTGTACACAACTATACACCACTGCATTAGCCCTTATAGCTGCAGGTATCACCTATATGTGGGTACAGTAGGTTTAGGGGTTTTTTTTGGGGGGGGGGGGGCTGGCACTTTCCACCATAAGTGTAATACTTAGAGTGGATTATGGGCCTGGGTCACCTTCTTTACGGTGCACTGCACCCACCACTAGACTATTTCAGGAACCTGCTTGCTTCTCTAATAGGACCAGGATAACATCTGAAGCTGTCATATGTACTGAGGCTGATATGTACTGTTTCATTTATATCTTTGCGGAGTGGGAGGGGGTCAGTGACCACTGAAGGAGTAAAGAGGTGTCATTCCTTTATTCCTGCAGTGGTCACCTGATTATTTAGGGCAGTGTTTCCCAGGTCCAGTCCTGGAGTACTACTACTACTTATAATTTTTCAGGCTATCCACTATGAATATTTATGAAAGAAATTTGCAGGCAGTGTCCCCTTGTGATTTAAATGCACTTCTGATGGACTTCATAGAAAAATGTCTAAAAAATTGGTTTCGAAAAACATCCAAATGCAGATTTATGCCACTTTTTGGATGTTTTTCTCTTTTGGAAATGAGCCCCATTATCAGATAAATGAGGACTTTTTTTTTTTTTTTTGCAGGAATATATAGATACTATTTTTGTTATTTTAATATAAAAATAAAATTATATTGTAGAGCTTTTTTGCTTCCTAGGCACATATTGACCTAATGCATGCTATAAGCATTACAAAACCTTATGTGTCTGAGACAATAAATTAAGTCTCAGAAAACAACCTAGCTGAGTGGTAGAATGTACTAGTCTAAAAGAATATATGTATTTGTTTTATGTTTGTTTCTTATGTTGGACAGAGGTAATTTCTATATGAATTTAATACAGTTTTCTGTTAATTCTAAAATCCACCCCAATTTGAACTGTTAACTAATCCTTAATGCCACACTTGTCTTTAAAACTTAATAACTGCCTAGGGGAATGCAGATTTGAGTTTCGGGCATGATCTGTGTGTCACTAACAGCAATGATCTAATGTGTTATGGAAATTTTTTGATGCGTATTAGGAGCTGTTATTTGCCATGGTGTCTGGGTAATCCTGCTTCATTTATTGGAGGTCCGTGTCAGCTGCACTGTCAACACCATCAAATGATCAGGTCACCTTATCCTAAGAAATGCTATAAGAGCTTCTTAATGGACAGGATTATGGGAGCATGAATGAATCTTTAAAGCTTCATGCATTTAAATTTGAGTGAAGGTAAGAATTCAAACATCAAACTTTAGCATGCTTCTGGTTTAACATAAAATATATTTTCCTGGATTTATTTTATTCTCTCTGACCTCAAGAACATATTAGCAAAGAACTGAAACCCACAAACACATTGGTACCTGTAAAGATAGAACAAAGGGGCCCTCAGGAACTAAGATGGCATTTGGAAGGAGTTGTTGTCACAGAGATTTACTGTGGTTCTGAGTTTTTGCTGCTTCCTGCAGGAAAAGGAGTCAAAGCTGTGGACTTACTCTCCTCGACCCACTGAGCGAACCCCAGATGGTTTAGGCAACTATGGAATCTTATGGCGTGAAGCCACAAGGATAAGTTTTGACTTTTGGCATTTTTGGGTTTCCCAATGGCTCCACATATTGGCCCAGCTGTGGGCTACAAGTGGTATCATTCCCTACTATTGGGAGAAAGAGTGGAATTATGTCTCTAGGTTCATTATTGCCTTCTGGAGGCCTGCAGTCAGGGGCGGCCCGACCATTAGGCCACCTGAGGCGGGGCATCAGGCGTCACTCTTCCAGGAGCGGCATCTCCCCCTTCCTCCCTCCACCCTGTTCCTCGAGTTTACCTTCTTTTCACATTTTTTAAATGTCGGCGGCAGCAGCGATTCCTATATTCTGCAGTGCTGCTGGCACCCGCCTCTTCTCTTACTACGACCTGCCTCTCTGATGTAACTTCCTGTTTCCTCAGAGGCAGCCGCAGTAGAGAAGAGAACAATGCTGACAGCAAGGCAACTTATGGAAATTGCTGCTGCTGCCGACTTTTGGAAAATCGAAAAATAAAGTAAACTTGGGGAAGGGGGTGGAGGAAGGAAGGGGAGAGCTGGCAGAACTTGGTCCAGGGTGGGGGAGGTGGTATCTCAGCCCTGCCTCAGGTGGCATCTTGCCTTGGGCCACCCCTGCCAGCAGTGTCTAAAGAAACCACCAGTGGTCACTTTAGAGTCCTTGTGGGAAGCAATGCTCACTTTCGATAACTCACTCCAGATGTAAATGTGCATACGTTTTTTTTTTTTAAAGTAGATGATCTTTTTGCACAGTATTTGGCCATATTCAGGCGGAGAGTCAACAACCTGCAAGAACTGAATGTTTGCAGACACAGTTGTGTGAACTGTAAGATATTAATGTGTCTTCAACTAGGAATTTGAGAGCAGCTGGTAAATAAGAAGTGTGGGGGATTCCTTGAATTTGACAGAATTTTTGGAGTCTTCTATGGAGCCTACCCTTCTCACCACCAGGGCTGCTTTTACTGATAGGCAAAAGGGGAAGCTGCTCCAGGCCCCTGCATAAAGGAGGCCCATCCACTCACTGGTAAATTCAGCCCTGAGTGTGATACCTCTCTCTCTCTCTTTTTACCCACCTTCCACTCTCCCATCCTGAGGGTCCTGCATCAATCCCCCACCATTCCTCCTCCTTCCCTTTGGTTCTCCATACCACTCTTCTGTTGTTGGAAGAGGCATCAATAAGGGCAAGTTGTTTCTGATCATATCTCTGCAGGGTCCCACCTATGCAGAAACAGGATGTTGCATCAGACCCTGTAGAGAGAACATTCTGAACTGACACCGGGTGAAAGTAGCCTGTCCTAATTGTTACCACTGCCACGAAAGAAGAGGGATATGGAAGAGAGGTATGGAGGACCGGAGGGAGAGGGTGAGAGAGGGATGCTGAACCAATGATGGGAGCAGAAGGGGGAGCCCAAAATAGAGGAGTAAGAGGAGAAATGCCAACCTTGGGGGGGGGGGGGGGGGGGGGGGAGGGGGAACGCAGAGGAGAGAGAGGAAGCTGAATACAGGGAAAGACAGGGACACAGAGAAGAGATGCTGGGCAGGAATGGATCATAGGGACAGTGCTGGAAAAGGAGAACATAGGGATAGTGGGAGACAGTGGAAATGCTAGAAGGAAATGAGGGCTCAGGGAGTAATGCTGGAAAAGTGGGAAATGGAAATATTTATGTATTTATGACTTTTATACCCAGTGGTGTACTGGTAAATGTTTAACAGCAGGCTCTCCCCCCGTCCACCTCTGTGCCCACCCATCCACCTCTTCACCCCCCACAAATTGCAGAGCTGGCTATAGCCGGGGAGAGAGTCTGGGGGGGGGGGGGGGCAATACATTACTCTCTCCGGGAAAAAAAAATTAAATGCTCCCAGGTTCCAATCTAATTCATATTTAATGTGGGATAAAATGCCATAAATAAGTAAATAAATATAAACTTTTAACGTTGAGAACCAGATTCTCATAACATGATGTCTGTTTTAGAAGCCCTTTACCGAAAAAAAAAATCTCTGCAGTATACCCAAAATGGCACAAACCAAATTAGCATACAGACCAGGAATTAGGAGAACAGACAATCTTGCCAACTCTGAAAAACAATGTGTTATCAAAATCTCTGAACCTAACAAACAGATCCCTATTCAGACACTTGGCCTTGCAGTCATACATGCAGAACAGAGATAGCCCCTATTCAAATTCTTCAAAAATTAACCTGAAATCCTAAGAAGTTAGACTCTGCATGCAGCACAATACCAGAAAAACAGAAAGAAACACGTTGCTATACACTGCAAAATATGATAGCAGATGTAAATTCTCAAAGTGGACATATTCCAATCACTAAAATGAAAATAAGTTTTTCTACCTTTGTTGTCTGGTGATTTTGTTTTTCTGATTATGTTGGCCCAGTATCTGATTCTGCTGCTCTCTATCTGTTCCCTTGACTCCGTTTCCAGGGCTTCCTTTCACTACCCAACCCACCTAAGAATTAAAACACACCCTACACCACCCTATATAACCCTTCCTTCTCTTATCCCTCTTACATCTTCTGCTTAATATTGATTGTATCTAGATCCTGTCATGACGATGTCATAACAACACTCTGTAAGCCACATTGAGCCTGCAAATAGGTGGGATAATGTGGGGTACAAATGTAATAAATAAATAAACTTATTTCTTTTCTTTCCTCCTTTCTTCTTCATTTCTGGTCCTCCGCAGACTTGACTGTCCAATGGATCCAGCTTCATTCTATTTTCTCCATCCATGTGCAGTTTTTCTCCTCTCTTCCTTTTCCCTCATCTCATCTTCTTCCTCTCTCTTCCCTCCATGTCCAGCATTTCTTCTCTCTCCCTTCCCTCTACTCCATCCATGTCCAGCATTTCTCCTTTCTCCCCACTATTCATGTTCATCTCACATCCTCTCTCTTCCCTCCCCTCCATCCATGTCCAGCATTTCTTCTCTCTCTCCCTTCTCCTCCATCCATGTGCATCTCTTCCTGTCTTCCCTTCCCTCCATCCATGTCCAGCATTTCTTCTCTCTCTCCCTTCTCCTCCATCCATGTGCATCTCCTTCCTGTCTTCCCTCCCCTCCATCCGTGTCCAGCATTTCTTCTCTCTCTTCCTTCCCCTCCATCCATGTGCATCTCCTTCCTGTTTTCCCTCCCCTCCATCCATGTCCAGAATTTCTCCTGCCCTCCCCTCCATCTATGTCCTGAAACTGTCCTCTCTCTCCCCTGCCCTCCCCTCCACCCACCCATGTCCAGCAACCCTCCTCTCCCCTCCCTTCCATCCATCTATGTCCAGCAACTGTCCTCTCCCCTGCCCTCCATCCATATCCAGCAATTCTCCTCTCTTCCCTGCCCCCCTCCATCCATCCATATCCAGCAACTCTCCTCTCCCCTGCCCTCCCCTCCATGTCCAGCAATTTCTCCTCTCTCCCTGGGCCCTGCCTTCCCATCCATATCCATCGATGGCTTCGATGCTCCTCTCTCCTCTGCCCTCCCACTCCCATGTCCACGTGCCCACCCTCTTCTCCCCCCAACATCCCTCTTTTTGCTCCTGCCGCCCTGGGGGGTTTAAATCTTTGATTTACCTCCGTCGCAGCAGCTGCAGTAAAAGGCTGTCTCTAGCCTTCCCTTCATTTCCTGTCAGTGTCCTGCCCTCACGGAAAGAGGAAATGATGTCAGAAGAAGGCGGGGCATTGACGGGAATGAAGGGAAGACTAGAGACGGGCTTTCACTGCAGCTGCTGCGACGGAGGTAAATCAAAGATTTAAACCCACCAGAGTGGCGGGAGGTGAGGTAATCATGGCTTGTGGCACCCTCCTGCCATGCTTACCTCTGTGACGGAGGTAAATCAAAGATTTAAACCCCCCCAGAGCAGCGGGAAGTGAGGTAAGCATGGCTTGTGGTGCCCTCCTGCCATCCTTACCTCACTTACTGCCGGGTTGCGCCTCCCCCTAGGAGCCAGCTCACCTGCCAGAACAACTGGCTCGCAACAGCTTAAAAAATTTAACAACCAGCTCTTGCGAGCCGGCTCCAGCACATCACTGTTTATACCCCACATTAGCCTGAAATAGACTCAAGTTCAATGTGGTTTACAAACAATAAAATGAATAAAACATAATAATGTATAGAATATAACACAAATTACAATATGGGGGCAATGCAAGAAAAGGGGGGTAGGGTCATGGGGTGCAGTGCTGGAAAAGGGGGAGATAGGAGAAGGCAGATTTTTACCACAAGCTAAAAATGCTAGCACGGCTTTGTAAAAGGCCCCCCTATATTACAAACCTGTGGTCCTTACTTTCATATTTGTTGAGGGTCTCTGTGTTTTATGTATGTAACCAAGGTTTGGCATTCTGTTAACATGTAGTTTCTGTGTAGAAATCTGTAGCAGTCCCATTTCTTCTGTTTTCTCACTAGATGGTGTATTGATATTGTGAGACTTGGTGTAGTATTTAGTGTTGCCTTTTCACAGATAGGGTTGTGACTTTTTGAGTCCTGTGAATTAGTGCTGTTAGGGTATGGTAAGGTTCTGAGAGTGTATTTACACATGTTTGTGCATGCCTTTTTGCAAAGGAGGGATTGTGATTGCAATGGGATGACATCAAAACATGAATATAAATTTAGAATATTTTGTAGGATATCAGGTTTAAACTATGAGGTGCTGCCTCTTCTGTATTTAGAAGTGTATGTGGTTTATTGTTAGTAACTGCTTGAAATAATTGAATATGTAGTATGCCATGATAGCCAACAGCCCTTCCCTTAGGCCTTAATCTCTAGTCCCCTTACAACTATGCCAAATTTATACCCAGAATATACCATGAGAAAAACCTCACTCATTGGCTCTCAATCTCACTCTTGAGGATGGGCCTACCTTGAGATTTGTACACTCTGGTTCAACATCTTCCTTCCTTTTCCTCCCCTCCCCTGGTCCAGTAGCTTCCTTAATACCCCCCCCCCCCTACACACACATACACAGACACACTTCCCCTCCCAGCCTTGTTGCTTCCAACAAGCAAACATAAACAAAAAAAGCAATATAAATGCCTGGAGTTCCTGTCTATGATGCACAGCTGATGGCTCTGACATCCTACCCTTTCTGATGTGGACTTCCTGATTCTGAGGGGCAGAATCAATAAAGCAATCAGCACCATGGCCTAGGTAGCAGTTCTATGCATTTATGTTGCATTTCTATTTTCAGCAGGAAGCAACTTGGCTGGCAGAGGGAAAAGGAAGCTGTGCCATTGAACTGGGGAGGGGGTGGGGGAATGGCACCACTGGAGCTGGAGTGGGAGCCTCTAGGTAGTTAAAGTGGCTCTGCTCACCACTTTTTCACTTGAACTGTTCTATAATGCTGCTTCAAAATAATATTTCAGACATATGGTTGAACAGTTTTTGGGATCTCATATTCAAGTTTTTGCTTGATATGTTTAGACTGATCCTAGTCAGGGACTTCTTATGCGGGGGGTAATGTCTGTTAGATTTTTTTTTCATGCAGATGTTCTGTAATCTATAGTGGTATTAATTATCTTGTGATCCTAAACTGCTAGAACTTTATTAGACAGAATTATCAGTTATGATTAGTTTAAATCCTATGAGTATCCTATGGTTCACAACTTTTAATATTTTTTATTTTTTTAATGTTTTATACTGTTTTATGCTTATTTATTGATGTGTATTTGCCTAGACTCCTGACGCAGGTGTTTCTAGTCGAACCACGGACCATGCTGGGTCTGATCAATAAAGTACGTTGAGATACCCCATATCTTGAAGGCTCCTTGTGCTTCTTTTGCCTATGAAATTAGCATGTGGCTATTATTAAGAAAAATAGAAAAATTGCTGTCTTACCCCAGCGGTAAAAATGGCTTTAGCACATGGGAATGATCCTTGTGAGGACGCACTAAGGCCATATTTTCCACTGTTTGATAAAATGACCCCTAAATCTATTGCACTGGGGTTACTCCAAGAACATTAGCAGGGTGTGTTTTGTTTGTCAATGATCTTGTAAAAAAGTTAGCAACACCATCTGAAGCATAATTAGCTTTCAAGAGTCATGTACTTTCTAGCTTCTTCCTGACTCACACTACTCAGTTTGCATAATAATGAGTTGTTTTGCTTGCACTTGCATGTGATACTGCTCAATTTCTGACTTATGCATTACCTGATTTAATCTACACAAAGGCCATTCACATGTGAAATCCCCTAATAATGTGCATTATTTGCCTAATAATGTTATTAAATAGGCTTCAAAGTGACTTGCCCAATGTGACAAGGAACGTCAGTGAGAAAAGCAGGATTTGAACTCTGCTTTCCCTTGTTCACAGCCCATTGCACTCACCACTGGGCCAATCCATAAAGATTATAAAAAAAAAGAAACAGAAGGAATAAAAAACAAACAATAAAAGAAGATTATTATTAAAACCAGGGCTAAAAGCAACACCTGGGTTTCCTTTCACAAGAGAAAACAAAATATTATGGATAGGCCCATTTGATACAAAATGAAATAACCTTCTGCCTCTTATTAGAGGAGTAAATTGTGAATGCTAATCCTCCAGGATTTTAGGAGTTACAGTTGATAGTCAACTTTCCATGATTCTTCAGGTAAATATGTTAATTGAAACTGCAAACTATTTAGAAAATTTTTGATCCCTTCACTTTCAGACTCATTGTTCAAACCTTTTTATTTCCTCATTTAGATTACTACAACATTGTCTATATTGGTTTGATTTCATTTCATTTCATTTAATCATCAAACTTCAAATGATCCAAAATGCATCAGCAATTCATTCTGCTCAAAAATATGACTCCGTTACCCTGTTTTTTCTAAAATTGCATTGACTGCCTATTGAAGCCAAAGTGCAGTTTAAACTTTGCACCCTTATCTTCAAGTCATTATATGCAGGGCCGCTAAGAGACAGAGCCAGGCTCGGGGCAGGGCCACCACAGGTGCAGCCACAGCTGCCACCTGCTCCCCCCTCCCCCCACACACTTGGGATGCAGCCGCCGCCCCCCACTCAGGAAGTAGCTACCACCACTGCTCCTCCTTCACTCAGGCATTCATTGCCCCTGTCCCCTACCTTCCTGCATCGGTGTGTCTGCTCCTTCCCGACCTCCAAGGAGGGCCCGGCGCTAGGGTCTATTTATCTCCTGCATCTGTTCCGGGACCAGGTTACCACATTAATGCAATCACCCGGGTCCTAACAGGAGCAAGAGAGTGACAGACCCCATCGCCGCCCCCTCCCCCCTGGAGGCTGGGCCTAGGGAATTTTGACCCCCCTGCCCCCTCCTCAGTGGCCTTGATTATATGGCAACATACCTGTATATATGATTGATTTCTTTCAGCTTTTGAATGGAAATATTTTACATGTTTCATGAAACCAGTTGCTATTAAGTTTTCCTTCTGTTAAAAAGGGCAAATCTTCTAAATTCTTAACGTTTTCTTTATCTTATGAAACACCTTAATTTGGAATTTTTTGCCATCTTCAACTTGACAACAAAGAAATTATAATTCCTAGATAATGTTCTAATTTATGCTTGTTTGTTAGCTACATTGAACTTGAAAGGTAATTGCAGGTTGTAAGATATGAAACGCAACATAACGTTTACAAAAGAGCTGTGAGTTTTTGCATTTACCACATGTTAGGACTGGGAGCAAAATCTAGCATGTGGTAAATGCATTTACTTCACATACTGCATGGGCACCATTTTACATGCAGTGGTGGATAGCAAGGGAGCCTTCTGTCACAGCTTGTGACACAGTGTTGGCCTCATAAATGCAACCAAATAGTGGAACACCTCCCTGATCTAATTCCTTCCTGAAAGCCCCACACCTGATCCAATCCTCCCTACCTTCCCCCTTGATCTGATCCCCTTTAAATAGCCCATCTGATTGCAATCTCCCCCAAAATAAGTACCCATCAAGCCTCCGGGGGGGAGGGGGCAGGGGGGAAACAAAATTCCCCAGGCCCGGTGCTTGCAAGCTTCTTCTTGCTGCCTGCTTCCGGGTCTGTCCTCCCCTGCTCCTGCATGCTGCCCAGGACCCAGATGATTGCATTAGTGCGATATCGCTTTAATGCAATCATCCAGGTCCTGACTCCCAGCAAAGACAGGAGCAGGAGAGGACAGACTGTGGTGGAACAGACACACAGGAAGCGGCTTGCCGGTGCAGGCCTCCCCTTGGAGGCAAAGACAAAAAGGTGAGGGAGCAGCAGTGGGGGGGGGGGGGGGGGGGGCAGCCTGCGCAAGTGTGTGTGGGGAGGTCGCCTGCGGTGGTCCGGCTCTGCCCAGGGCCTGGCCATGTCTCTCGGTTGCCCTGATCCCCATCAGAAATCACACCTCAGTGGAAACCCCACCGATTTTGAAAAGACATTCTCCCACCCCTGACGCACCTGAGCAAGCCTGGGACTTACCTGGGGGTAATCCCTGGTGGTCTAAATATAAGGGGTACGACCGATACCAATTTCTTCTTGCCCTGTCTGGGTGCAAAATGTCACTGATTACCCCTAACAATAGTATAGCATGATTACTGCTAGGGGTCATGAGTGCCATTTTGTACCTGGAACCAGACCCTATACCTCTAGACCACTAAGGATTACCCCCCAACAAAACCCTGAGGTGTTTAGGGATGGTCAGAGTAAGGAGAGGGTTGGATTGGTTTGGAGAGAGAGGATTTGCAAAGGGGGATAGGGCTTCTGCTAAGGTGTGATTTTGGGTGAGGACCTATTTCAGGAGGATCAGATGAGAGTGGATTGGATCAGGGAAACAGTACAGAGTACTGTTGGGGAGGAGTGGAAGGGAGGAATGACTGCTGCACCCACCTCATATTCTACACTGGGGCAGCCACACAGAGTGATGAAAGCATGGCTGCACTTAATGACATCTCAAGAGGTGGTGGTGTATGCAGCCATGCTAGCTTTTACAGTAGACCACTCCTCCACTCCACCCTTGTCATACCCTGAGCACCACCCCTACCTTTCTTAAGCAACCAGCATAGGATTTTATTGACTGTTCTGATGTGCATTAGCTGTTAGCATGGGTCTGTGCTGTTTAATGCAGCTTAGTAAACATGCCCCTTACACTTGAAAGTGCCCAGGAGAGAAAAAAAAAGAGGAAGAGATTCCAAATTCTTTGAAAAAATTCAAAGAATAATACTGTTATTTTTTTAAATTTAAAATACTTAGGGCGTCTTGTTTTTATCAAGCAGTGCTAGCAGCTCCCGTGCGGCAATGCCAACCGAGTCCATTGAAAGTGAATGGGCTTTGTCAGCATTGCCACACTGGGGACCTCTAGCGTGACTTGATAACAGGACCTTATCTTCCACATAATCCTTGCAATTCTCAGCAGATTACAAATAAATCATATATAATAAAATAGACCAAACATAGGCCTTTTACTAAGGTGCGCTCATGTTTTTAGTATGCGCTAAAATTGTGGGCGCGTAAAACATTAGAAACGCACATAGGAATGCATTGGTGTCTCTAACATTTAGTGCACTCACAATTTTAGCGCACGCTAAAACCGTGAGCGTGCCTTAGTAAAAGACGCCCATAATACATAATGAAACTAACAAACATACAATACTGCAATCATTCTCAAGTTATCTAAATTCCCCACAAGGTTCAACCCCAACTCCAGATTTTCAGCCTCCCATTATCCAGATAATACAAGATTCAATCCTCAGTACATTAATATCAGATCCTGTCATATGATTGAATAAATAGAAATGTTTTCAATTCTTTTTTAAAAAGATCTACGTTCTAAATCCCTCTCAGACTGAGAGGCAAAGAATCCCAAAGTTACCAATTCTTGTAAATATGGCTGAGCAACATTCCTCTAATCACACAAAATGAAAAGATGGTACATCCAAAAGAACCTTGTTTACTGATCTCAGATTTCTTACTGGTTGGTGTAAATGTAACCCTGCTGCAGTAATTAAAACTGAATATCAGAGATATTGCCTTATATTTTATCCTTTGCTCAATGGGAAGTCAGTGAAGTTGTTTCAGCACAGATGAAATTTGAGTAAAATGAGAATATTCCACAATCACAATAATCCCCGTCAGAAATTATCGGTTTTAACATATAATATTTGACTTCAAATAAAATATTATATGTGTATTTTTGACAATCCTTCAACAGAGGAGAAAAAATGAGAATATCCCACCAAAACTCTGGCCATGGCATTTTGCTCCACTTATAACGATCCAGTAAATTCCTAGATAGTCCTACCAAAAGACCATTACAAAAGTCAAAAGAAGGGGTAATGATACATTGAATTACCAACCGAGAATTACTGCAAATCAATAGCACTCTTAAATGTCTAAACAATTGCAATTTAAAGAAAACATGCATAATAATTTTCTGCACAGAGGAATCCAAAAACACTCCCAAATTACAAGCTATGGGAATTTCATCATTTCTTAATGTAAAGGAAGCTGGAACATCATCACAAAGATATCCAGAAAGCAATAAAATCTGCATCTTAACAACATTCAGCTTTGAATGATTAGCTTTCATCCACTGTCTTGTTGATGTCAAACATAATCTAAGGATCCCAAAAGTATCCTCTAGCGATTTTTCGATATAAACCAAAAACCGAATATCATCAGCATAAATTTGATATTGTAAACCCAAACAATACAAGAATCTGCACAGTGGTAAAAGAAAGATGTTAAATAGGACTGCAGACAGGCAAGTGCCCTGGGGAACCCCTATGGGAATATCAAAATCTGTAGAAAAGAAAAGGGTTTGAGGGAATAAAAGGTAATAAGAAAAGTTACAGAAAGAAATGATAACGATAGACAAAAGGTTGTTACTGAAATAATAAATTCGACTGCACAGTAGTTGCGGCCATCTAAATCAAACTCCTGCTTTGAGGGGGTCTTTTACTAAGAGCGCTCATGTTTTTTGCACGTGCTAAATGTTAGAGACGCCCATAGGAATGCATAGGCGGCTCTAATATTTAGCGCACACCCAATTTTAGCGTGCCCTAAAAATGTGAGCGTGCTTTAGCAAAAGGGGGTCTAAAAAAGAACACCTATTATATTCTGAGCAGGAGTTCTCAATCCAGCCCTTGGGACACACCTAGCCAGTCGGATTTTCAGGAAATAAGCAAATGTGTTGGCAGATAGTATATATAAGAGAAACATCAAAGCATTACTTTGACAGTCTGAAAGAGTGGGAGGGTGTGGGTATGCATGGGGACATCAAAGCATTTCATTGATATTCTAACAGGATGGGTGTTGGTAGGTGAGAGGAGGGTAATAAACAGAGAAATAAACAGAAAAATACAGCTTTATGGTTTATAATGGGTTAGAAAACCCAGATCCTTATTAAGTCTTGTTTGTTGGGTGTCAAAATATTCAATCATTCTTATTTCAAAGGTCTTACGTTCCTGTATTGTTTTAAAATTACCTTTCAGTATTCTTACTGTGAAATCACTGGTGCAGTGTTCTGGTCTTGTGAAGTGTTGGCCCACAGGGGTGGGGGCTTGACTGGCACCGGCTATTTTCATGTGATGTCTGTGCATCCTAGCAAGAATTTATTGGTACTTAAAGAGTGGGGTCACTCCCCACCCCCATAATAATCATATCCTTTGTAACCAGCTGCAGTCTCTATAAAAAGGCAGCATTACAAATATTACACTAGTTTTTAGTATACACCTCTTTTTAGGAAAATGGACGCATGGTAAAACCAAAATTGCTGCGCATCCATTTTGGGTCTGAGACCTTACCGCCAGCCATTGACCTAGCGGTAAAGTCTCACACGGTAACCAGGTGGTAATGACCTACGCGTGTCAAATGCCACTTGGCGCACATCCGATACGTGCATCCAAAAATAAAAATTATTTTTCGGACACGCGTATCGGACAAGCGCAAAAAATGAAATTACTGCAAGAGCCATGTGGTAGCTGTAACTCCATTTTGGCATGTGTTGGGCATGCGTAGATGCTTATGCAGCTTAGTAAAAGGGCCCCTCATTATAGGTTTCCATATTTTAACAAAAGTACCAACTTGGTTAATTTTTTTCAGCTAATTTAGCTTGATATTTATAAACTAAAGGACACCTTGGAGTTATCCTTCCAGTCAGACATTATAGTTTTGAAAGCAATGTATAGTAACATGTCTAAAAGTTTATGCCCTTCTGGGGAAAGAGAGAGAAAGTGACAGATTGAGGACCTAAGAATAACAATACTATAACTCAGAGGAGTTTTGATGTTGAGAAGTGCACAAATTCTAGGCCAAACTGAATTCCAAAAAGGCTGTAAACTAGGACAGGAATATAACATATGTTCAAGATTGCCTGTGGTAGACTTGCAGGACCAACATAGGTTAGCATAATTATTATTCATTCTAGTTTGTTTGAAAGGAGTCCAAGAAATCCTATGCATAATAAAGAAAAGTGATTGCATTATAGGGGCTGATTTTAAAGGTCTGATAGTTTTTGACCAGAAAATGGACCACTGTTCAGGAGACAATGCTAGTTCTTTTTCCCACATATGTTGAAGAGATATATTACAACTGTCAAAAGTAAGCAAAAATAAATTATAAAAATGTGTCACGTAATTATCTTTTAATAGAGCTTCTGTGAAAATTTGAAAAGATTTCTGGAGTTAGTGATTGAGTTTTGCGGCCCTTTAGAAAACTATTGAGTGCAGATCTAGTCTGTAGATATCTGAACAATTGGGAATTTTGTAATGAAAATTTATATTGTAAAGTACTAAACGCAATAATTTGATTATCATCAATAAGCTCAGATAGATGGAAAATACCCAATGCAGTCCAATCAGACTACCATATAGGATATTTATTTATTGCTATATGAGAATTACCCCACAGAGGAGCAGAGTCTGTATTTAAAATAGGATGTTTTTGTAAACCATCCAATCGTTTAATAGCTATTAAAGTATCACTTAAAGTATTAATGTCATTACCTTTATTGAGAAAGGAGGTTCACATTCTATGACATAGGGGGATTGGATATGACAATTGTTCAATGGAGAGCCAATCCGGGGAGTTACCTTCAGGTGTATCTACTATCCACCATAAAGCTGCTCTCTGTAAAAAGGTCTGATTGTATAATTCAAAATCAGGGAATTTGACACCATCATTAATCTTACTAGCCTTAAATGTTTACAGGCAATCCGTGGTGGTTTGTCATTCTAAAGGAACTGACTAGATAATTTTTCTATTTTTGTAAAAAAAAGATGTGAGAGATTGAACAGGAAGCATGGTGAAATGTCAGATCTAGGTATTTGATGCCTTGTTTACACAAACATAATGGAAAAGATATATAATTTTCCTGGGTACAGTATATATTAAGAGGGAAAATGTCAGTTTTAGTCCAAGAAAGTGCGCCAAACTGTTCTATAGTATGAAATACCTGAGGAACAGAAGTCGTAGGGAAAGAGAGCTATAAAAGATCATCATCTGCATAAGTAGATAGCTTAATTTGTGTTTTAGCAATAGAAATACCAAGGACTTGTGGGGACGTGCACATGACTATAAGTAAAGGCTCTAAAGCTAAAATAAATAATAGAGGAGACAGTTGGCATCTTTGCCTCATTCCACGAGTCAAGGAAAAGGAGTGAGTTAAAGAATCATTAATAGACAGTCTAGCAATTGGCTGGGAGTAAAGGATTTTCACCATATTAATAAAAAAGGGACCAAAGTTGAACCATTCAAATAGTGAAAAAGGACAATGACCCAGCATTAGGTGGTCACAAACACAAACGGGCGGTGGCCCAGCACAGCAGGAATAGGAGGGAGGGGGAGGGGGATGGGAAGTATAGAACAGCTGCAAGCACAGGCAAGTTAGGAAAGGGATAAGTAAGGGGAAGGCACTAAAAAATAGAGGACCTATAGGGAGGCAGGTAACAAGACAGGAAGTCTGGGAGGTGGGGAAAGAGGTGACCTCTGGGAGCAAGAAGGGCAGTGCCTGCGAGGTGCATTCACCATTTTAGCCTGCTGCTCCCACAGCTCTCTCACCCCACCCGCCCCATATCAAGGAGATAGGGACTTGTCGCAGCATTCCACAGGCAGTGGGCCTTGCCTGAAAGAGTACACAGCACTATGTTTCAGACCAAAGCAAGGTCAAAGGTCATGTGGTTGTTGTCCCATGCTAGCAGTGGCATGGATGATGTCTAAGATCAAGGGCAGTTCCCCTCTTGTACGGAGGGGGGCCAGTGCCAGATTAGCAGATGATCAGCGGAGCCTACCTCAGACTTGGATGGAATGGGGAGGCTGAAGCCTTCAAGAAAGAGAGTCAATGGGTATGAGAGGGAAGATGCTTTTACGGCAGTCCCTTGAAGAAAGCTGTGATGTTAGCGCCTAGGCATGTTGGCGGTATATGCCCTAGGTGGAGCAAAAAGCTACAGCATGATTATGGCAGAAAGAGAGAGAACTGTGTGACTCAAAAAGGCTAGGCCACTTGCCTCAAATGCTCTAGATAGAAATCGAGTCATATATTTGATTGTTTATTACTGTAAAATGTATACATGATTGGAAATTGCTATTGTGAATAATTCATAGTTATAAATTGTAGAATGCTGCGGCCACAATAAATTCCACTCTTTATTGGATAACTTGTCAAGTGTGAATATATACTGTGTATGGTCTGGACTGAAAGGAGAGTGCTGAAGTGCCACCTGCCCGATATGTAAAAAATGCCACTCAATACAGTCAAAAGCCTTTTTGGCATCTAATGATACCACACAAGCAGGGTCTTTCATATACTGAGCTCGGTGAATAACATGTGAAAAGACTCTTGTATTATCCGATGACAATCTTCCCTTGATGAATCCAGATTGGGAAGAGTGAATTATTGAACCACTAATTTGAGATAATACTTGTGCTATATTTTTGCATATATTTTGTGATCATAATTTAATAATGATATTCATCTATAATTTTTGGCCAATAAAGAGCCTGTACCTGGTTTTGCTATAATAACAATATTAGCTTCAGCAAAAGATCCTTGACTGTGAAAGGAAGAAATAAAATGATTAAGTAATTTAGGTGATATGAAAGATGAGAAATGTTTATAGTAGTCAATAGTGAATCCATCACTGCCTGGTGCTATGCCAGACTTTAAGGAGGTAATTGCCACATTATCAGGGGCATTTTTGAAAGAGAAGGGTGCCCATCTTCCGACAGAAATCGGGAGATGGGCGTCCTTCTCTCAGGGTCGCCCAAATCATCATCATTTATCATCATTTATTCATTTTATATACCGTTTCTTATTGCTATTGCAAAACAGAATGGTTTGCATTAAAAAAGAAATTCTTCTCATACAAACAAACAAATAAGAACTGAAATCATTGATAGAAAAGCACAGCAATCCAAAAAGACAAAGAAATCGACATAATCAAAAGCAGATTTTGGACGCCCTCAACTGCAGTCCGTCGCGGGGATGACCAAAGTTCACGGGGGAATGTCGGAGGCGTAGCGAAAGCGGGACTGGGGTGTGCTTAACAGATGGGCGTCCTCGGCCGATAATGGAAAAAAGAAGGGCGTCCCTGACGAGCATTTGGTCAACTTTACTCGGTCCATTTTTCACGACCAAGCCTCAAAAAGGTGCCCAAACTGACCAGATGAGCACCGGAGGGAATCAGGGATGACCTCCCCTTACTCCCCCAGTGGTCACCAACCCCCTCCCACCCTAAAAATGAAAAATTAAAACTTTTTTTTGCCAGCCTCTATGCCAGCCTCAAATGTCATACCCAGCTCCATCACAGCAGTATGCAGGTCCTTGGAGCAGTTTTAGTGGGTACAGTGCACTTCAGGTAGGCGGACCCAGGCCCATCACCCCCTACCTGTTACACTTGTGCTGGTAAATGTGAGCCCTTCAAAACCCACCCGAAACCCACTGTACCCACATGTAGGTACCCCCCTTCACCCCTTAGGGCTATGCTAGTGATGCACAGTTGTGGGGAGTGGGTATTGTGGGGGTGTGGGGAGCTATGCACCTGGGAGCAATTTTTGAAGTCCACTGCAGTGCCCTCTAGGGTGCCTGGTTGGTGCCCTGGCATGCGAGGGGGACCAGTGTACTACGAATGCTGGCTCCTCCCACGACCAAATGCCTTGGATTTGGTCATTTTTGAGATGGGCGTCCTCAGTTTCCATTATCGCCGAAAACCAGGGACGACTATCTCTAAGGTCGACCATCTCAACATTTAGGTCGACCTAAATGTTGAGATTTGGGCATCCCCAACCGTATTATCGAAACGAAAGATGCATGCCCATCTTGTTTTGATAATAGTGGTTTCCCCGCCCCTTCACGGGGCAGTCCTGCGGAGATGCCCTGAGGAAAACTTGGGCACCCCGTTCGATTATGCCCCTCCACGTGGCCCTTTTACACACTAGCATTTTTAGCATGTGATAAAAATAAGTGTGTGCGCTAAATGCTAGAGATGCCCATATATTTATTTGTTTAATCTTATGTAAGCCACATTGTGCCTGCATGTGTGGGAAAATGTGGGGTAGAAATGTACCATAAATAAATAAATATTCCTATGGGTGTCTCTAGTGTTTAGTGCGCACTAATCATTAGCACTCGCTAAAAATACTACTGTGCCTTTGTAAAAGACCCCCTAAATTCTTTGAGTGAAATAGGGACATCTAGGACCCTGTTTATTAAGCTGCACTGTAGGTGCACTAACATTTTAGCATGCAGTAAAAATTAACGGGCACTAACGATAGATACACCCATTATATTCCTATGGGTGTCTCTAGCATTAGCGCATGTTGAAAAGATTGCATGCCTACAATGCAGCTTAGTAAACAGGGCCCCTAGTTTGTCAAGATGAGCATTAGCTAATTGAGGCTTAGGTACAGTTCGCAAAAAAATCAAACATTTGTTCTTTCGAAGGAGTTTTTTTGGATGTATAAATTTGGGAATAAAATTCTACAAAATAGTTGAAAATTTATTCTTTCTTAGAGGTATTGCTATCCTTTTGAGTAGCTGATATATATGTTGATTTACGTTTTGCCTTTAAATAATTGGCTAGCATTTTGCCTGCCTTGTTTGAGCCCACATGGAGGGGCATAATCGAACAAAAACGTCTATCTCCATGGGCATTTATCTCCGAGAACGGGTCCGTGAAGGGGCGGACCGAACCGTATTTTCGCAAAAAAATAGACGTCCATGTTTTATTCGACAATGTGTGAGCTGGGCGTTTTTGTTTTTCAGCAATAATGGAAAATGAAAGCTCCCAGCTCAAAAACGAATAAATCCAAGGCATTTGTTCGTGGAAGGGGCCAGGATTCGTAGTGCACTGGTCCCCCTCACATGCCAGGACACCAACCGGGCACCCTAGGGGGCACTTTTACAAAAAAACAAAAAAAGGTAAAACAGCTCCCAGGTGCATAGCACCCTTCCCTTGTGTGTTGAGCCCCCCAAATCCCCCTCAAAACCCACTGCCCACAAGTCTACACCATTACTATAGCCATAAGGGGTGAAGGGGGGCACCTACATGTGGGTACAGTGGGTTTGGGGGGGTTGGATGACTAAGCATTAAGCAGCACAATTGTAACAGGTGGGGGGATGGGCCTGGGTCCACCTGCCTGAAGTCCACTGCACCCCCTAACAACTGCTCCAGGGACCTGCATACTGCTGCCAGGGAGGTGGGTATGACATTTGAGGGTGAAAATAAAAAGTTGTGAAATATCATTTTTTTGTGGTTGGAGGGGGTTAGTGACCACTGGGGTATTCAGGGGAGGTCATCCCCGATTCCGTCCGGTGGTCATCTGGTCATTTAGGGCATTTTTTGGGGCCTTATTCGTGAAAAAACAGGGTCCAGGAAAAGTACCCTAAATTCTAGCTACAAACGCATACTTTTGTTCCTTTATCGGCGAAAGGCGCCCATCTCTGTTCAGCCGATATCCACGCCCCAGTTCCACCTTCGCCACACCTCTGACACGCCCCCATCAACTTTGTCCGCATCTGCGACGGAGTGCAGTTGAAAACGTCCAAAATCGGCTTTGGCTTATACCGATTTATTCGTTTTTGGGAGATAAACGTCTATCTCCCAATTTGGGTCGCAATATAGGCATTTTTCTCTTTCGATTATAAGCAGGATAGTAAGTAAGTTGTTGTGAGAATAGGGCTACACCAGCAAATTTAATACAAATCTGGTTAAATTGAAATTTGAGTTTTTGGAGTTTGGTAAGTAACAATGCAGATGGCTGAGTTATATAGATAGACTGAAGATTATTTATTTATTTATTTATTTATCAAAATTGTCCAGTTCTTGTTTTTGAGATTTATATTTGAATGCATTAAATTAAATTAATTATCTTACCTCTCATGTATGCCTTAAATGTATCCCATACATCAAAAGACATTTCAGAATTATCATTATGAGCAAAGTATTCAGCTGACTAAATAGGAATATTAGCACAGAAGGTTTCATCCATTAGAAAGGATTAATTAAATCTCCAATTTTTAGATGTTGAAGAGAGGCGATCAGATTCTAATATAAGTGAAAAACATGCATGGTCTGATTTGTGAATAGTTCAATTGATGTTTTTAAGAATAGAAGGACAGAAGTTTAAATAAGCAGAGGTAGTCTAATCCTGAATATGAATCATGTGGCTTAGAATGAAAACTGAAGTCTAGATCCGTAGAGTTAGTGAGTCTCCAAGTATCCACAAGGTTCCATGAGTGGAGCAGATGCAGTAATGTTGCTTTAGCCTTAGGAGGTGAATATTTCACAGTAGATTTATGGTCCAGAACTGAATCCAAAGTCATATTCATGTCACCACCACATATTACATAAACTGCAGAAGCGAGAGTTATTTGAGAAGTCAGTGAAGAAAAACAAAACAGGATCATCCATGTTTGGAGCATATGTACATTAAGTATAGTAAACCTTTTGTTTGCTAAGAGAAGAGATACTAAAACCCACTGACCTTCAGTATCGTGAACATGAGACAATACCGAGTATTGAATAGATTTAGCAAACAGAATAGCAACACCATTATGCCATCCAGAATCAGGGGAGAAAAAACAGTCAGATACCCAATTTTGTTTCAGTTCCTTAGCTTCCACAGCTGTCAAATGAGTTTCTTGCATGAAGACTATATCAGGATGAAAATTTTTAAAATATAGTAGAAGTTTTTTTTCTCTTTTTAAAGGATGGGATACTCCTTTGATGTTCAAAAATAATACAGTTAACTTTTTAGCCATCCAGATATATTTTGACAAAGAATAGAAGAAGAGACACTGAAAATAATCCATGTATATGAAAAAAAAGGTAGCAGGTGAACTAAAATTGTTCATGATTTATGAATTGCGCATCAAAGATGAATATATATTCCTCCTTGCACCAAAAGACAACAACTAGGAAAAAAAACAACAACAATATAGAGGTAGAAAAAAGATATCACCTCAAATACAAGGAAAATGGTGGGTTGAGGTTAGGGATGGTCTGGAGAAAAGAACAGCATTTCCCCTCATCACTATATATATATATATATAGTGATGAGGGGAAATGCTGTATATATATATATATATATATATATATATATATATATATATATATATATATATATATATATATATATAAAGGAAACAGTTGGGCAGCTGCAATGCCCATAGATTCTTGTTCCTTCAACTACTTCTCCAAAGAATGGGACCTGTGAATGACTTAGTTGAATTACCATATGTGATTTTCTGGTGAAAACAGGCCAAATTTTGCATTCAGGGCCTTCACTCGGGGATGCAAGATCAGAAATCTCTTCCGCTTATCTACAGTTCCTTTAGCAAAATCTCCTGTAATGATGATTTTATTTCCATTCCAGGATAAGTTCTGTTTTTGTTCAATAGTTTGCATGATTGTATCTACCTGGGGGTATTGCAAGACTTTGCAAATAATAGGCTGCGGGTATTTTTGCGATGATGAGAATAAATGGTGTAAGGGAACACGGTAAACTCTCTCTAGTTCAAATGGTCAAACGGAATAGAGAGTAAAGCTGGAATAAATTGTTTGACAAAGTTCAGGATATTGCCTTTTTCTGCACCTTCCAGAATACCTAAAATGCTAGAGACATCCATATATTCCTACGGGTGTCTCTAGCATTAGCACACACTAATTTTTAGCTTATGCTAAAACAATAGCGTGCCTACAGTGTGGCTTAGTAAACAAGGCCCTTAAATTGTTACGTTTACTCCTATTACTGGAATCTTTAAGAACCATTTGTAATTGTAGCACAGTTGTACTCAGTTTATGTGAACCAAGAAGCTCATCCTCTATAGAACTGATATGAAATTCCATTTCCATCCGAGTAAACGTTGAGTTAAAACTGTACCAGTTCATATTTGAGATCTTTAATTGCAGCAGAGTTCTCATCGAGTAATGTGAACCTTCCTGAGCCCTTACGCCAAGCCCGTCTTCGGAGTCTGACGTCGTTGTACGTTGTACGTGCTGCGACGTCAGACTCCGAAGTGGATTTCAACAGCGCCTATCACAGCAGCACGGCCACGGAGGCCGAAGATGAATTTTAAACACCGCGGGGCGGCTGGCGGGGGTTTGGGGTCCCCCGCCGGCTGAAGAAGAAGTTTTTACGGCAGCGGCAGGTGGAAGCAGACCTCGGCTGGCGGGGGTTGGGGTCCCCCGCCAGCAAAAGTAAGAACGGCAGCGGGGGAGGGTTGGCGGCGGGAGGGGGGTGGAGAGAGTCATTGGTGGCGGTGGGGGCTCGGCGGTGGGGGCTCGGCGGTGGCGGCGGGGGGGGGGGGGGCTAAAATGTGCCCCCTCCCTCTGGCTCTGGCCCCCCCTACCGCCGGAGTCCAGATACGCCCCTGCTTCCAAGTAACTCGTTAGTAATCCCACTATACAGTGAATTGTAATAATCTAAGGGCCCTGTTTACTAAGCCGCATTAGAGACATATTAGGGTTTTTAGTGCACACTAACCGCGTAGATGTCCATGGGCATATCCTATGGGCATATGTTTAGCAAACAGGACCCTAAATAAGGCAGCAAAATATCTTTGCTATACTCTGGAAACTTTGAGCACTTAAAACTGATTGTATCGCTGTTAGCTTAAAAAACCCATCTTGGTCAAAACTTTTAAATGGGGTTCAAAGACAATTTCGAGTCCACAATGACCTCAAATACTTTAGAATGATTTTCAGTTAATTATTTCTCTCCTGACACTAAATCAAGATCCTTCTTAGGCAAAAGCTCATAAACTCCCAAAGCATGCTATTTTAGTCTTTAATCTATGTAGCTTCAAGAAGTTATCCTGAGCCCAATGATCAGTTTTAGCAATAACTTCTCTCAAAAATATCAGGATATCTTTAATTTTTTTTCCAAAGCTGTACTTAAAACATATTGTGTTCATATGAAAAAAAATAGAAACACCCAACACCGACAATGCATCACCCATCTTAATTAAATAAATATTAAACAATGAAGGTGAGAAAGGGGAGCCTTGTGGAACCCACAGTTTGGTAATCTGGGGACATGTTACTTTCTTTCCTCATTCTATAAGATCTCACTAGCAAAAATTCATTAAACCAATTCAGAACCATACCACCCTTACCCAACTCTCCCAATTTGGTTATCTGCAGCATCTGATCTACTACATCACAGGCTGCCAATATATCGAATTGAAACAGAATAATCTGTTTCCCTCTACTTAATATTCATCCACATTTAAGTTTGCTTACTAAATAGAATATAAACAGAGGAATTAAGTAGTTTTACCAAGAAAAGAAAAGAAACCTCAGAGCTCCAAACAATACTCATGGGCCTTTTTACTAAAGGGTTGCTGCATGGCTTCTTCAGCGTGTGCCATTTCCGGTGCTACAAAAAATACCTCCATAATTTCTATCATGGCACTAACTCCGCGGTAAATGGGCAGCACTGCACGCTGCCCGGTTACCGCCAGGTTACTGCATGAGCCCTTACTACCACTTCAATAGGTGGTGGTAAATAATCCCCTCCCCCCCCCCCACATGGCCACGCAGTAAGAATAATCTTAACGTATGGCCATGTCTTTTTTAGGAGCTTTTTACCCATTGCGGTAAAAAGGGCCCTGGTGTGCAGCAAATATGGCCCCTGCCACTACCGCAGGGACCACATAAAAGTGCTTCACGGTGTTGCCATTTCAGGAGTCCCATTTTCTATCATTGGTTTCACTCTATACAAATGCGTGAGGAAAAAGAGAAGAACAGTAAAAAACTCCGATCGGTAACTGTCCAAACTATTTGTCACCATTGTTAGTTCTACAGTCTGGTAATTGTAACTCACCCTTAAATATAAAAAATAAAGTTCAATTGCTTTCTGCAAATAGGACTAGATTCTATATATCATGCCTAAAAAAATCAGCATCAAAATGAAATACACCTAGGCGTATTCTATAAAGTATGCCTAATTTTAGGCATACTTTTTAGAATAAGCCTAAATTTCCATGTGGTTTATAAAATACACTGAGCTCTCATCCGTGCAACTAAATTTAGTCATGACCAGTTACGCCAAGAAAAACCTGGTGTAAATGCAGATGCCTAATTAGGTACAGACTGGTGTATTCTATAACAACACAGGTACATTTTAGAAATGCCCACAACCTGCCCATTCCACACCCATGGTCACACCCTCTTTTCAACTGTGTGACTTGAAATTTATGCGCATCATGATATAGAATGCGCTCAGACAGTTGTGCATGTCCTTTCTAATTAATGCCAATTAGTGTCAATAATTGTTAAGTGGCAATTATCGGAACTGACTGGCATGTTAACTAAGTTGTGCATGCAAATCTAGAATGCAACTATATTTGCGTGCACAACTTAAGTCACGCTATATACAATCTGAGGGTTAGTGTCAACAAGAAATTTACCAGTAGACAACTGTTCTCAGAGGTTGCTCCTCTTTTATGGTTTAAGCACACAGGAGCCTTCTCCTGCCTGCTTAAACCACGTTGAATATTGACTCCTATTTTTCTACTTATATTCTCTGGACAGCTCAGCCCCAGTAGCCCATGTTTCCTGCAGGGACTAGGCTATTATGTGCTGGCTACAGTATGCACCTCCACATTATCCTGCTGTCCTGAAGGATTGACTGAAGACACTGCTTCTCCCATGGGGTTCATTGTCTATATGTGTGTTTGGGCTGTGCAGATCCTATGCCTTTTCATTAATATTTGGAACCAGAGCTTAAGGGGGTGGGAGGGGGAGAATGACTTGGAACACAGTTCCACCATTATTGAGCCTGGGCCACAGCAGAAAAGAGTCACTCTATTCTTTAATCCTTCCCTTCTTCTCCTATTACTACTTCTCCTGGCCTGTCTCCCCGCTCTCCTCTCTTGATTCCACAGCTCCACTTCCTTTTTGTCTACCAATTAAGCTCTATTTGGGACCATAAGTCAATTTTAACCAAAATTGGAAAAGGTGCCTTTACTCAGTACTACCCAATACCTTCTGAATTAAAAACACTGGGTTTTTAATCCAGCAAAACTAGTTTCTTACCTCTTTCCCTTTACTGGGCTGTAAATATTTGGGTGAAACAAGGCATTAGAGGCTTTGCAAACTTTAAAAATCAATGGCTTTCACATGCAAATTTAGCATAGCATGCTTCTTCCATCAAGTGTACACTACTTAGTCAAAAAAACTCTCATTTTATAGGTGAAGGGACTTGCTATATCTGTAGCACCCTGACTAGGCTGGTCTTCTTGGTCTACATGTTTACAAGCAAATCCAATCCCTATCATATGTAACTGCTGAGTAACCAGAGGTTTAGAGTCACAGCTGTCTGTCTACACCAGCTTGGTTTTAATTAGGATATGGATGAATGAAACATCATGCCAGGAATCATTTATAGGATTAAGTATAATAGGCATGGAAAATTGATTTTGGGGTCTATTCACTAATGGGTTTTAAAAATATACATTAACAAAAGTGAGCTTTGTTCTAAGTATCTGTCAATTGGTTGAATAAATACAAAGTAAAAAAATGTACATTTTTAATGGACAGTACTGTGGTGCATTTAACAAACTGTTCATGAAGAGGGTAATTAATAAAAAAAAGTTACCTGGATTAAAATGGCAAAGAAGCCTCTATTTGCAGCCTATTATTAAAATTGTAACATCAGAAAAGACTGAAGATTTTAAATCTAGAAAAGGATTATCCTTATTTTGAAAGAAAACCAACAACACAATACAAAAGTCACTATTACAGTAGCAGGTATATTGTCCTTGTCAGTGTCCATAGAATGGGTGGAAGTTATCAAATTGTGTTAGGGCCTTAAATCACATTAAAGGGTTCTCACACAGCTTGTCTTGCCCCAAGTTTACCATAGGTTACATAGTAATAAGATGTGAAACATGAAAATGCATGTAAAGTAGCTCATTATTATGTAAAAACCCATTAAGCGGTGAACATTGTGTGCACAGCGCAAGTCATGTTATGGCCATAAAATCACAGTAAAATGACTCCTGCTAGGACTTGAGTTTAAAGGGATCATGGTGCTGATCCAGACCCTCCAGTCCCTTGATCACACTCCCATCCCCCCAAACCAGAACTCTCCAACCTTCCGATCACCCCCCCCCCCCCCATGACTTCCAGTTGGCAGCCATGCTGAGTGCACGCAGTGGAACTTGCTCCATACTCCTTCTCACTGTTACCCCTGGATCACAGGCTTGGTAAAGGGTTATTTGTGATCCTTATGTGTAACCAGAGACTGTTCTGATGGACTTGAGAACTTGGTATGCCACACATTTTAAAGGCTAAACCAACTGCTTCTGATGTACCTGCAAAAGTTATTAATATGAGTTTTTGTCTCTGCAGCAAGATTTTCTTCATTTTCTCATTTAGCCTTGTTTATCAATGCTTTGCATCTACTTTCCAGTGCAAACTTTGCTGCTTATTTTCTTCATTTTTGAAGGATTCTTTTTTTATAGCTCTAATAGCCTCTTTCATTTCACCTTTTAACCATGTTGGCTGTTGTTTGCTCTTCTTGCCACCTTTGTTAAAACGTGGAATACATCTGCTCAGGGCTTCCACAATGGTATTTTTAAACAACGTCCATGCTTGATTTAAAGTCTTAACCTTTGTGGTCAATCCTTTTAGCTTCTTTTTAACCATTTTCCTCATTTTATTGTACTTGCCCTTTCGAAAATTAAATGCTGCTACATTCCCTGGGACCCAATTTTCATTCCAATGTGATTAGTATCAGATATCTTGGAATCCAGGTGCCTACCTTCCCCAAGGATCTTTTTTGCTTGAATTATGAGAAGCTAAATAAGGAAATTGCAGATCATCATATTAGGTGCCAGCCCTTGATTATTAACTGGTAGGGCTGGGTTGCCTTACTTTGGATGATGGTCTTCCAAAACTTCTTTTTTTCTCTTTATGAACCTACCTATAGCTATCCTGCAAAAGCAGTTCAATCACTGGGATCGTGTATTTGAGAAATTTATTTGGAAAGGGAGAAGAGGACAATTAAGTCTCTTTTGCTTGTTCTTGGGACAGATTGAGGGGGGGGGGGATAGGATAACCTCACTTAAGAGATTATCAAGCAGCAGTTGTGCTGAAAAATGTATGAGCTCATTATTTTGTTGACCCTGATTCCCCATTGTTTCCTATTGGGTGCATATGGAGATGTCACCCTACTCGTTAGCAGAGTGGGTACAAAGGTTGGAGGAAGAGAGGCTATTGAGTAAGAGTATATGTGCAAGAGTAGTGTGGTGTGATCATCTTTGGGTAAGAGACAATTGTACCTTTATAGTGAGATTAGTATTTTCACAAATTGGAGGAATAGTAACTGACATTGTGTGGGCACTTACTTCCATATTGGCACTGTATTGCTTTGTCTTAGTTTATCAGTTTGATATACCACCTCTTTTGAGTACAAGTCAAGGTGGTTTACACACAACTGCCACTAATGGGCTCACAATCTAAGTAATGTATTGTACCTGTAGCAATGGAGGGCTAAGTGACTTGCCCTGGGTCACACAGAGTTGAAGAGGGAATTGAACCCAGGATTTCAAGCCACTGCTCACAGTCACCCAGCAGCTGGAACTGAACCCAGTTATGCAAGTCACAACCCACTGCACTAACCATTAGGCCACTCCACTCCCAGGAAATGACTGGATGTAGGATTCCCATTTTCCAATTTTTCCAACTACTGGAGTTCTTAACAAAGAAAAAGGCTGTGAGAAATTGACTTGCCAGTTAAACTGCTGGAGGTGGCTCTCTTTAAATGAAGCACCAACAAGAAGGTATTATACTTTATTTGCAATGCTTTGAGAGCAAGGAAGATTGGTGGAAGCAATATTAGGACAAGCAATGGGAGATATGGAATGGGAAGAGATTTATCTACATGTGCACTACTGCTCTAACATAACTAACTTTAATCAATTACAGCATGCCATAATTCAGCAATTTTATTGGACTCCAGATAAAGGAATCAAAATGGATAATAGTGAGGGGGAGGGGAGGGGATAGGATGGGTAGGTGCTGGAGAGGGTGTGGTGGTTTAGTTAGATATGAGCACATGTGGTAGGAGTGTGAGGAGATAAAGGTTTTTTGATCCAAGGTAAGGAACTATATTCAGAGATGAATGGGGTTAAATAGAAAGAAATACATAAGTATTGCCATACTGGGACATACCGAAGGTCCATTAAGCCCAGCATCCTGTTTCCAACCTGAAAAGATCCCAAAACAGTACATTTTATGCTGCTAATCCAAGAAATAAGCAGTGGATTTTCCCCAAGTCCATTTTAATAATGGCCTATGAACTTTTCTTTTAGGAAGCTATTCAAACCTTTTTTAAACCCTGCTAAGCTACCTGCCTTCACTACATTTTCTGCCAATGAATTCCAGAGTTTAATTACACGTTGAGTGAAGAAATATTTTCGCTGATTCGTTTTAAAATTACTACTTTGTAGCATGCCCCTTAATCCTAGTATTTTTGAAAAGAGTAAACAATCGATTCACTTCTACCCATTCCATTCCACTCATTATTTTATAGACCTCTATCATATCTCTCCTCAGCCATCTATTCTCCAAGCTGAAGAGCCCTAGCCACTTTTGTCTTTCCTCATAGCGAAGTTGTCCCATCTCTTTTATCATTTTTGTTGCCCTTCTCTGTACCTTTTCTAATTCCACTATATCTTTTTTGAGATGCGGTGACCAGAACTGCACACAATATCCAAGGTGCGGTCGCACCATGGAGAGATACAAAGGCATTATAATGTCCTCATTTTTGTTTACCATTCCTTTTCTAATAATACCTAACATTCTATTTGCTTTCTTAGCCGCAGCACACTGAGCAGAGGGTTTCAATGTATCATCAACGGTGATGCCTAGATCCCTTTCCTGGTTGGTGACTCCTAATGTGGAACCTTGCATTACATAACTATAATTCAGGTTTCTCTTTCCCACATGCATCACTTTACACTTTCTCAACAAAATGGTGCTATTTAGGCCTGGAGGTGGGTGCAGATCATCAAATGACAAAGGAAAACCTGAGACATACTCTATGTTTCAGCTAAAATGGTAATTGCTTGTCATTTGAAAGCTACCACATCCCAATCTATACAGATATGGCAGGGTTTTGTACAAGAGTTGTATTGGCATGATAAGGTGATCACTGAGCTGAGAGGTTGGGCTTTTGTTATAAGTGGGCTGTCTTCCAGTGGTGGGCTCTCTTATTGTTTGCGTTTGTTACACCTTGGGGAGAGCAGTGAAGAGGAGTGCTGTTGAGAAGATATGGGTCTGCTTGGAGAGGGGAGAAGGAGGGGTTCAGGAGTATGAAATTGGTTGGGAATGGGGGTGGATGGTGGGGAGGGGAGGGAGATTTGAAGGTTTGTCATTACAATATTAAAATCTTCTGTTAAAGAGCTTGTTTGTACTCTTGTTATTGGTGGTTACTAATGTTTTCCTACTTTTGAACAATAAAAATCATTTACCTAAAGAAAACTCTAAACTCTCCCACTGATCCAGAATCTCCCCACACCTTGATCAAACTCCCACCCTGGTATAAGGGAACATAACCTCTAGTAGTGGTAGCATGAGACTACTGATAGGGGTGCTATTTTGGAGGCAGTATTGGCATGGCAGGAGTGACTGGATATAATTCCTGCCCTTGGACCACTGGATCATCAGATACAGAGCCCTTAGACTGGGGAAGGAGTCTGGATTTGGGGTGGGAATTTGATCGTGGGGATGGTGGGGGGTCCTTGCTCAGGAGAATGCAAATGTGATAGGGATGGTGGGACATGGGGGGGGCGGGGGTCTGATGTTCCTTGGCCACTGACATATTGCAGCTTGAGAGGTTACTAGGATACTACAGGTTGCTACCTTCTGAGGTAAGTTTCACCTTGATAGCTTCCCCCCAAAAAAACATTTCTAAAATTTGGGACTTATCCAAACTAAAGACAACTGGTGCAGCTGATCTTTATTAGTTTTTGATACTTTCTCCCTCAGTGGAACATAATAAATATTGTCTATCAGTAATAACGCCTTTATTTTATAATCCATATTTTCCTACAAATATCTCCTAAATATATCCAAGGTAAATTGGAAACATGCTTAGGAAACATTTACGTGCACTGGCCGATATTCAGGCCACAGCAGGTAGTTTGTTTTTAAAAGCTGACTGCCATGGGAAGCTTTAGCCCCAGATATTCAATGCTAGGACCCACATAAGGTGCCCTTTGCTCCTGGGAATCCCCCCTCCCTCCCCCATGAAGCTGCCACTAGAGTTCATGGCAATCATTTTAGACTGGCTGGCATGGCAGCTCCTGCCCACAGGACCCCAATGGACCACCAGGAAATTACAAGAAGGCCCAGGAGGCCTATGGGGTGGGTAAAAGGGCCTTGGCCAGCCCTAAGTACCAGCAGGGTGGGTGAGGGAGGGATCAGAGTCATGAGTAATGGAGGGGGCAGCTTGACAATGAATTCTGCAACCTGGAAGCTAACCAGGCACCAACCAATATTCAGACTGGTGTCCAGTTAGCTTTTCTGCTAAACTTAGGACATCCTTTTTGCTCCACCCAACTTACTACTACTACTACTTATCATTTCTATAGCGCTACTAGACGTATGCAGCACTGTACCCTTGAACATGAAGAGACAGTCCCTGCTCGACAGAGCTTACAATCTAATTAGGACAGACAAACAGGACAAACAAGAAATAAGGGAATATTAAAGTGAGGATGATAAAATAAGGGTTCTGATCAAGTGAACAAAGGTTAGGAGTTAAAAGCAGCATCAAAAATGTGGGCTTCTAGCTTAGATTTGAAGACGGTCAGAGATGGAGCTTGACGTACCGGCCCAGGAAGTCTATTCCAGGCATATGGTGCAGCAAGATAAAAGGAACGGAGTCTGGAGTTGGCAGTGGAGGAGAAGGGTGCAGATAAGAGAGATTTACCCAGTGAACGGAGTTCCCGGGGAGAAATGTAGGGAGAGATGAGAGTGGAGAGGTACTGAGGAGCTGCAGAGTGAATGCACTTATTGGTCAATAAGAGGAGTTTGAACTGTATGCGGAAACAGATAGGAAGCCAGTGAAGTGACTATCCACAGGCAGTCTGTGGTGATATTCAGTGGTACTGTCTGTTTAAGTATCGCCAGGGCTTTTTTTGAGGGGGTACTTGGGGGTACTGAGTTCCGGCACCTTTTCCATTTTGTGCTGAAATTGGCCCATGGTCCCCAAGTTTTAATAAAAGGGCTCAGGTTCTACACACCAATTCTGCCTTCTCATAGATTCTGTGACTGGTTGCAAGGGGCCTGGCTATTGTGGGGTGAGTCCCTCAGTGATCACCTCATCTCTGAAGGGTGGCCTGACATTTGAGTACCGGCATCTTTTTTGCTAGAAGAAACACACTGAGAATCGCTGAATATTGGCACTTAGGTGGTTATAAACGATTTAACCAGGCAGGAGCCACTCCTGCCCGGTTAAATCGCTTTGAATATTGGGTTCCACAGAGTTTAAATTTCTTTAAGCATTGGCTAGATTTCCAATTTTTATCTTCATCTGTAAGTTTTCTTTCACCAAAAGTTGATTAATAGCCAAAACATTCCCCACTCACTGATTCAAAACCTCTATCTACCCTGCTTGTATTACCAGTATAATGTCACAAACAGAACATTTTCCTTGTACTTTTCTTGTAATTTCATCTAATCTTTTAGAAGCATTTTTCTCAGGGGGAACGATAGAGTGCCATATGGTATAGAAACCAGTTACCTCCTGTGGCATATCTGCCTCACCAGCATTTCCTTCAGGACTTACAGCCATCACCATATATCCAGCAATACGTAGGGCTTGTCAAGAGTCAAACACAGTTAATCCTCAACAAGGCCGTCAAACCTCTAAGGAGTATATGGGAATTCTTTTCAAAAACCCTGCATTGCCAAACTTCCTCCTCCTACAGCAATAGTGTATCCCCACAGCATACCTTCATCACCAGGGGAGGACTCAGCACTTCACAGGAGGAGCATCAGCAAGTTTGGTGAAACAGGCTCTGGCTCCAGGCTCAATGAAACTTCAAGTTCTGGGCAGGATCCCACCTTACATGGTAAATTTTGCTGTGGTAAAATGTGATATTTTACTGCAGCTTATACCTATGGCATTGATACATACTATAATTAGTTTGATATTTACTGTAAATTGCATGACGATGCGAAGTGTGGGAAGCTAATTTAATATTAATGAGCTGCTTTGTATGCTTATGCATGTGTATCTTGATAGCTCACAAAACACTAGGAGGCAGATGCATCAAGCAAACGTTAAAAAAATCTAAATCGTTAAAGTCCCTAACGATTTTTAAAAAATGAAGAATGCACCAAAAAAACAAGTCACACATGCTCGGATCGGTATTGAAAAGTACAATGTATCAAAGAATCGTAATCCACGTCGGTAACCAGCCCCTAAAGCATGCGCAGAGCAGCCAAGCGTTATGTTAGCTGCTCTGCGCATGCCACAAACAGTCAAAACACAAGCAAATGGCTCCCAAATCAAAACAAAAATTTAAAAAAAGGGTCGGGAGGGGGCAAAGGCGCTCGTGAGGAGCGTCCTGTATGGCCATCCTTGCCCCCCCCCCCCCCCCGCCTGAGGTCGCCGTTTCCCCCTGCATTATAAATAAAAAAGCAAAACATACCTTTAGCAGCCCCGGCCCCCCTCCCTTCCTCACTACTCTGTCTCCCCTCAGCTCCGCCTCCCGACATCCTCCGCCCTGTGCCCCGCCCCCTCTTGGGGTAGCCACCATTCCGCCCCTCCCTCTTACCGGGCCCGTGCAGCGCCTCTCTCCTCTGTCCGAAGGCGCTGCACAGGCAAGAAGAAAAGCTGATGCCTGTCTTCGCCCAGCTTCGGTCGCGCGTCTCTCTCTTCCTGGGCCCGCCCCCGTCTGACGTCAGTAACCTACGTAGGGGCTCGGTGGAGGGGGGGAATGGCAACGATGACCCCAAGAGGGGGCGGGGCACAGGGCGGAGGATGTCGGGAGGTGGAGCTAAGGGGAGACAGAGTAGTGAGGAAGGGAGGGGGGCCGGGGCTGCTAAAGGTATGTTTTGCTTTTTAATTTATAATGCAGGGGGAAGCGGGGGGGGGGATGGCGACCTCGGGCGGGGGGGGGGGGGCAAGGACGGCCATACAGGACGCTCCTCATGAGCGCCTTTGCCCCCTCCCGATTCTTTTTTTGATTTTTGTTGGGTAAGGCTCAAACGTGCTCTGGATACACAAACACTACATTGATGTGGTTTATGACACGTTTTCTTTAAGCTTAAACACAGCTCTTTTGGACATATGTAATGCTACGTCCTTTTGACCAATCACAGCGCTTTTAGCTCTGCTAATGCGCTGGGATTGGCTCACGATTTTTCCTGGCACAGAGCTGTCCTAACGAGAGGTACAGACCTCTCGTTAGATTTCCTGCCTTTTTCCTGCGTAAAGGCAATCGTAAAAGGTTAGTGCATCTCGTTTCAATGGGGTTTGTACACAAATTGCTCATCTGCATTCCGTTTTCGTTAGCTGCTAGCTTCCTCGGTAAAAGCCCTTTGATGCATGCAACGGATCAAAATTTCCTCGTTGGAGGGTCATTAAATGCTCATTAAGGTTTAGTGCATCTGCTTCTAGAACTTGTAGCCTGAGGAGTGGATCCCAGATGTTCTCACTTCTGTTGACAAAGATGTAAACATCTTAGTCTCCGCTCTCTTCTGTGTATTTGTTTTGCTTTAAACAGTATAGGGCATGTCATTGTTTAATACTAAAACTCTAACATGTCTACATAATTTTGTGAAATAAGGGGAATTAGGCGAGACTTTAGCAGAATATAACTTGAGGGCTTATTTTCGAAAAACAACCAATAAGTGCCATAAAGCACCATTTGGACAGATTTCTTCTCAAAACATCCAAATCGGTATTTTCAAAATCTGTTTTGCAGGCGTTTATCTATGCATTTCCTCTGCAGTGTGTCTAAATCACAAGGAAGTGTGACAGGGGCATTTCAAAGACTGGATTAGGGTAGGCTTAGGCTGTGCCTAACACTTGGACGTTTTACAACCATAATGTAACAAAGCCAAAACTCTAGGGTGAAAACTTCAATGTTTTGGTCTAAACCTGTTTTTCTAACAAATAAGACACAAAACGGTGCCCTAAATGACCAGATGACCACTGGAGGGATGACTTCCCTTACTCTCCCAGTGGTCACTGACCTGTTGGGGTCAAACCCTTGTTACAAGTGGTATTTTTGGAAAACAAAAAAGATGTTTTGCTTTTTTGAAAATGGTTACATTTCTTATTTGAATTTGGGACGTTTAGTGCAAAATGACCAAAGTCCAACTTAGATGTCATATCAAAAATACCCTTCTTGGTATACTAATTAGATGTTATTGAACCCAGGTACAAATCATCTACTATTCCTTCTCTCAAAGGTGACAATATAAGCATGCATGCATGCAAGACCAGCAGAACTCACTTCAAATAGTTTGCTTTAAGATTTTCACACTAGAAAGGATTCAGTCAGAGTTGTTGGTATATTTTCCCTTGAGCTTACACTTACACATTCTGGATTCAGAGGGCCTGCTCAGAAAAACACATCCTGCCTCCCTTCATGACAGTACCAAGCGATTACTCTGTGAATCATGTGGAGAGAGAGAGAGAGAGAAGATCCTCAAGTATCAAGAAGGGCAGTTGTAGACCAAGAAAATGTGTCCAGAAGATAAAGAAATATTTTCCATCATTTTGGATGCCACTGGCTTGATTAAAGGGAATTTTCAAGCATGCCTTGATAGGTTCCCTATATACAGTATGTTCTACCTTATGAACTCCAGAAGGAAGTTCCCTTTGGCACAATGCAAGTACAACAGTGAGTGTTAGAAGTAAATTTGAGAAGCTGAGGTCATACTCCATATATGCTGGCTAAGAAATGAGATTCATAACTGTCATGATATACAAAAAACTAACCCATTTTGAGAACTAGCTCACCAGAGAATAGAAGGAATGAATTAAAATCCACCAGTAGGTATAGAAAAAAAAAACAGGAATACTATTTGCAAATCAAAAGAAAAAACTGTTTAAAGAATTAAGGGACTATTTTACTAAATGTCATTAAGCCTTAACACATGATTAGCACTCAAGAAAAGGTTTACTACAAAACACATTAGTGGTTTATGGTAATTTCCCTGTTGTTGTGCACTAATTGTACAGTAACTATTTTTTATATACATATATTTTTTGAGGGTGTGTGTTTTCATTAGGTTGTGCTAACTGGATAATGCAGACTTAATGTCCCCATGTTAATTTTTTGTAGGTCTTGTGTGCTAATGGGAACATTAGCATGAGACCTGCAAATAAAAAAAGCTCTATTAAGGCTTAGCATGCAGGAAAGTTCTGCGTTGGAACACATCCGGTCTAGATTTCAACCGACTTTAGTAAAAGGGATACTCATATCAGCAAAGAAGGAAAAATAAGTGACACATTCATAAATATAGTGTGAGATAGAAAGTGTTACTCCAGGAACTATACATTGATCAAAACTGAAACATGAATGGTTAAGGATAGGTGAACTGAAACCTAAGGATGAGAGACTGACAGTTGCAGCTCAGTACAGTGGCTTATGGATGAGATGCTTCACAGAGGGCATACTAAAAACTGATAAAACAGGCAGATATAGGGGCCCTTTTACCAACTGGTGGTAGGGCCACCGCCGGGGTAGTGCGCAACGAATCGGCCTTACTGCTAGGCTCTCCCAGGAGCCCAGCAGTAGTTCCTGTTCTGCCGCACACCATTTCCAGTGCTAGAAAATAGCTTTTATCTTCTAGCACTGGTGTATGGGGAGTAGGCATGGTTGGTGGTAATCAGGTAGCATGTGGTTACCAGCAGAGCCCTCACCGCCTCCTAATAGGAGTCAGTAAGGGCTCTGGCAGTAAATGGCTGCACGCCAAATTTTTAAGTAGCGAACAGCTATTTACTGCTTCTGTTGGGAAAATGCCCTTTTACCCGCTGCGATAAAAAGTGGCCTTGGTGTACAGCAACTCACGTGTCAAACACCATCATGGGCTGACTTTTACCTCCACGTGGTAAAAAGGCCCCATAGGTTCTGAAAAAAGATCTTGAAATGTTTACTCATCTCATAGATGATTGAAAAGTTCTGATGTGTGGACATTTCTATTTAGAAAGACATAATAAGGTAGGATGCCTCATCAGTTGGAAACTTTGTAAACACTATAGCACTGTTGTACCAGAAAGGCATGGGGGTCATGACCTTATGAGAATAATGGAGCATAAAGAGGTTATGATCACCTGGGATATTCCTATCCAACCGATAAAAAGCTGGATGTAAGGAAACTGGAAATGGTGATTTAAAAAAAAAAATCCCATGAGTATGGCAATGATAATAGTGGTAACATTGCCAACTGATTATTCTGTAAGTCATAAGGGGTGACAGAGAAGATTCTCAAGTATCATAAAAAGCAGTCAAAGATCAAGAAGATACATAAATATTTCCAATCATGTTGGGTGCTAAGGATTGATTAAAAGCAATTTCCAAGTACATCTTGATAGAGTGCCTATACATCTTATAAACTTGAGAAGGAAGTCCTATTTGGTACAATATAAGTGCAGTGAGTATTAGCAGCAAAGTTGAGAGACTGATCAAACCCCCCAAAACCTTGACTTAGGAGACAGGTTCATTTTTGTCATGGTATAAGCACAACCAACCTATTTTGAGATGTTATCCCCCAGAGAACAACTCGGAGGGATAAACTTCCTCCCTCAGAGCAGGTCCAGACTACACCTGGCTAAGACATTACTTAATTCACTACAGGGTGAGTGAAACATAACCAGTTTGCTTAGCATAGTAGTGCTTCCCAAACCTGATCCTGGAGGCACCCCAGTCAGTAGGTTTTCAGGATATCTACAATAAATATTCATGAGAGAGAGTTGCATGCAGTGGAGGAGGTATCCTGAAAACCTGACTGGCTGAGGTTTGGGAACTACTGGCTTAGCAAACATAGCCTACACATAAGATATAGCTCAGTGTTTCCCAAGTCCTGTCCTGGAGAACCCCTTGCCAGTCGGGTTTTCAGGATATCCACAATGAATATGAATGAACTTGATTTGCATATGCTGCCTCCATTATTTGCAAATCTCTTTCATGCATATTTATTGAGGATATCCTGAAAACCTGACTGACTGACATGGGGTATACTCCAGGAAAACACTGATGTAACTCATAATTTTTTTTAATGCTTTATGCTTTCCAGTTTTTAATATTAATACGATCAAAACAAATGCAGTTACCACCTATTTAAAATGGGTTAACACATTAACGTCGCTGTTAACATGCGTTAATGTGCTTTGATAAATTGGCCCCTTAGTTTTGATATTCATAGCAATTTTGAAAAAACATCTTTATCTCAAAGCGCAGTTGTAAATAGCAAAGCCTCTGTTATTAGCATCAGTACTTTTTTTTTTATTATTATCATGCAGTGTATACATGGAGATAAGATGGAGCCTGAGGGAATTGCTGTAGAAGTACATTTGCTAGTAGTGCAGTTGCTTTTCAGAAAGTGTCAATATTTCTTATTCTCCTCCAGCTGCCACTTTCCTCATTCATTAAAAGCAGCACAATGGAATGAATAAAGACAGATTCAGGTACAGTAAAAGGCACTTATCACCATTTTATCCCATTAAAATGTAGCCTTCCAGCTATTATGTAGTGAAAGCTCAAACCAGCTTCCTCTCCAGATGTGACATCTTACCTGTGTAAAACAAAGGGTGAATGGGGATGGTGTTTTCCCTGTATGGGATTGTTCTTTATTCTTCATATTCCATGTTCAGGAAGACTGTTGTTATACACCAATAAACTGAGAAGTGCTTCTTACATTTAACAGAAATAGCTGAAAACATCCATCCTTAAACACCTATTTTGTTTGGGTTTTTAGAAGACAACCCAGAACACTGCAGCCAGACTCATATTCGGCAAAACAAAATATGAAAGTGCTAAACCCTTACGAGAAAAGCTACACTGGCTCCCACTTAAAGAACGCATCATGTTCAAAATATGCTCCCTAGTTCACAAAATCTTTCACTGAGAAGCACCAGCCTACATGTCAGACCTGATAGACTTACCACCCAGGAATGCTAAAAGATCATCCCGCACATTCCTTAATTTGCACTTCCCCAACTGCAAAGGTCTAAAATACAAATTAATGCATGCGTCGAACTTTACCTACTTGAGTACACAGTTATGGAACGCACTGCCGCGCAACTTAAACAATTTACGAACTAACCAACTTCCGAAAACTACTGAAGACCCATCTCTTTAATAAAGCATACCACAAAGATCACCAAATGTGAACATACACCACTCTTCCACATATATTCAGAACTGTCTTATAATATCTGCTTGTTATACTACTATCATGTTCGATCATTATCATGTTACCCATGATTCTTCTGTAACACCAAATGTCTATTTTCTAATGTATCTTCTCCATTCATGATGTATTGTAAGCCACATTGAGCCTGCAAAAATGTGGGAAATGTGGGATACAAATGCAATAAACAAATAAATATACTTACAGTTAATTCTATCATTTTTAATCCAATGGTTAAACCCTGTTTTTCTAATGGAAAAAAAGGCTTTCATAAAATTAATCCATGCTATACTATGTAAAAGTACACGTAACAAGTAGGTGTGTACTTTTATGTGACCTGTGTGCAGCGCCATAGTGAGGGCTAATGACACCCGGGGCGGGTCTCAGCTGTGCACCCCCCCGGGTGCAGCACGACGCGACCCCCCCCTGCGGCGCACCCCCCCTCTGGAGCGAAACCCCCCCGGACCGCATTCTTACCTGCGGAAGGGCCGATCCGCCCCAAGTGCACGTCACTCGGAGCTGCGTCGGCCCCGCTAGTTCCCTGCTCTCTCTGCCCCAGAACAGGAAGTAACCTGTTCCGGGGCAGAGGGAGCAGGGAACCAGCGGGGCCGGCACCCCCCGAGCGCGTGCACCCGGGGCGGACCGCCCCTCCTGCCATCCCTTCCTACGCCACTGCCTGTGTGCAAGTGTTCTTATGGGCATAACTTGAAGGGAGCAAGGGTGGAGTTAGGAAGTATCTCCCTGATTCTTTTCTGCTATTCTTTCTAACACTAAACCCACCTACTGTGAACTAGACCCTTTTCCTTCTTCCTGGTTGCAACTCCCAGATCTGAATCTGTACCCCAAATACTGTGCCTGATAAACATCAGCCTTTCCATAGGCCAGGTACCACTCTGCTGGAGAGCTTCTGTTGTTAAACTCATCCTTAAGAAATCCACTCTTGACCCACAAATCCCTGCACACTACCTGAGTGTTTCTAACCTATGCTTCCTTTCTAAAGTTTTGGAAAAAATCATATTCAACCAACTCACTTTCTTTGTTGAAAAGTCACCCTAAACAGCCTAGCTTTAGATCACAGCATTTTATTTTTACCCTTCCATTCCTCGTTCCCCTGCTACCCATGGGTTAGGAATTTCTCTCACTCCCTCGGACCCTCCACTTTCACCATGGTGCAGTATCTCTTTCCTTCCTGTACCACTCCCCCATCACCATTGAGACAGAATAATAGAATTCAGTAATATCATAGGAGCAAGTAGATGGATATATCTGAAACATTTAACACAGTTAAGACTAGCATATATACCCAACTCAGCATTTAAAAAGTATGCCCTTTAACGATGCCGCATGTTCAGAAATCACAGCCATAAGTATAGACAGTTATTCAGACATTATCACATGCACACACCAGAACAGGAATCCATACACACATTGCAAAAGTAAACAATAACTTTTGCAGAGTACATCCAAAACTTAATTTTTATTTCTTCATTTCCATCTTCCAAAATTCTAGATAGCAGATGTATAGATCAGTAGGACCCAAAGCAGTCCAAAAACGTACAGTCAGAAACAACACAGTTTAAACCTAATTGTTCAACTAACCTTAGGATTCACTTTTGGGTTTAAAAAGCAAAACCATGAGCATGTAAAGACTGGATAAATGAATTAAAACAAAGTTTAAAGTAAATGCCCTTACTATGTAATATTTGGTAGCAACAATGAAACAGTGATGGAATATTCTCACAGTAAGCAGCCTGAGCCAACATATTTATTTTCCACTGAACATAATTAAGTTTCTATGAACTTAGCAGCTAATAGTGTGCTGAACTGTACATTTAGACTGACTCTGGACATAACTTCTGCATGAAGAAAGCCATTCACTCATTATTCAATATGAATAATGCCTTTTTATAATACACCACTGCATTCCAGTCAGGAAAAAAAAAAGTTAAGTGCTCCCAGGTTTCATCCTAATTCATTTTTTTGTTTAAATTGTACTTGTAAATAGTAAGCTACTGTATATTGATAAGTACCTGATTCTCATAGGCGTGGATTTAAGTTACACATGCAATTATAAAATGAGAAATTTCCACACGTAAATTTAGGTGGGGGTATTTTTACCATGTATTCGTCGGTGCAAATGAACGTGCCTTATATTTATGCATAACCCCTGTGCTTAAGTGCTATTCTATAAACTGCGCCTACTTTAGAATTTTTTTACGCACGATTTATGGAATTTACCCCTAAGGGCTTAACACACTTTAGTAAAAGGGCCCCAAAATGTGTTGTAATTTTTCTTGTATGTATGTAGATATCTCTTTGTTTTACTTTCCCTTATTTTTTCTTTCTAATACCCTCTTTTTTCATACCTTTTTTAAAAATCCCAGTCTTTGCTGTCATGTTCTCTGTTTCTTTTTTTCTTCCTCCTATGGTCATTCAGCCCCTTATTTTTTCCTTCCGGTTTTATTTTTCCTTATCAGTCACTCCTTTCTATCTGTTCTACTTTCTTTTCATAATCTCCATTTATTCCTGTCCCTTCTAATTTTGCCCCAACTCTTCACATCATTCACCAGCCTTCCTCCCATCTCGATCCTGCTTGTAACACTTTTAGATACTACTCTCTAGATCCCCATGCTCCAGATTGTACTGGAAATGCATTGCCCCTGAACAGGAAAAAGCCACCATTGGCACTGGGGGTGACAGGGCCATAGCAAAGCATCAGCAGCCAGCTACATGAACACAGTGGCGCCACTTACTATACTGGAGTGGACATTGAGTGACACGGAGAAAACAATAGAAGGTGGTGGTGAGGTGGTACTGGCAGGAAGAATCCAACAGTAGAAAAAAGCAGTGCTGACAGGAAGTAGAGGTTTTCCAGCAATTCCACTTGAGCAAGTCAATTAAGTTGCCCCAGCATTGCATAAAATTCATGGCTAGGGAGAGAGAGCTTGGTGACAGTAAAGTTTGGATGAATGTTTTAGAACAAAGATTTCAAGGATTTTAGCATCAAAACCTGAGGACGTTGGCAGAACAAAGTGCAACCCTTGAATAGATTCCTTATTTGACAAAGCTTGAATGTCTCTTATGAATTTGTGTACAGTGCTGTGTACATCTAGTAGCATTAAAAAAAGTACGAGTAGCAAAATATGTGCGCCTAAAAATGTAACAAAGTCAGAAATAATGATAAAAAAATAGTTATGCTCATTTCTCTGACTTTTTCCAACTTGGTTTTGCATTTTAATTATTATAGCAGGACTTGTTAAGTTCATGCTAATAATATTCATGAAAGGGAAGACAGACTACTGCAAAGGGAATGCCAGAGAGATACAGAAAGAGCTTTTTTTGTGTGTGTAAAATATCTACAGCTCATTTATGCAGACACGTAGGACCACTACTGATGAGAGCCACCTTAGCTACCAGAGACATACATTATTAATATCCAGTACACAGCTTTCTACTAGAACATGATCCCAAAAGGAAAACGGCAGTGTTAAATATTTCTACGTGCCATAGTTCTCCTACAGTTCTCTTCCACAGTAATTCACATGGCAAGCTTAAAAAAAATGTGCAAAATAACAAATCAACTATAATACTGGAGAGAAGGTGAATAGTTGGAATATTAAAATGAGGACACAGTGACACTTTGTGTTTGTTTTTGGGGAATGCACTCTAGCAAAACATTACAATTCTTGACAATAATCAAATAATTGGCATATTAGTCAATAAGATTCATGTTAATCATAAAAACCCCTATCTTTCTTAAGAGTTTGGTTTCCCAGGTAGACAATAAGAGAATACCTTTTACTTCCCCGCTCTCCCTTCTTATCTTTTATCCTACTTTATCTACTGTCTTGTTCAATATTGTAGTCCCTTTCCTTTTTCTAATTTGTTAGTTTTGTAAACCACTGTGATGCTTTTGGATTAAGGACAGTATAGCAAGTCCCAATAAACATAAACATATATGTCAGGCCTTTGAAACGGGCTTTGCTTCTTAGAGGCTAATTTTCAAAGCAATCTGTGGGCAGACTGTCTTTTACCACTTTGGAATTAAGGCACCCTGATGCTGTAGAGTGAGGGTCTATTCTATAATGGTGTCTGGGAACCCACATCACGTTTCCCAGTTACTTAAAAAACACCATTAGCTCCCTATGGAGCAGCGAGTAATTTTTAAACTCATCATGCTTGCCTTTAAAGCTCATAGGGTTGGACCCCCTCACTATTTGGCTACGTTAACCATTCCATATTCCCCTACCCGTATCCTCCGTTCCATAAATGATCATCACCTGGTCGTCCCTAGCCCCAAACCTGCTCAACTCAAATTTATTTGATACCATGCATTCTTCTTCACTTTCCCTTTCTTTTGGAATTTCCTCCTCCCCCTTAACATCTGTTCTGAATTATCATTAAAAAAATTAAAATCTGCAGTGAAAGCCTGGCTCTTTATGCACATACAATATTTGTCCCTTCTTAGGTAGTTCACAGAGGTATTGTGGCTGGTCCCACTGTTTTCTCGTTTTTCCACTTTTTCCCTCCTTCTTTTTCTGGATGTGTGTGCAGAGCCTTTTCCTGTCCAATATTGTAGTTCCTTTTCATACTTTGAGATATATATATATATATATATATATATATATATATATATACTTTTTTTTTTTAATTCTGTTAACCTGCTTAGGTCTACCAGTTAGCTTAGGTGGTATAGAAAGTATTAATAAACTATAAACTATGCCATTTCAGAATGCCGACATAACCCAGAATCAGGGCACATAAAATCTAGGTGCCTGCAGATATACCACCAATAGACCTGATATAACTGTGGGTGCCCGAATGTTTCAAGGGTGTATGTGTGCCCTTACAGAATAGCGCTTAGGGGGAATATAGACATTTATACATGTATGTATACTTCTCTTACCTAGGTTTACCTTTCTTTTCCAAAAGCAGCTGTGGCAGCGATTTCCATAGGCTGCCCTGCCACTGGCACCGGCCTCTCCTCACTCTTGACATAACTTCCTGTTTCCTCAGAGCAGCCTATGGGAATTGTTGCCACTACTGCCTTTTGGAAAAGAAAAAAAATAAGGTAAACATGGGGAAGAGGTTTTACGAAGGAAGGGGGAGATGCCAGACTGGGTGTGAGTGGGGGTGGGGCGCAGGAGTGGGCGGGAGCGGTATCTCATCCCTTATTGCCTTGGGCTGCCCTTGTGTTTTTCCTACACCTGTCAGGAAATCACCAACATGGCACCAGGAGCTTCCAGAAAAGAGATGCGTTTTCTCTCTTCTTGTACTCTCTATCAGTTATTGTTAACACCAGAAAAAAAAGAACTGGATAGAATAGTTGAATGGTTTCTGTAAACTGGTAGAAAGGAGTGCCTTATTATAATGAAGGCGAAGGGTCTAGTGGCAGCAGTAGCCCCCCCCCCCCCCCCGAATACATAAGCCCACTCCATGCTATCCTAAATTGTCTTATCTCCCAGCTCTTAAATGACAACCAGGCTATATCCTCAAGGGTTATCCCAGCTAGGCAACTGCAAAAAGGTCACATAAAGACAAGAGGACATGTATCAGGAAGCGCGGGGTACAAATGTAATAAATAAATAAAAGTGGGTCCTAAGAAACAAGATGGCAAGCGATCCGCAAAATCCAACGTGGAGACAAACAAAGCAGATCAATCAGTGATATGGTTCAAAACTTTATTTTCAGAGATTCACCCAACACAGACTGTGTTTCGCCCACAAGGACTGCGTCAGGGGCTAATAGTCCAAGCAGGACATGAGATTGAAACGTAAAAAACCAGCAGGGTGCTTTCCTCAATCAAGGTGAGGACATCAGCTCAATACACAGGGTAAGTCTGGTCGCTTGGACTATTAGCCCCTGATGCAGCCCTTGTGGGCGAAACACAGTCTGTGTCAGGTGAATCTCTGAAAATAAAGTTTTGAACCATATCACTGATAGATCTGCTTTGTTTGTCTCCACATAAATAAATAAAAGGCAGATGGCTTGTCTAGTATAGGGGTATGGGAGGCCTCTGCACCCTCTAATGCCAGAGAGGAGAGAGAAATAAATACTCAAGGACTATCAGTTTCTGTCAGTCAGGTGCCCTGCTCTCTCATCACTCTGAAGCATGTACCATCTATAGCAGAAGGATATTAAAGCTGGTAACGTCCAGTTTGTGTGTCCAAGATATACTGTATGGAAACAGAAGGGCTGATAACATTTTTAAGCAGAAACAAAAGGAGTCTACTATCAGCTGGTCTGCCTATATGTAAGGGATTACCATCCTTAAATACAGTACTGATAATATGAAAGATATCCTGTATTTACCTAACAACAAGGAACTGTAAGAGAAATTTGACCTTTACCAATCGGGTGAGTTACCGTAATCAGTTGAAGGAATAGTAAAATAGTTCTAGTGTGGACTGGTTATTGATTAGAGTGAATTTCAAAAGTCTGGTGATTGTCTTGCTCAGCTACCTAGGTGTGCTAAACCAGGGGTTACATAAAACTATACTTTCAATGTGAAGGGAATTCCACTGATATCTGTAGAAACATTGTTAATTCCAATAATGCAATGGGTTATTTCATTTTAAAGGTATTATAACCTTTAAAATGTTACCACTCTAAAGTTCTGTATTTGGATATTTAAATAAAGCTATTTTGTGGTAGGTTCTGAATACATCTTAAATAATTATAATAAAGAGTAGATGATGGCAGAAAAAGACCTGCATGGTCCATCCAGTCTGCCCAACAAGATAAACTCATATGTGCTACTTTTTGTATATACCCTACCTTGATTTGTACCTGTCCTCTTCAGGGCACAGACCATATAAGTCTGCTCAGCACTATCCCCGCCTCCCAACCACCAGCCCCGCCTCCCACCACCGGCTCTGGCACAGACCGTATAAGTCTGCCCACCATTATCCCCGCCTCCCAACCACCAGCCCCGGCACAGACTGTATAAGTCTGCCCACCATTATCCCCGCCTCCCAACCACCAGCCCCGCCTCCCACCACCGGCTTGTAAACTTCACTATTCAATCTGAACATTTTTGTTTCTTTGAAAGGTCACTTATTCAACTGGTCACAAAGAAAGATATGAATCTTTTGGAGAAGAACATCTAGATGTGTCTGAAGGGGATCCTAATTGGCTTTCAGGTACCCCTATAGAACAATTTTATAAAAAACAAAGAGTTTCTTATCAATTGGAGTAGATATGGTGAAATGCTTTTGAAAAGAAGTTGGACATACGTTACTGAGAGAAGTGTTGAAAAAGAGCATGAGATAAGAATATAAGCCTTGACAGTCCAAAGGTCCATCAAGCCCACTGTCCTGTTTCTAACAGTAGCCAATCCAGGTCACAAGATCCTGGCAGTATACCTTTCCAAGAACTTAAGGCACTGAGAAATAATATGATTTGCTCATTGACTAGTAGTTACACAGGTTTCCACAATGCATTTAGGAGTCCTTTTATTAATGTGTGCCAAAAATGGCCTGCACTTTTATGGTGTGTGGATTGGATGTACGCAGGTCCATTTTTCAGCGCACCTGCAAAAAAAAGGCCTATTTTTTGGCCCAAAATGGATGTGCAGTAAAATAAAAATTGGCACGCATCCATTTTGGGCCTGAGACCTTACAGCCACCCATTGACTAAGTAATAAGGTCTCACACATTAACTCAGCGATAATTGTCAGTGCACATATATTGCCTATTACTGCCCGGTTAGCGCCACGTGGTAGAAAATAAAAAATGTTTTCTACCATGCGTATCGGATGCATGTAAAAAATAGAATTACCGCCCGGGGCATGCCGTAGCCAGGTGGTAGTTTCAAATTGACTTGCTTTGGATGCACGTAGGTGCCTTAGTAGAAGGGCCCCTCACAGATTCAAAGCCTGTACTGCAATACCTTCTTTTAAAAGAAAAATGAGCTCCAATGTCAAAAGTAAAAAGAATGCAGCCAACAGCATCTGCATAGAAAAAGCTCTGGTTCAATTCCAAAAGTCAGTAACCCGGTGGTATTGCAGTACAGGCTTTGAATCTGTGAATGTATTGTGAAAACCTATATGATCCCTGACAAAGGTTTTTCTGAAACTTGGCCAGATTGGGTTCTGTTTCCATTAAAGTTGACATTTGGATAAACTCTTGCTGTGTTTGTCCTTACTTGGATTGCTGCTGCTGTTTGGTTGTCTGTTCTACTTCTGCAGTAGACTGTCTCCTGTTTGCTTCTGCATTGACTAGTAGTGCCAGCAATTGGCTTTAGCAAGGTAGGTTGTCGTGCAGAATATTTAGTGCAGTGTATATAACTGAATCTGTTTCCTGTTGTTGACAGCAACCCACCAGGGATATGCTCCTAGCTAAAGTTGTGACACTTGGTAGGAAGGAGATTGAAACTGAACATGAGAGCAAGATGAAAAATAGACTCTATCCAGAAGCTAGCAGGGATTTTTGTAAAACTCTGAGTGATTTCACCCTAATCGCAATCCGTGCATACACATGAATCAGTTAACTATGTTCTGTTCATATGCAAGGTTTTGCAACCTATCCAAATGCAGCATGGTGTCTAAGGTTGTCACGCTGTGAATGTGAATTTCTGGAGGACTTGACAGAATTCACATTGAGAGGTAAGTATTGGTGGCAGAAGAGAGATAATACATATGAGCAGCATAAGGATATTTTAAATAATAGGCACCACTTTTTAGCTTTCAGTTTTTAACTAGGCTTTATTCATGTTGACTGCTCTGGCCAGCTGCCACTGATGATGATGAGTTGACAACAGAATATAAAAGTGATTAATGATATTTTACATTTTTTATCATGAGCTTTTCAAATCAGTTTACTATAGTCAGATACTCTGATCCACAAGGACGTAAAAAAGTATGGAAAGGAAGGGGGATTTGATGTACTGCCCTTCTGTGGTTACAATCAAAGTGGTTAATATATATTATACATATTCTTATTTTGTACCTGGGGCAATGGAAAGTTGAGTGACTTGCCGAAAGTCAGAAAGAGCTGCAGTGGGAATCAAACCCAGGTCCCCTAGTTCTCAGCTCACTGTACAAACCATTAGGCTACTCCTAAATATTGTCTACAGGCACCACTTCTATAACAAGGCACCACCATATAGGCACCATTTTACCACAGGTAGTGAGCTTATTCTATAAGAACAGTTAGGGTCCCTTTTACCAAACTGCAGTAAAAGGGGTCTGTGGTAGCATCTGCATGTCCTTTTGATGTGTACCACGACCCCTTTTTACTGCAGCAGGTAAAAGACTGTTTTTTTTTTTTTCTTTTAAAGGAAATGGCCCTGCACTAATGGTGCGCGGCCATTTCTGGAGGGAGACCTTACCATCACCTATTTAGGTGATGGAAATGATGCATGCTGGGGATGGGAATTACCGCCAGGCTCTTGTGGTACATAAGTACATACTGTAAGTAATGCCATACTGGGAAAAGACCAAGGGTCCATCGAGCCCAGCATCCTGTCCATGACAGCAGCCAATCCAGGCCAAGGGCACCTGGCAAGCTTCCCAAACGTACAAACATTCTATACATGTTATTCCTGGAATTGTGGATTTTTCCCAAGTCCATTTAGTAGCAGTTTATGGACTTGTCCTTTAGGAAACCATCCAACCCATTTTTAAACTCTGCTAAGCTAACCACCTTCACCACTTTCTCCCGCAACGAATTCCAGAGTTTAATTATAAGTTGGGTGAAGAAACTTTTTCTCCAATTTGTTTTAAATTTACTACACTGTAGTTTCATCGCATGCCCCCTAGTCCTAGTATTTTTGGAAAGCGTGAACAGACGCTTCACGTCCACCTGTTCCACTCCACTCATTATTTTATAAACCTCTATTATGTCTCCCCTCAGCCGTCTCTTCTCCAAGCTGAATAGCCCTAGCCTCCTTAATCTTTCTTCATAGGGAAGTCGTCCCATCCCTGCTATCATTTTAGTCGCCCTTCGCTGCACCTTTTCCAATTCTACTATATCTTTCTTGAGATGCGGCGACTAGAATTGAACACAATACTCAAGGTGCAGTCGCATCATGGAGCGATACAACGGCATTGTAACATCCTCACACCTGTTTTCAATACCTTTCCTAATAATACCCAACATTCTATTCGCTTTCCTAGTCGCAGCAGCACACTGAGCAGAAGGTTTCAGCGTATTATCGATGACGACACCCAGATCCCTTTCTTGGTCTGTAACTCCTAACATGGAACCTTGCATGACGTAGCTATAATTCGGGTTCTTTTTTCCCACATGCATCACCTTGCACTTGCTCACATTAAACGTCATCTGCCATTTAGCCGCCCAGTCTCCCAGTCTCGTAAGGTCCTCTTGTAATTTTTCACAATCCTGTCGCGACTTTGAATAACTTTGTGTCATCAGCAAATTTAATTACCTCGCTAGTTACTCCCATCTCTAAATCATTTATAAATATATTAAAAAGCAGCGGTCCTATTACAGACCCCTGAGGAACCCCACTAACTACCCTTCTCCATTGTGAATACTGCCCATTTAACCCCACTCTCTGTTTCCTATCCTTCAACCAGTTTTTAATCCACAATAGGACATTTCCTCCTATCCCATGACCCTCCAATTTCCGGTAGGTAGTTCAGAATTGGCATCTGGCAAGACCAATGGCGTGCGGCAAGCTCTTTGTAAAAGGGCCCCTTATACACATAAGGGTCCTTATAGAATATTAACATAAAACCACATCAATGTGCCTACCTGTAGGCGAGAACATTAATGACACATCTAAGAAAGCACACAGAATGTTGGGTATTATTAGGAAAGGGATGGAAAACAAACATGAGGATGTTATTTAGATTGTAAGCTCTTTTGAGCAGGGACTGTCTCTTTGTATCAGGTGTTCAGCGCTGCGCACATCTGGTAGCGCTATACAAATGCTAATAATAATGCCACTGTATCGCTTCATGGTACGACCGCACCTCGAGTATTGTGTCCAATTCTGGTCGCCGCAACTCAAAAAAGATATAAAGGAATTAGAAAAGGTGCAGGGAAGGGCGATGAAAATGATAAAGGGAATGGAACGACTTCCCTATGAGGAAAGGCTGAGAAGGTTAGGGCTCTTCAGCTTGGAGAAAAGGCGGCTGAGGAGTCTACAAGATAATGAGCGGAGTAGAGCGGACAGATGTGAAGCGTTTGTTTACACTTTCAAACAACAACAAAACCAGGGGACACAAGATGAAGCTAGAATATGGTAGATTTAAAACAAATAGGAGAAAGTTTTTCTTTACTCAGAGTGTAGTTAGACTCTGGAACTCATTGCCGGAGAATGTAGTGATAGCAGCTGGCTTTACGGAATTTAATGGGGGTTTGGACAGGTTCCTGAGGGAAAAGTCCATTGAACATTATTAATTTTTTTTATGGGGGGGGGGGGGGGGTTGCCGGGTTCCTGAAGCCTGGATTGGCCGCTGTCGGAGACAGGATGCTGGGCTTGATGGACCCTTGGTCTTTCCCAGTATGCCGGTGCTTATGTACTTATGTATGACTTGCACAAATGTTAGTGCCTAGATGCCACAGACATACACATAACTTATAGCATTCTGTAAGTTGCTGCATAAAATGTCCCCACCTACATCTGACCCATGCCCCTCCCTTGTAAACACCCCTCTAAAAATTACTCACTATGGAGTCCTTTTACTACTGTCTGCTAATGAATTTAGTGTGCGTTAAATGATAAAAAGCACATTATATTCCTATGGGTGTCTTATGATTTAGCGCACCTTAGTAACAGGACCCTTATGCAATTTAAGCATGTAGATATGGAATAGCATTTGGCCATGCTACTGACATTAATGCCCGTAAGCATACACTTACCCTTGGGAATGGCACTATTTTATAAATTTAAGTGCACAAATAGCGATCAAATATTTAGGTGGCCTGTTATAGAATGAGTTGAATAATGACTTTATTTTGTCGCTAATTTCAGTCTGAAAATCAGATTATTCTGATCATACACTGGGAAACTGGGAGTATATATTCAACAGTTGCTCTCTTTAAGGGGCCCTTTTACAAAGTGGCAGTAAAGCTACCGCCACTTTGTCATATGCCTAACGCAGGAGCCGGTGATATTACTGCTCCCAGTGCATGCTATTTCCGGCATGACCGGAAATATTTTTTTTACCACCAGGATGTTACCTGGCGGTAATCGGGCAGTACCGCATGCTGTCTGGTTACTGCTGGGTTAGTGCAGGAGCCCTTACCATCACCTATCTAGGGTGAAGGCAGGACAAGACAGTTGGCATCAAGGGATTGAAGGGTACAATTGGGTGTATAGGGTATAGTCAGCGAGGATAGGTATGGGGGTAATCCACTGTAGGGTTTTGTAGGCCACAGAACTTTGAAGTTTGTGGTGTGTTCCAAAATCTACACACATTGTTATAAAATATGGGCCAGTGCGCACAAATCTATGTGGCGCAAATCTACGTGCAGGGATTTACACCAGCTTTTCGTTGGGGTAAATGGACGTGTGTAGATTTAATCACATGAACTATGCCTAAGTGTACTCTAAATACCATATGTAGATTTACACACTGTCCTTCCCCTTGTTTAAAATTGTACAGCGCTGCGTAACCCTAGCAGCGCTATAGAAATGCTAAGTAGTAGTAGTGGTAGTAGTGTAATTGTCTAACATGCATTAATTTTAGGCGCCATATATAGAATCAGGCCTTTAATGCTTAGAAATTGAATTTAAGCATGTTAGTATGTGGGTTAATTTGGCATGCACTTTTTTGCCTAGTAAATTAAATAAGTCAAAAGTATGCCATGAATGTACATTTCTATTGATTGAAATATATTCAAAACCCCATACAGATCCATAAAGTTTTCAAAGTGTAAATCAATTTCTTTAAATAAGGAATATTGGCAATGGGTTGATAATATTCTATAATATTTGGGTCCATTTTAGGTAACTCCAATTCCATAAAGCAACTTGTTCATCAGTAGCTAAATTTGCCAGTTAACTAGTGAGAACCTTCACATATGCTCTAAATTAGGTAGGATCCATTATAGCTTTAACTTAAACCCTCTTCCTATTTTTCCCTGGAGTCAAATATAATTACACAACTTGTAATATTAAGGAAATGAATAAATGTTGACACCAAGACACTAAAAATTAAGGTTTAACTTTAAGGTACCAATACTAGGAAAGTCTGATTTTGACATCCTCAAAGAAGAATGAAAAACAGGTCAATTTTAACCAGGACTATGTTTATGAGTTGGCTGAGATCCAAATTGCTTAAATCTTAAATCATTCATCATTTAAAAAATCTTTTGTTCTTTATGGCAAATTGGGTTATCAAAAAGAATGCTATAATCTCCTAACACTAGTAATTTTTAGAGGTCCACAATTATTTCTGCAACTATATTTGACACCAATTCGATCCATCCTGCCTTTCAAAACGCAATAAAGATTCAGTTCTTTCCCCCTGCTGAATCTGGAAAACAGAAACTTTAATATCATTCTAAACTCAGTGGATGAAATATATACATATGTACATAATGACCTCAATAGAGCCTCATTCTCCAAGGTTAACCAAGTTCCACAAAGCCAAAATAAATTAAAAGTATTTTTGTATAAGGTCATGAATATCCTTTGCTGACCATGTATTAAATAAGCCTATTGGATCCATTTCCATTCATGGAATAAATGCCCAGAACCAATTAACAAGGTCAGTGGTTCCCAAACCTGGTCCTGGAGGCATCCCAACCAACCAGGGTTTTAGGATACCCACAATGAATATTCATGAGAGAGATTTGCGTGCAGTGGAGGTTGTATATGCAAATCTCTCTTATGAATATTCATTGTGGGTATCCTGAAAACCTGACAGGCTGGGGTGCCTCGAGGACCAGGTTTAGGAAACACTGACTAGATAGTACACCATCCCTATTTCTTTCTGGTGAGGTTGAAAATAATTACAGTAGTGGGCAGAGCCTTGGGTTCCACAGCATGCCAAAGCTTAGTGGCAACAGGAAGAATGCAAGTAGGGGACTTTAGTGAAGTGAATGCTAAGTTGGGCATTATAACCAGGGCAGAGTTAACTCTTTAGTTGCCCTGAGGTAAATGAGGGTATTCAGCCACCCATCATATTATAAATAGCTGTATATTTTGAAACATCTAGAAATGGGGCTCCACATGGTTCTAACTGCAGACAAAAACTGAAGGAGGAGGAAACAGCAGTTAAGAAGTTTTTCTCACCAACTGTTGCTGCTGAAATACACAGGGGGGGGGGGGGGTGAAGAGAATAGACAGACAACTGTGGAAAATGGTGGCTCTCATCTTTCTTCCTCCCCCCCCCCCCCACATCTGCCAGCTGCTGATTTCCCAGAGCAATAACATGCCTTGGGAGCTATTGACTTTTCATGTCTAAGATGGCCCATCCTACATATTTGGGCTATAGGCATTTGCCTAGTTTGCCAGCGCTTTAATCCTGCCCTGATTCTGTCATAGGTAGAAGTGTGGAGACAAATTTAACTTCAGTAAGATATAAGTAGATAGTAATGACTTCCTGTAGCATGCGATGGATAATAAAGAAGTGACAAGCAACCAAAAAGCACTTGACTAGACATAGAGTTCCTTCAGAATCCATTACAAAGAACCAGATCTTCTCTCTATGCAATTGTCTGACTCCAAATGCAATGAGGAATGCTAAATTTTGAGCTTTACAGAGACACATCATCCTCTGTTGTATCAAGATCTTTTTGAACTCTTGAGAAAGAGTTTCATATAGTTCTGGAGTTGTTCGACATTGTTCATGGACGTTTTCCACATTTTTGTGTCCCTTGAGAATAGCGTGAAAGAAAAAAGACTTCAATTCTTTCAATGGCCATGTGGAAAGTTGTTATTACTAGTTGGTGACATGGATAACTGGAGAAAAAATCAGCAGGATAGTTGCTGCCAAATAATAGATATAGTTCTAATTTTGTGACATGAGCACCTAGTGCTTAATTTGAAACTTGTGGTTGAAAGGAAAGATAGTTGGACTTGAACTTCAAAGGGCTATGGTCAGTGACCTCTATGAAGCAACTTCTATAGATATTTGCCCCCTGTATTCAAAACTGTTTAACCGGCTAGGAACAGCTCCTGACTGGTTAAATAGGGTTTAAGCACCTAACTGTGGATATTCAGTGGGAGATAGCCAGTTATCTCCCACTTAATATCCCAGTTAGTGGCTAGCTGCTAACTGGCTAATTTGCATGACGTGATAGTATGATTAAGAGTTGTGATATAAATTTTAAAAATGGAAGAAAGTTGGACATTGTAATTTACCAAACCAGTGATGAATCAGGTGAATCATGAGCCTATGGAGTTTATGTGACACGAGTCACCACCAAGGGTTGATTTATAAGTAACTCCTGAATTGACAATGAGGGACATTTTCGATATCACGTCTAAGTCTGAATTTTGACGTTTTACAAAAAATATATATATATTTTTGAACATTCTGGTGCGCACGCTCCTACCTTTGGCGGTTGTTAGTATTGGAGGCGTTTTTCTGAACAGAGCCAAGCTGTTAAAACAACGGGTACGTATGGTTTTCTCTCCACAATTATGTTATTTGGGGATGAGGCTTGCTTTATTAAGTTTGAAACCCACCCCTCTCCCTTCTCTTTACAGTGTGGGCTGTACTGAAATTTCGCCGTAGAGATCTTTTGATTTTGATAGACGAATGCATGGGAGTCAGTTATATGTCTTTAGCGTATGCTCTTTTGGAGTTACTGGTACAAAATAGCCTTGAGGTGAGGCAAAGTAACCCCAGTCGGGGTTTAATGTAGAGAATAGAGTTTAATTTGGTGCTGTATATAAGTATTTGTATTTTAAAGGCCTCCACTGCTCTAGTAATGATACTCTCTCTCACCTTTTTTAAAATGTGGAGTATGGCCTCATCGTGATATACTTTAGCTAATATATTATGAAGTAAGGGAGTTTTATGAGATAGGGGCCGTCATTGCTTGAATTGTTCACTATTTGGCCATCATTAGATGATTGATTATGAATATCCTTTTGTCTGCTTCCCCACATTAGGAGTTTTACCCCGATTGTTCCACATTTCTTCCGCTGCAGTTTGCAAATTAAACGATAGGAGTCTATTGGTAAGAAAGGATTATTTAATATATGTGATTTTATAGGGTTTAATATGCTTGGATGATGCTTGATTATGAACATCCCTTTGTTTGCTCTCCCACATTAGGAGTTTTATTCCGATAGTTTTACTTACCTTTTGCGCTGCATTTTGCAAATTGACCGATAGGAGTCTATTGGTAAGAAAGGATTATTTTATATATGTAATTTTATAAGATTTAGTAAGCTTGGATGATGTTTTATTTAGAAATATGTGACATGATATGACTGCATGTATGTCTAATTAAGAGAATATACATTTGTGTAGGTGTATATATGTATAGATGTATATGTATGTATGTATGTATACATATGTGTGCTTGGATATGTGAGCTTATAGAGATTTGTGTACAGGTGGGCATATATAGGCATCATATTGTAGTGTATATGTTTTCTAAACAATAATTTTATTTGAAAGTTTTTTTAAATGTTTTTAAATGTTCTCTTATATGTATACATAAATTTGTGCGTGGTGTGTATGCAGTATCAAGAGAATATATATGTATATGTATATGTTCTTAAGGTGTGACAATGATGTGTAATTTTGATTTACTGATATTGTTGAATCAATTTATGTTTTTAAAATTTTTTTTTATGTATTTCTATGTCAGACCCCTGATGCAGGCGGTTGCACGCCGAAACATGGCCCGTGTCGGGTATCTGTAATATTAAAGGACTCCATCTTTTCTCAATCCTGAAGGCCCAGTGTTTGCTTTTTTTGTTTACCAAATTCAGAACAGAAAAGAAGGTCATTTTCAGCAAAAAAAAAAAGTATATATTTGTAGCACCAGATATGATGGCGTGCTAGGGGTGGGAAGTACTGGCGGGCTGCTGCGGTAGCTTGGCGGTACTTCCTGTTCAGTGAGCGGTAAGCTCACATTGGACTTACCGCCACTTAGTAAAAGGGACCCTATATGTGCTGGATTAACCAGGCACCAGTCTGAATATCAGCCAGTGCCCAGTTAACTTCCAGATCAGCTGTGCATGCTCCAGCATTGAATATCTGGGGTTAAGTCAGCCCATGGCTGGAAGCAGCTTATACAGCAGTGAGCTGACTATCAACATTCTTATTCTTTGTGAAGTTTCACCAGTGATGTACAATTACCTGTGTGTTTTTTCCTGCTGATTATACATCTCCTTATGGCATCCCCTAGCTCTAACCATCTTATTACATTGTTTTTACCACCTTGAATTCATTGGACACATCCACTGAATACTGCTTTTTTGAACTGCTGCACCCTTTATGCATGACGCTGCACTTTTGCATTGAACATCCAGGGTCTCATGATGATAAGTTTTATTTATCCTGAGGACAGAAAGGTGATTAGTGGAGAGCTTTAGGCATCTGTTCTGGGGCAAGTTCTGTTCAATATCTTTGTAAGTGATTGAATACTTGTCATGTAAGGTTTCATTTAAAAAATGCAGAACCATGCATATGTGATCTGGAAATTCAAGCAGCAGTATTCAATGGATAGACCTTGATATTTTAGTGCCTGTTGATCTCATGATAGTGAAACTACTTATACGGTGGTCAGAGTCTGGGAAGCTGAGCATAGAGTCCTTATTTCTGAAACACACCAGAACACTACACAGGTGATGTTGATGACAGAAACTGAACCTAATCTATCCTGCAGCCTCCTATGTGGGTCAATGTCAAAAGCTTTGATGAAATCCAAGTAAACCATGTCAAGTGCTAAGGTAGAACAGTACCTTCCCTTCTTTCCTCTTGGCACTATTCCAGGTTTTGGCCCAATGCTGCCAAGGCACCAGGAGTCAAAGGTTCATAGTCTATACAAGCAGACCACGTCATGAGATTGAATGAAACAGATTTATTAAGGCATACCTTGGAACTTAGTCAGAATAAACTTGTCAGAGGCTGGTGACACTAATCTCTCATTTTTGCATACTTCAGACTAACAGGGCTCCCCTTCTGGAAATTTTCAGTCAGGGTAGTTATTCTTGTGCTTGTTTAGTCTCTCTGTGTGAAGCTTAAACTTTAACCCTGGTACCTTTTAACCCCTGGTACAGTCAGTAGTTATTTAGTGACTTTGGAAATAAAAATATTTGAAATGTCATGGATGAGAAACCCTACTTTGCTCTGAAATGGTGAATAACCCATGTTTATCTGAGTTTTAAGGTTTTATCTCCCTCTTAATGCATAATATGTTGTTGATGTTCTTTTAATTAAATTTCTTTTGGGAAGACTCACATGGTACTCTCATAGAAGTGGCCTAGTGGTTAGGGTGGTGGACTTTGGTCCTGAGGAACTGAGTTCAATTCCCACTTCAGGCACAGGCAGTTCCTTGTGACTCTGGGTAAGTCACTTAACCCTCCATTGCCCCATGTAAGCCGCATTGAGCCTGCCATGAGTGGAAAAGCACAGGGTACAAATGTAACAAAAAAATAAATAAACATTTAGTGCAAAGATGATTAATTTTTTCTTTAATCCCTTTGTCCTTCTTATATGATATATTAAGGATTTTACTGAATACCACAAGGATACCTTAGTGAAGGTTTTAATGTACAGTAAAAACAGCCAATGTGATGACTATCTCATCATAACAACGAAGCACAGGATGGGAGGGAGAATAGGTGGGTAGAGATTGGGCAAAGACTGTACATTGTCAAATATGCAGTTAGCACCAATGCATCTAACACCACCTCAAGAGGTGGCATTAGGAGCCATATTCTATATGGCACCTGAAAACTTTATGTGGAAATGATTTCTGCCTAAGTGTATTCTATAAACAGCGCCTAGATTTAGGCGTGATATATAGAATATGCTTAGATGTTATCCTAGTGGTTAAAACTAAGTGTGTCCATTTAGACCAACAAAAATGTGACATAAATCCCAGCACATAGAATATGGCCCTGTCACGGTCGTGCCCTGGTTTCAGGCTCTCAGGCATCTCACCCCCTGGTGGCCAGGCCTGGTGGCTGCATTGGATTGTCTGTGTGCTGTTTCCCATTCCAGACTTCAGCCCAGTCCAGTCCGGATCTTCCGGCCTGCCAGACTTGCTTGTCTTGTTTGAGCCTGCACAGCACCCGTAGCTGCCTGGTGATTCATCTCAGCTGCTGCTGGGCTTATTAGCCATTTGGAAACTCTCTGCTTTGCCTTTGCATCGCCTAAGGCCCTGGTTTGTTGGTGCTTGTTGCACTTCTGTCTAGCTTGGTTTTTATTCTAGTTCCTTGTCTGATGCTAGTTAGTCTGTGTGTAGTTTAGCTTAGGGTTATTGTTTATTTCCTAGACTTGTTCCTTGTCTGTCTTTTGTGTTTAGTTTCTGTTTGTCTGTGTTTCTTGTTAAGTGGCTGCTTGGCAGCTTTCAGTTTTGTCTCATGTTTGTCAGTGTTTGTTCCAGGGGCGTAGCCACGGGTGGGCCTGGATGGGCCTAGGCCCACCCAGTTTGGGTTCAGGCCCACCCAGCAGCGGAGCGGAGGGAGCAGGCAGCACTGATCCTGCAACTGCCTCCTCGCTGACGGCAGCGCTTTCCAGACGCTGCCTACCGCCGCCACGATCTACCTCCGAGTCCTCCCTCTGTCTCACTCTCAGTCTCAACAGCAGCGGTAGCATCGCGATTCAAACACGCTGCCTCCTGCTTCTAACCCGGAAGTGTCTCCTCTGCAGAGGAGACGCTTCCGGGTTAGAAGCAGGAGGTAGCGTGTTTGAATCGCTACCGCTGCTGTTGAGAGTGAGACAGAGGGAGGACTCGGAGGTAGATCGTGGTGGTGGTAGGCAGCGTCTGGGAAGCGCTGCCATCAGAGAGAGGGCGGGCAGGTGGAATGGGAGGGAAGGATGCATGGGGGTGAAGGAGAATCGCTGGACACATGGATGGGAGAGAGGAGAGTCACGGGATGGAGGTGGGGTCAGGGGAGAGAGGAGAATTGCTGGGGATGATGGATGGCTGGATGGAGGTGGGGGGCAGGGGAGAGAGGAGAATTGCTGGGGATGATGGATGGAGGTGGGGGGCAAGGGAGAGAGGAGAATTGCTGGGGATGATGGATGGAGGTGGGGGCAAGGGAGAGAGGAGAATTTCTGAGGATGGATGGATGGAGGTGGGGGTCAGGGGAGAGAGGAGAATTGCTGGGGATGATGGATGGATGGATGGATGGAGGTGGGGGTCAGGGGAGAGAGGAGAATTGCTGGCGATGGATGGATGGATGGAGGTGGGGGCAGGGGAGAGAGGAGAATTGCTGGGGATGGATGGATGGATGGATGGATGGATGGATGGAGTGGGGGGCAGGGGAGAGAGGAGAATTGCTGGGGATGGATGGATGGAGTGGGGGCAGGGGAGAGAGGAGAATTGCTGGGGATGATGGATGGATGGATGGAGGTGGGGAGGGGTAGGGGAGAGAGGAGAATTGCTGGGGATGGATGGAGGTGGGGGGCAGGGGAGAGAGGAGAATTTCTGGGGATGGATGGATGGAGGTGGGGGGCAGGGGAGAGGAGAATTGCTGGGAATGGATGGAGGGAACAGGGGCAAGAACAGAATTGCTGGGGATGGATGGATAGGGGCAGGGGAGAGAAGAGAATTGCTGGGGATGGATGGAGGGGAGAGGAGAGTTGCTGGACATGGGTGGATGGAGGGGAGGGAAGAGGAGAGATGAAGGTTGCTGGACATGGGTGGATGGAGGGGAGGGCAGGGGGCAGAGGAGGGTTGCTGGACATGGATGGATGGAGGGAAGGGCAGGAGAGAGGAGGCTGCTGGATATGGATGGAGGAGAGGGAAGGGAGAGAGAAGGAATGCTGGACATGGATGGAGGAGAGGGAAGAGTGAGGAAGGAAATGAGATGAGGGAAAAGGAAGAGAGGAGAAAATTGCACATGGATGAAGAAAATAGGCAGAAGCTGGATCCACTGGACAGTCAAGTCTGTGGAGGACCCAGAGCAAGAAATGAAGAAGAAAGGCGGAAAGTAAAGAAATAAATGGAAAGGAAGCCCTGGAAACGGAGTAAAGAGGACAGATAGCAGCAGAATCAGATACTGGGCCAGTATGATCAGAAAAACAAAGTCACCAGACAGCAAAGGTAGAAAAAAAATCACTTTATTTTCATTATAATGATTGGAACATGTCCACTTTGAGAATCAGGTGCTCAACATTAAAAGTTTATATTTATTTATTACTTATTTATGGCATTTTATCCCACATTAAACATGAATGAGATTGGAACCTGGGATCATTTAATGTTTTTTTTCCTGGAGAGAGTAATGTATTGCCTCCCCCACCCCCCAGGCTCTCTCCCCAGCTATAGCCAGCTCTGCAATTTTGAGGGGAGGTGCACAGGTGGACGGGGGGGGGGGGGGCGCAGAGGTGGACTGGGGAGAGAGCCTGTTGTTAAACATTTACCAGCACACCACTGTCTAGTGCCCACCCATCCAACCTGTTGGCCCACCCGAAAATTGACTTCTGGCTACGCCACTGGTTTGTTCCCTGTTTTAGTGTCTGCTTGCAGCTTCCAGTTCCTACCTTGTCCTGTAAGTCCTGTCGGCCGCCTGCAGCCAGGGGCTCAACTCCTGGGGAAGAGCGGTTAGTGAAGGTGAAGTCTTGCTGTTCCTATCTGAGTTCTGTCTTGTTCCTGGTGTGGGGTGGTTTTGCCTGCCACTGCCGCTCCTCGGCAGTGGCCCAAGGGCTCACTAACCTAGTTCCTGCTTTGGAAAAAGTGACAGGCCCTCTGCGCCAAAATCTAACAGTGCAGGTAAATTTTGGAACGCCCACAAAATGCTCATTTCCCCACCTATAACCATATCCATTTTTGCCTGGGAGCATTAAAATTTAGGCAACGTGCATTACATAATACACATGAAGGGGCATAATCGAAAGGGATGCCCAAGTTTTGCTGAGGACGTCCTCCAAAAACATCCCGGTAGAGGGGCAGGGAAACCCATATTATCAAAACAAGATGGACGTTCATCTTTCATTTCGATAATACGGTCGTGGACACCCAGATCTTGACATTTAAGTCATCCTTAGAGATGGTCATCCCTAGACTTGGTCGTTTCTGATTTTCGGCGATAATGGAAACCAAGGACGCCCATCTCAGAAATGATCAAATACAAGCCCTTTGGGTCATGGGAGGAGCCAGAATTTCTAGTGCACTGGTTCCCCTCACATGCCAGGACACCAACCAGGCACCCTAGGGGGCTGTGCAGTGGACTTCAGAAATTGCTCCCAGGTACATAGCTCCCTTACCTTGTGTGCTGAGCCCCCCAACCCCCCCCCAAACCCCACTAACCAGAACTGTACACCACTACCATAGCCCTTACGGGTGAAGGGGGGCACCTAGATGTGGTTACAGTGGGTTTTGGAGGACTCACATTTACCACCACAAGTGTAACAGGTAAGGGGGGATGGCCCTGGGTCCGCCTGCCTGGAGTGCACTGCACCCAGTAAAACTGCTCCAGGGACCTACATACTGCTGTGATGGAGCTGAGTATGACATTTGAGGCTGGCATAGATGCTGGCAGAAAAGATTTTTAAAGATGTTTTTTGAGGGTGGGAGGGGGTTAGTGACTACTGGGGGAGTAAGGGGAGGCCATCCCCAATTCTTTTCAGTGGTCATCTGGTCAGTTTGGGCTCCTTTTTGTGCCTTGGTCATAAGAAAAACAGGACCAGGTAAATTCGTCCAGGTGCTCGTCACGGATGCCCTTTTTTCCATTATGGGTCGAGGACGCCCATGTATTAGGCATGCCCAAGTTCCGCCTTCGCTACACCTCCGACACGCCCCCGTGAACTTTGGTCATCCCCACAACGGAAAGCAGTTGGGGACGCCCAAAATCAGCTTTCGATTATACCGATTTTGGCGACCCTGGTAGAAGAACGCCCATCTTCCAATTTGTGTTGAAAGATGGGCGTCCTTCTCTTTTGAAAATGAGCCTAATAGCAATTTATGCACGCAAGTTCTAATTATCACCAATTAATGCTCATTATTGCTTGTTAAGCACTGTTAAAAATGCTGATTGGCATGTTGTAAGTCAATTAAGTTACAGGCGTTGTTATAGAATATGCCTGGATATCCATGCGATAGGCGCATTTGTGCTAGTTGCACATGACTGTAACATATAGTCGGGAACTTGTCTATGCACAAACTGCAGGGGGACATGATAGACACACCTCCAATAGTTACTGCTCAGCCTTTGCACATTCTTGTGTTCATTTTGGCAGTTAATCTGTGGTAAGTACAAACACTTACTGCACTTCAATAAATCGGATCTTTAAAAATTGGTCACATAGCTAACGGTGAGACCCTGGCTCCACATTTGAGGATAGAAGATGATAAAACTGAATTTTTTTTTGCAGCTAATGGATGTTCCTGAACACATTTTCCAGTTTCCTATATATGGTGCTCGTAACTTCTTCACTTCTTCTGTACCCACTCTTGGTTAGCTGACTGATCACGTAATGTAAGTAAATTCATATTAAATATTGATGATCACAAAAAGCACTTTCAAAACAAAAAAGCATGTTTCATAGAAAGGGAAAACAACATAGAACATGCGTGTAGATGGCCAGTGTCGAATGACACAGAGTTAATGGCTCATGGAGAGTATATGCATGTTCTTAAAAGATGTTTTATTGCTTACAAAAGGAAGTAGTCTAGGGAGACTGAATACATAAACTGGCTCCAGCCAGCTGCAGCTGTCAAACCAGGAAAGATCCTGTTCAATTAGTGTTGTAAAATAAAATACTTTGTAAAGGAAATAAACACTATGAGAGCTAAGATTCATGCTTTCAAATATACACAAGGTTTGAATTTTTAATTAGGGCTGCTAATTACAGTCATCAGAAAGCAGAATGGAATAGATTTTACCTTACATTTCGCAGACAAGCCTTCAACCCTAGTGTATTTTTCAATTTCATTAATATTTTATGAAAATGGCCCTTGCAGCTTCAGCCTGCTCCGTGCCTCCTAGAAAACTGCCCCGCATTATGGATGCCAATGCCTTTAAGCCATATACATTAGCGGCATGACAAAATGCAAAACAGCATCTTGTCAACCCTCACATCAATTGATTCTATTAGATAGTGTAAAAACAGTTGGGTGTGAATTATGACCTAGCTGACACTAATGATGAAACAAGACACTGGCTGGGAGCAGTCATTAGCTGTGAGCCAGAAATTAATGCCTCTAATATTTTTGGACAAATTAACCTTAATGAACTGACCTTACATTTACTCTAGTGGAGTCAGTGATATAATAAGTGAAACTGCAAAAGACCTCTCTATACATATCTATATCTAACTATATCTATATGTGTGTATATATATCTATATCTATAATCTCTCTCTCTATATATATATAATCTCAAAATGTTTGAAAGGTATATACATATTTAGCACAGCGCCACATGCCACATACCACATATATAATTGTCATTTTTTCTAAAGATTTGGCAGCATTATCTATATAATGGTGAACATATAATCCTATGTATGGGCATTCCAGGGGTAGGACCCTCAATATAATGATGCAACATTTACGTATGCCAGGACCTAACCACCTATACATTTGCTAAGCAGCAGAAGATAGAGCCCAATATTGACATCATGAAGAAAGAGAACATTAAATATACTTTGTCCTTTCCATTTCATTTGAATTTTCAACTAGCAGGGGATCAGCATGCTGCTAAGGATGTAACGGAAACATGGACATCCTTGTGAATGGCTGGACTAAAAGTGGATGATAAAGCACAGCCTACGACATCAAGTCAATGATTTCAAAATGATTGGGGGTGCTAAATCTAATGGAGATTATCCCTTCTTGGACACATTCAAGAAGTTTGGTCAATTTTGGGGGTGCTCAAGCACCCATAGCACCTAGAGAGCTGGCACATAGGTATCACGCCAACAGGAACTCTCAGTGAGGTGGCAGAGCACCTTGAAAAAAAGAAAAGGCTCACCAAAGGGACAGAGCTCATGCAATCATTAAGAAGTAGCCTTGAGAACCTGAAATATATGTATAAGCACCAGTATTCAACCATTATGGGGTTAATTCTATACAGGAGGCACTAACATTTACCGCAACAATTGCATTCATAATTGATTAAAATAATGGCATATATTTGCAAATATAAGCATATATACCACTGACTAGGGCCAGATAGTGGCAATATTCAGCTCCTCTATCTGGATAACTATCTGAACAACTTGGGACAGAAAAATTGCTATCCTAGGTTGTCTGGATAATTATCCAGGTAACATTGTTGATATTACCGTTATCCCCATGACTTCAGCATGCCTGGATATTCAGCACCACTATCCGGACAGCAGACAGCACTAAATATCCAGATATATGTTTAAAAGACAACGGTGGTGCCTCAAAGAATTTCTGACTGTGGTGTTGAAAATATTGACTCATATATTTATATATCTAGATTCACCTACATATTAATGGCTCACGATTCAAAAGGGTTGACTCAGCTAAATCCCATTGAGTTGGTGGTCTTCCAATATTTAGTGGCACTTAACTGGGCAGTGTCACTGAATATTGCCTGGGACCATGCAGGTGAAATCCAGGCAGTGGAGAGGCAGTTGGAGGTGGAGTTGGGAAGGAGCCAGGAGTTATGTGGCTACTGGTAATATTTAGTGCTAGTTCCTGCATAGCTTAGTGATCATACAGGACAGCACAAAAGGCTGTCCTGTCTTTGGTAGCTTTGCATGTGTATGTGAGCACCGAATATAGGCCACCAACTATAAAACTTCCAGGTTATGACCTGAATATTCCTTCCCTTCCTCCCCCTCTGACACAAGTATACTGCCTCCCGACCCCCCCCCCCCCCCCCGCAACAAGATCATATCGCTTCTCAACCCCCCCCCCCCCCTCCACAAGAGAATCCCCCCTTCTAAACTCACCTGAATTCTCTCCCAAAGTCAATTAGGAGTGTTTCTGATTACCTAAAATTTTGTAAACTGTTGAAAACATTTTTATTTAGTGAATTCCTTGCCTTTGTTGACCATTGTAATTCTCTTGGCTAGTTTCTTATTTTCAAATGAGTCATTCTGCTGCTTATGATGTTATATCTCTTATTGTCTTTTACTTTTGTTTAATCCTTATTGTACATTGTTTTAAAGTTTGATGTAAGCCACATTGAACTTTAACTTGTTTAGGTTAATGTGGGTTATAAATGTTATAAATAAATAAAATAAATAAATCTCCCCATAAGTGCCTCCGCTCACAAGCACTGTCCCAGTCCCAAAGGACCCCTCCCCATCCCTTGTAGGTTATGCCTGCCTACCTTAAGAGTTCCTGCTGGGCTAATGCAGGAAGGGCAGGAGTGATCCTGGGGGAGGGAGAGGGGAAACAGCATGACCAATTGACCAGCATAGGGGAACATAATCGGAGGAGGGGGGGACCTGATATATCCCCTTATGTGGATCCCAGCCAATATTCAGCCAGGACCCTCCTAAGTGTCTTATGCGAGTCCTGGTTGAATATTGGCTTAGGCATTAACCCAGCTTTGAATATCTGGGTCTAATTTAGTCAGCAACCGTTAATGATTTAAAAAAGCTAAGCGTCACCCACTGAATGTTGACTGGTATGGCTTTCTCTGTATATTTCTATCTATCTATCTATATCTAATCTATATCTATCTATCTATATCTTGTGATGTATGAGGCACCCTCCTGGTCTCCCTGTTGTCCCTTCATATCTTATTGCCATGTAAATACTGTTGGATTATTTGTAGTAAATAATTAGCAGATTTTAGTACACACAGCTTCAGCTTTAGAAATGTTAATTTCTTTCTTCATCTCTCTCTCATTCACCCCTGAATAATTCACTGCTGAGTCACTTTAAAGTTGAAGTAACAAAACATCTGTTTATTCACAGTTTGCAGTTAGATTATAATCAGACAGGCTTATATATACATATTACTATACATTTGTATTATCAGCTCCTTCCATGTGCTTAGATGGTAATGGATGCTCACACCACCATAGATCCTCTCAGGTTAGGAGAGAACATGAGCTCCATGTGCTCCATGTGCTGCATGTGCTGCATCTGCTGCATCTGCTGTGTCTGCCCCCACAGGAAGTTACATAGCTGTGTGACCTCTCTAAGTAATTCACATCAGAGGTCACAGAGTAATCACAGAGAAATAATAGGTGACAGTCAATGCATGTAAAATACAATTACATTCCAACAAACCCCTTCTCATGCATAACTGTCATGCAATTATTTATTCATACAAAGTCCAAGCTTTATACGCAGATTCACAAAATGTTCTCTGGGTAACGGTTTGGTCATGATGTCAGCTGTCATCTCACTGGTGTGACAATAGTGTAGACTGATGACCCCTTCTTTCGCCAACTCTCGCACGTTGTGGTATTTCGTTGCGATGTGCTTGGTGCGTGACTGAACCTTGTCATTCTGTGACAGTCGGATGCAGCTCTGATTATCTTCCATTATCTGGATTGGTCTCTTTTCAGCTATTCCGAAATCCAGCAAAAGTTTTTCAATCCACATCAGTTCTCTGCATGCTTCCGATACTGCCACATATTCAGCTTCTGTAGAAGACAAACTCACAATACTTTGTTTATGACTGGCCCATGAAATTTGTACATTTCCATACATAAACACATATCCACTTGTGGATTTATAATCAGAATGATCCCCTGCCCAATCTGAATCACAGTAACATATTAGTTTTGGATTACTATTGGCTGAAATCTTTAATTTACAATCAATGGTACCCTTTAAATACCTTACCATCCTTTTGACTGCAGTCCAATCTGATTTGGTAGGTGAGCTGACCCTTCTGCTCAAAATTCCTACTGCATTTGCTATATCAGCCCTGTATGTGGTAGCTAGATATAAAAGCTTACCTATGGCTGATCTATATTGGATGTTATCTGGTAAAGGTTCTCTTACTGTTTCATCCTTCAGAAAATCAGTGATCATGGGAGTGCTTACAACTTGGGCATCTTGCATACCTAAACTTTCAATAAGCTCATTTATTTTCTGCTTCTGGCTTAGAAGATAAGAACCATCATTTTGTTTCTCAATTTCTATACCAAGATAGTATGACACATTACCCAGTTCTTTTATCTCAACATTGAGGTTTAAACACTTTACAATGTCCTTGTACTCTTGCTCACTTTTGCTTGCAATGAGCAGATCATCAACAAAAGCTAAAATGTATGCATATTGTCCATTTGTGCACCTAGTGTACAAGCATTTATCTGCTTCACCTTGCTTAAATCCTAAATTTGTCAATATTTCATGCAATTTTTCATTCCAACATTTTGCACTTTGCTTTAATCCATAAAGACCTTTGTTTAATTTACACACTAGCTGTCTTTGTTTTGTATTTATGAAACCTGTTGGCTGTTCCATGTACAAGTCTTCAGTTATTTCTCCGTGAAGAAATGCTGTTTTCACATCAATGTGGTTGACTTGCATGCCTTTTGAGACTGCAATGCTCAGAAGTGTTCTGATTGTCGTGTGTTTCACTACAGGTGCAAACACTTCATCAAAATCTTCTCCATATTTTTGAAGATATCCCTTTGCCACTAATCTGGCTTTATACCTTTCCACTTTTCCTTGTGCATTCCTTTTTAACTTGAATACCCATTTGCATCCTATAGCTTTCTTGCCAGGAGGTAATTTTGTAAGAATCCAAGTATTATTTTTATCCAATGCATCAATTTCTTCTTGTGCTGCTTTATGCCATTCAGCAGCTTCTTCTGCTGGCATTTTCTCAATCTCATCCCATGTTAAGGGCTCTTGAGCTTCTGCTGACTTTGTTAAGTACGACAGTCTTGGGGGTGGAACACCTTTGTTTTCCCTGGATGAGCGTCTGACAACAGGTTGGTCTGACCTTTCCGCATCCTCTAAATCTGAGAGTTCTTCTCCAATTGATTCCCCTTCTCCAACTGTACTGTCTTCTTCAATGATCCTTTCTGTGTCTGCTTCCTCTGCCTGTTCCTCGTTAGATACAGGTGAGTTGCTTTCAGACATCTGCCTTGGTATGGCATTTATATACACTGGCATGTCTATTATGGTTCTAGTTTCATATTCTGGATGATAAGGCTCATCTGGGATAATCCAGCCTTTATCAACCCTTTTGTTTTCATCAAAATATGTAACATGTCTTATGCCAACAATGCCAGTTTTCAGATTCAAAATTCTATATCCTTTGTGTCCTGGAGCATAGTCAACTAAAATGCCCCTTTCTGTTGTGGAATCCAGCTTATGCCTTCTTTGCTTTGGTATATGAGCATATGCTGTACTTCCAAATGTTCTTATGTGTGACAGGTTTGGCTTCCTACCATGCCATGTCTCATGTGGTGTGCGCTCAGCGCCTTTAGTTGGCATTCTGTTTTGTAGGTACACTGCTGTGAGAATGGCTTCCCCCCATAGTCTTTTAGGGAGATTGCTATCTGACAGCATACATCTGGTCATTTCCACAAGTGACCTAAATTTTCTCTCTGCAACAGAATTTTGCTCTGGTGTATAAGCTACTGTTGTGATATGCTGAATGCCTTCTTGTTCTAGAAATGTGCGCATGCTGTGTGAAGTGAACTCACCACCATTGTCGGTCTGAAGAACCTTTGGTTTTCTTTCAAATTTATTGCTCACCATGGCTACGTATTTCTTCAGCATGTCTGTGACTTGACTTTTCTCTTTCAGCAAATAGGCCACACAGTATCTAGAGAAATCATCCAAGAATATTAGCACAAATCTGTTATTTCCCAATGATGGGATATTAAACGGTCCACATAAGTCACTGTGTATTAAGTCCAGCACTTTATTACTCCTATTTCCTGTGTATGCAGGAAATGAGGGTCTCACACCTTTTTGAGTAACACAGTCTATGCATTTCTCCATTTTACCAGCATCTGCACTTATCTGAATGCCGGTGGCCAGTTGCTTACTGTAAAGATCCTGGATCACCTTAGAATCACGATGTCCCAGGCGGCGATGCCAGATTTCCAGACTACATTTACCATCATTCTTCCTTACTTGCGCCATATGTGAGGCTTCACCTGAAATGTTCAGCTTATAAACATCATTATGCATAAAAGCTTCAGCATACACTTCATCATTTTTAGAGATTGTGCACTTACTGTTTTCAAAATGAATCGCAAATCCCTTCTTATCTAATGTAGATACACTAAGCATATTGCAAACTGCTTGGGGAATATACAAGACATCACTTACAGGAATTTCTGTAACTTCATTAGACACTTTGCATTTTAAGAATCCAATACCTTTTGCTTGGATCTTAGCAGTCCCTGCGTTTGCAGTTTTAAGAATACCTTCCTCTGGACACATTTCCTGAAAGAAATCTTTACAATTGGTTAAATGGCATGTGCTCCCTGAATCCAAAATCCAAGTACTTTCATTTGAATTATTATTTACCATAGTCAAAGATTTTTCTGCCATTAGAAAGCCCTTGTGTTTATCTTTGTCCTTCATACATTTCCTGGTTTGAAAATTCTTTAGTTCCATTGGCTTAGGTGAGCTAGAGGGAGTGTTTTGTGTTTCCTTACACCATTTAGATACATGTCCCTCCTTTCCACATGAGTAGCAAATCAGCTTGCCCTTGGGTGGAGTTTTCCCATAGCTCCGCCTTCCTCTGTTCTTTGCCAAGAAATTTGTTTCATTTCTCTCTGACTTGCTTTGAGAACACATCTCCTCAGAATCATTTATTATGCATTCCTGCCTTAGTTTTGATGTTGCCTGTTCAAAAGATTGCCCTTCAATGGCCTCATTTACAGACCTAAAAACATCAAACTTCTTTGATAGTGAGGTAAAAAGAAATGCTCTTTTCAATGCATCACACATGGGAATTCCAGAAAGTTCTAGCTTTTGAAATGAAGACATAAGATGCATAATGTGATCATTACATTTACTTTTATCCCTTAATTTGGTTTCATTCAACTCTGCCAGCCAAATTGGTTGCTGCTTTGCATATGTAGTTGCATACATAGTTCTCAGTTTATATAAAATGTCCTTTGGTGTATCTTTTCCCTCCACTAATATGGCTTGTTTCTCTGAGAGAGCTTCTAGAAACATGCACTTCACATAATAGTTTGCATTGTCCCATTCAGCCATATTTTCAGCTGTTCTGTCTTGGTCTAAGCATATATTTAATCTTTTTGCTCGAAGGAGACATATGAATCTTAGTTCCCACTGCCGATAATTAAACTCAGTTAATTTAGGCACCTTGAGAGAATAGAACAATGGTGAATTTCCTCCCTCAGCCATTTTCTTAGCCTTCTGTCTGCTGTGTGGGGGGAGAGAGAGACAGACTGAATCTTTCCTTTAAAACTTAAGAGAAAAATGTGGCCTTTTTTTCTGCCTGGTAATATTTCTCTTCTTTTTCAATTCCTGAGCCCTGGGCCCATAACCCTTTTGTTGGATTATTTGTAGTAAATAATTAGCAGATTTTAGTACACACAGCTTCAGCTTTAGAAATGTTAATTTCTTTCTTCATCTCTCTCTCATTCACCCCTGAATAATTCACTGCTGAGTCACTTTAAAGTTGAAGTAACAAAACATCTGTTTACTCACAGTTTGCAGTTAGATTATAATCAGACAGGCTTATATATACATATTACTATACATTTGTATTATCAGCTCCTTCCATGTGCTTAGATGGTAATGGATGCTCACACCACCATAGATCCTCTCAGGTTAGGAGAGAACATGAGCTCCATGTGCTCCATGTGCTGCATGTGCTGCATCTGCTGCATCTGCTGTGTCTGCCCCCACAGGAAGTTACATAGCTGTGTGACCTCTCTAAGTAATTCACATCAGAGGTCACAGAGTAATCACAGAGAAATAATAGGTGACAGTCAATGCATGTAAAATACAATTACATTCCAACAAATACTATAAGAAAAGCGAGGAATTTTACCTGGATAACTGGCTGTGCCTCATTGCAAGGCTTGTAGCAGGAGAGGGGTGAGTATAATTACAGAGAGGGCAGATTTCCCAGGTTCTTGTTATGATTGGGGTCTGAACCCCTCTCAAACTTACCTCTTTCCTGGGAGTCAGCTTCTTAGCTGGCTTCTGTTTCTTTCTCTGTCCTTTCTGAGCTTGCTCTGTCTCTCTGTGCTGGCAGCTTCCAGCAGCATGGCTCTAATTGTTTCACTATACTGCACCTGTGTGGGTAGTCTGAGTTGCTCTAACTCTCTTTGGGTGTACTGGCTTCAAGTGTTTCACGGTTTTGCATTGGTGTGGGTTGGGCCTCTCTGGGTCAGTGTGCTTTTGCCTAGGTCTAGGGAGTGTGACATCATCAGGGAGGGCCTTGATAAGGAAGTGGTGTTGTTTCCTTCAGGGCCTTTGCAACAGTGGTGTTTGCTTTAGGTAGGGTGGTGCAGTGTGCACTTCTGACTTTGTGTCTAGTTTCCCTGCTTGCTTTTGTTAAGGGCCAGGTTAGTGTTAGTGCAGTGTGCACTGGTGACTGTGTGTTTAGCTTTCCTGCTTTTCCCTTTTGGTTCCCCTGCTGTTCCCTCTTGGTTTTGGAAGCATTGCTGTGTGTAGGGCTGTGGAAGCTCTGTTGCTGATAGAAGTACTTCAGGGTTTGGTGTTGTTAGGAACACTGCAGAGTTTGCTGTTAGAAATACTTCTGGTGTTTGTGCTATTAGGAGCATTGCAGTCTTTGCTGTTGGTGTTTGGTGATTTAGAATCACTTTTGGCTTATGTGTTAGTTTCCCTTCTTTTTCCTTGTGGCTCCCCTGTCTTTTAGTGCTAGGAGCTCTTCTGGTTGCTTGCCAGAGTAGTGCTTAGGAAGCACCTTGTTAGTTGTATCTAGCTTGCTAGAGCAGTGCTTAGGTAGCTGGTTAGTTTTGTGTTTAGCTTATTAGTGTAAAGCTCTGCTTGTAGCTTGGTGCTTAGTAGCACCTGTGTTAGCTTTGTGTTTAGTTCCCTGCTCTGTTAGTTTAGGGCTTAGGAAGTCCCTTTCTTGAGCAGGGCTTAGGAGCTCCTGTTTAGTATAGGGCTTAGGAAGTCCTTTTGTCAGTTTACTGTTAGGAACACTCCTGCTGGTTTAGGGCTTGGGAGCACGTAGATCAGTTTAGGTTTAGGAGTACTTCTGTTTCCAGTCCTGGTCCCTATGTCATCTGGTATCCAGTAAGTCCTGTCGGCTACTCGAACCCAGGAGCTCAGCTTCTGGGGGGCTTAGTAGCTAAGTGCAGGTGAAGCTGTATGGACCAGTCCGGTGTGCTCCAGTCCAGTGTTCCAGTCCTGTGTCCTCCAGTCCGGGGGATTCCAGTCCGTGTGTTCCGGCTCGCTGGGCGGTGCCTGAAGTCCCTGCCGGTGTCAGTGTGCTTGCCCAGCGTTGGTTGGTGGGTTTTGCCTGCTGCTGTCGCTGCTCGTCAGCAGCCCAAGGGCTCACGTTTGCTCCAGAGCCCGGCCCCGCGGGCTCTGAACCTGAGAACCTGCCAGATTGCAAAGGCCATGAGCCCGGCAAGAACCCCCGCCCAGCTGACCCAGCTGAGGTCCAGCTCCATCGTTGTTCTTGATCCTTCTATGACTCTTCATCAGTATCGGAATAAACTTTTGTCTCATCCTGTTTTGAAGAAGACCCCTGAAGCGGCAGCTGAGAGAAAACGTGTCCAGTGGCTTGGAATCGCTGAAAACCCAGTTTCAGATATAGACCCTTTTATCACGCTCACTGAATATCGCCGCAGCCTGGTCTTGAATCCAGCTTTGTGGGATACTCCTGAAGCTGTCGCTGAGAGGAGACGTCTTGGGAATTCCACGCTCTGGTCCCAGCAGGGGTCCAGTCCCGTTCAAGCAGCGCGCCCAGACAAGCCTCTGAATCCAGTCCGAGCAGCACGTCCAGCCAAGCTTCAGAGTCCAGTCCGAGGGACGCTTCTGACCGAGCCTCCGATGCCAGTTCAGGTGGCACTTCCATTCCAACCTCTGAGTCCAGTCCGAGGGATGCTTTCGACCGAGTCTCCGATTCCAGTCCAAGCAGCGCTTCAAGCCAAGTCTCTGCATCCAGTTCAAGTGGCGCTGTCTACTGAGCCTCCTAGTACCAGTTTGGATCCCAGTTCCAACCCCATTTTTGATCTGGATCCATTTCTGACACTCCAGGATTACCGGGTTGCACTTTTGTCTGATCCAGCCTTGAAGAATACTCCTGAAGCTGCAGCGGAGAGAAGGCGTGTCTCCTGGCTTGGGTTCGAAGAAAACCCAGTTTCTGCTATTGATCCCTCTACCAAGCTGTTCTTTTACCGCTTCCAACTCCTCTCGGAGCCAACCCTGCGGGATACTCCTGAAGCCCAAGCTGAAAGAAGGTGGCTTCCTGATTTTTCACGACAAACTTCTGAGTCCAGCCTGAAGGGCTTTGTCTGCCAAGCTTCTGAGTCCACACTGAGTTCCCGCCCAGTGCCTGAGTCTGTTTTGAGTTCCAGCCCAGATGCTGAATCCGGAGCAAGTTGCAGCAGTGACAGCCAAGATGCTGAGTCTGGATTGAGTTGCGGTTCCAGTCAAGATGCTGAGTCTGGATCGAGTTGCAGCATTGGCAGTCAAGATGCTGAGTCTGGATCGAGTGGTAGTTCCAGTCAAAATGCTGAGTCTAGATTGAGTTGCAGTTCCAGTCAAGATGCTGAGTCTGGATTGAGTTGTAGTTCCAGTCAAGATGCTGAGCCTGGAGTGAGTTGCAGCATTGGCAGTCAAGATGCTGAGTCTGGATCGAGTTGTAGTTCCAGTCAAGATGCTGAGTCTGGATCGAGTTGCAGTCCCAGCCGGGATGCTGAGTCTACACCGAGTGATGAGTCCATGATGAGTGCTGAGTCTGCACTGAGTGTAGAGTCCAGCCGAGATACTGAGTCCACGATGAGTGCTGAATCTGCACTGAGTACAGAGTCCAGCCGAGACAATGAGTCCACGATGAGTGCTGAGTCTACACCGAGTGCAGAGCCCAGCCAAGATGACGAGTCCACGATGAGTGCTGAGTCTGCACCGGGTGCAGAGTTCAGCCGAGATGCCGAATCAGAATTGAGTTACAGTCCCGGGCAAGATGCAGAGTCCGGGTCAAGTTACAGTCCCGGCCAAGATGCTGAGTCCGGTGAGAGTTGCCGTCCCGGCCAAGATGCTGAGTCCGGGTCAAGTTGGAGTTCCAGTTCCAGGCAAGATGCTGAGTCTGGGTCAAGTTGCAGTCCCAGCCAAGATGCTGAGTCTGGGTCAAGTAGGAGTTCCAGTCCCATTCAAGATGCTGAGTCCGGGTCAAGCTGGAGTTCCAGTCCCAGGCAAGATGCTGAGTCTGGGTCAAGTTGCAGTCCCGGTCAAGAGGCTGAGTCTGGGTCAAGTTGCAGTTCCGGCCAAGATGCTGAGTCCGGAGCGAGTTCCAGTGCCAGCCGAGATGCTGAGTCTATGCTGAGTACCAAGTCCAGCCAAGATGCTGAGTCCGAGTTGAGTGGCAGTTCCGGCCAAGATGCTGAGGCCGGACCAGGTTGCAGTCTCAGGCAAGATGCTGAGTCTACTCCGAGTTACCATTTCAGCCAAGATGTTGAACTCCTTCTGAGTTCCAGCTCCAGCCAAGGGGCAAGGTCTAGTCTGAAGTCCAGTTCAAGTTCCTGTCTGGCTTCAGATTCCAGGATGGGTGTGGGCTCTAGCCCAGTTCTGGCTGCTACAGTGGAGTGCCAGGAAGTCAAGGAAGTTGTGGACTCCTTCAGGAGATGGTTCCTGTTGAATAGAACTCCACTTGTTGCATCCAAGACTCTGATCCTGCCTAGCAGCCATTCTAAAGAGCCTCGTGGCGGCCAAAGCCATTCTGGTTTCCTAGTTCCAGATGTACTTGTCACGTCCTGCCCAGCCGCCCAGATTTATGTTGTGAAACCCATTGGGAGATTTCATCACAGCTACCCATGGAGACCTAAATTGTCTTTTGAGACCTGGGGCTCCCGTGGGGACACGGGAGCCTTGAGGGGGAGGTGCTGTTATGATTGGGGTCTGAACCCCTCTCAAACTTACCTCTTTCCTGGGAGTCAGCTTCTTAGCTGGCTTCTGTTTCTTTCTCTGTCCTTTCTGAGCTGGCTCTGTCTCTCTGTGCTGGCAGCTTCCAGCAGCATGGCTCTAATTGTTTCACTATACTGCACCTATGTGGGTAGTCTGAGTTGCTCTAACTCTCTTTGGGTGTACTGGCTTCAAGTGTTTCACGGTTTTGCATTGGTGTGGGTTGGGCCTCTCTGGGTCAGTGTGCTTTTGCCTAGGTCTAGGGAGTGTGACATCATCAGGGAGGGCCTTGATAAGGAAGTGGTGTTGTTTCCTTCAGGGCCTTTGCAACAGTGGTGTTTGCTTTAGGTAGGGTAGTGCAGTGTGCACTTCTGACTTTGTGTCTAGTTTCCCTGCTTGCTTTTGTTAAGGGCCAGGTTAGTGTTAGTGCAGTGTGCACTGGTGACTGTGTGTTTAGCTTTCCTGCTTTTCCCTTTTGGTTCCCCTGCTGTTCCCTCTTGGTTTTGGAAGCATTGCTGTGTGTAGGGCTGTGGAAGCTCTGTTGCTGATAGAAGTACTTCAGGGTTTGGTGTTGTTAGGAACACTGCAGAGTTTGCTGTTAGAAATACTTCTGGTGTTTGTGCTATTAGGAGCATTGCAGTCTTTGCTGTTGGTGTTTGGTGATTTAGAATCACTTTTGGCTTATGTGTTAGCTTCCCTTCTTTTTCCTTGTGGCTCCCCTGTCTTTTAGTGCTAGGAGCTCTTCTGGTTGCTTGCCAGAGTAGTGCTTAGGAAGCACCTTGTTAGTTGTATCTAGCTTGCTAGAGCAGTGCTTAGGTAGCTGGTTAGTTTTGTGTTTAGCTTATTAGTGTAAAGCTCTGCTTGTAGCTTGGTGCTTAGTAGCACCTGTGTTAGCTTTGTGTTTAGTTCCCTGCTCTGTTAGTTTAGGGCTTAGGAAGTCCCTTTCTTGAGCAGGGCTTAGGAGCTCCTGTTTAGTATAGGGCTTAGGAAGTCCTTTTGTCAGTTTACTGTTAGGAACACTCCTGCTGGTTTAGGGCTTGGGAGCACGTAGATCAGTTTAGGTTTAGGAGTACTTCTGTTTCCAGTCCTGGTCCCTATGTCATCTGGTATCCAGTAAGTTCTGTCGGCTACTCGAACCCAGGAGCTCAACTTCTGGGGGGCTTAGTAGCTAAGTGCAGGTGAAGCTGTGTGGACCAGTCCGGTGTGCTCCAGTCCAGTGTTCCAGTCCTGTGTCCTCCAGTCCGGGGGATTCCAGTCCGTGTGTTCCAGCTCGCTGGGCAGTGCCTGAAGTCCCTGCCGGTGTCGGTGTGCTTGCCCAGCGTTGGTTGGTAGGTTTTGCCTGCTGCTGTCACTCCTCGTCAGCAGCCCAAGGGCTCACGTTTGCTCCAGAGCCCGGCCCCGCGGGCTCTGAACCTGAGAACCTGACAATTCTAAACCCTTCCCAGTAGTGCTTAGTGAGGTCTTTCTTAAGACAGACACAGAACCCTGGAAGGGAGAAAGCCTGGCATGGCCTCAGGAAAGGAGGTGTTCTACACCTGTAGTGCTTTCCTGCAGGGAAAGGAGTCAGTCCTTAGGGACATGCCAGGAATTAGATCCAGCTTGTTGCTCCTGAAGGTAAGCAGTATACTCAGAGAGCAAAAGTGAGGCTTGGAAACAGGTGGGGCCATTTCTGGCTGGGAAGATGCAAAGGTAAAAAGCCTGTTGTGACCAGGTCAGAGGAGAGGAAAGGAGAGAGAAGGGGAAGAATAGCAACCTACCTGAGGGCAGGAGGAACCTTCCTTACAGAGAACCAGCTGCAGGGAGTAAATAGGCTACTCAACCCAGGGCATAAAGGACCCTAAAGTTAATGCAGTGACTGGTTAGTGAGAGAAGGGGAAAGCATTGATGTCCAGTCCTCATTGGGGAAATGTTACTGACCTGCATGAAGAGAGAGAGGGGTCAGGGTCAGGCATATTAAGGATGCAGAGACTCTGGGTAATCCTAGCCTGTGATTGGAAGAAAGAATTGGTGTCCAGCCATCACTGGGGAAATGTTACTGACCTGCCTGTAGAAAGGAGGGGGGGGGGGGGTCAAGGTCAGCCACATGAAGGGTGCACAGACTTTTTGAACAGTCCTAGCCTGTGGCTGGAAGAAAGAATTGGTGTCCAGTCCTCACTGGGGAAATGTTACCTGCCAGAAGAAAGAGAGGGAGTCGGAGTCAGCCATGTGAAGGGTATAGAGACTGGTATTGAGCAGTCCAAGCCTACGGCTGGAATCAGGTAGGAAATTAACCTGGTCAGAGAGAGGTTCATTAAGGGGCACAGCTCTAGACTGTGTCCTGGAAATGCTGGTGCAAACTTATGAGAAACTTATGAACTGCTATGGACTTAAAATCTTCCCTAACCAGCTGGGTTAGGGAAGAAAAAAAGAAACCCTTCCTGTGCTGTTTTTGCATTAATTCTTTTTGGGTTGATTTTTTTCTTTGAATCCTGAAGCACATGGCAGGGGGACTTGTGCTGAGTTTTGAAGACTGAACTTTGCTAATGGAATCTAATTCTTTGTGCTGAATAAAAGCTCTTTGTTTTGAAACCTGGTTACTGTTTGAGTGTCTGAGCTGGAGAGGTGGAAAGCCTGGACCAGAGCAGGAGCTGGATCAGGGGGATTTTTCCTGACCTCTTCTAAGGAAAGTGTAAGAGGGAGCAGATCTGGTGACACAGACCATGCCATGACCTGATGGGACATTACAATCTATAAATAAGTAATAGAGATGTACCAGCTGATATTTAGCTGGCAGCAGTGGTCAGCAGTTTTTTTAAACACTGACGCAGGCTAATTTAGCCCTAGATATTCAGTGCCAGTCCATGTGTGGGCCCCGGCACTGAATATCCAAGGCTAATTTGCCCAATGCTAGCCACTGGAATTTATGCGGGTCCCAGATAATATTCAGAGGGGGCACACGTAAGACAGTCATGCAGACCCTGGCTGAATATTGGCCGGCTGCTGCATAACATTAGAAAGCCTTTCTGCAGCACTCTGAGTCCCCTCTGGCACCCATGAAATTTTCCCTCTCTCTCCAGCCCAAAAATTTAAGTACTCCCTCCCAACCCCAGAAGGACCCCCCCCCCTCCATCTCAGTAGGCTTCCCCAGGCCCTTCTTCCATCTCTCTGGTACAGTGGGGGCAATAGGAGCAGGATCTGGGGCCAGATGGCATACATTTGTCAGTACTGAAGAAACTTAGGGAAGTTCTGGCAGCTCTACTGGATGACATTTTCAATGCTTCTCTAGAGTCAGGAGTGGTCCTGGAGGACTAGAGAAGGGCAGATGTGTTCCTTCACCACATAAGTGGATGTAAGGAAGAGGTTGGGAACTACAGGCTGGTAAGTCTGACCTCTGTGGTAAATAAATGAATGGAAAAGCTTTTAAAACAGAGAATAGAGAAGTTTCTGGAATCCAATGAATTACAGGGCCAAAGTCAACATGGTTTCACTAGAGGTAAGTCTTGTCAGACAAATCTGATTATTTTCTTTTACAGGATGACCAGAGTGTTGGATTGAGGGAAAGAAATAGATGGGTTGTATTTTGATTTTAACAAAGCCTTTGACATGGTTCCACATAGATGCCTAATAAATAAACTGAGCGCCCTTGTATGAGCCCTAAAGTGACTGAATGGGTGGAAGGTGACAGAGGGTAATGGTAAATTGCATTCACTCTGAGGACAGGGATGTTATTAATGGTGTACAACAAAGTTCAGTTCTTGAATCGGTTCTTTTTAAGATTTTTGTAAGCGATATTGCTAAAGGGTTGTCTGATAATGTTTGCCTCTTTGTGGATGATACCAAAATCTGCAATATGGTAGACACCACCGATGGTGTGGATAACATGAGGAAGGACTTAATGAAGCTTGAAAAAGGTCTATAATTTGGAAGATAGAATTTAATGCTAAAAAATATGGAATCATGCATTGGACTGCAAAATCTCAAGGTAACAGTACAGTTTAGGGGGTGAAGAGGAGCAAGATTTGGGTATGGTCATATGTGATGATCTTAAGTTGGCCGAACAGTAGAAAAGTCAATGGTGAAAGCTAGAAGGATGCTTGGGTTCATAGGGAGAGAAATGGCCAGGAAGAAAAAGGAGGTGTTGATGCCCCTGTGTATGACTCTGGTGCAACCTCATTTAGAATATTGTGTACAATTCTGGAGACCACACCTTCAAAAAGATACAAACAGAAAGGAGTCGGTCCAGAGGGTGGCTACTAAAGTGGTTAGTAGTCTTCATTATAAAGTATATGGGGACATTATAAAGTGTATACTCTGGAAGAAAGGCAGGAGAGGGGAAATATGATTGATACGTTTATTTTTATAGTGGGAAAAATACCTATGTGGCATAAATGCACAGGAGCCTCTTTCAGTTGAAAGGAAGCTCTGGAATGAGGGGGGCATATGATGAAGATAAAATGGGATAGACTCGGATGTAATCTGAGGAAATAACTTCTTCATGGAAAGGGTGGTAAATTTGTGGCGCAGCTTTCCAGTGGAGGTGATGGAGATGAAAACTGAATCTGAATTCAAGAAAGCTTGGCACAGTGCATAGGCTCTCTAAGGGAGAGGAAGGGATAGTAGATGGCATGGGTAGGCTATATGGTCTTTATCTGCCTTCCTTTTTTCTATGTTTCTTTGGGGCTCATTTTCAAAATAGAAAAACATCCAGAAAGTGTCATAAAGCACCATTTGGATGAATTTCTTCTCAAAACGTCCAAATTGGTATGTTTGAAACTTGTTTTGCAAACGTCTATCTATGCCTTTCGTCTACAGTGTGTCCAAATCACAAAGGGGTGTGTTTGAGGTGTTTTGAAAGTGGAATTAGGGTGGGCATAGGGCATGCCTAACACTTAGGCATGCCCTATGCCCACCTTGCACATTTTACAGCCATAATAGAACAAAATCAATGTCTTGGGCAAAAAACTTCAATGTTTTGGTCTGGACCTGTTTTTCTAATAAATAATACATAAAAAGGTACTTTAAATGACTAGATGACCACTGGATGGAATCAGGGATAACCCCCCCATGTACTCCCCCCAGTGGTCACCCCACAAAATTGTGAATAAAAATACTATTCACCAGCCTCTATGACAGCCTCAGATGTTATAGCCAGGTACATTAGAGCAGCATGCAGGTTCCCAGAGTACTGTAGTAGTAGGTGCAGTGCACTGTAGACAGGGAGACCCAGGCCCATACCTACCTGTTATACATGTGGTAGAAACTGTGAGCCCTCTAAAACTCACTGGAAACCCACCATACCCACATATAAGTACCCCCTTCACCGATAAGGATTAATGTAGTGGTATACAGTTGGAGAAAGTGGGTTTTGGAGGGCTCAGCAGACAAGATAAGGGAGCAACCGTGAGATGTGTACCTGGGAGCATTTATTAATGTATTTATTTATTTTTATTTTAATCACTTTTAACCTGCTTATATCCTAAGTGGCTTCTATAAAAACATACATAATACAATTCACAAATATACATAACACACAATACTGCTGTCACCCAAATCCATGCCATATGTGGCCTATCAAAAAAAGGTGTGTACAAAAAACTGGGTTTTCAACATCATCTTAAATTGTTGTAAACTAGAGAGAATGTGTAACTGGTCAGGCAAGGCATTTCACAGTAGAGTTCCTGCCACTGAAAAGACAGCTGCTCTAGAAACAGCATAGTGCACTGAGGTCACCAATCCCAAATTCAGACACTTAGAAAAATCAAATCTCAGAGACCGCCCAGAAGAAGGTAAAGTAAAAACCTGGACAAACTATCAAGGCATACTACCATGAATTTCTTGTGAAATAAGAGTCAGAATTTTGTATTGTATTCTAAATTTCACTGGTAGCCAGCGAATTTGTTTCAACCCAGGTAATATATGATCAAACTTGGAAGTCCCAACAATCAGCCTTGCGGCTTCATTCTGCGCAACCTGCAGCATTTTTAATTTAAACTGTGGAATACCCAAATAAATAGAGTTACAATAATCTATTTTAGATAGAACCATCGCCTGAATAGTGCATCTAAAATCCTGCAGACATAGCATAGGTTTTAATCGAAACAACATAAACAAATGATGAAAAGCTGATTGCACCACATGAAGGATTTGTTCTTTCATCGTAAGTGTGGCGTGAAAGAGTATAACTTCTACAGAGTGGTGAGTGCCTCTCTGGACGCTTTGTTGGGTACAGTGGACGGACTGTGCAGGTCTTCATCTGCTGTCATTTACTTTGTTACCATGGTGCTCATTTTCAAAGCAGATGGATGTGTTAAAATGCCTTAAACATGTCCATCTGCTAAAAAACTTATTTTAGAAAGTCAGAATTTGAACATTTCATGCTGCAAGTCGTCCAAATAGCAAGGGGCGTGTTGTGGGTATGTTTTGTGTAGGACTAGGGAGGGTCCAAAAGTAGGACATCCAACAAAGATTTTCAAATGGGAAGAAACTTTCATGTCTAAAAAAAGGATTTATTTTTTTTTTTTAGTTTAGATCTAATTCAGTCATGTCCAGGTTTAATTGAGCAACTGACCACTGGTGGGATTATGGCATGATCCCTTCTTAATTCTTCACTAGTTGCTGTTCCTTTCCATCTCCCCTGAAAGTGAAGCTGGAAAGGAAAACCCAGCTCTATGTCAGCAGCAGGTATTATACCCATCAGAATAAAGCAGGTCAGAGGAGTAGCCTAGTGGTTAGTGTAGTGGACTGTAAACCAAGGGACCCAGTAAAGTCCTGTGTCAATGATTTTTTTGTTGTTGTTTATAATTCTGAGCCTGCCAGAAACAGAAAAAAAAAACACCTACTGTGTCTAAATATATAAGATACCTGAAAGCCTGAAGGCTATTGAAGTGGTACACATTCAGGTTTAGTAGATATTTTTCAGATCCTGGAGGGATCACATTTACAAGAACAAATTACAGTGGGGGCTTGAGCCTGTGTCCCTTGGTTTTCAATCCAGCACATTAACCACTAAGTTACTCCTCTGTTCTGCAGGGACATCTATGTGGCCATCACTCTGAAAATGTTGCCACACAGACGTTCATGCAGAGCTGTGGCTAGGTGTGGTGCAAGGGGAGCGACCGATCCCCCAAACAGGCTTCCAATGAAAATAGTCTCTATGCAGTTTTATAGACTTACTCACACTGGTGCTTAATTATTGACACCGTCTGTTCCCTCCCAATGCCAAAACCTGGTACACTTCTGCGTTCATGTCCCTGTTTTTCTGTCATTCAAAAGTTGGAAGTTTCACTTTGGAAAATAGCTCTTCATTTTGGCTGTTTTCAGTGCAAAAATACCATATCGCAGCCATAACCAAACCGATGTTTTTAGTCTTTGATTATGGCTGTGAGATGGCCATTTCTTTTGGATGTTATGAGTAGGACTATTTTTTGGACTTAGACATTTTTTTTAAATGCCCTTCCACGTTCTTTACTTACAAACATTGATCTGATTCCACCTTGTTAAATATTGGTGGAGCACATGCTCTAATAATCCATAAACTTACTACTACTGTATGTATGTATGGTTTCATTTAAATATCATTTCACTTACGTGTCTTAGACGTATAAGAATTAATGGGAGAAAAAAGAACAGTTTGACACACTTTGAAAACACCTTATTTGAATAAAATATTAAGCCTACAATGCCTCAGGAAGTACCAAGCATGATAAACAGCAGCAACAGAAGAGCAGTATATAAACAAGAGCAACAAGAAACGAAAAAAGGCATAGATTTTTCCATGCGTGCACTTTACATTCTACTTAATTGATGAACTGCCTTCCTAGTAAGAAATGTGCAATACTTGTTTCTCAGATGTCAAAGAATATTTTTCACTTACCCCAGAGAAGCAAAATTCTACATCTCCAATATTATGCTAGCCTGATAGCTCAGATAGACTTAAACAAGATCAAAATAATAGCATAAAAAAGTACTTTGGAAGCTAGGTGAAAAATTTCTATTTTGCTGTAGTGGTTTATCTGGGGCAGTATAATATGTACATTAACACCCTGTCCCCTATTGTGAATTAGTGTTTACTTTACAGTGTTGACTAGAATGAATGGTATGATTGGTTCAAGAAGCAACCAATTGCTGTAGAGGAAGTTTTGGTGGCATTCAATCAGGGTGGTTGGAGGTGGTGAAGGTTTTTTTTTTGTCCATAGGTCTTCTCAGAAATTTTGAGTTAATTTGGTGTTGAAGTGGGTTATTATGAGCAGTTTACGAGGGTTTTTACTGTGTTTACTTGGGGAGAAGATGCAACTGGGGTTTTTCTGTGCTGTTTGATTTTAGTTTCACTTTCTGGTAGTCACATTCCTCTTAAAGGTGCATACGCGGATAAGGGAAAGTGGGTTTAAACACTGAAGAGAGTTGTTGGGAGGTATATGAATTATGTCTTTGGGCTTTTTTGAGAGGCCTATTTGGAGTTGTTGTTAAAAATAAAAAAGGGGGGTTTTGGTTAGTTGTTGAAATTTTGAGTGTCCCAGTTAGAAGTTATATATGTGTGCCTCATGCAAAGAGCTCCTAGCTCTCAGAGAATGGGCCCATTCTCTTGAGGTTAGAGTAGCAGACTTGGAGGAGCTGAGGGATACAATGAGGTACATAGAGGAGACCTACAGGGACGTTGTAGAGAAATCCCACCTCCAGTCTGGCAGTCCCTGTGCTGCCTAGGAGGAGGGAGGTCTCCTAAAAAGAAAGCATCACCCTGTTGAAGTAGAAAGTACTCCTCTAGCCAGGATTTGCCCACCAGGGGATGCAATATCCTCTCACACTGAAGATATGTCTCCAAGAAATTCTGCCCAGGCGGGAAGGGTTGGGACAGCTGTTGTAGTTGGTGATTCAATCATTAGGCATATAGATAGCTGGGTGGCTGGTGGACGTGAGGATCACCTGGCCATTTGCATGACTGGTACAAAGGTGGCAGACTTCATGCGTCACCTAGATGGACCTTAGACAGTACTAGGGAGGAGCCGGCTTTCTTATTACATGTGGGTATTAATGACATAGAGATATGTGTGAGAGATGCCAAATTTAGGCTCTTAGGTAGAAAGCTGAAGTCCAGATCCTGCAGGGCAGCATTTTCAGAAATGCTCCCCATTCCACGTGTAGGACCCAAGAGGCAGGCAGAGCTCCGAAGTCTCAATGTGTGGTGGAGACAATGATGCAGGAATAAGGGATTTAGATTTGTTAGGAACTGGGTGAAATTCTGGGAAAGGGGGAAACTGTTCCAAAAGAATGGACTCCACTTTAACTGGGATGGAACCAGGCTGCTGGCACTAACTTTTAAAAAGAAAGAGCTGCTTTTAAACTAAAATGGGGGAGGGGAAGCCGACAGTCACCCATGAGTGCATGGTTCAGTGTAGAGTATCCTTGAAGGATACTATTGAAACAGGACATTCAGGGAATCCCAGTAGAGAGGTTTCAACAATGCTGAAAGAAAGCTAGGCGTGTTTAAGGAGAGAGAGCAGGATAAACAATGCACATTATCCCCATCAACTTCTAAGCAGCTTGTTGATGCAAGGAAAAAACACAATTTGAAGTGCCTGTATACAAATGCTAGAAATCACACAAGCTCAAAACTATTTTTTCAGAAAATAAAAAACAATTGTCAAATAACCCAAGCTAAGGGACTCTCTGACAACAACAACATTCAAGCACACACATAAAGTGGAGAAAAAATCTCAGTTGAACCACCCAACCAACAACAGGTTTAAGGCATGGGCCTGGCTCACCATCACAGGGAAAAAAAAACTCCACTATCTCAGGTGCAAGAAATAGCTTATCAGAGTGTCAATAAAGAGTCACCAAGGATGGGTTAAAGTCACAGGAAAAACAATTATCCAACAGGCATCAAACAATGTTCTGGCTTAGGTATAACATAATGATGATGAAATGATAGTGGATGAGTGGCCTAGTGGTTAGGGTGGTGGACTTTGGTTCTGGGGAACTGAGTTCGATTCCCAGCACAGGCAGCTCCTTGTGACTCTAGGCAAGTCACATAACCCTCCATTGCCCGCCGCATTGAGCCTGCCATGAGTGGGAAAGCGTGGGGTACAAATGTAATAAAAAAAATAAAAATACTCATCACTCACCTTATTCTTCCATCCAAAGCCCACCAGCATATTCACCAAATTCCATGTACCCAACAGGGGTTCCCTGTTTCACTGGAGCTGCATCAGGGGTAACATTAGGAGAAATAATCCTGTGTATAAGCCACTGAATCTCAAACACCAGTGGGTAACTGACAAAAGTACACCAAACAATTCATTTAAAAAGATTTGGGCACTGTCTCATAAGGCAAGGGTCAACAAATACATGCTAAACAGCTCAATACTAATGTCAAAAACACTGCATTGAAAAGAGGACGGACCATTCAACCCGGACATTCAAGCATCAGGTTCTACAGAATTGAAAAACAAATATCCATTTCTGTTCCAACTGTGTTAAAGAGTAGCCAAAATCACCACACCACTGTTGGGAATGATCCATCTGGTCCAAAACTATGCATCACAAATCATCAAAACGATGCACCAATTGATCACAATGCATCACCATAGGGGCTTCACTCTTGTGTATTTTCAAGCACAAATGATGTTTCGTAAGTCAAATTTTCAAAGATATAGTAGTTTGTCTGATATAAACCAAGTCACCAGGACATTGAATCAAATACACAACCACTGTTGACTCACAGTTAGTACAAAATTTCAACAAACATTTCTTGCCTGTTCTGGTATGAATATACATGATTTGACATACAGAGCAATGGTCACACTTCGTATGTTGTCCTATACCAGTATTAGATTTCTTCGATGTCCAAATATTGTTAGGTCTTAATAAATCCCCAAGGTTACATCCCTTTCGATAAGAAAACAAAATATTAGCTTGTTCAAAAACTGGATGTACCTTGAGTAATTCAAAATGCCTTTTGACAGCATGGCTGATTTTCAATGTGTTATCATTATATTTCATCACAAAAGGATATCAATAGAAATCAAACAAAATAAAACATGGAAAAGAAAATAAGATGATACCTTTTTTATTGGACATAACTTAATACATTTCTTGATTAGCTTTCGAAGGTTGCCCTTCTTCCTCAGATCGGAAACCTTCGAAAGCTAATCAAGAAATGTATTAAGTTATGTCCAATAAAAAAGGTATCATCTTATTTTCTTTTCCATGTTTTATTTTGTTTGATTTCTATTGATAACCTTAAGAGTGGACTAACATGGCTACCACACTCCATCACAAAAGGAAAAATATCATCTTGTTGTTGCACTGCTTTATATTCCAGCTTCGGAATATACTCCTCTGCAGCTGGGGAGATGCTGTGGCTGGCAAATTGCACATTTTTTAATGAAACCCCACCTTCTTGTCAAGGTGACACCATCAATGTGGAGCCAGTGAGACAATGTTGGGGGCACTGAAGTCATAATAATAGGGATAACAGTGTAATGTGTGCATCACCCCCAAGGCCAGAGTGTACCTCATTAGCACAGCTGCAAACCATGGTTTCTCTATAAAAAGGGGCTTTTATCTGAGGCAAGAGGCTTCTGTATTAATGTTCCATCTCAGGAGCAGAGCTGTGCTGAATCTGATTGAACATCTGAGGAACACACTGCCACTTGCTAGAACTACTACTACTACTATTTAGCATTTCTATAGTGCTACAAGGCGTACGCAGCGCTCAAACATAGAAGAAAGACAGTCCCTGCTCAAAGAGCTTACAATCTGCATCAGGTAGTATGTGTACCATGTACTTTTGTATAAGTGCCATGGGCTCAGTGTGATTTTTTTTTACATAGGAGTCTAATTAGGTATTTATGTGTGTTTACTCTCAGCTGTTTCTATGATACGACTTCCTGGGTCTTTATTCTTGCCTTCTTTGCACATTATCTTTGCTGCTATTGTAAATAAATGCACACTCTATTTTTATAATACTTGGTTGTGGAGTTAGTTTTTCTATTATTTAGGGCGTACTGAGCTTGGATTTAAGGATAAGAGAGAACACATTTGCTTCTGGCACTTCATTCACTAAGGGCCCCATTTACTAAGCCACGTTAGAGGTGTATTAGTGCTTTTAGTGCATGCTGTGTAGGTGCCCACAATATTCCTATGGGTGCCTACACAGTTAACGTGTGCTAATTTTATGCACACGCTAAAAACATTAGCGCACCTTAGTAAACAGGGCTTAGACTGGTATTAAGAAGTTATGCTGTCAGGTACCCCATTAACACCCCAAATGGGTTGTATCTATATGTGCCCACAGTGCCTCCAGTGATGCCTACAGCAAAAGTACACACATTCATGTACTTTCACGCCTGACCCTATTTTGTAAGAGCTATTTTACATACATATATTACCAGATACACAAAAAAGGATCATAAAAGTATTGCCAAAACGTACTGCTTCAACTATCCATCTTCCTATATCTGCCAACAGCTATGGGAAATTTAACTGTATGTTTCACAGTTATTCAAGAATTGGCAAAAATTGATAGCTAAATTAAAATAAAATAGACATTCACTAGGTTCAAAGCTAAAATAGACATGTTCCCTATTTGGAAACTGTGAGCTCCCTCTAAAATTGAAGTCATGAACCTGATTTGCTGAACACTGTGTGCACTATGATTCCTGACTGTGAAGTTCTGATGGCAAAAAATTTGAAAATGACATCTCTATAGTCGATGACCTAACATGTTAAAATTCACTTGATCACGTAGAAACCTCTATGAAATGCCATAATGCATTCCTCTGTACCATGTATGTATACACCTTAATGCAAATCCATTTGTATGCAATACCACAATATACTCTTCTTTACCAAGTATGTATGCACCTAAATGTAATACCATGGGATAGGAGGAAAAGTCCTATTGTGGATTAAAAACTGGTTGAAGGATAGGAAACAGAGAGTGGGGTTAAATGGGCAGTATTCACAATGGAGAAGGGTAGTTAGTGGGGTTCCTCAGGGGTCTGTGATAGGACCGCTGCTTTTTAATATATTTATAAATGATTTAGAGATGGGAGTAACTAGCGAGGTAATTAAATTTGCTGATGACACAAAGTTATTCAAAGTCGTTAACTCGTGACACGATTGTGAAAAATTACAGAAGGACCTTACGAGACTGGGAGACTGGGCGGCTAAATGGCAGATGACGTTTAATGTGAGCAAGTGCAAGGTGATGCATGTGGGGAAAAAAGAACCCGAATTATAGCTACGTCATGCAAGGTTCCACGTTAGGAGTTACGGACCAAGAAAGGGATCTGGGTGTCGTCGTCGATAATACACTGAAACCTTCTGCCCAGTGTGCTGATGCAGCTCGGAAAACGAATAGAATGTTGGGTATTATTAGGAAAGGTATGGAAAACAGGTGTGAGGATGTTATAATGCCTTTATATCGCTCCATGCTGTTACCGCACCTTGAGTATTGTGTTCAATTCTGGTCGCCGCATCTCAAGAAAGATATAGTGGAATTGGAAAAGGTGCAGCGAAGGGCGACTAAAATGATAGCGGGGATGGGACGACTTCCCTATGAAGAAAGACTAAGGAGGCTAGGACTTTTCAGCTTGGAGAAGAGACGGCTGAGGGGAGACATAATAGAGGTATATAAAATAATGAGTGGAACAGGTGGACGTGAAGCGTCTGTTCACGCTTTCCAAAAATACTAGGACTAGGGGGCATGCGATGAAACTACAGTGTAGTAAATTTAAAACAAATCGGAGAAAAGTTTTCTTCACCCAACGCGTAATTAAACTCTGGAATTTGTTGCCGGAGAACGTGGTGAAGGCAGTTAGCTTGGCAGAGTTTAAAAGGGGGTTAGATGGTTTCCTAAAGGACAAGTCCATAAACCGCTACTAAATGGACTTGGGAAAAACCCACAATTCCAGGAATAACACGTATAGAATATTTGTACGTTTGGGAAGCTTGCCAGGTGTTGTCCGCTGTCGTGGACAGGATGCTGGGCTCAATGGACCCTTGGTCTTTTTCCAGTGTGGCATTACTTATGTACTTATTTGAAATCCTGTACCCGGAAGTGGTGATCGCCATCACGGCATAATGTAAGCCACATTGAGCCTGCAAATAGGTGGGAAAATGTGGGATACAAATGCTATAAATAATAATTTTCAGACCTTTTCTTGGCAGTAAGATACAGCAGATTGGGGTGGGGGAGGGGGGGGAGGTTGTAGCATGCAGGGGATGGACTTCTATACTATTACATTATTGTAACTTCTTTTCCTCTTCTAGTGATCATAAGTAAATATAAACTATCCAGCAGTGGACAAACTTTAAAAGGACATCATGAAATTCTGCTCTAATTTTGTCTAATGAGATTTGATTTAGAACAGATGGTTGAATTCTTCAACTTGACTACCCCAGATGTAGATGCTAGTTTGCCAAAACACCCTAGAGTTTGAGTGTTGTGTTGGTGATTTGAGTTGTGTAGCACTGGTGGCTTGGAATCACTTATAGCCTAAGAATTAGGCAGCACCGGTGGTATCGGGTGACTCAGATGGTCCTGTGATTGGCAGTATTACTCCTGACAAAGATAAGTCGCTGGTTTCATTTTGAATCCTTTGTTTGAAATATACTTTAGTGGTGGACACTTTAAGAATTGTTGGACATTTATATTAGAAGTATTACTACATTTAATACACACATAAATGAAAAGCATATGGTGGTGGGTTTTTTTTGAAGCTTGAGCAGCTTGTCTGGGCTGTCATGTGTTACAGCTTTATGACCCTTGCTCATTAATTACTTAACACTGATACATTTCAAAAAATAACATAAAATATTATAAATAAAACATTATTCCATGTGGTATTATTTTCCACTTTAAATTTCTCTTTCTATATATATATCTGAGTGGAAGTTGTACCCGTTTGTTTGTAGTAAATAAATAAATAATGCAATGTTCGGAGCTGGATAGGAAGAAGCGTGAAGGGGCTTTTATAGGATTGTCTCATTAAATTAGGAAAATGAGTGCAATCAATATCTCATTTTCCTAATATGATAAAAGTAGTCCTCTAGAAATCCCTTTGCAAATGCTTCAGCCCCTATTCAGATCAAGGGACAATGTACAGTATAGTATGTAAGCAAACATGGCCTCCAAAAAGAAACAGATATGTCTGGAGCCAGATAACGAACTGATGCCTGCTTAGAACTACTGTGACACAGCTCAGATACACATTCATCTTTCCTAGGCCAGTTATATAGGGAAAAACTATTTTAGTTTTGTTCATGTTCATTGTGAGAAATTAGTGCATGATAATTTAGAACTATGATGTATGGAAAAAGAGATGCAGTGCTTATAAATATCTCTAATGTACTATCCTAGTGCTAGAACTATTCCCTTTAAGCTACAGAGATCACATGCTGCAGCTTCAGTGTTTGACAGAGAGCAGACCGAGATAACAGAATATAAAAGGTCCAACACCACCAGTGCTGCAACTATTGGACCAGCCTTTGTCTTTCTTTTGTTCTCCCTGTCAGTGTTGATCTAGAGGTATCTGACGACTAAATGAACCTTTACCACACACAACCACTACTGCTTCACTGGAGCTTATCTACAGCCCATTAGGAGTCTTCCATGCCACAGTTTGTGGAAAGTTGAGCCCATTGGACTGCAGCTGGTTTGACGCTATCCAATTAACCCGAAGGTTAGCTGGGCCCCAATTAGCAGCAGGCAAGTCACTCGGGCTAGGATCTGGACAAGGCACAGAACTAGGCACATTAGACAACCAGGGACAGACTAGCAGAAGACAGGGCTGAGAACTGAAGATGAGGCAGGCTGGATTGGAGTCAGGCAAGGCAGGCTGGATTGGAGACAGGCGAGGCAGGCTGGACTGGAGACAGGCAAGGTAAAGCAGGGCAAAGCAAGGCAAGGCTAGAGCTTGGAGGCAAGGCAGGAGCTTGAAAGCATGTCTGGAGCTTGGAGAAAAGTCAAGGACTTGAGGGCAGGCAGGCAGGCTGGAAGTCAGGCAAGGCAAGACAAGCAAGTCTGGAGGCAAGGCTAGGCTCAAGACTGAGACCTATTGCAAAGGCAATGAAGGGAGGCAGGAACCTCCTTCAAATACTCCCTGGACCAGAAGTGGGGCATCCCTGGCAACCTGGAACTCCTGAACACTGCTCCTTTAAGAGCACGTCTTTGGTGTGCACCCGCACCCTAGGAAGCTGGCACCAGGTAGCGTTGCAAGGTCAATTGACCCCCACAGGATGCTGGAAGTGGCCACATCAACGTCCCGCTAGGACCAAGTGCCCACCATAGACCCTGAGATCACTGCAGGACCCAGCCCCTGGGAGCAGGGGTAATTCGAACCACCCGGCACGGCCCCGGTGGCCGTGAAACTCCATCAGTTCATTATCTGCCTGGTGGTGTTGGTGTTCACTAAATGCTCACAGCCTTGTCTTTTACTGCCTGCTTGCTGCTGCTGCTGCTGTTACTATGCCACGTTGAGTCACGTTGACAATCATGAAGTAACATCACATGCAGCCATATGCCATCCATATTCCAGTGGCTACATGTGATGTGATTTCCTGCTGGGGATGGAGGACATGGTCTTGGTAGAACGGTAGAGAGAATAGCACTGGAATAAGAGTGTCATGTCCTGTTAGCTAGGCTTGGCATGGAGGGCCTGGACGTATCTGCAGTAGCTCTGATCCAAACCATGATGGTCAGACCAACTGTCAGAATAACTGAGGATGGTTGGCTGTGGCTGCTACAGTGCTGTGTGATGTGCAACCAGTATCATCATACTGATTTATTCTGTTCTGGTTCTCTTGGGCTGCCCAAAGAGCCAACTGCTTTTTTGTGTTACCATACTGGCACTACCCCCCCAAAACTGTGCCACTCTATAAAGGTGCCTAGTTCCCTTGTGCAGAGATGACCCTGCTCCCAGACTTAGACCAGTATTGCGGATACAAGCTGCTGAAAAATGGGTATCTTCTGCTGAAAAGTGCTTGTGGTCATAATAAAGTTTGTTTAAGTTTAGGTTTATTATTTATATTCCTCCTTTACCCAAGGTGGAGTACAATACAACATATATGATCTTTAAAAGAATCATAAAAACAGTTTGCAAACTAACTATAAAAAAAGAAAGTAACTTTAAAAAACAGACTCCAAAGAAACAGTCCATTAGGGCTGATAACCCAAGATTAGATCCTATTCCAATAAAGTCCCATATGCCACTCTAAACAAATAACTTTTCAAGGCATTCTTAAAGGCAGAAGTGTCTTTCAACAGCCTCAAGGCTAATGGTAACTGATTCCACTCTCTTGGAGCAACAGTGGAAAAGGTACAGCCAATGATTTTTAAAAGCTGAAGGTTTTGTCATCTTTTCATCTTATGACACGTGGCAAAGGCCCAGCTTGTTTCAGCTAAGTAAATATGACATTGTAAATCACTCCCATAGACTGTAAAGGAAAAAGCAAGGGACCTTCCAGAGATATCATTGCTCTGAGTAGAGTAAATATATTCATGTTTTTAAGTTCAAAGTGGCAATGAAAAGAAACTTAAATGTATAGGTGAATACGTCCTTCTAGACATACCTCATGCACACCCGAATTTCATTTATTGATGCATGCCAAATATTTTTTGGGCTACCCTCCATATTTTCCAAGTACACCTTGTACAAGAATTGCTATTCATCAAAACTCAAATTTCCCTTAGACGTGGAACGGCATTTTAGAAAGGACATCCAACTCAGAATATGGATGTCAAAGTCAGAACGTCAGAAAAGGACGTCTATCTCACAAGTATTTTAGAACAGGATACAGCCTGATCTAAATACATGTGAGATATATGTCCATATGCTGGAAACATTCAGCATGAGCATCCATTTTACAAAATGAAAGGTGCAAATTATGAATAGGGGAAAACAATGGACATGGATGTCTGTATAGCAGCATATGAATGTCCACCTTATAAAATGGCCCCACAGATGTCCTTACAGAGCAGTTGGGTAGCCTAATGGTTACAGCAATGGGCTGAAAAGCAGGGGACGCAGGTTCAAATTCCACTTCAGTTGTTTGTGATTTTATTTTTAACTGTGAGCCCTCCAGGAATAGGAAAATACTTACTGTACCTGAATGTACACCAATAGCCTTCAGGTTTTCAGGTGTCTTATATATTCGGGTACAGTAGGTATTTTCTGTCCCTGGAGGGCTCACAATTTGGATTTGAACCTGGGTTTCTTGGTGCTCAGTCCATTGCAATAAACATTAGGCTACTCCTCAGATCTGAATGCTGCTCTGTTATGAATGTGCAAAATACCTGAAACTGTGGTAGAGCCTGATATCCCTTTCTGGTTTCACATTTATTGGGGGGTGGGAGGGAAACAGCAACCACTGGGAGATTAAGGAGGTGTCATATCTTAATCCCTCCAGTGGACAGCTGATGAATTAGAGCACCTTTCTGTAACCTGGATGTGACAAGTACCAGGTCTAAATAACGTCTATCTTTTTACACATGAATATTTCTTCCCTTTCTGTGCTTAGAGTTGATGCCTGCATTTTGGGTCCTCTCTAGTCCCACTCAAAAATGCCTAGACCACACCCCCTTGTCGTATGGACATATTGCAGTGTTAGATGCTCATATCCTCCCTTTTTAAAATTGGGATCTGGACATCCATGCAATATGGATGTCTAAATGCCAGTTTCCAGACATCCAAAACAAGAATAGAGCTTCTAAAATAATCACCTTAGCCTCTGGAACCCAAAACCAGAGGGTCTTTTTCCTTTAATCCGTAGACCAGTTGGTCCCAAACTGTCACAAAATCCACATTTAGGGTCGTGACAAGGCCAGGAAGAAAAATAAAATATCATCGGTCCACACCTCCCATAGATCCTATAGTGTATAGACATTTCATCAGGCAACACTTCAACAGTTCATCATCAACACCACGTCACTTCATCACCAAGCCAGTTCATCACATAACAATGTCTTTGTCCTTCAACTCCTCTACACAATGAATACTGGATCCACAGGTTATTACTGCTTTAAATGTTTTGATAATACATGTTACAGAACTAGATAATTGGACCAGAAAGCATGCATTTTAATTGAAGCCTATTTTAGGGCCCCCTTTACTAAGACATGCTAGCAGATTTAGTGCACGCTAAAAATTAGTATATGCTAAATGCTAAGACATCCATTATATTCCTATGGGCATCTTAGCATTTAGCGCACGCTAATGTTTAGCACGTGCTAAATCTGTTAGCACGCCTTAGTAAAAGGGGCTCTTATTGAAGTAAAAAATATGGTTTCTGCTCCCTTTAGGATACTTTCTTGACCTTAAGTATCGCTGACTGAAACCATGCTAAGATAAAACTTTCCTCCTCCCTCCCAGAGGCACCATTTGTCACCTATCACAAGCCTGCCTTTAAGTGACACGTGCTGTGATGCTATCAGGAAAAGGGAGCTTAGTAATAAACACAAGGAGACAGAACATTCCATGGCAACTCTAAATGCACTTCAAAAGAAAAAAAAATACATTTTTTCATGAATTAAAGATGGGGCGAAATCTGCCACAGTAAGAAGTAATTTCTAATATAGAACAGTTAGCATAATCGTGAATTTGACTACAGGGGCTTTAGTGTTATCACTTTATTTAGCATACAGTAATAGGCTGGTTCCTTATACACTATGTAGAGATACATTAATCAACCAACCAAAGAAAGCCCAGTGTATTAGTTAGCTGGATCCAAATGTAATGGTATATACAAGAGCCATTCAAAAATGCCTCTAATTTCCCATGGTAGATGTGTGCTAGTGAAAGGTGAAGGCAATGGGAGTTTATACTGTGTTGATATTCTCAATTATGATGTCTCAAGGAACTAAAAGAATCTGGCTTGTTCCTGAGTTGCTGCTATACAGTTTGGGCTGTTTAAAAAGAGGGCCAAGCAAATATTCTAACATTTCCTACAAGGAGCACACCTATTTTTATTAAAGCTATTTTATTAGCATATGTCTCTTTCTGACATTTGAAATAATAAGGATGTAAATGACTAAGATCACTGCACAGTAAAGAAATATAGAAAACTTGAGTTTGATAGAATTTTCCAACTAGGGGCAATACATTTAAATTCCCCCAGTAAACCCAGGGAACATTCAGGCATATTTCCTATTGATTCATGGAAATCCACTTTGAATCTATAGCCTGTAGGTCCCACAAATCAGGTGAATCTGCACAAACTGTGCCTAATTGAGGGATTTGTATTGAATCTCTTTTAAAAATTTACCAAACCAATTTTGTTGATCCAGATACAATTTTGGTGGGTTTGTCAACTAGTACATGAATTGATTTTTTTTTTGTTCTTTTTCTGCTTAGAAGTTTTCAACCCAGTCCTCGGGGCTTATCCAGCCAGTTGTGGTTTTCAGAATATCCCCATTAAATTCAATGGGGCTATCCTGAAAACCCTGACTGGATGGGTGTGCCCTGAGGATTGGGTTGAAAACCCTACATATTTCTACTCTGAAGATCTGTTAATTAAGCAATCATTTTGCTCACTTTCAAACTACTTCCATCTTTGCAACCAAGCAAGAACCCTTAGTTGATTCCCAACCCAGAGGCCTGAATTGTAGGTTGTGTAGAACTGGAGGGTAACTAGTTCTCACATAAGTTTGGTATATCTACCAAACTATATATTACTACCCCAATTGCAAAGGTTTAAAATATTAAACTCATTGCTGAATCTTGCCACTGAGAATATCTTCTAGAACTAAAACAGCAAGAAATATGTCTCTACATACTCAATTAGTGGAGGAAAAGACTTTAGAAACTCTGTATTCACTGTGTGGGATATAGTGAATAACCGACTGCCGCATATCTCATTACATAGCCATTTACTATGAGAGACTATGATACAGGCTCCTCATCAGTCAAAAAACCTCCATTATAATACAGTTTAATGATTCTTCCCTGTAGTATCTTATCTATTCTTTATATAGCCAAATCTGTAAAGGTTAGATTACACCTATCTGGGCTGTAGCATCATCAAAAGGGTGTGCTCGACAGTAAGCTTCTGTTTCCCGAATGCTTCGTTAGGAGCTATGCCCTTGATTGCTGAAAACGCCCTAGAACAGATATATATATATATATATATATATATATATATATATATATATATATATAAATGTTAACCTGTTTGTAAAAGAATATATCTTTAAGTACTTGTAAGAGAATATATCTTAAAGAGAGAATATATAAGTTGGAAGCAAACATATAGCATTCTTCCTAAATTTTAGCCTACCTCAATACGTCTGACTGGTTCTTTCAGCAAGACTGCTGGCAGTCAAAATGGCGCTCAGGTATTAAACAAATGCCAACCTGATCTGCCAATCGATGGAGACCTGGAAACTTAAAGGTACAGTGATGCTCCGGATTTCTAAAAGGGGCCGAAATTAAATTACAGGAACGCCTTTCATTCTATGCGGTTATTTAACCCCATAGGTATAAGGGTATTAAGCCTATAGATCCAGCGTTGTTCCCTCTGGATCAAGGCTCGGCCTTGATCACCTCCTCTGATAGATTTCTTTATTTGATCTATAAAAACAAATCTATATTCTGAAAATATATGAGATTTATCCAGACTATGGACCACCAGCAGGCTTCTCTCTTCTGATGGACTATGTTGAACTTATGATCTCTAAGTCTCGGTTTAAGTGCCCTAGTAGTCTTTCCTACATATAATTTAGTGCAGGGACATTGTAGTACATATACCACATTATTGCTGTTACAGTCCATAGTGTGCCTAAGATTATATGTTTTATGATCACCAGGATTGGTAAATACATTAGCCGTTATCATATTGGTGCAGTAAATACAATTGCCACATGCACTATGGCCCCTATTGGTAGTCAAACTCATATCATCAGCCCTAGGTTACATGTAATCCCTCAGAGTTTGCTCCCTAGTATATGTACTACAATATCCCTGCACTAAATTATATGTAGGAAATACTACTAGGGCGCTTAAACACAGACTTAGAGATCATAAGTTCAGCATAGTCCATCAGAAGAGAGAAGCCCCGCTTGTGGTCCATAGTCTGGATAAATCTCATACATTTTCAGAATATAGATTTGTTGTTACAGATCAAATAAAGAAATCTATCAGAGGAGGTGATCAAGGCCGAGCCTTGATCCAGAGGGAACAACGCTGGATCTATAGGCTACTACTACTACTTAACATTTCTAGAGTGCTACTAGGATTACGCAGCACTGTACAATTTAACAAAGAGTGACAGTCCCTGCTCAAAGAGCTTACAATCTAATAGACAAGTGAACGGTCGGTCCGATAGGGGCAGTCAAATTGGGGCAGTCTGGATTCACTGAACGGTAAGGGTTAGGTTCAGTTAAATAACCGCATAGAATGAAAGGCATTCCTGTAATTTCATTTTGGCCCCTTTTAAAAATCCAGATCATCACTGTCCCTTTAAGTTTCCAGGTCTCCATCGATTGGCAGATCAGGTTGGCATTTGTTTAAAACCCGAGTGCCATTTTGACTGTCAGCAGTCTGGCTGAAAGAACCAGTCAGACATATTGAGGTAGGCTAAAATTTAGGAAGAATGCTATATGTTTGCTTCCAACTTATATATTCTCTCTTTAAGATATATTCTCTTACAAGTACTTAAAGATATATTCTTTTACAAACAGGTTAACATTTATATATATATATATATATATATATATATATATATATATATATATATATATATATATATATATATCTGTTCTAGGACATTTTCAGCGATCAAGGGCATAGCTCCTGACGAAGCATTCGGGAAACAGAAGCTTACTGTCGAGCACACCCTTTTGATGATGCTACAACCCAGATAGGTGTAATCTAACCTTTACAGATTTAGCTATAGAGAGAATAGATAAGATGCTACATGGAAGAATCATTAAACTGTATTATAATGGAGGTTTTTTGACTGATAAGGAGCCTGTATTATAGTCTCTCATAGTAAATGGCTATGTAATGAGATACGTAGCAGTCGGTTATTCACTATATCCCAGACAGTGAATACAGAGTTTCTGAAGTCTTTTCCTCCACTAATTGAGTATGTAGAGAGAGATTTTTTGCTGTTAAAGGTATAAAATACAAATCTTCACATGCCACCAGCTTCTCCTTCACAGGCATACAACTTTGGAACTCACTACCCAAAGACCTGAAACTCACAGAAAATTACCTACATCTTTTCAAGAACTCTTTCCCCCCTGGATCTACCTAATCCCACACCACCATACATCACAAAAAGTTCAGAAATGGAAAACAATAATATTAACCTTTCTCACAATATGCTAATATATCAGCCTAAACGTTTATTGTACTTCTGTATTAAGTACTTGAATTCTACAAATCTAAATTTTGTAACCGCCTTTTTAGCAATATGTAAGCCACATTGAACCTGCCATATGGTGGGAAAATGTGGGATACAAATGCAATAAATAAATAAATATCAAGTCCTTTTCTTGCAAGGCTCCAAGGCCCTAGAACAGGGCTACTCAATTCCAGTCCTCAAGGTCCACAGGCAGGCCACATTTTTGGAATATCCACAATGAATATGCACAAGAGAGATTTGCATGCACTGCATCTTTGGTGCACAAATCTATTTCATGCTTATTCATTGTGGATATCCTAAAAACCTGGCCTGCCTTTGGACCTCAAGGACTGGAATTGAGTATCCCTTCCCTAGAATAAGAGTGAAGCAATTACCAGGATACCTCTTAATTTACTTCTATAGAAAGACATTGAGATTTTGAATGAACATATTTATTGCTCTTGATCCTGTGACATTACTATGTATTCATTTGTTGCATGCCAGAGAAGAGGTTCTGAGTTAAAAACAGGGATAAACAATAAGCTGCTAAGTTACCCAGTACCAGTAAGGTGACTTCTTGGCCAGTTCTGGCTTTGAAATTACATCCCAAAACTGTGTGGTAATTTAAGTCCCTACCCACTTGAAATAAGTGCTGCAAGACCCAAAATGCATCCAAACAGGTTTATTTGAAATCTAGGACTGGCCTAAAATATCCCTCATGGAACTGGGCAGCTTGGCAGTATTACACTGTAGAGGAGAAGCCTTGTAGATAAGATTACAAGACAGAGGAAGAAAGACATTTATGTGTCATTGAAGATAAAACACCCTGCCCTAGAATAATTAACATGTACTACCAGTTTAGCATTAACACAGTTAATGTGTGTTATTTTACCACCAGCCCCATTTTATGCTATAGGTAATGGCTACTTAATTCCAGTCCTCAAGATCCACAGGAAAGCCAGTTTATCAGGATATCCATAATGAATCTGCATGAAAGAGATTTGCAAACCAGGGAAGCACAGTGCATGCAAATCTTTTTCACGCATATTCATTGTGGATATCCTGAAAGCCAGGCCTGCTTGTGGACCTCAAAGACTGGAATTGAGTAGTTCTGCTACAGTTAATAACAACATGTGTTCATAGTGTTAATGCAATAGCACATAATATTAACTCTGTCTTTTAATTTACTATGTATTACGATATAGGTGAATGAATCAGAAGTCCACATATAGTTAGGTAAGCTCATCCAATCTGAAATTTCACTGCCTTCATAATATAGGATATCAAAGCCTTTAGAGTATAGCTGGTCAAATATTTGGTCCTGATCTGATGTAAAATATCTCTATTAATAATCAATGCATTTATATAACTACGTATGTCCCTAGCTTAACCAGGAAGGCAAGCAACAGTCAATTTTTGACGAGAATTATTTTATTTTCACCCTTGTCGCCCTATGCAATCAAAAAGAACAACACTGGCTTCTTTTAGTTGGTAATATCTAATGCAGGAAGACAGAAATAAGCAGGGTAGAAAGCACCTGTCAGCTCCGCTTTCTACTTTCCTTGATTAGCATGAAACATTAATGGAGCTTGCAGAAATTCTGCTTGGTGATGGTTTCTCCTTACAACCCTACATGTCTTTTCCTTTACAAAGCCATTAAAAAAAGAAGTAGTTAATGAAAAAAAGTGATTTGTTTTCTGTAAAACATGCAACACACTTTTCTTACCCAATGACAAACTATTTTAATATTGGGAGTCACCTGCTCTGACATATTTATAGTGTTTCCCATAAAATCCCCCCATTACATTTGCCCCTCTGCTTGTCTGATCTCTTTTAGCAAATGACATGCACAGAATGATACATCAGGCTTTCTAGTAAAGAAATGAGAATGAACATACTATAATGGGTTAACACATGTTTTAATAAATCTTTCATCACTGCACACTTCACGTTTCAGTAGGGAGAGCCAGGTCTGCGCCAGCAACCCTGAGCAATGCCTTGAGGTAAAACAAATCAGAAAGTAGTGAACTATTTTCACCTATTTATCATCTCACTACAAAAAAACCCAACAACAACAAAACAAACTACAGAATCATATACATATCTTTTTAAATAAGTAAGAAATTCCATGGAATCCAATGTTTGTTGTCTATTGTTTCTATATAGCTTCATCATATGCATGATTGTTCTGTTTGTTTCATTCTAATTCAATTTACCACATTTTTTTTCTAACTGCGCAATAATTGTTGTTTTCATAAATAACAAGTGAAAAAGATCTTGTTTAGTCTACATGGAAAGGATCAATACGTTATATATTAGAACTAATATATTCTGACATGCTCAGATGTACTATATACTGTGTACTGTGTACATTTGTCTATCTGGTGACTTGCCATTTAATTATAGGTTAATATGTGCTGTGTCTATAATATCTAGTAATTTACAAATGCCACCCAATATGTCATTGCAAATATGGCATAATGCTTTACATTTTCATTTTTTTCTGTTAGACACTTTCCCAAGAGGAGGGTATGTGAAGAAGCAAATTATCAGATACATAACTCTTACCTTTATAATACTGTAATATTTTATTTTACAACTAAAAAAAATATAGAAGTTGTCTTGCTGTACACCATCATGTAGATACATCCATCTGTGCATAAAGCACACTGTAAGGAAATATATCTGGCTGCTTATATGTAGAACACCTTAAAAAGCATTTTAACTAGAATTATGAAAAACTGCTCACTTTCCTATTAGACAGGCTATTGCTTTTCTGCAGAAGCAGGAATATGAAAAAATCATCATGTTCCCCAGAATGAGAGGGAAAAATAAAGGGACTGATAAGTACGTAAATCACATTTTATTTCTGAATCTTCTTGGCTTGATGATTTTATTTATTTATTGAGATTTATTAAGTGTCTTTATGTAGAGATTCACCCAAGGCCATATAAAACAGATATAGCTTGAGATAAGGTGAATTCTTTTTCATGTTCACATCGAAAATGTTCCTTGCTGAACAGAAGAATCTGGACGAATATTACAAAAGCATAGAAGTGTGCCCACTGAGCAAAACTTAGATTTTCTTTTTAAGTTTTCATAACTTCACTTTGTGCATGAAAGGATGCCATATTACGCTGCACTGTAGTTACTGATGCTTGAGTATGTTATTCATAGCAGTACTTTTTCTGCAAGGTGACTCTATTTGGCCTTTCCATTATCATTGGCACTGACAAGAGCGCTTTAACCCCTTACTTAACTAGAAGCTACTGCATGTCTGCTTAAAGTGTCTGCACTGTGTCGCCTGGCCTCTCCATGGCATAGTGCTATGGAGCACATTGATACAAATCTCACAAAGCAATCCTACAGCTTCCACCAGGTTTACAAGCCCTCAAAAATGTGAGCCTCAAACATTTAAAATATTTTATGCAAAGGAAGGAAATGGCTTATGGAGCTTGATGTGAGGCATATAAATACTCTGAAGGAGTTAAATGCTGAACAATACAGGCAGAACGCTCAATTCTAGAACTGTTAACCAAAGGCAATTGAATAGTAGGTATAAGACATGTTCACTAGCCATGGTGCATTTTCAAATAAAATGCTTTGCAGTCTGATAGCCTGTCAATCTTTAATAGAAAGTCATTAATTATTTGTGGCCAAGAGATTGAAGCAGCTAATAGCTCAAACATATCCTTCTCTTTTATTGCATCACTAGTTTGAAATGAATGTCTAGATTTTCTTAAATTAAGTTGAAAAAAACGTGAACACTGGCTTATAAAATGATCTCATAAATATAAAGGAAAAGCCATGATTTTATATTCAAACATCAATAAATTACCCCATAAATACTAGGTTTTTAGTCATCTTTGTAAAAGAAAATTATTTGAACTGGCAGTTGTGAAAAAGTTCAGGTGATGATAAATGCAAGCAACTTTGACATTTTCATGATAGACATCATTCTCTGATGACATGTATTACAGCTATATTTAAAAAGTCATAGTAATGGGACCTACTACATTCCTCGTAAAGCAAAATCTATTTTAATTAATCAGAAAATAAACCTTCTCTGACAGAAGCAAGCAGTGACAACAATTTGTAGGCAAACAGAACATTTCAGTCCCAAAAGTTCGCCTACATCATTAAAGAAGGTAGATTTTGGCAATCACATGCCATGAAAGCAGCCCCCTGACCCCAGCTCTCTCTCTGACAACAGACACTGGCACTCTCTGCACATCAGAAATGCGCCAGCAGAGACTATTCAGGAGGAAAATATGAAAACAAGTCACATTTGAGCAGACAACAAATACTGCAAAACCTTGACCCATTGCATGCAACAGTGAGCCATAAACCCAGCAGTCGACAACAGTGGAATAAATTGCAAGAAGAATTTTCTAACCTAGTGTCCTCTCTTAGCAGAATACTCTCTGCTCTACACACAGCTGATTTCTAAAACAAAAGCAGAGCTATACTCTCAGCTTAGCTAGCATCCTTAGAACGGCACAGAATAGATGACTCACTTACTGTAATGTCCCATGAAGCAAAGTTCCCATCTAGAAAGGCACTCTTTGCATAACTCCACTCCCTGAAAAAGGGTTACCCATTAAGAAGAAACATTATGCCAAACATTAGCAGGCAGCATACTCAAATATTACATTTTTCCATACATGATAAATCCTGGGGAGCCTGTTTTTCTTTTTAAACACCTTGCAGAGTGAAGCCTAGCACTGCATCTGCTTGCCAAAGCACAATCAATATGGAAGGAGCGGTATTTTATGATTGGAGAAGTTGTTCTGTTTTTGGTGGTGAAATTCATTATTTAGTATCTGAACCCTCAGCATTTCAGTATCATTTATTCATAAAGTCCCTTTTTGCCAGGAGGAAATGGATACAGCTGGAGAGAGAGAGAGAGAGGGAGACAGAGAGAGAGAGAGAGAAAGAGAGAGAGAGAGAGAGAGAGAGAGAGAGACAGGGAGAGAGGGAGAGAGAGTGAGACGGATTGATGATATTGATCAGGTACTATCTTGAAATAAAGGCTAGGTGCTCTATTTTAGTTGACAACTGTGACAGATAAAAAAAAATGTAAGAGTTAGGGAAGGCTAAGGCCTTGAACATCACACACTTTCCAAAGCATTTGAAGAAACCACCGTGACAAGCAGGTCTAAGGAAGCGGCAGCAAAGAAAAATGTATTCAGAAGAGTCATTAAAAAATGATGCTTTGTTTGCCTTCTGAATATGAGGTTTCTTGTTAGCTGTAGTACACTTTTCTACAGAGAAAATGAGATTTGTACTATTGCTTAACCATCACTCTGATCTTTCTTTAAAACTTTGCCAGCTGATTTTATTAATCTGTTCAAAGCCTGGCATTTTGTAGCCTAATCATAAAACTTATTTCAACAAATTGTAAAAACAAATATTATTATTGAATGCTGTGGCTTAAATAAAATGGACGCTGGCATCTAATATTTTTTTAATGCCTTTATCCCTTGGAGACTGTAGTAAATACATTGTCTTGTCAGGAGTTTCCCTTGGTTAAGGGGTTTCAGTATTCAGTACCTTATTGGCACACCTCCTCCCAGGGGTTATGGAATATTGCAGGAGGAGTGGACTGATTGAATGTTGAAATCATTCCCAAAGGAGATCTTTTGGCTTAACAATCAAAAAGCCAGTGGGCATTACTGTGCTGTAAATCAGTTTGCAGGTAAGTGTACTACACAATACTTTATAATCTTGACAGCAGCATTTGTTTGCAGAAGAAGATTCCTGGGAGATATCCAAGTTTAGGTTTGGGCTTTCTATGCAAGGAGATCCTGACTGAGTACATTTCCCAAGGGATCTTCAATACCTTAAGGAAAGGGGTTTGAGAATCGATAATTGCTATTAAGGAGAATATACTGATGTTTTCACATAATACATGGAACAGAAGAAACTGTGGAATAACCATTATACACAACCTGGAACCTGGAACTTCTGGGCTCCCCCAGGAATCCCATGCTGATGCACAGCTTAGTGTGGACACCTGCTCAGCATAGCCTGATGCAGGACAGGAACCCCAGGCTCAAGCAATCCACCAGCCTCAGCCTCCTAGAAGCAAGGATTACAGGCACACGCCACTGTGCCAAGCTGGGGGCCTATACACTACAATTCATGCTAAAAAAAAAAATTTTTGGAATGCAGATGAGTAAAAACTGAATAGGAATATTAAAATGCTATTTAACATTTCTAATGGTCATATAAAATTAGCCTGAATACTAAGTCAAAAATCACTGTATGCAAATGGGACTAGATTCAGTAAATCTCACTGACTGGTGCAGAATAAATTATCTGTTGAGTTGGATTCTATAAAGGGCGTCCACACTTTATAAAATAGTGCCAAAGCACCTAATCTGCTCCTACCTTAAGATGTCTGAAATGCCGGTGCCTAAATTAGGTGTCGATCGGGTATATTGTATAAGAATGCACATAATTCATAGGAAAGTCCCTGAAATTCCCCCTAAACACCCCTTCCCAACATATGCATCCTAGGATTTAGACATGGATCGTTATAGAATACAATCTGTGCATAAATCCCAATTTAAGCCAATTGCCAATAATTGGTTGTTAGCAGCTAATTATTGGTGCTGATTGGCTCATTAATCAAGTTGCATACAGAAATCGACAAAGCACTGATTTGCACGTGCAAGTTTAATCACCATATATATAATTTGGGGGATGATGCATATAATCACCCCCACCCCCTACCCCATGATAACCAGATTTCGATTCCTACCAAATCCTTATGTGTATCCAGGGTTTTTTTTGAGGGGGTACTTGGGGGTACTGAGTACTGGCACCTTTTCCATTGTCTGCTAAAATTGATGAAAGAGCTCAGTCTCTACACACAAATTCTGTCTTGTTATAGATTCTGTGACTTGTTGCAGGGGGCCTGACTATTGTAGGGTGGGTCCCTCAGTGATCACCCCGTTCTTGAAGGGTGGCCTGGCATTTGAGTACCGGCACCTTTTTCACTAGAAAAAAATGCACTGTGTGTATCCAAAAGAAGCTCATTTGTGTGAGTATACCAGAAATATTCCACTGAAAATCTGTACCAGTGTACAAAATCTGGCATCATGTAATCATGACTGAGAATGGACAAGCTGATGCCATTACTGCTCTTGACTTCTAACTTATTATTGTTCCTGATGCTGGTCTTATGGGATCAGTATTATAACTATTAGAGGAACTCCTTGCAGGTCACAATACCTGCACCAGAAAGTCATCTTTGTCCTGTCTAATATCATTCTGCCTCAGAGGAGCAAGACCCACATCTTATTGATAGATTCAATATGTACTGCTACAGTGAAAGTGAGCCCGACCTCTAGATTAGTACTTAATTTCTCATTAGGTGCACTCTATCCACTAATGAGTATCTTTTTTTTTCTTCTGTTTTGCAGAACAGCAATAACCACATCAACAGCCTGTAGTTGGTGTAAGAGTAGAAACTGTATTTCTTCAGCAGGTCAAATGCTCACAAGCTAAATGAAGCTATCCAGCTTATTTTCCATCTTAAGTAGAGGAGTGTGGTAGCCCTGCCAGCCCTCACCAATCCACACCCATCCTGTTAGAATATCAATGATATGCTTTGATGTCCCCATGCATACCTCCTACCCACCCCCATCCTCCCACCCTGTCAGACTGTCATAGTAATGCTTGAATGTTTTCACATATATACACTGTCAGCTAGCACATTTGCTTATTTCCGATCTGACGAAGAAGGGCAACCTTCGAAAGCTAATCAAGAAATGTATTAAGTTATGTCCAATAAAAAAGGTATCATCTTATTTTCTTTTCCATGTTTTATTTTGTTTGATTTCTATTGATACAGCTTATTTTCGAAAGAGAAAAACGCCTATAGTGCGACCTAAATCGGGAGATAGATGTTTGTCTCGCAAAGGCGCCCAAATCAGTATAATCGAAAGCCGATTTTGGGCGTTTCCAACTGCACTCCATCGCGGAAACGAATAAAGTTGACAGGGGCATGTCAGAGGCGTGGTGGAGGCAGAACTGGGGCGTGGTTATCAGCCGAGGAGAGATGGGCATCTTTAGCTGATAATCGAAAAAAAAAGGTGTTTTTACCGTGATTTTGGGTCACTTTTTTTTAACCCTTTTTTTTCACAAACAAGTCCAAAAAAGTGCTCCAACTGCCCAGATGACCACTGGAGGGAATCGGGGATGACCTCTCCGGACTCCCCCAGTGGTCACTAACCCCCTCCCACCAAAAAACCCCCACTTTAAAAACTTTTTTTCCAGCCTCTATGCCAGCCTCAAATGCCGTACCCACCTCCATGACAGCAGAATGTGTTCGATCCTGTCACAGCCTTTCCCTGGGTCAGATGTGGCTCTCGGGTGCAGTACAGGGTCACATCAGCATTGCATTGTGGTGGGTGTAGGGTATTGGGCTCCGTGATTTCATTAGCTTGTGTTACAGTCTCACGATGTTGGTAGTTGGTAGGCTATACTTCCATGGTGCTTTTCCCCCTGCTTACTGGGTCAGAGTGTGCCCTGTTGTGTTTCCTGTTGTAGTCCATGCGGTAGTGGCCACTACCTCATGGACTACCGGAAACAAAACAGGGCACACTCTGACCCAGTAAGCAGGGGGAAAACCACCATGGGAGTAGAGCCTACCAACTACCAACATCGTGAGCATTTGCCACAAGCTAGTGGAATCACGGAGCCCAATACCCTACACCCACCACAATGCATTGCTGATGTGACTCTGCAGTGCACATAACAGAAAAGGTGTCACACTCACCCGAGAGCCACATCAGAACCATGGAAAGGCTGTCACAGGATAGAACACATTCTGCTGTCATAGAGGTGGGTAAGGCATTTGAGGCTGGCATAGAGGCTGGAAAAAAAGTTTGTAAAGTGTTTTTTTTTTGTGGGAGGGGGTTAGTGACCACTGGGGGAGTCCGGGGAGGTCATCCCCAATTCCCTCCAGTGGTCATCTGGTCAGTTGGGGCACTTTTCTGGGACCTGTTCGTGAAAAAAAAGGGTCCAAAAAAAGTGACCCAAAATCGCAGTAAAAACGCCTTTTTTTTCCCGATTATCAGCTAAAGACGCCCATCTCTCCTTGGCCGATAACCACGCCCCAGTTCCGCCTTCACCACGCCTCCAACACGCCCCCATCAACTTTACCCGTTTCCACGACAGATTGCAGTTGGAAACGCCCAAAATCAGCTTTTGATTATACCGATTTGGGCGCCCACGGGAGAAAGACGCCCATCTCCCGATTTGGGTCGCAATATAGGCGTTTTTCTCCTTCGATTATAAGCTGGTAAGTATTCTGCACAAATTATGTTTATGATTCAAGTGGTTTATTTCTCCTCCCCCCTGCTTAGGGGGGCACCAGTGACAGGATATGAACCCTTGACCCCAGAAAGATAAGGCAAGCATTCCAACCACTCTTGAGGAGCAATCCCTCTGGCAAGTAAACTGTTCTGGGTCATAATTCCTAGTGCTGGGATTTGAACCAGCCAGCCTTGACTGATAATTCATGCGCTCTAACTGTTAGCCTACCTCATCCAGGGTATAAAGATGTCTCTTAGAATGGTGAGGTTTACCTCCCTGGGGAGAGGGAAGTGAAAAATGCAAACAAGTCAGGAAAAATAGCTAGCTCTGCATTATAGTGATTAGTGCTTGGCTTGGAACCAACCACCCCTGAATGATAAGCCATGTTTTTTAACCACTGCTCAGACCTTGAGTGGGAGAAGGAAGGAGTATGAGGAGGAGAAGGGGAAAGTGAAGAGGATACCTTTCTTGCCCCATTGGCCACAATTTTGGCTACCCCCACCTGCCCATTCTGGACCTCATCTCCCACCTCAGGAGCAGCTGGACTAGCCTCAGAAGGGGTTTGGAGGCCCTGCTGGAAAGGGAAATGGTCTATTGCATCTTCCTCCCTCCTCTCCAATACAGACAGCTGAGACTCTGGCACTTCCAGGGGCAGGAACAGCTGCACCTTGCCCTGCATCTGCTCCTGGAAGTCAGGTTGATGTTTTAAAGGGTAGAAACAATGCATGAGGCCACTGACAAGTGACTAGCTGCCCTGGAAGCCGGTCTGGCCAGGATGGAGCACACTCAAGGGTGCATCTTATTTGCCCTTGAGCATGCTGGCCTCCTGGGCTCCACATTCCTGTGGTCCACCAGCAGCGTCAACAAGTTGCTTCGGCTGGCCCCGGAAGCGTTTTCTCTGTTGTGGACATAAGAAGTTGTATTAGATGAGGTGGGACACAACAGAGGGAAAACTTCTGGAGCCGTCCGAAGCAACTTCCTTTCTTGTTGATGCTGCTGGTAGCGCACAGGGATGTTGGAGGATCACCGAGGGCTAGAAAGATAGAGGACCGCACAGGGCAGACAGGAGGAAGAGGGAGGAAGATGCAATAGACCATTTCCCTTTCCAGCAGGGCCTCCAAACCCCTTCTGAGGCTAGTCCAGCTGCTCCAGCAGCAATGGGACTCAGAAAGACACACAGTTGCAGCAGCATGAGCAGAACTATTTCCCTCTTTTCCTAAGAGATCCCACACCATCTTTGTCTACACCAACTCCACCAGGAGGCTATTCCACATGCCCACCACCCTTTCTGTGAAAAAGTATTTCATTAGATTACTACTGAGCCTATAACCTCTTAACTTCATCCTATGTCCTCTTATTCCAGAGGTTTCATTCATTTATGGAGTTTCAGTCCATAACAGCTTAGTTGTCACAACTCCAAAGGATTTTTGTTCCACAACTTTGGGCCCCTATAACTGAAGGCACCCTCATCTGTAGCTTTCAACTTAGTTCTCTGTGATACCTTCAGCAACTCCTGGATGCCAGAACATAAATTTCTATGTGGTAAATACATCTCCAAGTATTCACACAAATAGTTTGGACTTTCTAATAAAACCCAAGCATAAAACCTTGAGGTTAGTATGATGTTCAACAGAAATCTAATGCAGCTCCCTCAAAACAGGCATAATGTGATTTTGGGCCTTCTTATTCATAAGCAGCTGTGCTTAGGGCTAGATTTGCAAGTATGCATTATTGCTATCGGACACATATATTATTCTTAAATAGGCTTCATTAGCAAAAACAGGATCTGCATTAAATTGCAATAATACAGGTTAATGCACTAACAAGATAATAAAGGGATTATATTCAAAACAGAAAAAACATCAAAAAAGGCACAAAGCAGCAGATAAATGTTTCTCTTGCAAAAAAGTCCAAATTTCTATTTTCAAAACACATTTTAAAGACTTTTTCTATGCAGTGGCACAAGGAGGCGTGTTGGGGTGGGATTTGGGTGTTCCCACAACTTGGACATTTTTCTGCCATAATAGAACAAAACAAAAACATCCAGGGCTAAAAGTTGGACATTTTGGTCTGGACCTATTTCAGTAATGGCTCTCATAAAAAGATGCCCTAAATGACCACTGGAGGGAATAAGGCATGCCCCCCTTACTCCCCCAGTGGTCATTGACACCCCCCCCCCAAAGATATAAAGGAAACCATACCTACCAGCCTTTATGACAGCTTCAGATGTTATGGCCAGTTCTATTAGAGTGGCAAGCAAGTCCCTGGAGTAGCCTAGTGGTTGGTGCAGTGCACTGTAGAGAAGGAGACCCAGGCCCATAATCCACTCTAACTGTTACACTTGTGGTGGAAAGTGTGAGCCCTCCAAAACTCACCAAAAACCTACTGTACACGCACACACACACACACACACACACACAACATACAAAAGCATCACATATGAACTGAACTGGGAGGCTAAAAAAACAAAAAAACACCTGAGATCAACCTCAAAAGGGCCAACATAAAAACATGGATTCTCTATTACATAATGGCAATATGAATAACAGGGTTAAAGGCTACCATCCCTAATGAATGGAACAAAATCCCTGTACACATCTCAGCCAGATGGAGCTTCAATCACCAACTGAAATCACTTAACTACAATCACCAGAACAAACCAGAAACCAAAATGACAACCAACAACAAAAAGGCAAACATGACCACCAATAAAAATGACCACAGCTTCAAAAAAGATACACCAGGCAAATACAAAACATTAAATATATCAACACCAAACACGACACATACATTCCAATAATCATAGGAGATATAAATGTGAGATCGGTGGCAAACAAGATAGTGTATATGAATGGGTTGAAGCCCATTTATTCCAGTTTTTTTTCCAAGTGGGGCCATTATAATATTGAACAACGTAGATAATAATGGTAAGTCCTGTGGTACCCCACATTTTGAGGTCCAGGAGGCTGATAGCTGGTTATTCATTTTTACCATGTAGGATCTGGTTTTAGGTACCCATCGAACCATGTTGCCACTGTTCCGCTGATTCCTATATTGTGTGGTATACTAGGTCGACTGCACTTGACATATCGAACTGTAGTAGTAAGATTTTCTGTCCTTGGCATATTAGGCTTCTGAATTTTGTTATCAGGGTGGTTATGACTGTCTCTTTGCTTTGTTGCGGTCTGAAACCTGATTGAGACTTGTGAAGGATTGAAAATTGTGTCAATTAATCCATTATTTGCCGTGCTATCAGACCTTCCATCATTTTGGTCAGTAGTGGTATTGAGGCTACTGGTCTGTAGTTTGTGGTGTTTTTAGGGACTGGAGTAAGTATGGTCTTCCAATGTTTACCCTCCAAATTGGAAGATTTGAATAGAGTTTTTAGACACTGGATTTATTAATGCAGATCTGTTCCTCTAGGCGACACAGTGGATTCACATATAAGAAGATACGTTGTTTTGAACTACAATATTTGCAATACTTGCATCATTTTTGAATCTTGTTTTCTTCTTTAAAACTGTAGCCTTAAATGAACGAGAAAATGCAATGATAAGAAACGGTGACTATATTTGTGAATTTCACTTGATTCATATTGGGTTTTGAGCACATTCATTGCACAATCTTAATAGTATATATATATTTGGTTTCCAGGGATTTGAGTTACAAATATATAGAATCTAAGGATAAATATGCAGTTTACCTCATGGGAACTACTAGCACAAGAGCTGTGTTAAGGGCTTTGCAGCAATTTAGCAGTTACCACAAGGTAAACTGCATGTTAAATGATTTCATGTCGTGGATGTGGTATGGGCAGAGAGTTGGTGTGGAAGGCTTACTAAAACAGTGCACTACAGTGGGCTAACTGTCTAACAAGGAATTAACATGGGACCACTTATCACATTCTTATCACATTAAGCGGGAGCAGTTACCATGCATTAACATGAATGTTAACACTCAACCTAGAATAAAAATTGGTGCAAATATCACCAATAGGTGTAGCGTTAAATTTTCAGCTACTGCGTAATAAAATCCTCTTTTAAACCTCAGTAACTGCAAATTTTACTGTGGTTTAGTAAAGGGCCCCTTATTGATCCTTATTAGATCAGTTTCCTAGACAGGGAAATACCAGAAGCTCAGATTTTTAAAGGTGAAGAATCAAATCCAAATCCATCCTAAGTAGATTTGAAACAAAACTTTCCAAAATCACATCTGAAAGTATATTTTGCTACTCTTTTGGTACTTATTAATATATTTTTCTATTCAAGATAAGTCTTTTCATTTTCCAGTAGTTAGGAACATGGAATATACACTATATTCTCTATTTTATAATTTATGTTTCGGGAGTAGTTCTTGCAGAGCATTATTAAAAAGAAAAGTAGTACCAATTGTGTCCAGAATTTGAAGAATAAAAGTTTATGTGTTGTACTGCTCTAGAATATTACTGCAGAAGCCAGGTACACTCACAATAGTTGATATTCTTATGTCAAATTCCACCACAGTACAAAAAAAAGTTTAAAAGTGCACACAATCAGGCTTATTTTCGAAAGAGATGGACATTCTTCTCTCAGGGTCGCCCAAATCGGCATAATCTAAAGCCGAATTTTGGGCGTCCTCAACTGCTTTCCGTTGCGGGGACGACCAAAGTTCATGGGGGCGTGTCGGCACCGTAGCGAAGGCGGGACTGGGGCGTGATTAACAGATGGGCATCCTCGGCCGATAATGGAAAAAGAAGGGCGTCCCTGATGAGCACTTGGCCGACTTTACTTGGTCCATTTTTTCTTGTGACCAAGCTTCAAAAACGGTGCCTGAACTGAACTGACCAGATGACCACCGGAGGTAATCGGGGATGACCTCCCCTTACTCCCCCAGTGGTCACCAACCCCCTCCCACCCTAAAACAAAAACTTTAATTTTTTGTTTACCAGCCTCAAATGTCATACCCAGCTCCCTGAGTGTGAGTTTTTTTGTGTGTGTGTGTCTGTATGCTTCTATGTGTATGTGTATTTGAGTGTTTGTGTGTATATATACGTGTAAGTGTATATAGGTATTTGTTTTTGTTTCTTTGTATGTGTGTGTCTTTGAAGCTTTGTGTTTCTGTGTGTGAATGTGTTTTTATGCCTTTGTATCTTTTTGTGTGTGTGTGTATGTGTCTGAGGTGTATTTTCAAAGCACTTAGACTTACAAAGTTATGTGGAGGGGCATTTTTGATATGATGTCTAAGTCTGACATTGGATGTTTTGCATAAAACGCCCAAAATCTGAACAGGAAAGAAGGTTATTTTCGAAAAAGAAAAATGTCTATCTTTTTTTCAAAAATACTGTTTTGAACAAGGTTTTGTGCTTTGGACGTTTTGTTTTTTTGGCACATTAAAAAAAAAAAGAATAAGTGCAACACATAGACAATCAAGCCATTGGAGTGTAGGAGGAGCCAGAATTTTTAGCAGACTGGTCCCCTAGACATCCCAGAAGAGCAATGGGGAACCCTAGGGGGCACTTCTGTGTGCTTCATAAAAATGATCCTAGGTACACATCTCACCTTTGCTTCTGTATCTTGTCCCCTGAGCCTTCCAAAACTCACCTAAAACCTACTGTCCCCACTACAATAGCCCTTATGAGTGAAGGGGAACTATATGTGATTACAGTAGGGTTTTGGTGACTTTGGGAAGGGGTCACAGTTTCCACCACAAGTGTGACAGGTAAAGGGAGATAGGGACCCGAGTACCCCACTCCATAGTGCACCACACCGACCACTACTTTACACTAGGGACCTGCATGCTGCTCTAATAGACCTGGCTATAACATCTGAGGCTGGTAAATCATATTTTTATTCACATTTTGGGGTGGGAGGGGTCAGTGACTACTGGGGGACATCCCTGATTCCCTCCAGTGGTCATCTGGTCATTTAGGGAACCTTTCTGTGCCTTATTTGTTATAAAAATAGGTCTAGCTCAAAACGTATTAGTTTTAGTTTTGTTTTGTTCCATTGTGGCTGAAAAATGCCTGTCTTAGGAACGCTCAAATCCCATCCAACCTAATATTAATAAGTCAATCCCTGAATTCACTGGTGAAACACAAGGGGAAACAACAGGATGTTCACGGAGAACATTCTACAAAATGCCATTTACTTAGAATTTGATGTAGAGAGAACAGGAGGATTCAGTATAGGCTGCACCTGCAGCCGAGCTTAATTTCAGTGAGTCACACCGCTAAAACACGACTCAGCTGAACAGCTCTACACATCATAGCTTATTCTCCAAATGTTCACACTCTTTTTGTGATTTTTAATATTTTTACATAAGTGAATGCCTAAACTATATAATATTAAATCAGATTATAAGTTCTCCCTGAACATTCCGTGTCCTCTGAGTACACCTGGAGGAGAAGGAACTGAAAGCAAAAAATTGCTAAAGACACCATGAGCAAAGCTTTGACGATTAGCAAAACTCTTTTAACTCAAAAACAACAAACAACACTGGATATAAAGGACCCCACAGGAGCCGACTTGGGCTGAATGGTATTATTATGTTCACTGAGAGGTTCGTCCGCGTCCAACAGAAATTTCTGTTTCAAAACAAGCTCTTCCTCAGGGACGCCAGTGAACTTCTATGTTAATCCTCCATTTTGTATTTCCCAGTAAAGGGCAAAGGCACCCTTTAAAAAGAAGTTCAAATATGATCAAAAGAGGCATATTGGCCCGAACATAAATTCAGATGAATAAAATCATTTACACTATGGCCCCAAGGATAAGACAGATTATGTATACGGTGGTACTTTTTGGGCTCCTTCTTTGGAATGACGCCTAAAGGAAAAATCACTAAATTCTCAAATGGAGGACTACTAAAAGGCCCACAAGTTCTGCCTAATTCCAATTCTTTGCGCAACTTTTCTCTTACAATAGCCCTATGAGAATTCACCGACAAAGTATTAGTGCACTTATGATGTAAATGGGGACCCGAATATGGAATTGTAAAACCTAAAGAAAACCCATCCCATAAGAATTGAGCTAACTTAATGCCTGAATACACTTCCAACCATCTTCTTTAAGCTCTCAACTTAATGGGGGATGCGTGCCTTGCAAAAACATGCATCTCATAGCAGTTGGTCCCTGTTACCCACTTGGTAGCTGATTAACTGAAGGGCCCAATGAGATGCATTAATATGAGGGGTGGATGGGGTGAAATCCTGCACAAAGCGAACAGCGATGTTGAAAATGACAGGCCGGACACTCACAATGCCCGGCATTGAAGTGAAACAAATATTTGCATCAGTTCCGCTCCTTACATTGCCCCCCAAAGGAGCTTGAGGCACTCCAAAAAACTGACTAGGTAAAGCCACTGAGTCAATTGCTGAACCTGGAGTTCCACTTCCTATTGGCCATTGGCCTTCAAAACCCATTCCCCTCTCTAGCTAAGCACAACCTCGCTGGGGTCATTTCAGTAAGCCATATGTCTGACTTTTCCTAAATTGCTCATCATAGTTGAGCCATGCCCATCCTCCAAGTGTTTTTAAGATCACAAAATCAAGTCAGAATATTTTAAAAGCTCTTTTGCCTCTCCTAACACGCTCGCATAAATATGAAATGCTAAAATCCAATTAAAGATTGTCTTAGGAGCCTTACACTGTTCTCTTTTGCTTTCACCTTTGGACTCTTTCCCTTTTTTACATTCACCACCCTCTATGTCTCTTGCAAGCAAAGAGAATAAATCAATATATTTCCCTTGCAATATCTTATGCTTCATTTTCTGTGAAATTGTACTATCCAATGGTTCAATGATACTAAGAGTGTGACCCTGTCTTGAGGCTTGTGACACCAATGAGGAACCCGCCAATGAAATATCCCCTATCCTATTCCCTCCAGAGGAACCTTCTGCTCTCCTCTCCTCCTCTGAATCAGATGATGAAGTAGAATCAGAAGAATCCCAGGATGCTGTGCAGCACGAAAAAAAAAAAAAGACTCCTGACACCCAAAGCTTGAGTAAAATTAGCTGCCTGCCACAATGAAGAACTTACACTGCTACTTCAGCAGCTACTTAGCTGTGGAGGACACGGCTACCAAGCAAAATATTGGGAGCTCAGGCTGCCAAAACTGAAACAGAAAAAAAATCTCTCTTCTCAATCACAAATACTTGAGTCTTCAGCTTGAACATGACAAGGTAGCAAAAAAAAAAAAAAAAAAGAAGTCTGCTTAAGCCTGAAGTCCCACATAAAAGCCCTGAGCCTGTCAATTTTCATCCTCAACTTTCCTTTTCCTGATTGCAGCACCATACCACCTGCGTGCACCAATCAGCCCTTCCAATCACACTAACTCACTACACCCATTCTCCTAGCTTATCCTCCGTCCTTTCTCAGTAAACCTTGCTATTACTATCTAGCCAGTCTAAATTAACACTAAACAAATACTGTGCTATGGGTTTAGGCTGCAAAGCTATGTTATGATACCCTGGTTTAAATTCAGGGTGCCTACTTTATACTGGCAGATTGGCCAGCACAGATTGACTAAACCTATAGTGAGAAGATGTACTTTGTTAAGGGACATCAATGAGCAGGATTTTCCAGTATAGGGTTTATTGAAGATAATTGTCTCTTGGTTTTCCTATATAGGGAGAGCAGCTCTTCAAGTGAGAGGAAAATAAGGGGGGGGGGGGATTCTTCTTTTTTCTCCTGTGTAGAATGGATAGATGGAGGTAAAGTCAGCAGATTATCAAGGAAGATATTAAGAGAGAGGAATACACAAGTAAGAGAGCAGTTTAGAATCTATGAATCAATCCAAACTCAAACATTTGAAAACATATACATCCAGGAAAGCTTAGCTTTTAGTGCAGTGCTCCAAAACACAAGTTGTTCTTCTCAGGAATTCCCAACTCTCTAGGAAGCAGCCCCTCCTTTAAAGACATGCCCCCCAATATTCAGCGCTATTTAACCAGCCAGGAATGACTCCTGACTGATTAAATAGTGTTTAACCAGCTAACCACTAATATTCAGTGGGAAATAGCCGGTTATCTCCACTGAATATTTGTGGTTAGCGCATAGCGGATAACCAGCTATATTGCACGATATAGCTGGTTAGCGCCAATTTTCAGAATTGGGTTAAGTGGTTAAATTGGTCCACATAAATAGCAGTCCTATCTTAGACTGCTAGGAACTTAAGCAGTTAGCGTTGAATATCGGCTTAACTGGTTAAGTTCCTGCGGACAAAAATGAAACTGGATATTCAATGCTGGTCACTGGAAACGGCCTTGCATTGAATATCCAGGGTCAGTGCCATGGGACTTGTGCAGGCTGCCTCCTACCAGCTGAATATTGGACCCACAGACTCTACTAGGTACCAGATACAATGGGAGCCAAATTATTTAAATTAAACCTCAGTCAACTCTGCAGTAGGAGGAAGATTTAAAAAAAAAAAAAAAACAGATCTGGAAATAAAGCACCTTATTGAACAGTCAATTTCAGCATTAAAAAAACGCATTGAAGATTATACAAAATTAAGGACCGATAAGGAAGTTGAGCAGCTTGCTATACCAGTAGCATTCATAGAACTTGAATCTGGGAACAACTTCTGATGGTCTGCAAAAATAAACAATGAGTAATTTGAGTGACTGAGTGAATTTGAAATGGTTTTGGTTTGGGGTTTCTTTATGTTGTGATATCAACCTAAACATAGCATATAAAGCAAAGAAGTTGCAACATACCACAAAACAAATGCACACACTTCTTTTTATGATTATTTAGGATGAGGACAGGAAGACTGAAAAGAAATGCAGTAAAAATAATGACTAATGAATCAGTCACTATTAAGTTATGGAAAAATTATATTTTTTCCTTGCTGATGTATCCCATTAGCTGAGTTCACTTCAGTCCCACTCTTTATGTTGCCATCTCATCTGGAATAGTCTGGCCACCAGATTCCCATTAAATGCAGAATTATCTAATAACTCACATGATCTTTGAAGTCTTTAACGGTAAATCCCTTTCTCAGCTTTCAGATTTGCTCATTCTGTAATAATTTCAGTCTTTAAATTAAAAGTGTTCATTTAGATAAAGGTAACGTGAACTTGCTTTGAGCACTTATAAACAGAGCTCCCCATAAAACTGAAAACATTTCTATGTCCATGTGAAAAGAGATCAATTTTCATCTTGTTAGGCTTGGAAATGCATATGAAATTAACGCAGGTACAATTGTATGTCTAGCCAACTTGGAACATTTTAAACCAATATCACTTCATCCACGTGAAAGGATTACTTCATACTCATATAGCACAATATAACTGTTCAAAGACTTATGAGTTTATTTACTAAGACTCATTAGGGGATCCTTTTACTAAAGGATTGTGATTGTGTGAGCCGAATTGGTGCAGGAGGCCTTCAATAAATACAGTCAGAAAAGGAAGAAATTAACAAAAAACCCTTTATTAACCAAACACTAAATCCTGTTACCTCACAGGTACAGCAAAGTAAAGGATAAAGTCTCTTAGGTTCAGAGGCAAACTTCACACAGGCTTGTAGTGAACAGACTTAAGTCCACAGTACACACATACACAGCTACTTGCAGGGTTTCACAAGACAGGTCTGCTTCTAGCTAGACCTCAAGGACAGCATTCTTGTAAAACTCAACCAAAGCTTAGCCTACCTTAGCCAGGCTCTGGTAGTTTACACACATGCAGTGGAGACCTACACTCTAGGGAGACTTCTCTCCTCCCAATGCCTCTCTGTTCTGGTCTGCCCAAGGGCTTTTGCTTCCTGCTTACTGTTGAGCCTCGACCTCCTGACCAGCAGCCTGACATCACTGTGCTATATTGGCTTTGCAGTTCAGTCTCTGACACCCAGCAACTTTAGCGCCACCTGCTGTATGGTAGCTGAACTGTAACCTCAGTGAGGGAGTGTTTCTAGGGACGCCTGCCACTCCCTCACAAGGACATTAAGCCTTATAAACTTTTAGGACTAGATTCTGTAAATGGTGCTCAAATTTGGTTGCCGGAAAAAATAAGCATTAAGGGCTATTCTTTAAATGGCGTTCCAAGTTTGGTGCCAATTAAAGAATAGCGTGTACCAACTAAAACCTGGTGTAAATCCTGATGCATAAATTAGGTGTGGGTCCCCCAAATTCTATAATAATGCGGACTGTCCTTTTTCAGTTGCATGCTAAAAGGCATTTAAAGATAAGCCTGGGGAGGGCCTTTCGGGTGGTGAGAGGGCAGAATGGTGGGGATAGGGCAGAAGGGCAGGTGGCCGGATTGGTGGCATCTGCTCTCTCCAGGGAGGGGAGATTACAACCTACCCGGGAGGACTCAATCTGGCAAGGGTGGGGGCAGGCAGAGAATGGTTGCAGGAGTAGTTTTGGTTTCAGCCAAAAATGCACTTGCATTTTTGGCCAAAACCAAAGCATGACTGAACCCGGATTTCGGGCTGGTTTCAGTGCTGAAATTGAAATTCTTTCGGCCTCTGTCTTGGTGGTAGGTGAACATCTTGATGATATTCTCCTTATAGGATGGTTTTGATCAGGTTTTAGCCCTTAACTCCCTTTGTGTCCAGGTGACAGCCTTGGCTTTTAGAGCCCTCCCTGGAGCATCCATTCATGGTGGCCATGCTGGATGTAGTCTTGTTTTTGCGAGGACTTAAGGACCTTCGGCCTCTACTTCACCTAGTTCTCTCCCAGTGTTGAGAGCCTTGGCAGGGTCTCTCTTTGAGCTCCTGCGGCTGGTGTCATAAAAAGATCTCTCTTAAAACAGCCTTCCTAGTAGCTATTTGTTTGTCTCACAAGACTTCTGCGCTCCAGGTTCTATCTTGTCTGGATCTCTGTTTGTGATTCTTTGACAAAGTGGCTCCCTGCCTACAGTTCCCTCTTTCCTTCCAAAGGTGATTTCTTCCTTTGATGTGAACCAGGTAGTCTTGTTGCTCTCCTTTTTTTGGGTGAATACTGCAGGAGCAGACCATTCGCTCTGTAAACTGGATGCGTGTAGAGTATCTTAACTACCTGATAGTCACTAATGAATTCAGGAAATCGTACCAGTTTGTTCTTTTTTCATGGTCTGTGTAAGGGAGAGGTGACATTGAAAGTGCCTTGCTCATTGGATCAGGTAAGACAGTTTGGGTGTTCTTAGACAACATGATGGCAGTTGCTGTGTCAACAAACAGGGTAGTATCAGGAGTCAAGTGGTGGCACTGGGAGATTCAGTGGCTGTGCAGCTGGACAGATACCCATCTTGTCGAGCTCTCTATGATGCATATTGGAGGAATGGCCTAGTGGTTAGAGCACCGGTCTTGCAATCCAGAGGTGGCCAGTTCAAACCCACTGCTGCTCCTTGTGAACTTGGGCAAACCACTTAACCCTCCATTGCTTCAGGTACAGACTTAGATTGTGAGACCTCCTGGGACAGAGAAATACCCAGTGTACCTGAATGTAACTCACCTTGAGCTACTACTGAAAAAGGTGTGAGCAAAATCTAAATAAATAAAATAAAAGATTTACACACTTATCTTTATAGAATAGTGCTTAGCAAGATGCACATATAAATCCAAATTGTTGCCAATTGATGACAATCATTGGTTAGCCCACAATTATGCTAATTGGCTCCTTACTCAATTAAATTGTGCATACAAATTAGGCACACACAATTTTGAGCGCCATATATAGAAACTGTGGGTTAATGAATAAATGTGGTAATATGCTAGTTTTTGTGTTCTAAACACACAATTATGGGGAGGTATTGGGGGAATGGGTGTAGAAGCATTATCCAGCTAGTTTGTTCACATTAGTGTGCTACCTGTATAATGTGCTCCCACTTTAATTTGTTTGGAAATCCCACATGCTAATTGAAAAATTAGCACAGGACCTGTAAAAACAAATCCCTAAATACTGGTGTATTAAATCTGATCTTAGTATGCAGCAAACACCCATGTTAAAATGTATTAAGCCCAGATTAACACATTTTAATAAAAGAACCCCCAAAATTGGCATTAAAATGGGCTAACAAGTTGCTTTTAGGCATTAACAACGGGCTTGCCCCTGGATTCTATATAGCGCGCCTAGAGATCTGCGCCAAAATCTAGGCATATTCTATAACAATGCATGTAAATTAATTTGATAACAGCACTCAACACGCAAAATCTAGGTACCGCTTATAGAATACACTTAGTTGGCATTGTTTTCCGTGCAGATTTTTTAGGCACAATATTTAGAATCTCCCCCTTGATGCCTAACATACTAAAACCATCAATCTGGCTAAAACTACATATGCAATGGAACCCTATGCATACGTTTAGCTAGACTGAGCGAGCACAATTTTCAGAACCAATATACCTGGGCAAATTGCTATTTACGTAGGCAAATGGCTTTGAAAATTGTACTTATAAATGCTGATTAAGTTGCTTAGCATATATTAACAGGTCAATCAGCTCATATTTCAATTTTATTTGCACTAGACCATATTATCTCCATGTTCTCTAACCTGGACTAACACAGGTCAGTGTTAACAGATGCAAATGAAGGTGCATTCTAATGCATACATTTGACACAAATTAATGCTTGCATTGACACTAACATGCTTTAATTAATTTAATAGATCCTTAAGTTGCCAGCTATGTATATAAAATAGTTACATAGTTTATAGTTAGTCCACATAAGTAACTTCTTTGCAAGTAAGTGGATTTTCAGGCCTGATATTCCAACCTATTTTAAAGTAATATGCACAAACTTTACTGTATATAAAACTAAATGTGCTCTGGAGTGGATTAGAAGCATGTCGGTACTTTACATTTTCAAAAAGTACTTGTGTGGATTACATACCACTAAGAAAATTAGCTGTCTATTACTAAATAAGCACGCATACACATAAAAGAAAACCTATGCACTATTATCACATCTAAGGTCAGACTTGCGTGTGCAATTTTATGTGCGTTTGTAAGTAGCAATTGTAGCAAAAACACTACTGGGTTTTCTTGCAAATCTGTAGTATGGTAAAATAATGTGAAGCATATATATATATATATTTTTTTTTTTGAACCATCACAATTAACTTTCTTTTTGTCTAATAAAAATCCCCTGGATCCCTCCTTGAAAGAGGGTATTCAGGAGTATTCAGGCATCTACCCCTGGAGCTTCAGTGGAGATCTGACTTTAAAAATATAGGCTGGGTACAAGGCCTAGCAAAAGTTTTGTCTGCTTTAACCTAGATTTTCTCTTTACTCTCATTCAATCCTTCCCTTTCCCATGTTTGGACAATATAAAGAATATTTGTTTATTCTTAATGATGAAGATAATTAGATTGTAATTTTCTTTCTTAATTGTACTCTCTATTTCCTTACAAGATGCATGCTTGTGTGTAATATAGACATTCTATAAGTAAAAATTAGAAAAAGAAAAGGAATGCCTTACACATATCAAGGCACATTTTAGATAGTTCATTAAGGTGCAGGAATCTCTGTGGAACTGTCCATGTGAAGTCTGGTGGAACTATTCCAGAAGAACAGGGCTGCTGCTATAAGTGTAAAGTGAAATTGACATATCTCCACTCTCTGAACCACATGAATAAAAATCAAAAACAAAAAAAGCAGCAGAATATCCCTCTGAAAATACATGTGGAAATGGTCTAGAATAGGACCACTTCTACCAGTACAATACCTCTGCATCAAGACAAGGCAAATATATGCAGGCCGTGGCAAAAATGTAGATACATATGCATCTTGGGCTGGGTCGTTTCTTGAAAGTATAAAATCCTTAGTGCACTATGGATGTTTACAGATAGAAGTTCTGTTTTTTGGTACCTTGCTCTCTAGAGTGTGTCCAGTGGAACCTTATTGATGTGTTTCCGGTCCCACATATTTCAGTAACTACTAGTGGGAATTTGTTGGAGAGAACCAAAATGATAGCCAAGAGGTAGAGAAACTTTTTCCATGCCAAGAATAGCCTCCTAGTTCACTTGTGATCTCTAATGAGGGCATCCTCCTCTGCCTTGATGGTCAGCGCCTGGATCATGCGACAGCACAGAGAGTATGAAAGTGCATCTGGATGTCAAAGTAAGCTGAAACAATTTAACTATACACCTTTTCCAACATCTGTAAGGATGCCATCTAGCAGAGGGATTACACCTATGGAATTGTCAGCAAAGCATAAAGTAGAAATACCAGAATTTCTCTGCCATCCTGCAAGAGATCCTCTCATTCACACAAAATAGAGTGCCATGCTGTCTAGGGTCTTGTATACATTATGGCAGGCACACAGTACAGGTAAACCATATAGTCAGAGGCCAAGGTCTCCAAGGTGTTGCTCATAGGCACCCCATATAAGAGGTTTGGGGAGACTAAGCCTCCCCAGCCCCAACCACTACCTTCCCCTCCCTATGGCCGCTTGCTCTCCTGGAAAGGCAACAATAAATCACAACCTTTCCCTCTGTATGTTCCACCCGCTGCCTCACTTGCTCGCTCTGCCTGCCAGCTGCCGACTGTCTAACTTTGTAGCTGCAAACAATGTGAAACCGCAGGACCATAGCTCTCTAAGCGCCAGTCGCACCAGCTCTTGATTCCGCTATCCAAAATAGGAAGTTACATTATAGGGGGTGTGACCTGCAGAGCCGCTAGTGGTGCACAAAGAGCTATGGTCCCACGGTTTCTCATTGTTTGGAATTACAAAGTTTGAGAGTTGGCTGCCGACAGGCAGAGTGAGCAAGTGAGGGAATGGGTGGGATACATGGAGGGGAAGGTATTTCTTGTTGAGTAGTAGTATGGCAGAGGTGCGGGTGAAGGACTGAATTTTTTTTTTTTGGGGGGGGTAATGGTGCTGGTTGATATTGGGGCAGGGACACAGAAAGATGAGGTGATGCTGAATGGTAGGGTAAGGGGAATATTACTTGATAGAGGGTTGGAGGAAAGAGACTGGATGATGGTGGGAGGGGAAAGAGACAGGGGTAATGCTGGATTTTGAGGGGAGGAGAGAGATGAGGCAATATGTTTTTGGCAGATAATTCTCTTGAGTGTGTTTAGCTTGCATGTTACAATTATTAACAGAGATATTGGGGGGGGGGGGGGGACAAGGGCAGAGGGAGATAGTGAAGGGGTCCTTCCTTGCTATGTTCAGAAATGCTGACACGGGTGTTGCCACCCCAAGGATTGAAACTTGCCATGCCACATTCTATCCCATTCTCACCCTGCCCTAGCCCCTCCCAACTTTGCTCTAGGCCCCTCCACCCCACTCCACCCTAGCCTCCCCAAACATCAGAGTCACTGACCGCCTATGGTGCTGCTCATAAAGATACTGTGGTTCAAAGAAAAGCAATGAAAATGGTATGGGATTTGTGTTGCAAGACATCCAAGAAGAGACTTGATGATCTGAACATGTATACCCTGGAGGAAAGGAGAAACAGGGGTGATATGAAACAGACATTCAACTATTAGAGATGAAAAAAACTGTGCAGGAAACTGGAAAGAAAATGGTCCAAAAACAAATCAACAACACCCAAAGCTAAGACATTAACTTAATATATAAGCTTCCACCTTGGAACATAAATTAGATTAAAAATTCAATTGAATAATAGAGGAAAAAGACCTCAAAAGTCATGGCTTGGCAGCAAGTAAATCTCTTAGTGCTGGCACAATACAGACTCCAGTCTTATCATTGGTCAAAAAACCTCCAAAAGTTCCAATTCAATTGAATAAGTATAATCATTATTATCATTCTTTCTTAGATTTTCGAATGTTTAAATTCAACTTCTTCATGTAGAAACAAAAAGTATGTAAATGAAGTCACTTAGCTTATATTTTCCCAATGGGGCTCTCCATTTCACTCTATATAAAGCTTCATCAGGGGACTAAGTGCTTCTAGGACGGATCGCCTCCAATGTGCTGACCATGAAATTGGTTCTTTTTTTCCCTCCATTATTCAATTGAATTTATTATCTATGTTCCACAGTGGGAGCTTAAATATTAAGTTAATATCTCAGCTTTGGGTGTTATTGATACAAGGGATTTTGGCGGAGTCAGTGTCTTAGTGATTTTTTGACCAAAATAAATCAGACATGAACAAAACCACATGAAGGAAAAGCCTAAGGAAGTAGAAACACACCATAAAATGAGCCAAAGCGGAATACTATAGCACATATGTGTGCCCAGAAGAAAAAAAAAAAAAATATATATATATATATATATATATATATATATATATATATATATATATATATATATATATATAAATATACTATTGAAAAATGTACTGAGCACACAAGCTTTACTATATTTCGAAGAAAAAATAATTAAAAAGAAGATCAAACCTAGCTGCAAAAACAAAAACTCATAGATTTCCTACACGAATATGAAATCAACGAGGACAACATCAAGGCAGACAGAATCTGGTCCTCCTTTAAAATACCAACAACCAGCTCAGTTAAAGCACTATTGACAAAATACACATACGCCAATTGCCTACTAGACAGCTGCCCAAACTACATGATGGAAAACCTACCAGATTGGTTCATCAAACACTTAACTGAGTACACAGAATACATGTTCTTGAAAGGCCATTTCCCTTCTGACAAGGGCAATATCACGCTCACTCCAATCCTTAGGTGACTGGTTCAAATCCCATTGCTGCTCCATGTGATCTTGAGCAATTGTCTCAGGTATAAAATTAGATTGTGAGCCCTCCAGGGAATGAGAAATACCCAGTGCACTTGAACGTAACTCACCTTGGTTACTACTGAAAGGGGTTTGAGCAAATCCAAATAAATAAGTACTGTCTCTGCTCAGGCTCCTTCCCCAGACTCTTCCCCCCCCCCACCCCCCCAACATAACCAGTTAGGGAAAAGCTGGTTAGTGTAGATATTCAGTGGCAGCTCAACAGGTTTAACTGAGCAGGATCCTCTCCTGCCTGGTTAAATCCTTTTGAATTTGAATCCCAATATTATCTCACTGCACACTTTCCCATTCTCCTACACCAAACATTATCATAAAATGCTTCAAACAGCTAAGAATGCAGCTCAAGTTTAAGGTCTACTCTGTTAGTATCTCTCTCCCTCCTTTTAAAATCATAATCATGGTAGATAGATGCATTTGTAACATTATTAGAGCTGTGTATTTTCTTGCTGGACTATAATGTTAAACCGATCCATTATTTATTAATGGGGGATGGATTTTTCTTTTGATTAAATGTTGCTGTTCCTTTAACAAATAGTTACTGTATCCCCAAGCTCTCCCAATGTGCAGGCAACTTTATCCATTCATGCTGTCACCGCATTGTCATTAATGGAAAGTGATAGAGCTGAAAGAAATGCCTTGGCTGAAATATCACCATATTCAAGGTATTCCATCAGCAACTAATGTATATCTCGAAGGACTGCCCTTTAATATGATTGCTAGAATTTTATGTGAAACTATTAACTGGGGGTCCCTGTAACTGCTGAGAGTATTAAGCTTGATGTGTTTAATTTAGAGGGGAACCAACTTAAATTCAACATTTAAAGAAAAGGGAGAATTAATTTCTTTTCTAGGAATCTACTGTGATATTTGTACAAAAGCGATGTTTCATTTCTCCTTAAACATACGCATGATTAATACCCAGTTTTTAGTGGTTTTTAAATTAACATCAGTTTGGTAACCTCAAGGAGATGTATCATAGTAACAGGTGTCTGATTTTAAAAGCCAATCAGGGCAATATTCAAATGCTGTGCTCAGTAATTTTTTTAAACACCATCTGAGGTGTTTAAATCTTCTATATTTTATATTTTCAGTGCTGTTATGTGGATAGTAAGTGGTTCTAAATATATATGGACTGCAGTGACAGCTACCAGCTCTAGGGACAGCAGTGATATTCAGCCACTATCCATATCGCTCTGTGGCTTAAGCTAGAACAGCCTTTTTCCTGCCCTAAATTAATCTGCATAGTTATATAGATACCATCAGGTTCTATAAAGTCGCCCAAATTTGGCCATGGAGCCAAGATGCAGGTAGAAACTAGTTAGGTGCCAACAATCAATTATCGGAGTTAATTGGCGCTTAATTGGCATTAATTATGTACACATCTGCCTTACACCTTATTCTATAACATGGGAGCCTAAATTTCATAGCATGCAACTTAAAAGTGGGCATGGCCATAGAAGAGGCATGGGGGGGGGGGGGGGGGGGTCAGAGGCATCCTCAAAAATTAGGCACTATGTGATTACTTGGATTTCTGCCCCCAATTGCCATCAGTCGGATGCAAGGATTTACACCAGGTTTCAGCAGGTGTACGTCCTTGCGCCTAAAGTTAGGCATGGGAATCCACTCTAAGCGCTATTCTATAAAGGCTGCTTAGTGCTAAACAAATTGTATAAAATTGGTGGTTAGAGCGGATCTTAACAGCACCTAACTTTGGGTGTCATTTACTGAATCCAGGCCATAGTAATGGCTGAATTTTGCAGACTACCTACACAGTTAGGTGGAACACCCTGTTTTCTGCCTCGGTCTAACTTGGCACTATCTGGATAATGCTCACAGAGCACAAAGCATGCCTGGGATTAAGAGTCCTAACTCCATAGTGAAGCATGGTTACAGCAGTGTGAAGTGGATTCCCTAGGGAACAAAAGCCCTATAATTTTATAAGTTATTTACAACTAACACACTTTGCTAGTGCTCTTTTGCTGCAGGTCTCTTTTTATGCAGTGAGACCTAGGGTCCCTTTTACAAAAGTGTGGTAGTATTTTGTATTGAGGCACCAACCTGGACAGTAGCAAAGGGGGATCACTGCCACCCAAGACCCATTTCCTCACCAATGCTGATCCTTGAGTAAGTCCCAGTGTGGGGGGGGAGGGGGGAATGGATGGGACATGGCGAAGGGTTGCCTCTGGGAGAGTTATTGTATTATGGTCCGAGGTCGGAATTTTGTGAAGGAGTGGAGTTGGGTATATTTAGCCCCCTTTGAGAAAAGGGCTGTCTTTCAGGTGTCAGGATTATGATGAGGAGGTTGAGTTTGTGTCAGGGGATCAGGATTATACGTGTCAGGGAAATCAGGGAGTTGAATAGGGGTAGGTTTGTATTGAAAGGGTTGGGCTTCTGTCAGAGGATTGGGGTGTTATTCAGGGGGATTGGGTTATGTTAGGGGGGTGGGGGGGGGATTGGATGCTCTGCTGCACTACCACTGTCAGCACACTGCGCTACTGCACTTAGGGTCAGATGTACAAATGCAGCCATAAAATAGGTTGCATTGGTAAAATTTAGCGAGTCAAAAACAATGACTGATGTACAAAGGGGAATGCATGCAAATGAGCTACACAGATCCCTCTTTGTGCATCAGTCACTATTTGACTTTGAGCTGTCAAATGCATTTGACAGCTCCGATGCAGATCCAATATGACCCAGCAACCCCTGCTGACCCCTCCTGCACACGACCCACACCAAGCAAAAATGGCCCTGGTGATCTAGTGGCCCTCCCTGCACCCTCACAACCCCCCACACCAATTAACAATGGCAGGGCCCTAGTGACTCCTTCCTGACCCTCCCACCCTAATTAAGAATGGTCCTGGTGGCCTAGTGAGTCCCCCTGCACCCTCCTGACCCTCCCCTGCACCAACCAAGAATGGCCTTGGTGGTCTAGTGAACCCCTTCCCCCATTCCATCCTGTACCTTATTAAAAGGTTGGAGGCAGGAGCCCAGTGCATTCTGGAATGCTTTATTGGTGCGGGGAAGTGTGGTCAGGAGGGTGTGAGGAGGGTCATTAGGCCATCAGGGCCATTTTTGCTTGATGCACGATGGTTGGGAAGCATGGGGGTGTGGGGTCCACTGGGCCACCAGGGAATGTGTCGGGAGGAGGGGCACCAAGAGGGGAGAGGTAGGGAGCACAAGCAGGCAGCCATTGCAGCTGTCTGCTTGTGCTTTCCTCCTTTCCGACAGCTCCAGAGCTTGGATTTTACAGCTGATCTGGAGCTGTGCATCACCTGGAATGCTCATTAGAATACTAATGAGCTGATTGTGATACATTTGCATGTGTTTCTCGATGGCTGCTAATGGCACATGTTAGAGCCATGGAAAACCCTTTTGTGCATTACTGGCTAAATAACATTTGCTTTAGACTGGCTACAACCAGTCTAAAGCAAACATTGACAGCACGGTAAGCTTTGTGCATCAAGACCTTAGCGCCTTTTCTTGAGGTGGCATTAAGTTCAGCTGCACTATCGACAGTCATAACAGCTAGTGTGTGATACCGATCTCTATGCTAGCTGTCACAGCTGGCCACACCTCCATCTGCCCATATCATGCCCAGATCCAGCCTTTTTAGAGCAGGAGATAGTAGTGCAGTCCCACACTATAGTCTATCATGCCGATTAACCCTGTGCTAGCTGTTTAACTCATATTAGTAAAAGCCTCCCTTAGTTACTAATATGCATTAGCAGCATTAACATGTGCTTATACAATAGTACACATTAATAAATTTAGCTGTTAGTAACTTAGTTGCAGAAATTCACAGAAAGTGAATCAGGTCTCATTTTAAACTCATAACTGGGGCTTTTCAAAGGTGATCCTCCTAAGAGCATGGGGTTTTCCCTTTTAATAATCTTTGTCCAATTAGGAAAACTCCATCCTATCTTAAGAAGTTGTAGCATTTAATTTGTTGATGCTGTAAAACATATAACTTTCTGACATTTAATTTATTTTCTTTGCTCAACAGCAAGGCAGGGGCCTCAAGAGGCACTATATTGTCTGTGTTTGCAGAACCTCTACATCCTTCTAAGACAGGGTTGTCCAACCTCGGTCTGCGAGGGCCTCAATCCAGTTGGGTTTCCAGGATTTCCCCAATGAATATGCATGAGATCTACTTGCATGCACTGCCTCCATTGTATGCAAATAGATCTCATGTATATTCACTGGGGAAATCTTGAAAACCCGACCTAGTGAGGGCCGAGGTTGGACAACCTGTTCTAAGAGCAGATACCACACAATATAGCTGAGTGGTAGGCTTCTGCTACTTAGCTGCTAGAATGCATGTGCTAGAGTACACAGTGTTCATCATTCTCCATTTCCTTAAATCTAAAACCCAGTGCTGAGAGCCAAGAGGCAGAGAATTCTTTGGGATGCACAGATGCTGACTTATTCATCTTGCTGACTTCCAGAGCTGGTTTAAAAAAATGAAAGCTGCCAAGCTGCATGCAGCAAAGGTTGTTCTGGTGGTTTGCTTTTGAAAGAGAGGACACTGCCTGACCTCTCACTTTGCAAAGAGATTTCATTGGTAGGAGATGTTGAGTAAAGAGAAACATGGGATTTATGATCTACATACTGGATGGGAAGCACCAGAGTGGAATGCCAGGCAGAGAGGTAAGAAAAGAATAACATGAGAGTCATGGAGCAGAGAGAGAAAAGGGAGAAAAAGAGGGGGGGGGGGGACAGGAGAGAGGAAAAGGGGGAGGCAGAAACTGATGGGCAATGGGGCCAGGGTGGTGAGCAGGGCATGGGGAAGAGGAGGATGGAGAGAGAGAGAGAGTGAGTGAGAGTGTATGTGTATTAGGCAGACAAAATGAGAGGGACATATGGGGCAGAAAGGGAGTGGGGAAAGAAGCGAGAGAAAGAAAGAATGACTATGGTAAGACAGACAGAAAAGGAAAATCTGAGTTTAAAGAAAGGCACATAAAAGGCAGACAGGGAGTACGAGGGGGTGAGAATATATAAAGTGAGCTAAAAGAAAAGGGACACTGGGCAGGTGGTAGAAAGTGCAGAAATAATAGATGGAGAGAGAGAGAAGGAGCAACATGGGAGATGAGCAGGGTAAAGCACTGACAAATAGAAAGGGTCATGATTACATGTGGTAGAAAGAGGACATTGGGCACTGAGGGGAGGTAGAGAATGGGAGAAGTTAGTTGGTATCATTCTAACTTAATAAGTGATGGCAGATAAAGACCTGAATGGTCCATCTAGTCTGCTCAACAGTTACATTCATTTTCAGTTCAAGAAAGTACATCAACAATGAATGTGATATTACATATTGATCATGGTCTTTCTTTGTTGCTTCTGGGTCACAGACCATAGAAGTCCTCCTGGCTCTGTCCTTATGTTCCAACTACTGGAGTTGATGTCAATGTCCACTCTAACCTATCCAAATCTGTCTTGTCATTTGTGGGACACAGATCATAAAAGTCTGCCCAGCACCATCCTCACATTCCAAATTATTAGAGTTTTCATCGAAGCTCTCTACAGCCCATGCTAAACTGGATTGCTGTATGTGGGACTCAGACCATACAAGCCAGCCCAGCACTGGTCTTAGTTTATACAACCAGAGTTGCCATCTAAGCTCCACTTGACATACAAACACAAATGTAACCCTTTAATTTGCTTTTTTTATACCATTCATTTCCTAATTAGTGATCTTCTGTGTTCATCCCACGCCATTTTGAATTTCACCACAGTATTTTTTCCACCACCTCCCTAGGGAGGGCATTCCAGGCATCAACCACCCTCTCCGTGAAAAAGAATTTTCTGACATTGCTCCTAAGTCTACCACCCCATAACCTCAATTCATGTACCCTAGTTTCATCATTTCCCTTCTCTGGAACATAATTGTTCCTATATTAGTACCTTTCAAGTATTTAAACATCTGTATCATATCTCCCCTGTCCCTCCTCGCCTCTAGGGTATACATATTCAGGTCTTCCAATCTCTTCTTATATGTCATTTGGCCCAATCCCCATATTGTTTTAGTCACCTTCCTCTGGACCACTTACATCTTTTGCAAGATACGGCCTCCAAAACTGAACACAGTACTCCAGGTGAGACCTCACCAATGGCTTGTACACGGGCATCAACACCTTCTTTCTTTTGCTAGTTACACCTCTCTCTATACAGTCTAGCATTCTTCTAACTACAGCCACTGCCTTGTCACACTGTTTTGTCACCTTCAGATCCTCAGATACTATCACCCCAAGGTCTCTCTCCCTGTCTGTGCATATCAGACTATCACCGCTTAGCACATACCTCTCACTTGAATTTCTACTCCCTAAATGCATCACTCTGCACTTCTGTGTATTGAATTTTAATTGCCAAACATTAGACCATTCTAACTTTTGCAGATCCTTTTTCATGCTTTCCACTCTTCCGGGGTGTCCACTCTGTTACAAATCTTGGTAACCCTAGTAGCGCTCTAGAAATGTTAAGTAGTAGTAGTAGTAGTATCATCTGCAAAAAGACAAACCTTACCTTCTAACCCTTCGGCAATGTTGCTCACAAATATATTGAACAGAATCAGCCCCAGAATTGATCCTTGAGGCACTCCACTACTCACCTTTCTTTCTTCCTAGTAAATTCCATTAACCACCACCCTCTAGCGTTTGTCTGTCAACCAGTTCTTAATCCAGTTTTCCACTTTGGGTCCTAACTTCAGTTTGACTGCAGTGGAGGTATAAGGTATCATGGTCCTTCCTGTGTAATATTCTATTGACATTTAGAAGGGGTTAAAATAGGGATTATAAATTTTGGCTTCTGAGTCCCCGTCTTTATCTTTGTATACGTAGATGGTTATATTGGGGTTGTCAAGCACCTCCTTCCATTTGTTAGTTTTGTGTTGGGAAGAAATGCTCAAGATCCTGTGCATAGTTGTACATGAGATTTAAATCCTGCCCTCTAACATGGTGATTAATTAGAGAAGATTAGTGGCAATATTTATTTATTAAAATTATTTACTGCCTTTTTGAAGAAATTCACCCAAAGCTATATACAGCAAAAATAAGCTATATATATAGGCAATAGAAAATTATAGTAGAAAACATATTCAAATAACAATATATATTATTGTAAACCTGCTCCCTACTTAACAGTGTAGGCTGAGAAGTCCTACATTAAAAGCACCACATGCTGACCATACAAGCTGAATCCAGACCCCCAGAAGAGATTGAGCTCTAACTTTTCTAGGCCTTCTTGGCTTCTGAGTCCTCTTAGCAGGTCCCTTTCTGTCTCAGAATGAATTGGTTCTATTTCCGGGACACTCTTCCAGGCCACCCCAGATAAATCCAGATGGTTTCAGTTCTCCCTTCCAGGCCCTGAGCCACTGGGTCCAGTTTCCCTTCAAGTTCTATTGTAGCTTTGGGGAAAAAACTTTTTTGAGTCAAGGTAATTGTGCCATTTTTGTACAATTTGATTTTTCTTGTGCATTCAACTTGGTGGACCATGACATTTTGCTGTATATGTTGATTAGCACTGGAATTCATGGAGAAGTCATACAATGGTTGCAGGGTTTTCATACCAAATGGTCTATAGCGTTAAGGGTGGAGAAACAGTCTCTGAACCTTTGAGAGTACTCTGTGGTGTTCCACAAGGCTTCCCCTCTTTCACCAACTTTGTTTAATATTTTGGTGCAATCAGTGGGAGTAGCTTTAGAGCAAGCTAATTTACATTTTTTAAAAATATATACTAATGATATTTCAGTTCTTTGTCCTGTTTTTCATGATTGGTCTGTTTTACTTTAATTGAAAATTGGATAATGTCTCATAGATTTAAGTTAAATAATGAAAAAACTGTTTTTGTGGCTGGGTTCTATGGATCACCTTTAGACAGCAATGTTTTATTATTGGTGTGGACAACTTTGCTTTTGAGATTTCTTCACTATTATTAGGAGTTGAATTGGACAGTAGTCTTAGTATGAACCCTATATAAATATGGTTATCGAGAAATCTTTCTCTCTGCATAAAAAACTTCATTTAGTAAAGACATTTTCTACATTAGTGTTTCGTCCCTGATTCTGTTGAGACTCGACTACTACAATATAGTCTTTTCAGTTTGCTCTAAGGCCTTTGGGTAAGTGTAATCCTGTAACTCTATATGTTACAACTGCATTTGTTCTGCTTGAAGCATGGGTGAAATTTAAATTAGGGATTATGGTTTTTAAAATATTGTATGGTGACGCTCCACTTTATATGGTAGATGTGATTAACAAGCCATTAGATAATAAATCAGATTGGATTTGGGAATTACTTCTTATATGCTACCTTTCTGTATGGAAGGTAAAGTCTGCTGGAATGTTGTTATCTTCTATTTCATACAAGGCTGCTGTTTTCTGGAACTCAAACTTAGGGTGATTAGAAATTTTCTAACATTTAAGAAGACCCTTAAGACTTTCCTATTCTGGAGATATGCTACATCTGGTTCTTAGTCTGCTGTTTCTTTTATATATATATATATATATATATATATATATATATATATATATATATATATATATATATATATTTGTTGATTTGCTGTTAGAGTTATTTTGTATCATCTGATTGGTTCACTTCTTTTTTACTGTAACGCATATCAAACTATTTTTGGTATTTGCCGGCTATAAGTCCTGTGCAAAAGTAAAGTAAAGTTACAATGTCAACACAATACACATTAAAGCACCTTAATAGATAACATAGGGTGTAAGTAGAGGTGGAACATATAGACGATGAGATAGAGGAACAGAAGTTAGACAGAAATGAGGGTGACTAAGTTAAGGAAAAATTGCAAACGAAGCCAGAAAAGGTGTAGGAAAATGATTTCAGCTAGGGTAAGAGTGGATAAACAAGTCCTACTTACAGTATGTGCAGCTGGTGGTGTTTGGATTTTAGCCAAACCATGTGTTTGTACAGAGACAGGAGGTTTCTTACAGCAGATGTGGTAAAGCTTTGCTGACTGAATTTTTCAAGCAATGTTTTTCTAAATAGATACACTTATCATTGTTTCCTGCAAGCTGCACATGTACACAGCCAATTCAGTTTCGACCTCCTACTGCACACAACATCTTTCTCTGAGGCTTACTTCAACACCAATGTGCTGTAGCAAAGGCACGGATGTGCAGTGACAGCAGCTGCACTAGAGGAATGTTCAGCTGTTCTTATCTGGCAGAATCTTCCACCCAATTTCTCCCTTCACTCCTTTGGAAGTAAAAAGCTGACTTGAGGTAGCAGGCAGACCCAAGTCCACCTGCCAGCACAGTAAAGTGAAGGACACCACCATTTCCGCAAATTATTTTAGATCAAATGGACCAGCATGGAAGTGGAGGAGTAACGTAACAATTAGAGCACTGGGCTAGACATTCATGGGTGGCCACTTCAAATCCCACTGCTGCTCCTTGTGATCTTGGGCAAGTCACTTATCCCTCCATTGCTTTAGGTACAAATTTAGATTCCAAGTTTATTAAGTGCTCGCTGTCCTGCACATCAAATAGGTTATCTGAGCAGCTTACAAAGTGAAGGGAAAGCAGATAGGGAGGGGAAAGGAAAGAGAATTACAATCTGGGGAGGGACAGAGGGGAAGGAAGAAGATAGAAGAGGTTAAGCAGAATGTCTGGCATGCCCTGCAGGCCATTACTGGAAAGAGGACAGGGAAATACTTAGAATTCCTTTTACAAAGCCACCCTAGTGATTCTGGCATGGCAAATGTGACGAAGCCCATAGGAATTGAATGGATTTTGTCACATTTGCAGTGCTGGAATCACTAGTATGGCCTTGTAAAAGGAGCCCTTAGTGTACCTCACTTTGAGCCACTACTGAAAAAGGTGTGAACAAAATCCAAATAAGTAATAAATAAAAGGATCCACAGGTGACCAAAAACACTACAGACTAATAAGCTTCTTCAGTTTTGGTGCATGCCAGATGATAGAAGCTATTTTGAAAATATAGACAAGGCTCTAGCAAAAGACAGCTCTGCCTTACCAATCTGTTAGCTTTTTTGAAGGTCTTAATAAATACGTGGATAACAGTGAGGCGCTTGATTTTAAGTCCTATTTTATATAGAATATAACGATTGGAATTGAAATTTTCAGATCTGAATGTGATCAACTTTGGAAGCATTTTAGAAAAGTATCGGCCATTATAAAACCTATTCTAAAACACATGATGGAGTGCACATTTATTTACTAACATGTATAGTAAGAGCAGCCATCTCACAAATTTCAAGTTTCTGTATTACTTGATATACCGCCCATCAAAACTATCTGAACAATTTACACATAAAGGACTAGATTTATATATCATGCCTATAAAATCAGCACCAAAACAAAATACGCCTAGGTGTATTCTATAAAGTACGCCCAAATTTTTGGTGTACTTTATCGTGTTTCCCCAGGGCACCTAAATGAAGGTGCCTGGTTTTACAACTGTCCCTAATGTGAATATGGATTATCGGAATGTATTTGACAAAGTCCATCATGAGAAACTCTTGAAGAAATTATAAAGACATGTGATAGGAGGCAGTGCCTTATTGTGGACGGGTCATTTTTTTAAATGGGAAAAAGCAGTGAGTGGAATGCCCTAGAGCTCTGTGCTCGGAGCAGACCAGCCAATATTCAGCCCATGGCAGTCAGTGTGCACAATTAGTCTTGGATATTCTGTGCCAGGGCCATATCTGGGCACTGACACTGAATATCCTGGGCTAATTCTAATTGCAGTTGCCACCAGAGCTTCTATGGATCCTGGGAGATAGTTAGCCAGGACCTGCATAAGTACAAAATTATTCACTTCCTCTTCCCCCACCCCACCCCTCGAATCCCAACCTGGATCTCCATCCCCCTCCTGTAGGCCTTTCTCTTTTAATCATTGGTGGTGTGGTAGTCATAGCAACCATTTTATGCACGGAGCCACATTGGTCAGGAATGGAGTGGGACCCCGCTACATTACCAATGATTTAAAATGTAGGTCTGGAGGGGCCTACAAGGGTGTGAAGGAGGAAGGAGGGGGGCTTGATGTGCTTCAGGGGCAGGAGAGGCTTGAATTGTTTTGGGAAAGGGAGGTAGGATCAAAAGGGGGATTGACAACTTAGGCTTGGACCCAGCAGTTATGTGGGTGCCAAGCTGAAATTCAGTGTCATCATCTGCATAACTAAGTGGGCAAATTTAGTACTGAATATTGTCGACCTCCCTGACTCCAGTCCTGTAGCACCCCTATGTGAACTGGTTCAAAATGGCCATTTTGTGCCAATATTCAGCTGCACTGGTCAGTTAAATGCCACTGAATATCGGTGATTGGGCCACAGAGTGCGATTTAAGCAGGTAGAAACTTTTCCTATTTGCTTAAATCGCTTTGAATATTGGGCGACGAGATTTTTAACATATTTATAAAATGATATGGAAAAGAAAGTGATAGGTAAATAAGGAATAGTTGTTTACCATCTCAATAGAGGTGAAACAAAGGATGTTCCATGAAACTAATAGGTAGGACATTTAAAACAAATTGGAGAATGTATTTCTTCACCCAACATAGAATTTGTTGCTGGTCAAGGAAGTTGGATTAGCTGAGTTTAAAAATGGGTTTAGATAAGTTCCAGGAGAGAAAGTCATTGTTTGGCTATTGATGTATTACTACTCTAAAAATCTCAATAAATATACAGGTAAAAAAAACCCAAAACATGAGTAACATAGAGGGGCATAATTGAATGAAAACGCCTATCTCCTTGGGCGTTTATCTCTGAGAACGGGTCCGTGAAGGGGTGGACCGAACCGTATTTTGGGAAAAAATAGACGCCCATGTTTTATTCAACAATGTGTGAGCTGGGCGTTTTTGTTTTTCAGCGATAATGGAAAATGAAAGCGCCCAGCTTAAAAACGAATAATTCCAAGACATTTATTCGTGGGAGGGGCCAGGATTCGTAGTGCACTGGTCCCCCTCACATGCCAGGACATCAACCGGGCACCCTAGGGGGCACTTTTACAAAACCAAAAAAACAGGTAAAAGAGCTCCCAGGTGCATAGCACCCTTCCCTTGTGTGTTGAGCCCCCCCAAATCCCCCTCAAAACCCACTGCCCACAAGTCTACACCATTACTATAGCCCTAAGTACATAAGTACATAAGTACATACAGTAAGTAGTGCCATACTGGGAAAGACCAAAGGTCCATCTAGCCCAGCATCCTGTCACCGACAGTGGCCAATCCAGGTCAAGGGCACCTGGCACGCTCCCCAAACGTAAAAACATTCCAGACAAGTTATACCTAAAAATGCAGAATTTTTCCAAGTCCATTTAATAGCGGTCTATGGACTTGTCCTTTAGGAATCTATCTAACCCCTTTTTAAACTCCGTCAAGCTAACCGCCCGTACCACGTTCTCCGGCAACGAATTCCAGAGTCTAATTACACGTTGGGTGAAGAAAAATTTTCTCCGATTCGTTTTAAATTTACCACACTGTAGCTTCAACTCATGCCCTCTAGTCCTATTATTTTTGGATAGCGTGAACAGTCGCTTCACATCCACCCGATCCATTCCACTCATTATTTTATACACTTCTATCATATCTCCCCTCAGCCGTCTCTTCTCCAAGCTGAAAAGCCCTAGCCTTCTCAGCCTCTCTTCATAGGAAAGTCGTCCCATCCCCACTATCATTTTCGTCGCCCTTCGCTGTACCTTTTCCAATTCTACTATATCTTTTTTGAGATACGGAGACCAGTACTGAACACAATACTCCAGGTGCGGTCGCACCATGGAGCGATACAACGGCATTATAACATCCGCACACCTGGACTCCATACCCTTCCTAATAACACCCAACATTCTATTTGCTTTCCTAGCCACAGCAGCACACTGAGCAGAAGGTTTCAGCGTATCATCGACGACGACACCCAGATCCCTTTCTTGATCCGTAACTCCTAACGCGGAACCTTGCAAGACGTAGCTATAATTCGGGTTCCTCTTACCCACATGCATCACTTTGCACTTGTCAACATTGAACTTCATCTGCCACTTGCACGCCCATTCTCCCAGTCTCGCAAGGTCCTCCTGTAATCGTTCACATTCCTCCTGCGACTTGACGACCCTGAATAATTTTGTGTCATCGGCGAATTTAATTACCTCACTAGTTATTCCCATCTCTAGGTCATTTATAAATACATTAAAAAGCAACGGACCCAGCACAGACCCCTGCGGGACCCCACTAACTACCCTCCTCCACTGAGAATACTGGCCATGCAATCCTACTCTCTGCTTCCTATCTTTCAACCAGTTCTTAATCCATAATAATACCCTACCTCCGATTCCATGACTCTGCAATTTCTTCAGGAGTCTTTCGTGCGGCACTTTGTCAAACGCCTTCTGAAAATCCAGATATACAATATCAACCGGGTGAAGGGGGGCACCTACAAGTGGGTACAGTGGGTTTGGGGGGGGGGGGGGTTGGACGACTAATAAGCATTAAGCAGCACAATTGTAACAGGTAGGGGGGATGGGCCTGGGTCCACCTGCCTGAAGTCCACTGCACCCCCTAACAACTCCTCCAGTGAGCTGCATACTGCTGCCAGGGAGCTGGGTATGACATTTGAGGGTGAAAATAAAAAGTTGTGAAACATCATTTTTTTGTGGTGGGAGGGGGTTAGTGACCACTGGGGGAGTCAGGGGAGGTCATCCCCGATTCCCTCCAGTGGTCATCTGGTCATTTAGGGCACTTTTTGGGGCCTTATTCGTGAAAAAAACAGGGTCCAGGAAAAGTGTCCTAAATTCTAGCTAAAAACGCATACTTTTTTCCCATTATCGGTGAAATGCGCCCATCTTTGTTCGGCAGATAACCACGCCCCAGTTCCGCCTTCGCCACACCTCTGACACGCCCCCATCAACTTTGTCTGCATCCGCGACGGAGTGCAGTTGAAAACGTCCAAAAATCGGCTTTCGATTATACCGCTTTATTCGTTTTTGTGAGATAAACGTCCATCTCCCGATTTAGGTCTGAACTTGGGCGTTTTTCTCGTTCGATTATAAGCAGGATAGTAACATAGTAGATGACGGCAGAAAAAGACCTGCATGGTCCATCCAGTCTGCCCAAGACAAACTCATACGTATGTGTATACCTTACCTTGAATTTGTACCTGTCCTTTTCAGTATCCATCAATAATCTTCAAGAGCTGCAAATAAGTTAGATTTTTCAAAATATGCATAATGAATGTGACTGAGCTAGATTTATATGCATATTATATCCACAGTGGGAAAGTATAGATCAGACATGTTCATTAGGGATATCCTAAAAACATAACCTGTTTGTGGCCCTTAGGAACTGGTGGTATAGTGGAGTCCCACTACATTGAACTGGACAGATTCAGCTTCAGAAGCTAGAGAATAAGGCCAATGCTTGGCAGACTTCTTCAGTCTGTGCCCTAATCATGGTTGGACAGATTTGGATGGGCTGGAGTGGGGCTTCAATGACAACTTCAGAAATTGGAGACCAAGGCAAATGCTGGGCAGACTTCTATGGGCTGTGCCCTGAAAACGGCAAGGACTAATCAAGATCAAATATACATATATAGTATCACATCATACCTTATGCTATGAGCTTATCTTGTTGGGCAGACTGGATGGAACGAGTGAAGCCGACAGGCGCGCGTCACCCCCCAGAAGGTAAAAATGCACCCGGGGGGGGGGCGTCCTTTCGCCGGGGGAGGTGTCCTTTCACTGGTGGGGTGCTGCACCTGGGGGGGGGGGGTGCATCGGCGATCCGCCCTGGGTGTCAGCCACCCTAGGAACGCCACTGGCCAGAATCTCAGCCCAGCTGAAAGGAAAAGCTGTAACACTCAAGGAAAATAAGGGGAAGAACATAGAGAAAAAAAAAGGAGGAATAACTTGGGATAAGGTGAAAAATCTTGATGGCATTACAGTAGATTAAGGAGGGATTAGCCCCTAGAACAGCTGCTGATCGCAAAGGTGTGCTAAGAAGCCTGGGCTGTCTCACACAGCCCGCAGGGGTAGAGAGGGAGGTCTAGTCCTAGCTCAGAGCTAACAGCCAATAGGGAAAGCTCATGAGGAGTCCATCACAGGATACTGCAAACTATAGGAAAAGCAGTTCTAATACACAGTGCTTTCTATTACATGAACAATGCAATTGAATACAGATCATACTCATATTAAATATATACAACAATACACCCTGCCTCCATGAATGTGGGATAGAAAAAAGATGTGAGTCGCCAATGGCAATATTTTTCTCAACATTACCATTGGTGATTCGAATCTTTTTTTCTATTCCGTGCTGGATCTTGAGAATTTCCTGCCTATTGTTATTCTGATCGTGAGTCCTTGTGCCTAGGCCGCAGTCTAGGAAGGGCCTTGGCCAAGGCTTAGAGTAGACCAAACAGGCGCTATGCAGTAACATAGGCCACGAAGCCACGCACACTCAAGGAAATCAGCAATCACCACCAGAAAGGGGAAATAGATCATGCATGAGGGCCACAAGGCTGATCGGGAACCCACTTGCACAGAGTCCAAGTATACGGGCCGCAAGGCCAAACTGGAACCGAATCATATACTAGGGAAGGGAAAAGAACAACGAGAGGTTCCAGAAGGGACTGGGGCTCAGGCAGCGCACACAGCGCCAGGCAGAGACACAAAGGGAAGGACGTTAGACCAAATTGGCAGATACAGACAACAACCAGAGGGAGAAAATGCAAACAAAGGCTACACAGTAACCCAGGTAGCGGAAGGCAGTGCCCACAGGTGAAAAGGGAAAGGCATGGTCAGAGCAGGACACTATAGACTCGCGGAACCTAAAGGAGTGAAGCTCCACAGAAATTGCCGAACAGGAGAATACAGACTGAAGAAAAGGGGCTGCTAGAATCCACCAAGCAGAGGAGGGCTAGGACCCACCAGAGCCAAAACAAACACAGCAGGCCAATGGCAAAAGCAGACATATAGCAAAGGCAGTTTCTAACTAACTAAACCAGGGAAGGGGAACAGAGCTCCCCAAAGCTAAATAACACAGAGCACCAAGACTAAAAGCAGAACACAGGGAAGGACTGCCTTCAAATACACAAACAAGAAAAGGGCCAAAGCCCACAGGAACCAAATAACAAATGAGCAAAAGCAGACCACAGAGAAAGGCTGCTTTCAAACATAAGGACAGGAAAGAAGCAGGGCTCACAAGAGTACAGAAAGGATTAAAGCAGACACCAGAGAAAGGCTTCCTAAAAGAGGCAGGGCTCACAAAAGACAAATATCAAGCAGCACATAAAGGGTTAAAGGAGGCAGGAAACTAAACAAACAAAGCAGGAATGAGCTTATCACAGACAAGTCAACACCACAGCTAGGCAGGGAGAGGCGAGGCAGTGGAGAGACAACAGACCAAGCCACATTGCAGTGAAGCAATCAAGGAAACGCTGGTTACAACCAGCACACACAGAGACCACAAACAAAGAGAAGAGCAAGCAAACTACAAAGAGTACACCCTGTGCCATGAGCACAGACTAAGCAAGAGAACCAGAGCTCAGCAGAAAGGAATAACGCTAGAGCGTCTGCTGTAGGGAGAGGTAAGTTTAAATAAGGTCTGATGTCTAACGTCTGCTGCCTCAGATGTCAGCTCAATCCCTGACAGACCTATCAGAAGCGAGTCCCAGTCATTCTCCTGCCTGTCTCAGTAGAATCATAACACATTTGTTTTCTCGGTTCATGAATATGGGGGCAGAACAACATTCCATATATTGCTCGTAAACTAATTGTTTAACTAGCCAATCAGCACTGCTAATTGGAGGTTAACAAGCAATTAGCAGTATTAATTGGAACTAATTGAAATTTATGCACAGTACCTGCCAAGCATATTCTATAATGTAGTCCACAAAAGTCTGACCATGAACGTCTGAAAAAGGGGTATGCCAAACAATTTGACATGGGTGTTTCTAAATTCTATGCACGTGGTTATATAATTTGTTGCGCCACACGTAAATTTGGATGCAGGCATTTACACCACATTCTCCTTACTGTAATTGGCAGTATTTTCCGGAATGGTGCACATCCAGGCTTTAAGCCTATTCTACTCATGGCACCTTGGACAGACAATTTTCTTTTGACTACCTCTCCTATGGACTAATCTGTTTCTGTAGCTTGAGCTTATGCCTTATTAACCTTTTGGCCAAAAATGCTTTGTACCATCTCAGAACTATTCCACATACACATTTGTCTCAGTTGATGGGAAGAGCGGGGTGTTGCACTGAATTGGGGGGGGGGGGGAGGGCAGGTCACAGCTGGCCAGATAATCCCTACTGTAATAAGAGCTGTTTTCTCACTAACATGCCTAAAACCTGCCTCTGCAGTGTGGTCTAATGGTTAGTGTGTGTGTGTGTATCCTTGTGTTTGTGGTTGCAGCACACAATGATGGCACAGGAGTTCTTGGGGTGGTCGATGGTACAGGAGGGACAGGCCCAAAAGTGGAGGGGAAAAGCAGGAGGGGAGGGTAAGTGCAAGGGCAGGCATAGCGGGTATACAGGCCCAGGACTAGGTTTCTGGACTTGACAGATGAACAGTGCGTGGCTCGGTTCAGATTTAATAGGGAAATTATAGCACACATGTGTGAGGAGCTGCAGAAGGACACGGAGCCTTTTTTCTGGAAGGAGTATGCCCTGCTGGTGCATGTGCAAGTCACTAAAGCTTTGGCCTTATATCAACACTTGGGTATGTGATAATATTTTGCTGCTAAAAATTGCCAACAGTTTTGCCATACTAATATATTTATATCTATATATATCTATATATCTATATATATATATATAGTTGTAATTACCAATAAATTGTAATATCTATATTTCCAGTACTTGACCACCCAAGGGCAAAGTCATAGTCTCTAGAATAACTATTAGCTAATTACCCAAATTGTTCTACAAGTATTCACAAAAACCTTGTGGTCATAGCACCATATCTACACAGACTGGGGACTGCATGTGTTTCCCTTTTTGGGCAATGGGCTGGTAAACAGCACATCTCAAGAAGAAGTAGAAGGCTTGGTGTGATCCATCTGGGTGATGGAGTTTCTAGGGTTCAGTATAATCTACCCCAAGTCCCAACTAAGCCCAGCACTACAAACAGAATTCATTGGAGCTCTGCTAGACACCACATAAGTCTTTCTATCACAGCAGAAAATCATCAATCCAATGTCCATGATAGAAATCCAAAATAGTCAGCAGACTTCAGTGAGAAACATGTTGAGAATGTTGGCCATGACAGAACATATGCCCTTAATTGAATAATCTTGTGCAAAATTGAGCACACAATTTATAGAACTTTGCCAGTTATATATAGTTATTAAATTAGGTGCTTTTTTATGTTCATCAATAATTAGTATTCTTTGAGCTAATTTGTGCTAATTAACACTAATTTGCAGTTAAGCACTAATCAAAAATATATTGTTAGTCCAATAAAAAAGATATCATCCTATTTTCTCTTCTATGTTTTGATTTATTTCTATTTATTGCACTTATGCACATAAATGCTCTTAATCAGTATTCTATAACCATGGAGGGGCATTTTTTATATGACATCTAAATCCGAATTGAGACTTTTGCCGAAAATGTCTCAAAAATTGTCTAGCTCACAGCCATAATTGAGCCATAAAAACGTCTACATTTTTGTCTTGATTATGGCTGTGAGCTAGATGTTTTCATGCTCAACACGTCCCTCTGTAAGTAGCATTTTCGAAAACATAAAAAAAAAGAAGCCCCAGAGAAAAACAAGCCATAGGGACATATGTCTGGCAGCATTACTATTAAACTGGCCACACAGACCAGAGGCATAGCTACGTGGGGCCACGGGGGCATGGGCTCCCACAGATTAAGCCCTGGCCCCCTCTACAATTGACCGCCCCGCCGCCGCCACCGACCCCTGCCCCATTGCCGCTTCAGGTACCTTGTTTGCTGGCGGGGGTCAACAACCCCGCCAGCCGAAGAGTCTTCTTCAGCACCGGTTGACTCTGGCGCCTTCGTTGTGTGATAATCTGTTTCTGACGCCTTACGTCCTGCAGGGGGCTACATACAGGACGTGCATGGTGCAGGACATCAGGAGTTTGAAATAGATCATCACACAGCGAAGGCGCCAGAGTCGACCGGCGATGAAGAAGACTCTGGCTGGCGGGGGTTGGGAACCCCCGCCAGCAAACAAGGTACCTTGTGGCGATGGGGGAGGGTTTTTGCGGTGGTGGTGGTGGTGGCAGCGGCGAGGGGGGTTGCGGTTGCGGCTGCAGAGGGGGGAGTCGGTGGCTAAACAGTGCCCCCCACCTCGAGCTCTGGCCCCCCCTTCCGCTGAGGTCTGGCTATGCCCCTGACACTGACATCCCAGCAGCACAGAGGGGCAGCCTAATAGTCAATGTAGTGGACTTCTCATAAAGGGACCCAGGTGTAAATCCCATCTAAACCCCTTCATAATGTATGCTGAGCCCTCCAGGATCAGAGAAAACCTACTGTACTTAAAGGTCCATCACTAAAATAGCCCTTAGTATTGCAGTTCACTTATATATTTAGGTACAGGAGGTATTTCTACATTCCTGGAGGGCTTTCATATTTGAGCTGAAATAGGATTTGTTTCTGAGTCCCGTTATTCACTGTCCACTGTACTGACCATTAGCTTACTCCATCCACTTGCTTGCTGCTTTCTTAGGAATGGCCATAATAGCTGGAGCTGTGAGGTGGGAGAAGGTCAGAGACCACTTGGGGAATTATGAGGGGGTCATATCTTAATCCTCCAGTGGTCAACTGGTCAGTTAGGACACCTTTTTCTGAGTCAATCATGACTGATATAGGTCTAGATAAAAAATGCACTTCTTTTTTATGCCATGGACCTTTTTTTCTATTCCAATATCACTGAAAAATGTCCAGATGTTAAGCCTACTTGTCCCACCCAAAACACACCTCCATTACTCCCCTTTATGAGTTAGGTGAATTGAGAAGTTAAATGTCCCAATTCTGATTTTCAAAAATCACAACTTAGATGCTTTTGCAAGAAAAATGTCCACCTGCTGCTTTGAAAATGAGATAGGTGGGGGGGGGGGGGGGGGGAGCAGGTTTAAGACTGTGTGTGGAGGGGGAGAAGGAGGATGATGATATGTGAGTAGGGGCAGAGGAAATGGATGGGAAGAAAAAGGGAAAGAGGGGGCAAGTGAAGGGAAAGGTTAAAAACAAACTGTATATATGTAAGGAGGTAGGATAGAGTGGGAAGGGCCCACCCAGCCTAACTCAGGGCCCACCCAAAATGACAGGTCTGGCTACGCTCCTGCTGGGCTGAGGAGTACATTTAGGTGGGTTCCACACTCAGGATTCATGGTCCCAGCAGGAGAAACTTCATCAGATAAATTTCCTGGAATTGAGAACAGTATGGGACTCTCTAAAGGCTTTCGAAGATTGGTTAGCCAACAGTATTATATTGATACAAGCATATAATCAAGTAGTGATGAATTACATCAACAAGCAGGAAGAAACAGGGTCATATCTCCAATGTTGAAAAATTGTCAGGTTGTGGAACTGGTTAGATCCACTTACCTGGCAGGGAAGGACAGCTCCCTGGTGGACAAGCTGAGTCATGCCCTACACCTGCACAAGTGGTCCTTGGATAAAGATGTGGCTCAAATGAAGCTGAAGCTGTCATAGAGACTGATATGTATGTTTCTTTCACATCTTTGAGGGGTGGGAGGGGTGCTTAAAATGAATATATTATATGAAAAAATTCAGTGATTGAAAAACGTATCTACCCTCTAAGGGAGTTTTTCTACTTTTTGTGGGAAACCCTGCTTGGGTGAGTTAATAATGGATTATTTTACCTAAAGGGTCTTGAAATTTTCAGTACATTTCCTCCTTATATATTCTTGAGTTAAGAATCTAGGTTTATTATAGTAGTTAGGCTTGATTGAAACAGGTCTAGACCAAAATGTCTAACGTTTAGCCCAGGACATTTTTGCTTTATTCCATTATGGCAGAAAAACATCCAAGTTTTGGGAACGCCAACATACTTCCTTGCGATTTGAATGCACTGCGGACAAAAATGCCCAAATGCTATGGCATTAGCAGTTAGAGCTGATATTCAGTGGCACTAATTGGTTAAGTGAAACTGAATATCAACAGATATCTATACACATGCAATTTAACCAGAAAGGAGCCTCTCCTGCCCAGTCAGGTTGCTTTGAATATTAACCCCTATGTTAATAAGACAGAGTTTATTTCCAGGTAGGTAAGAGCTCTCAAACTCATGCCTTGCTCTATTTATTGTAGAGACTACACACAGGATTAGATTATATGTAAAACATACAGAGCAGCGGATGGCAAAGATTATTTTCTCTACTTGATGCAATACTGCTGATTCTACATAATCTCCAACACTGGCTTTATTTTCCTATCTATAAATATCTTCCACACATGTTTCATACTTTTTAAAAAAATTTCAGCCCCATTATTGTCTCATCACCTCAACTGGAAGGCTGTGAAGAAATAGTTCTTTATGTTCAATCTGCCTCATTAGAGCCCTATCATAACCATCAGTGTTCAAGAACTTAGGGGCCCTTTTACTAAGCCACATAAGGCTCTATGTGCGCCCAATGTACGCCAAAATGGAGTTACCACATGGCTACTGTGCGGCTCTTGCGGTAATTTCATTTTTAGCGCACGCCCGATATGCGCGGCTGAAAAATAATTTTCATTTTCATCCACGCGTAACGGATGCACACCAAGTGGCATTTGACATGTGTAGGTCATTACCGTCCAGTTACTACGTGAGACTTTACCACTAGGTCAATGGCTGGTGGTAAGCTCGCAGGCCCAAAATGGACGCGTGGCAATTTTGATTTTGCCGCACATGCATTTTCAGCAAAAATTGAAAAAAGGCATTTTTTACAGATGCACTGAAAAATGATTCTGCGTGCGCCCAAAACCCACGCCTACACTACCGCAAGCCATTTTTCAGTGCGCCTTAGTAAAAGGACCCCTTACTATCTACCTGCAGTACTTACCACTTGCTTATTATTTAGATCTTTGAAATATCTGATCATTACTACTCCATACCCTTCTTTCAAACAGCCCATTTACCTGGGTAAATGATTTATAAAAATTGTCTCACTATTTTTATATGTATGATACATACATACACACACTACAAAGTTTAATATTTAAGGAGAGGGATGGTAGGGCTGAAGGTTCATCTAGGGCAGTGTTTCCCAAGTTGGTCCTGGTGTACCTCCTTGCCAGTCAGGTTTGCAGGATATCTACAATGAATATGCATGAGATTGATTTGCAGTAGGAAAATATACCAAAGAAAAAGGATATTTAAGATACAAAAATGTATAATAATAATAATAGAGTGTGCCTCCATTTATGTAAATCTCTTTCATGCATATATATTGCAGATATCCTAAAAATCTGACTGGTAAGGAGATACTCCAGGACTGACTTAGGAAACACTAACCTAAGGTTTCCAGTACTCTTACACCAGTTCTGGTAAAGACACTAGAAGAAGGGAGGAGGGAACAGAAAGAAACAGACGGTAAGAAAGGCTAGTTACTGATCTACTGCACAAGAACTGCAGAAAAAATGAAAAGGCAGCACCAAGCAGCAGTGGTGCAGAGCCAAATATAAGCTTGTAGACATTCATTTATAGCCAAAAAAAGAATAATAATATCCTGAAATGAGTTCTAGTGAATTACAGCATCCTGTTTGACAAATATTCAGCACGGAAAGCTTTGGCTCTAAAACAGCACGTCAGGAAATCTCTGGCTACACAACTCAGCAGCCTATGAATGTTGCCTAGGATTTGTAAGCAAATTTCACATTTACACCAGGACTGTAGAATCCCCATTTGAGAAAAAGCAGCCAGAACATGACAGGAGGAATCAATGTTTGTCTTTATCAGCTTAGCAGACTGAAAGAAAGGCCCTGTGCCAACATGAATCAGAAGCCATCTTCAGGATCATCCAGGACTTATATACCCCAGAAGAATGGCACGATAAGACAGAAACACACAAATGAACAAGAAGAAATAAACTAGAAACAGGGGTGAGAAACAAACATGAAGGGATGAAAAACAGGCTATTCAAGGTTTGTGTATGCATACTGTTTCTATAGATATTTATTTATCTTTTTAAGTTGACATATTTATGCTTGATATTTTGAATGTTCCTTGCATTCTGTCATCATATTATGCTCTTAATTGAAAAAATATGATTTTCATTTATTTATTTATTGTTATATATGAATATGACAGTTATTTTGTATTTTAGATTATTTTGAGTTCATTATTATGTTTTTTTAGGACCCCTGACGGAGGCGCTAGCCAAAACACATCCATGCTGGATCAACCCGGAATAAAAGTTTTTATTAATATTATACAGTTACTATGGTTATTTTATCACTCCTTGGCTATCTTCATTCATTTTTGATCCTCATGAAAAGACAGAAACTATTAGCTTAGAATCATTAAGAAAGGTTCAGTGTAGGTTGGCAGCACCCATCTCTACTTAGGCTGTTAGGATTGGATGGTCAATGAATCTGTTGGAAGATATAGGTGGAGCCTTTCCACAGGAGGAAACAACACTGAAAGGCTATGTGTGTGGCAAATGTCAGCAAAGCAAGTGAGATGCATGTGCTTCAACATCTTTAACATTTGTTTGCTATTTTCCCATACTCAGCATGCCAGACCCAGAGAGCCAAGACAGACTGTCAGCAACATAAAATATTCTATTATGTGCCTGAAGACTGCTTCCAAGTATGCAGTGCCTGGTTCCAACACAATGCATAATTAAGTTCTTGCTGGAGGATGTGTCACAGCAACTAATATAGTGGGATTCAAAAGAGGTTTGAGCATGTTTCTGGAGGAAATTATTATAAAATATTAGCCAGGTAGACTTTGGAGAACCATTGCACCTCCTTGGAAATGATCTATGAAAGCAAACCTATGTTTTGGGATCTTCTGGGTCTTTGTGACCTGGACTGGACACTGCCAGAGACATGAAGCAGGGCTTGATGGATTTTGATATAGCATAACCTTTGTATGTTCTTATGCCTTAAAAGGAACTGTGTCAAAATAAATTTAAAAAAATGTAATCTTTGATGCTAAGTGCTGGTGGGCACTCAGCTCTACCAACCTCAGTGTTCAGATGAGGCAAGTCTGTGTCCTTTTCCTGCCTCAAGGCGTTTGGGAAAGGGGGCAGAGTTGGCATCAGAGATATATTGAAGGAAATAAGAACCATTTGTAGGGAATAAACTGAAACAAGATCATGGGGTGGAGGTTTGGGGTTCGCTCTGGGTCACTAATTCAGGAAGTGGTACATCTTTTGGGTTGGGAGGGCCTAACTAACCAAACCCAACACTTGCCACCAATGCTCTCTAGTTGATGACACTTTCCCTCGGATTCCATATAGCATACCTAGAGATCTGCGCTGAAATCAGCGTGAATTCTATGACAATGCGCATAACAAGCTTAACAAGCTAATGAGCACTGATAACAGCACTTCATAAGCAATAATGAGCACTAATTGGCACTGATTAGAATTTTGGCTCTATGATCTATCCTTGCAACTTTATTTTGCTTTTCTATACCTAAATCAGAGGACAAAATGAATTCCAGGCTGTTTTCAATCTCACAAAAGGAGAAGGAATAATGTTTTGCAGTTTGGCAAGCTCTAAAAGTTCAGTTGTCAGAAGTCTTGCTTAACAGTTCCATTTAATGTTTTGTTTTTCACATTTTGCTATTGATAGGGGCATTCCTGTATTAATATAAGATGAGGTGTTTAGAATTTATACAGCTTCGTAGATGTTTATTCAAGATTACATCAGCCTTCAGAGTATAGTCCCTGAGACTAAGAAGAGGTCCCACATCACCCCCTAGTGATCAAAGTTTGGTGACCTCTAAATAAAAGAAAACACAATAAGTGGACTTGAGATCAAAAGGATAAAACAGATGGCCAGAAGCTATGTAAGCCACTGCTGGTGTTCTTTACTTAATATCCTTTCACTGGAAAAGAATAGAATTCTGGTCACTGGAAGACAGCAGTTCACAATTCCTTGGTCTGAGCCCTCAGTCTTCATAACCAAATAATTATTACAATGTGTGCACTCCAGAGTGGGAAAATGGAAAACACCAGAAGAAAAAAATCAAGACTGGTAATCAGGAATAAATAATAGTAAAAATGAAAGTACATAGAATCTGAGCAGAAGAGACATTATGATCTTTGCACTGTTATTCAGGAACTAGATTTCAGCTAAAAAGGTTTGGTAGAAAAACCATTGTTTTGATTGTATTTACCACATAAAAGCAAAGATGATATAAGCAGTAATGAATGAGTAATCCTGTAGAATGATTTCTGAACTAGCATTTTGAGACAGACTTGCCAACTTACCCAATTCCCATCAGGCCATTTCAGGCCAGTCCTGGTTTTGAACTTACATCTCAAAGCAGTATGGTGTTTGAAGTCCCTGACTCGACCTATAGAACTCAGTACAGTATGTCCCACAATGCATCAGGATAGGATTGTCAAGACTGGTCTAAAATGTTCCAACTGGAAATGGATAGGACCACAGATTTGTTTCAAGAACATATATGAATCCCATAAAATTTGGTTATGTGGCTTAACATTGCTTTAAACAAAGTGACAGAAGAAATAAGTGATGCTCTAGAAGACCTATTTTCTATAATTCATTTTAGGTGTTGCAGTGGCAGGAAGTAAGCCTTGCTCTTATTTTTGGACCCTGTCGCCTATACCTAACCCAGATCAGTATATAGGTTACAGGGATGTGCACATGCAAAATGTTTAGATTTTGCTTTTGGTTCATTTGGGCTTTTCCCAATTTTTAGGCTTTTTTTCCCCAGTTCGTTTCACATATACCTTTAAAATAAAATCTTGTTTATACTTAATAGAACTTTTTATGGATGCTAATCAACTTACCGAACATTAATTTGAAACAACATATGTTAAATCAATTTGACACACTTTGGGGCACAGTTATTAATGCGGGCTACTGTTAGGATGTGTTATTTGACCACTAACTCCTGTTATTTTAGTGCAGGTCCCATTTTATACAGTGATACCTTGAGGGGCATAATCGAATGGGGGCACCCATCTCTAATGACGGCCCCGTAAAGTGGCGTACCCAACCGTATTATCAAAACAAGATGGGCGGCCATCTTTCTTTTTGATAATACGGTCGGGGACGGCCAAATCTCAACATTTGGGCTGCCCTTAGAGATCGCCACCCTTAGAGATGGCCGATAATGGAAACTAATGGCGGCCATCTCAAAGCCAGCCAAATCCAAGCCATTTGGTCATGAGAGGAACCAGCATTTGTAGTACACTAGTCCCCCTCACATGCCAGGACATCAACTGGGCACCCCAGGTGCATAGCTCCCTTACCTTGTGTGCTGAGCCCCCCAAACCTACTCCCCACAACTGTACACCACTACCATAGCCCTTAAAGGGTAACAGGGTGCACCTAGATGTGGGTACAGTGGGTTTCGGGTGGGTTTTGGAGGGCTCCCATTTACCACCACAAGTGTAACAGGTAGGGGGGGATGGGCCTGGGTCCGCCTGCCTGAAGTGCACTGCAGTACCACTAAAAACTGCTCCAGGGACCTGCATTTTGCTGTGATGGAGCTGAGTATGACATTTGAGGCTGGCATAGAGGCTGGCAAAAAATGTTTTTTTTGGGGGGGGGGGTGGGAAGGGGTTGCTGATCACTGGGGGAGTAAGGGGAGGTGATCCCCGATTCTCTCCAGTGGTCATCTGGTCAGTTCGGGCACCTTTTCAAGGCTTGGTCGTGAACAAAAAGGGACCAAGTAAAGTCGGTCAAATGCTCGTCAGGGCCGCCCTTCTTTTTTTCCATTATCGGCCGAGGACGGCCTTCACTTAACCACGCTCACGTCCCACCTTCGGTACACTGCCGACACGCCCCCTTGAACCTTGGCCATCCCTGCGACGGAAAGCAGTTGAAGCCGGCCAAAATCGACTTTCGATTATACCGATTTGGCTGGCCTTAGGAGAAGGCCGGCCATCTCCCGATTTGTGTCAGAAGATGGCCGCCCTTCTCCTTCGAAAATAAGCTGGCTTGTTACTACTAACTTCCCCCTAAATTTTTAGTCACCCTAATGAACCAAAATGTGCCTTGATTCATTTATCTCTCCCATAGGTTGCTGTTGTTTGGTGTGCATTCAAGGACTGCAACAAAACACCTGCTGTTGATTGCAAATGACTAACACTGATAGAAATGACAATTTTAAGGGAATTTCACAAATCTAATTGTGATTTGCCCTTTCACTATACTAAAATTTCAACTACAAGAACACTATGCTCAGTTCAACCCAGTGTGTGTTTTCTAGCAAAAAAGGTGCCGGTACTCAAATGCCAGGCTAATCTTCAGGGGGTGGGGTGATCACTGAGGGACTCACCCCACAATAGCCAGGCCCCCTGCAATCTATGACAAGGCAGAATTGGTGTGTAGAGCCTGAGCTCTTTCATTAAAACTTGGAATCCATGGGTCAATTTTTGCACACAATGGAAAAGGTGCCTGTACTCAGTACCCCCCAAGTACCCCCTCAAAAAAAGCCTTGGTTCAACCAAATACATTTTAGCTTCTGGAAGGATAATATTAAAGAAATCCTGAATGGTAGGGAATCAATTCTCAAACTAGCTTCCCGAGCTAACCAGCCAGATGGTACATGGGCTTTGTGCGCTTCTGATTTGGCACCGGCATTTCAGTGCTGGTGTCAGAGTGCAGAACTTTTGGCCACAATAATTTTGGGGGCTGAAATTTTGGATGCGCCATTGGTGGCATCCAAAATCCCCTCCCCTTCCAATGCATTGACCTCTGGTGCTTGCTGCTGCAGCCAGGGGTCCTTGAGCAGAAGGGAAAGGCCAGCGCTGCCCCAGGTAGTGCCTGTGAGAAAGAACAGAATAGGTTTCTTGAAAAACCATCCTTCCTCACAGGCACCAATTGGGACAGTTCTGACATTTCCCTTCTCCTCACGGACCCTGAGCTGTAGCATTGAGCAGACACGGACCCTAAACCCGAATACTGGAAGTCAGTGCTTTTTTTTTGGGGGGGGGGGGTGGAATTTTGGATGCCACTTAAAATTATTGTGGCCAAAAGTTCTGTGCACTACAGTGGCATTGAAACAGTGCCAAAATGGCAATGGCCAAAAGTCCTGCTTTGTAAGCTAGCTATGACCATCTAAAATGTGTCCTTAGCAACATTAATGCTAACTTCCTTTCTTTGTTATGTGGGCACATTTAAGGGCTCTTATTACTAAGCTGGGCTAGAAATTGGACAGCACTATCTCCAGCGTGGGTCTTTCCTGCTTGCTGAGGCCACTTTGTGGCAGTTTAATGGCCGATTTTCCATTATTCTCATTAATGGCAATGAACTAATTTTCAAAGTAGCATGTGGCCATTAGGGCATGATCACTTACCGACACCTGTTTTCTAGGCAGTAAGGGCTCACATGCTAAGTAGTTAGTGCATGGAGATGTAGCTGTGCTATCTGATTAGTGCAGTACATGCCTACTCTCCACCCCCAGACACACCCCCAATGCAAAAAAAAAAAAAAATCTATTTTTATGGACAAATAACAGGCATTATATTAGCTGGCTTTACTTTAGGCATCTATCTTTAGTGGGAGTTTTCAACTGCAACCTAACCTGCTAGATTGCAGCTGAATATGATCTAGTTTGCTCTAGTATAGCTGGTTATTTCATTATTAAGCAGCTGGTTGAAAATTTGCCCTAACGGAAAGGTACATATTCTTGAGCTACATGTACCAAAGTGCACTAACCCTGTTAACATGCATTATTAGTAAATAGGTTACATTGAATAAAATAGAACCTGTGGTAAATAATGCACACTGATGCATGTTAGAACTCTTCAGCACATCTAAGTGAAATGCATTTGACTGCATAAATTTATGTGCAATTTGCATGGGGAGATACTACTGTATATCCTTCATCAAACATCTTTAGCCCAACCCAGGCATGCCCACAAATGAACCTTCACACAACACATTTGTACTTCTCAGTCACCTCATGCAGCCCTCAATTTTTATTTCATATATCTTTTTGCCTGCTGGAAATATGAATAACTTTGGGTCAAGTACTATTATATTCAAACAGCTCCCATTAATTTCTATGAGAGCTATTTTGACATATTTAAGACCTTTTTGCCAGCAAAAGAGAGGACAGATAGCTGGAACAAACATTCTCCTTTAAACTCCTTCAAGCGAACTCACAACAAATGGAACAGTATTTATACTATGTTTAAAAGAGTATTTTAAGCTTTCAAGGTGAGCTACATGGAAAGGACCAGAACCACTTTTTAAACACTTGAATTAGCCAACACAACATTTACATCACCTCTATTTTCTTTTCAAACACACCATTACAATCTTCATATTGCATTCATTCGGTCATACCTCACATCTTCAGAGGTGTGCTCTACTCATTCTATTCATGTTTGCAAATGTACTTCAACCTGTCTTCTTAACTAGTGCAGGGAGGTAAAACGACATAGGCATCATTGTTATACAACAATGCTATATTATTAAGCGTGCTTCGTTCATACCACCTACAGCAGCACATTGCAGTACTACACACAATCAATTTGTTCTTACTGAGTCCCCTTAATGTGAACATATATCATCTGTTCTCCGCCTTCACATCAAACATAACATACCTTTTCTTCCATACACATCACTTCAGAACAAAAGCATATCTTAAGTAATGACATGCAATAAATATACTAAACTTAAATGGCTCATTAAAAAAAAATTAAAAGCTTGTGATCACTTGGCAATGAGCCTTAATTCAGGTCTTAATTATTGTAGGCGGAGGGTGACTCTTGATTGAGGCAAATAAATGTCCCTTTCCCTATGTTCTTCTCCTTATGATAAGTTGTTCTGTAAAGTGCAATTCTGTGCTTTTAGAATATCCTATCCAGTGGGGGGGGGGGGGGGGGGGTTGTAGAAAAAAAAGGTACTGGTGCTCATTATGGGCAGCCTTAGGGGCAGGGTCACTATTTATGGCACTGTTCCTATGGTAGCCACACCTAACTAGCCATACCAGTAGCCATAAAGCACATAAAAAGGCACCATTGAAGAAAAATAACTTGTGATTTTTTTTTAATTATAAATAATTTCTGTAAACTGTTTCAGCTCCAGTGTACCCAAAATGACACAAACCAAATTACCACACAGACCAGGAATTAGGAGAACAGTCTTGCGAAATCTCAAATACAATATGTTATCAAAATCTTAGACCCTAACAAACAGATCCCTATTCAGATACTTGGTATTGCAGTCACACATGTAGAACAAAGATAGCTCCTCTTCTATAGGCACAAATTAACCTAAAATCCCAAGAAACCAGACTCTGTATGCAGCACAATACCAGGAAAACAGAAAGAAACACATTTCCTGCTGTTCAGTGCAAAATAAGAGAGCAGATGTAAGTTCTCAAATTGGACATATTCCAAACACTAAAATGAAAATAAAATTATTTTTTTCTACCTTTGTTGTCTGGTGACTTTGTTTTTCTGATCATGTTGGTCCCAGACTCTGATTCTGCTGCTCTCTCTCTCTCTCTCTCTCTCTCTCTCTGTGTTCTCTTTACTTTGTTAAGAGGGCCTCCTGTCCATTTATTTGTTTACTCTCCTCCTTTCTTCTTCACTTCTTGCCCTACATCCATAAGTAAAAGTTGGGTCCTCCGCGGACTTGACTGGAAGAGGTGTAGAGTGGATCGAGCTTTTGCCTATTTTCTCCATCCATGTGCAGTTTTTCTCCTCTCTTCCCTTGCCCTCCTCTCCATCCATGTCCAGCATTTCTCTTCTCCCCCTCCCCTCCATCCATGTGCATCTTCTTCCTCTCTCTCCCCTTACCTCCATCAATGTCCAGCATTTCTCCTCTCTCCCCTCCCTTTCATCCATGTCCAGCATTTCTCCTCTTCCCCTCCCCTCTATCCATATAAAGCATTTCTCCTCTCTCCCATTTCCCTCCTCTCCATACATTTACATCTCCATTTTCTCTTCCCACCCCATCATCCATCCATGTCCAGCATTTCTCCTCTCTCCCTTCCCCTCCATATCCATCATTTCTCCTCTCTTCTCTCCCCTCCATCCATGTCCAGCATTTCTCTTCTCTCCATTCCCCTCCTCTCCATCCAAGTGCATCTCCTTCCTCCCCTCCTGTCTCCCCTTCCCTCCATCAATGTCCAACATTTCTCCTCTCTCCCCTCTCCTCCATCCATGTCCAGCATTTCTCCTCTCTCTCATGCCGTCCATCCATATCTAGCATTTCTCCTCTCTCCCCTCCCATCCATCAATGTGCATCTTCTTCCTCTCTCTTTCCTCCCCTCCATCCAGGTCCAGCATTTCTCCTCTCTCACCCTGCCTTCCATCCATGTCCACCATTTCTCCTCTTTCCCTTCCTCACCATCCATGTCCAGTATTTCTCTTCTTTCTCTTCCCCTCCATCCATGTGCAACATTTTTCTTCTTTCCCATCCCCTCTATCCATGTCCAGCATGTTTCCTCTCTCCCCTCCATGTCCAGCATTTTTCCTCTCTATCCTCCCCTTCATCCATATCTAGCATTTCTCCTCTCTCCCCTCCCCTCTATGTCCAGCATTTCTCCTCTATCCCCTCCCCTCCTCTCCCATTCCTTCTATATCCTGCATTTCTCCTCTCTCCTCTCTCCCCTCCCCTCCCCTCTATATTCTGCATTTCTCCTCTCTCCTCTCCTCCATTAATATTCAGCATTTCTCCTCTATTCCCTCCCATCCATTGATGTCTAGCATTCCTCCTCTCTCCCCTCCCCATCCATGTCCGACACGTCTCTCCTCTCCCCTCTATCCATGTGCATCTCTTTCCTCTATCTTCCAGCATTTCTCCTCCCTCCACTCCACCTCCTCTCCATGTATGTCCATCTCCCCGGATTCTATATAGTGCACCTAGAGATCTGCACCAAAATCGGCATGGATTCTTTAACAACGCACTTAATTGGCTTAACAAGTTAATCAGAGTTGATAAAAGCTCTTAACAAGCAATAATGAGCATTAATTGGCACTGATTAGAATTTACGCACACAACTCACTAAGCATATTCTGTAGCAAAGCGCACCAAACTGCTAATGTATGTAGGCAAAAAGGGCGTGGTTATAGGCAGGGAAATGGGTATTTCATAGGTGTTCCAAAATGTATGCTGTAATTATAGAATATGGCCCAGTGTGCGTAAATCTGCATGCATAAATCTAGGCACTGATTATAGAATATGCTTAGTCGGCATTGATTTCAGCGCCTATTTATTAGGTGCCATATATAGTATCTACTTTATAAACCCATATTCAATAAATGGTGCTTAAAGTTAGGTGCTATTAAAATCCACACTAAGCATCAATTCTGTAAAGATGGCTTAGCACTAACCAACCTTTATAGAATAGCATTTAGTATGGATTACCACACATAACTTTCGGTATGAGGACTAATGCCTGCCAAAAACTGGTATAAATCTTGGCACCCAACTGATGTCAGTTGTAAGCAGAAATCTGATATCACACTTAATTTCTGGAAATGCCCCTGACCTACCCATGCCCATCCCATGGCCATGCCTCCTTTTGAGTTGTGCGCTATGGAATTTAGGTGCCCAGTGTTATAAAATAGCACATAGGCAGATCCTCACATAAATCTTAATTTGTGTCAATTAAATGCCAATTAATTAACCCTTTAGTGTCCAATGTTCCCATAATAAGCCATATGGGAACAGATTGATGGGAACATTGGACACTAAAGGGTTATCCAATAATTGTTAACACCTAATTGACTAATTAGTTTCCTTGCACATCTGGGATCCATGTCCAAACTTGGGTGCCCAAATTTTAGCAATCTATATAGAATCTGGGAGATAACTTAGAACATACTAAAAGTTGTATATGTACTTACACCATGTCTATGGATGACATAATACAATACAATATGAATGCTTACTTTCTGTTACTTAACATTACTGAGTATCAAGAAAGCCATTACAATATTTATCAGGAAATACAAACAGGAAAAGATAAATCATCTGCTAGATAACCAAAAGGTTTCTTAAAAAGGAAACACTCCAACTTTTTCCTAAATCAAAGAAAATACATTTCAGATATAATATTGTTAGGTAATAAATTCCAGCATATAGCAGCCTGATTTGGAAACGTTGCATGTCGAAATCTCTTATATTTAACTTTATTGGAAGAAGGAAAATGAAACTGCAGTTGATTCTTTTTCCAGATACATATGTCTAAAGAAGCTAACATTAAAAAACGGGCTCATTTTCAAATTAGAAAAATGTCTCAAAAACACTTTAGAGTGGCATTTGGACATTTGTTTCTGAAAAACATCCAAATCACAATTTTCAAAATTCAGATTTGAGATATTTTTCTCTGCAGTGCGTGCAAATCACAAGGAGGCATGTTGAGGGCAGGATTTGGCCATTCCCAAAACATGGACCGTTTTCTGCCATAATGGAACACAGTAAAATGTCCAGGGCTAAAAGTTAATTTTGGTCTATACCTGTTTCAGTCATGGCAAACATACAAATTCAGTAGTCCTCTTCTCAACTTATCGGTTTATAACAGTTGACTTCTGATCATAGCTTTCACATCTAGCAATTCATCAGAAGGAAAGAGGAGGAACATTGGAGGAAAATACCTCAAAAGAGCACCCTCTTGTTGTGGCACAGCCTACTTTATCCGGGAGCATTCGCTTTCATCATCGGTTCAAATCCTCCACTTCCTTATGATTTTTCTATATTTTCAATAATACAAGTTTTCTCTTTTTTACTTATTATAACCTGAACTTATCTGTGCATGCTGCCCAGTGTTATCCAAGTGCCACGGCCAACTATGGCCAGAGTTTCGATCCTTCTTCAGGGTCAGTGGCGGGTCTCACTACAAAATACAAAACAGCGCTTCAGTATTCTAGCACCATTCAAACGACAAAAACAGAGCAACTATATCATAAATCTCATTTTCTCACATCACTGTTCTGGCATCCTGAGCACCTTTCCACAATGAACATGCTTGAGATCTATTTGCATATAATGGAGGAAGCACATACAAACAGATCTCATACATATTTATTGGGGGAATCCTGTAAACCAAACTGTATTGTGGCCCTCGAGCACTGAGATGGACATCCCTGCTCTAAACCATCTCCCTAGACTAGAAGAGTGGCAGCAGTATATGCGAATGTCTCTCATGAATTTATCTCGCATGCGTGGGCATCCTCTTTGGCATCTTCACGAGCAACTGGTTTGTCGAGTGCTCAACAACCTTTGGTAGCCGAATATATGACCCCTGAAGATGCTCTACGGAGCGAAACACGTGCATGTAGGGTCTCGGTGTAGATATGGGTAAATCATTACAAGAAGAAGAAACCAGTATGAAGTCAGTCACCATTAGTTGAAGTGGTGAGAATAGTCATGTGATCCTCGGGTCATTTATGGATTATGAAGACTTGTTAAAGTTCTTGAATACTGAAGACAATTAGATGGAAAGGAGTGGTTTTATTTCTCTGGGTTAGGAGAGCATTAAACAACAGAGTAATACAGATTCCAAGTTGAAGTGAACTATTTCCTGGGAAACAGAGGAGAAATTACTGAACTTTATTCTTTGGAAATGACTTTTGAGGAACATGAGAGTGATAATTGTAAATGGTGAGAACAGCCATGTGATCCTTGGGTCATTTGTGGATTATGCAGAGTTGTTAAAGTCTTTGAATATTGAAGACAAGTAGATGGCAAGGAGTGGTTTCATTACTCCGAGTTATGAGAGCATTAAACAACAGAGTAATGTGGATTACAAGTTAAAGTGAACTATTTCCTGGGAAACAAACTATTCCTTTAAGAGGAGAAATGACTGAACTTTATTACCTTTTGGAAATGACTTCTGAGGAACATGAAAGTGACATTTGTATTAGAAATTCTAGTATTTGTATTAGTATAATAAGTGAGTCTGTTAGTAGATGTGAGTGAAAGTAAGAGTGAGTTGTGACTGCTGGCTTGTATGAAAAGTGTTAAAATATGCAAACGACAATGATATCAATTAATGAGTTAAGCATCTAATAAAGATTGATAATTAATAGACAACGGTTGTTGGAGAAATTGTATGAATATTCATTGTGGATATCCTAAAACCTGACTGGCTGGGGTGCCTCCACGACCAAGTTTGGAAACCACTGGTTTAGAATCTCCTCATGGAGACAATGACCAATCCCTGGGCTCTACCATAAGTACATAAGTATTGCCATACTGGGAAAGACCAAAGGTTCATCAAGCCCAGCATCATGTTTCCAACAGTGGCCAATCCAGGTCACAAATACCTGGCAAGATCCCAAAAAAGTACAAAACATTCTGTACTGCTTATCCCAGAAATAGTGGATTTTCCCCAAGTCCATTTAATAACAGTCTATGGACTTTTCCTTTAGGAAGCCGTCCAAACCTTTTTAAAACTCCACGAAGCTAACCGCCTTTACCACATTCTCTGGCAATGAATTCCAGAGTTTAATTACACGTTGAGTGAAGAAAGATTTTCTCCGATTTGTTTTAAATTTACTACATTGTGACCAGTCCTGGAGGAGAGCACCATAGCAAAAAGGTTTAGTTCATTATGAACTTACCATTCTTCACATGCTCTCCACCGGGAAAAACAGAGAACTTAGTAGTGCATCCAAAGGCCCCTTCACATTTAGAATGTATTTTTATATGTTTTTTAATCAGCAAAAAATGTATAATTACTGTTCCCCTAAAGTCCATAAGTGTCACGCCCCTCACCTTGCCGGTAATGGCACTCCCTCCGTCAGTGTAGGGCCGAGGTTCCCTTCACAGCATCTCTGCCCTGCCTCCTTGCTCTATAGAAGTTGGATCCCTGTGACTGGTGTTCTGGTTGTCCATCTCTCAGACCTTAACCTATGGGCTCTCTGCCCCGCCTCCTTGCTCCATGGGGATTAGATCCCTGTGACTGGTGTCCTGGTTGTCCATCTCTCAGCCCTTAACCTATGGGCTATCCCTTGCCTCCTTTGCTCTTTCCCTATTGGATGTCTGGCTGCTTTCCTTACTCTCCTTCTCAGCTATTTCCAGTGAATGCCTGATGCCAGCACTATTTCTGTGGAACCCTTCCCTGCCTCAGTGCTTCAGCTTCTACTTTGGTAGGTGTTACTTGCTCTGTAGTTTACTTCGTCTCTACTTTGTCCCTTGTTGCTGACTTTGCCTGTACCTGGATTACTCTCTTCCCTGCTGCCTGCCTATTGACTTTACCCATGCCTGGATTACTCTCTTGCCTGTTGTCTGCCTATTGACTTTGCCTGTACCTGGATTACTCTCTTGCCTGCTGCCTGCCTGGCCGATACGTTCACCACCCCGCTTCCAGCTCCGTCTCGTAAGTCCTGCAGGCCGCCCACACCTAGGGGCTCAACCACTGGGGAACAGCGGTCAGTGCAGGTGAAACCCGGGGTTGTCCAGCCACCAAGCAGAACCTGGTCCGAGTACTGGGCTCAGCAGCGTTGTACTTGGCACAAGAACTCACAAGTCTGACAACAAGACACTCATTCTTAAATCTCCTCAATGATCTTATTCGGTAACCTGTATGTATCTTTTTCTCCCAATTTCTTAAGTCAAAATTATGAATTTGAGAAACAGGATTACTCTATGGCTATGCTTAAATAAAGCATCTTTGTATGGAGGTCTAATACAATTTAGTCATGAAAAAGGAAATTAGTTTTTTAATGTAAAATGAATCTGACAGCGCTTTTCTATTACCGGGGTCTTAATAGGGAAAAATTCTCTGACATCTGTTTATCCCCTGCAGCCAGCCTTGTATTCAGAATACAGTAATTGATTCTCAGCATCCACTGGGGACCTAACTGACTCACTTTTCCATACAACACTATACAGGTATCTGTGCAGCTAATTCTGAATGTACTGTACAGCTACATCGTTATCTCCTGGTGAACTATGACCCTAAACACTTTGGAGGCCCAGATGAAAGCAATTCCTCAACCCTCCAGTGCTAAGGTTATAGGGGATTCAGCAGCGTGGCAATACACATAGGACATCCAATCAGAAGCCTCCCCTTTGAAGCCCTGCTCAGCTGGGAGACTATGAATGATTCATAGATTCTCTGCACAAACTAGAGGGGAAGAGCAAAGCTGGTGTGTATTATTCAGCACTACATCCATAAGAAGCATCCATGTTCAGCAAATTGCTACAGTAGTTTTCTGCTTAGTTTTTGCTTGTTTACAATTTTTTGTTCACAGCTGTAAAGTTTTAACAGAGCGATCATGCTTTGGAGATTGAAGTGCTAATTGGCATTTAAAGCAAATTGGTAATAATAGTACTGCAATGTAATTACTTTAAATTTTATATGTGGACCTTTCCTCCTGCTCCTCAGGTCTTCCAGCTTAATTAGAACATGCCCCTACTGGGGATATGGTACCATGTACTGTCATTTGCTATTACGTAGGAGGGGGGGGGGGGGGGATCACATTTTTATTCCTTTTCCTACATTCTGTTGTATCCTAGTAAGTTCAACTACATTTTTCACAATGGGGCGACAAACTGTGGCCCTTTTAAAATTTAGTAGGTTTGAAAATCTGATTCTCATTCATTGTCTCTTCCTCTTCCCCTCCTGGAGAACACTGTCTTTAGAGCAGGGGTTCTCAACCCAGTCCTCTGGAGTCAAGCTATCCACAATGAATATGCAAGAAATAAATTTACATGTACTGCCTCTGTTGTATGCAAATCTATCTCAAGCACATGCATACTGAAAATCCGGCTGGTTTGGTGTGTTCCAAGGACTGGGTTGGAACCCCTTGCTCTAGAGCAATCCCATCACTTGCCAACTGACTTAATAGAAGCTGCTCCAGATGTTAAACCTAGGCCTCCTGCAAGAATATGTGCAGCACTGTATCAAATGCGAAACATGAGTAAAAAAAATAAATAAATAGGTGATTGTGATAGGATAGCAGAAAGTTAAATAGAAATCGGCCGATATTCAGCACTATTTAACTGGCAGGAACAGCTCCTGACTGGTTAAATAGCTTTTAGCCAGCTAATGGGCCTATCTACTAAGCCACGTAAGCATCTACGCATGCCCAACGTGTGCAAAATGGAGTTACCACCCAGCTACTATGTGGCTCTTGCGGTAATTTCATTTTTGGTGCATGTTCAATACGTGTATCCGAAAAATAATTTTTATTTTCAGATGTGCGTATCGGACGCTCACCAAGTGACATTTGACTCGCGTAGGTCATTACCGCACGGTTACTATGTGAGACTTTACCACTAGGTCAATGGCTGGTAGTAAGGTCTCAGACCCCAAATGGACGCGTGGCAGTTTCATTTTGCTGCACATCCATTTTCGGCAAAAATTATGAAAAGGCATTTTTTACAGCTGAGCTGAACTCAATAAAGAAAAAACACACTGTCTCATCCTCTCATCCCAACATAACGCAGACAACCCCACAATTATCAACATCCCAGATCACACCCTCCCTATTTCAGACAGCCTGAAAATCCTCGGCGTTACAATGGACCGCAACCTAACACTAGAGAGCCAACTGACATCCACAACAAAGAAAATGTTCCACTCAATGTGGTAACTCAAATGCGTGAAACAGTTCTTCCCAAGGGAAACATTTCGCAACCTGGTACAATCAATGGTACTAAGCCATGTAGACTACTGCAATGGAATTTATGCGGGATGCAAAGAACAAACCTTTAAGAAACTTCAGACTGCTCAAAACACGGCAGCTAAGCTTATCTTCGGAAAAACGTGATTTGAAAGTGCAAAACCCTTTCGCGAAAAACTACACTGGCTCCCAATCAAAGATCGCATTGCTTTCAAAATCTGCACTCTGGTTCACAAAATTATCTACGGTGAAGCCCCGAGATATATGACAGACCTGATCAACCTACCAACTAGAAACACATCTGAATCAACACGAACTTATCTAAATCTGCACTACCTAAGCTGCAAAGGACTCAAATACAAATCAACCTATGCATCCAGCTTTTCCTACATAAGCACACAACTGTGGAACGCATTACCAAGAGTCTTGAAAACTACGTATGACCACCTAAACTTCCAGAAAACACTAAAAACTAACCTGTTTAAAAAGGCATACCCAACCGATCCAACATAAATGCCTGATCTCTACAACACATCAAAACTAAAATACGTAATGGACATAACACAACTCTTCCACTGTACGATCCCCTAATGTGGATGTGCCACATGAACTCTATCTTACCATAACATTACATTGTATTTGTTTACATCGGAGTCTGCAAACGCCACTCTGGTACTTTGTAAGCCACATTGAACCTGCAAATAAGTGGGAAAATGTGGGATACAAATGAAACAAATAAACAAATAAAATAAATGATTCTGTGTGTGCCCAAAACACGCATTTACACTACCGCAGGCCATTTTCAGTGTGCCTTTGTAAAAGGGCCCTTAAGCGCTAATGTTCAGCATAAAATAGATGGTTAACTTTGCTGAATATTAGTGTTTAGTGCATAGGGGGAGATTTTATATATAGTGCCTAAAAAATAAGCATTCTATAATCGGTGCCTAGATTTAGGTGCAGACTATAGAATACACCTCAGTGCTTAAAACAGGGGCGTATCTGCGTGGGGCCACAGGGGCCTGGGCCCCTGCAGATTTTGCCCTGGACCCCCCTACCGCCGTTAACCCTCCCCCGCCTACCGCCAACCCTTTCCCTGCCTACCGCGGTCACCTACCCCCGAGGTCCACTCCTGCCGGTTTTTTTAAATATTACTTCAGCTGGCGGGGGACCCCAACCCCCGCCAGCCCAGCCGAGGTCTTTAACTTCTTCATCCTCGTGCTGTTCCTGCAATGCATCCTTCCAGTTGGACGGAGTTTGACATCGCAGCACGTTGTACGTGCAGGCGTCAACGTGCTGCGACGTCAAACTCCATCCAACTGGAAGGATGCATTGCAGGAACAGCACGAGGAAGGATGAAGAAGTTAAAGACCTCGGTTGGGCTGGCGGGGGTTGGGGTCCCCCGCCAGCTGAAGTAATATTTTAAAAAAACGTCAGGAGCGGACCTCGGGGGGTAGGTGACCGCGGTAGGCGGGGAAAGGGTTGGCGGTAGGCGGGGGAGGGTTAACAGCAGTGGGGGGGGGGGCGTTATAATGTGCCCCCTCACTCTAGCCCCTGCCCCCCTACCGCCAAACCTCAGATACGCCCCTGGCTTAAAACTACATGCATCCATTTACACCAATGAAAATATGGCGTAAATCCCGGCATGTAGAATTATGCTCACTGGGCCATATTTAATAACTAACACGCACATTTCAGAACACCCACAAAATGCCCATTTCCCTGTCTATAACCATGCCCTTTTTTGCCTGCATGCATTAGAAGTCCGGTGCACTTCATTACAGAATATGCTTAGAGTTGTGCTCGTAAATTCAAATCAGTTCCAATTAGTGCTCATTATTGTTTGTTAAGTGTTGTTCTCAGCACTTATTAATGTGTTAAGCTTGTTAAGTTATGCACATTGTTATAGAATCTGCTTGGATTTTGAGCAGATCTCTAGGCACGCTATATAGAATCTGGGGGATAGCGGCTAACCAGCTATATTGCGTGACATAAGTGGCTAGCCGCAAATATTCAATGCTTTGCTGGCTAAGTTTAGTGGCCAAATCAGACCACCTAAATAGCAGTCCTATCTTTGACCTCTATAAACTTAACCAGCCAGCACTGAATATTAACTTGGCTGCTTAAGTTAAAGCCGGCCAAAAAAAAAAAGCAAACAAAAAATGGATATTTAATGCTAGTCATCAGAAACAGTCTAGCACTGAATATCTAGGCTCAGCTGTGTCAGGAGGAGAATTTCTTCATGCAGTAACCCTAGTCTTTGTAGTTTTTAAAAGAGTAAACAATTTCTCCTCTGGATGTAGCTTTGCAAAACAAGGGGGCCTATGTTGAGGTTTGGAACTTTGAGCAGGCTGCCACTGTGAAAACATGACTAAAGACTAATGATTTCAATTACGTTTTCTCAGAAAGGATCACATATCTTGTAACTATATTTAACAAAGAAATGGTGGGATACTTTGATACATAATAAATAGGTGGAATGGAGTAGTGGCCTAGTGGTTAGAGCACAGGTCTTGCAATCCAGAGTTGGCCGGTTCAAATCCTGTTGCTGCTCCTTGTGGTCTTTGGCAAGTCACTTAATCCTCCGTTGCCTCAGGTACAAACTTAGATTGTGAGCCCTTTTGGGGCAAAGAAATATCCAGAGTGCCTGAATGTAACTCACCTTGAGCTACTACTGAAAAAGGTTTGAGCAAAAGTCTAAATAAATAAAATAATACAGCTCTTTCCCTGGTTTGGGCAAAACAACAATCACTGTTTCCACAAAACTTAACCACAGATGCAGTACTCAATTCACTCCTTGAAAAAAGCTGCAACAGCTTAATACACAGAGCTAGAGGAGAAGGAGTGAAAATTAAATACTCAGCAAGTAGCATTCTAGGTTCACAGAAAATATACATATGTTTGTTAGTAAATAACTGCCTTCATATGCTGAAGCACCTTAGGAAATAACCCCTAAAACTGTAGTTAACGGTTCCTCTATCAGAGCAGGGTCAGCAGCCACTGATCCAATAAACTATGGAGAAAGCAAAAGTGAAGAAAAAAAAGCAGAAAACATACAGATTGATCTATGTTGAGTATCATTTTATTATGAACTCCTACAGACACAGCAATAAAAGTTTGAAAAAAATGAAAACAGAGTTTGAAGGCAACAAAGCAGCTCTACAAGAAATAGGTGCATCAGGTAATGCAACTATGATATGAATGTCAATTATTAAAATTGTCTTGACATGATAATTAAAGGGGTCTTTGCAATAAAACTCATGTTAAAAAGTGTTTTGGAGTGAGCTCACAAAACATTTAGGGACCGTTTTACTAAGCTGCACTAAAAGGTGACCTGTACTACCACTAGTGCGTGGGTTTCCCGTGCGCTGAGGCCACTTTTAGCATGGCTGTACAATAGCTGCATTTAATATATCCTCAATTAATGGCCACATTCTAATCTTTCAATTAGCATGTCACCATTAGCGTGGGAGCCCGTACCAACACCTATTTTCTAGGCGGTAAGGGCTCCTGCGCTAACCATGCGCTAATCAGTTAGCATGCGGTGATGTAGCTGTGCTACCTGATTAGTGCTGGGCACGCCTACTCTCCACCCCCAAACACACCCCTAGTGCTAAAAAATAAAAAATATTTTTTAGCATGTGAGAAGCATATGCAGATCCAAAAACTACTACGAGATGCCTGAACACAGCCCGCGTTAGTGTATTTTAACCTGCGGTAAGCACATGTTGGTGCATACTACAACTTAGTAAAAGGACACCTTAATGTGGATGCAAGAACTCTAATATTATAATATTACATATGTATTCCATTGTTACCAAGATGAAATAGAACAATAAAAGAAATGAATTTCTGTATTAGCCACACTAGCATTTTATTTATGTATGTTTCATTTAGCTACAATAGTGAAGTGTATAGTAATCTCCCCCCACCACCCCAATAAAAAGAAGCTGTGTATACTGCTGACATTTCAAATATGCACTGCTAAATAGCTGTATGTGAATGAGGTTTCTAGTTGTAAGGATCTCTTCCCACCCTCCCTCTGGTGATAGCAAGAAAGCCTCTGTGTAAGTGTGAGTTTATCAGTAGCAGGAAGGGTATTTTGTTATCAGTTGGTCATCTTTCATTGTTATTAGTTTATCAAGCACTCAATAATACAACCATTGACCCTATGGATTTTCTTGGTTGGCTTGCTCATTATAAGTTTGGAATTTATCAATTTGATGATGTTAATTTGCACGTGGAGACTGTTAAATAGGAAGGTTTGTTCCTTTCTGGATTCTATGAGGTTGATTGGCTTTTTCCAAGTAGCTGAAGTACCAACACATGAGGCAGGACATACACTAAGTTTAGTATTCATTCATGAAAGTTAGAAAACCATAGATGGCCTGCTTGATTTGGTGGCAGTGCTCTTTTTATACAGAAAAAAAGATGGCAGCTGTGTTTTTATGCAAATTTTCAGCTGTAACAACCAATTAAAAGCATTTGTTCAAATCTATCAGTTTTCAGCATGATGACAGATGAATACTAACAACAAGTCTGAAGTCATTAGTTTGAACCTGTTAGCTTTCAGCATTAAGACGGACTATACCAACAGCCAATCTGAAAGTATTAATTTTATTGTTAGCTTGCAGCATGGTAACAGACAATGATGATAGCCAGTCAAAAACTTTTCTGGTGGTTTATCATCATTCAGCAAAACAACAGGCAGTGATAGCATCCAGTAAAAACATTAGATCCAAACTATCAGCTTAGAATAAATAAAACAGACAATGTGGGCAACCAATCACTAAATGCCACATATAAGAGCAATGATTGTGAATGCTCCTGAAGCAGCTTTCTGAATGAAATGAAGGCCTTTGTCAGGTGCTGTTGGAAGAATAATGAACAAAGCTAAGTAAAGCTTCATGTAGAAAATTTCTTTCCTACTCACAAATCTGATAAATTTGAAAAAATTGATTATGGTGAAAAAAAGGTAAATTTTTGGACCAATGAAATCAATTTATCAAGTTTTGGCCTGTTATTGCACTTAAGAAGGCTTGAGTTCTCCTCATTAAACTTAATTTTGTGAGAAGTTAAGGAGATGCTCTAATTAGTAAAAAGTTTGTGATGGCATCTATATTAGAGCAAAGTTTATAACTGATGTGGAGGGGCATTTTCGATATGATGTCTAAGTCCGACTTTGGATATTTTGCAAAAAATGTCCAAAATCTGAATAGGAAAGAAGGTCATTTTCAAAAAAGAAAAACGTCTATCTTTTGTTTTCAAAAATACAAGGTTTTCTGATTTGGACGTTTTGTTTTTTGGTTCATTTTCAAACAAAAAACGTCCAAGTGCAAAATGCACAAAATCAAGCTATTGGGTGGACTGTCCTTCCCCATGTTAAACTTGTACAGCGCTGCGTAACCCTGCCAGCGCTATAGAAATGCTAAGTAGTAGTAGTAGTAGTATGTAGGAGGAGCCAGCATTTTTAGTAGACTAGTCCCCCAGACATCCCAGGAAAGCAATAGGGCACCCCAGGGGGAACTGCAGTAGACTTCATAAAACGCACCCAGGTACACATCTCACCATTGCTCCCTTTTCTTGTCCGCTGAGCCCCCCCAAAACCGACTACCCCACCTGTATACCACTACCATAGCCCTTACGGGTGAAGGAGGCATTTATATGTGGGTACAGTAGGTTTCTGGTGAGTTTTGGAGGGTTCACAGTTTCCTCCACAAGTGTAACAGGTAGGGAGAGGTATGGGCCTGGGTCCATCTGTCTGCAGTGCACTGCATCCACCACTAGACTATTCCAGGAACCTGCATGCTGTTCTAACGGACCTGAGTATAACATCTGAGGTTGGCTTAGAGGCTGACAAGTAATATTTTTAATTACATTTTTGGGGGGGTCGGAGAGAGTTAGTGACCACTGGGGGAGTAAGGGGATGTCACCCCTGATTCCCTCCAGTGGTCATCTGGTCATTTAGGGCACCTTTTTGTGCCTTATTCGTTATAAAAGCAGGTCTAGCTCAAAATGTCTTAGTGTTAGTCTTGGACAGTTTTGTTCTGTTCCATTATGGCTGAAAAACGTCTAGGAATGCCCAAATCTCACCCTTAACACACCCCTGACACTCCCCCTTGTGATTTGAACCCAATTTTTAGACTTTTTTCTATTATGTCCATCAGAACGCAATTCTGATGGACATCATTGAAAAAGTCTAAAAATTGGTTTTGAAAATACCAGTGTGGACGTTTTTGTGAGAAAAACATCCAAATGCAGATTTATGCCACTTTTTGGTGTTTTTCTCTTTTGAAAATGAGCCCAATAGTATTTTTTTTTTTTACTATGAACCATCCCCAAGTGAAAATCTACCACAAGTATCTTCTCTCTTTCCACTTTTAGGATATCTTTGATCTGTGTTAGAGGCCTGTGGATCATACTGATATAGACAGAACCCTTTCCAGGCAACCTGTAACATCACCTCTGTTCCCTTGTTCTCTGCATTTCAGTTATTTTTCATATATTTTTTTTACATAAAAGAGTAACTTTTCTTCCTTTTCTGTCATTCCTATCATTCCTGAATTGAATTGCATAGATAGCATTTCTACTCATGGACTTGCAGGTACAGTACTTCTTGTTTTTTTCCTTATTTTCTACAGGCTCACACCTATTCCATTTGTATTCTGTGGACCTATTTGGCAGCATTTGACACTGTGAATTACACAGTCATGCTATCACAGTCAGAATAGACAGATATCAGGAGGCAAATATTGAAGTGGTTCAAATCCTGTTTAACAGACAATCTGCATGCTGAGCAGTTTGTTGGTACCTGATCTTCATCCCAGGCCCAGAACTGCAGAGTTTAAAAGGGATCTGTAATGTCACATTTTCTATTCAGCATCTTCCTCAAGCTTTCTGGATGTAAAATTCTACATTTGCACGTAGAAAACTACCTACCTTTAGCCATTAAAAAGCTAACTGCATATCTCTGAGTAATTCAAGAATGGACCAAAAATAATAGAGGACTAGATTCAGTAAATCGTGCCGAAATATCGTCACAGAAAAAATTATGCACTGAGTGGTATTATATAAAGGGTATTCACACTTTATAGAATAGCACCTAAGTCCCTAATCCATTCCTAACTTAAGTTGCCTACATTCAGCAGATGTAAATGCCTAAATTAGGCGCGGATCAGGTATATTATATTATAATGCGTGTAACTTACAGGAACACCCCTGATATGCACCTAAATAATCCACGTGTAAATCCCAATTAATGCCAATTAATAGTAATAATTGATTCTCAACCAATTATTTGTGCTGATTGGTTCATTAAGCAATGAATTTGTGCTTGCAAATTGGCAATGCACACTGATTTCCAAGTGCAAATTTATTCACCATTTGTAGATTTGTGCGATCTGAGTACAGGGGAGATATTATGGGTTCAGAATTTAAACATTCAGGCTCACGATGTTAAAAACCACAGGATACCTCTAAAAATACAGGTTAGTAGCCTAGAAATCCTGCTGGACCCAAAGCTAGCAATCCTATTAGAAATCCAGGAAATATTTTATAAAGTACTTTATTTAATCAGTGTAAACTACATAACTCCACTAGTTCATCATGGCAGGTTTACTGCTATCTGCTATATAATTGCCTTAAAATGAAGGGCTTACATGAGTTCCAATGAATTCAGAATGCCACAACATAACTGTTAGAGAACTGCAAGCTGCAGGATTGTATTACCCTCATCTTGCTGATTAGCAGGCCTAAACTGAACAGATAACGGGCAATTCTGTAACAAGGTCCGTGCTAGGAGCTTATACTATTAAGTAAAGTAGGCCCCTATTTTTCTATATAAAATACTAGCAAAACCATATATATATATATATATATATATATATATATATATATATATATATATATATATATATATATATATATATATATATATATATATAGGTGCTTAGGCACAATCACTTATACGTTCTTCTAGAACTATTAGCACCTAAATGGTAAGTTACATATATAAGTTTGAGCCCTACCCAAGCTCCACCCATGTGTGCATCCCTTTGGAAATACATGCTATATAGGCTAAGCGAGTATTTAGAGAATAGCACGTAAGCAGAATTTTGGTATTTACGTATGCAGGTGCCCGCATATTCACCTAAATGCCATTGTTCTGAACATTTATCCACGTACCCCTGGATGCTATGAATGGTGCACAAATTTCCTTACACAAAATTGCATGCTATCCCGAGATGCACATGCAACTAAATTGGCTAACAAGGCAATTAGCACCAATAATTAGATGTTAACAATCAATTATTGGCATTAATTGGCAACATTTTGGATTTGCACGTGCACCTTGCTAGGTGCTATTCCACACAGATTCTCTTGAAAAAAATCTTATAGCGCTTAACTCAAAAAGGAGCATTGCCATTGGAGGGGCATGGGCAGGTAAGGAGCATTTACTAAAGATGCATGCAGTATTATTGTATACCAGGATTCCATGCCTAAACTACACGCCAGGATTTACACCAGATTTCAGTTGGTGTAAATCCTCGTGCCCAAAGTTTGACGTGGAAATTGGGCTCCTGACGGTCTGCCAGTTGCACTATAGCGAAGAAGTTGTACACTGATTCAGGATGCGTTGGGGTCTCCAGAGGAAACCTGGAGCAAAACAGGTCTGTCAAGACCTTCACTGATTTTTCTGTAGTCCTGTCTAAATTGAGTGAACATCAACGAGAACAAGACATTTTCTCATAAGATAAGTTATTCAGCTTATATGACAGAATTGGAACTTAGATTTAAGTTTTGTACACACATTTCACAAGATTTTGAAGGGGAGGTTTTTTGACCATGATTAATAATTTTTTTTAACTGTGTGCATATGGTATTGCTAATTGTTATAGTTTTTGCCACAAGTTCCTATGAGGTCTCCCACCCCCTTTTTATTTCAGTTAAAGTAATTTATCAAGAAAAGTTGGAAATGTTTATGCTGTGATTCATTGTTGGGTCGGGGTTATCTTAAACAGTTGGAGTGAATCTGATCTGGTTGTGAGTTTTTAAAAGAAGGAAACAACATTACACTATGTATAACACACTAAGGAGCTTATTTTTGAAGCATATGGCCATCTCTAAATGCTCAAGTGCAAGTCCATGTGTTTGAAACATCCAAATCCTGATTTTGCAAAGGCAGAAAAGGGTGCCCAACACTGCAGTTTGTCCAAATAGCAAGGGGGGCATGTTTTGGGTGGGATTAGGGAGGGCCCAAATTCAGAATGTCCAACAGTGATTACCAAACAGAAAGAAACTTCCAAGCTTCAAAAGAAGGACGTCCTAAGCTAGACCTGTTTTAGTCACGCCCAGGGTACAAAAAGGTGCTCTGATTGAGCAGCTGACCAATGAAGGGATTAAACCCCCACTGGTTGCTACCACCCTCCCTCTCCCCTAAAAGTGAAACTGAAAGGGGATACCAGGCTCTATGGTAGCTTCGGGTATTATATTATAGGCATTCTTAGCAAAGTAGGAAACAAGTCTGAAGAGTAACCTAGTGGTTACTACAGTGGACTTAGGGATCCAGGATCAAATCCCACTTTAACTTAATTTTTTTTTCTTGTGAGCCCTTTAGAAACAGAAAAATGCCTACTGTTCCTAAATATATAAGCCACCTGCAATCCTGAATCTGTTGAAGTGGTACACATTCAGCTACAGTCATAGGCGGTCGGTGGCCCAACTGTTTGGGGAGGCTAAAAGGGGTGGGGTTAGGGGTGGAGCCAGGGGTGGAGCTTAAATCCATAATTGTCTGATAACACACAGAAAAAATAAATAAATAAAAAGTCACAATTAATACCTTTTATTAAATATAGATATTAGATATGTATCATATGTCAAAGAATAAAGTGGTTGCTCAAAGCATATACTAACCACAATCGCTCAACTGCAAAACACTATGCACAATTTTGTGCAAAAACACACTCAGAACTTTACTGTACCATAAATATTACACTGGGCAGAACCTAATACACCAATATACCACCCATACGGAAAATGCAGACCATCAACAATATGAAAAAAGGGATCATAATATCACAATTCTCATGTAGAGCCACAAAACACCCTAATTCATGTTTAATGTGGGATAAAATGCCATAAATAAGTAAATAAATATAAACTTTGAATGTTGAGCACCTGATTCTCAAAGTGGACATATTCCAAACACTATAATGAAAATAAAATGATTTTTTTTCTACCTTTGTTGGACTGTTTTTCTGATCATGCTGGCCCAGTATCCAATTTTGCTGCTATCTGTCCTCTTAACTCTGTTTCCAGGGCTTCCTTTCCATTTCTTTCTTTCTTCCTTTCTTCTTCATTTCTGGTCCTCAGCTTCTGCCTATTTTCTTCATCCATGTGCAGTTTTTCTCCTCTCTTTCTTTTCCCTCATCTCATCTCCTTCCTCACTCTTCCCTCCCCTCCATCCATGTCCAGCATTTTTTCTCTCTCCCCTCCTCTCCCCTGCCCTCCATCCACCCATGTCCAGCAGTGATCCTCCTCTCCCCTGCCCTGCATGCACCCATTATACCCAGTGACCCTTCTCTCCCCTCCTTCCACAAATGCCCAGCGACTCCCTTCTCTCCCCTGCCACCCCTCCCAAGTTATTCGGCGAATTCCTCCCCCTCCCTCCTCCCTCCAGATCCGGTCCACTCACGTCATCGACCTGACTCTTCTGAGCTGTCAGCGCTAACTCTACCCCACTGCGCTGGCGCTGCCGGCGTTCGCGCTTCAAAATGGCTGCCGAGACTTACAGGGCGGCCTCCAAGACTTCAACAGAAGTCTCGCGAGGCCGCCTCTGGAAGTCTCGGCGGTCATTTTTAAAGCGTAAACGCCGGCAGCGCCAGCGCAGTGGGGGAGAGTTAGCGCTGACAGCTCTGAAGACGAAGAGCCAGGTCAGTAACGTGAGGGACCGGGACCAGATCTGGAGGGAGGGGGAGGAGCTGGCTCACTGCGGCTGGGGAGGCTTAGCATCCCCAAGCCTTCGATACCGGGCGACTATGGCTACAGTATGTATCTTCCTTTTCCTGGAGGGTTTACAATTAGAAGATACAAGAAGTAAAGTGGGATTTGTACCTGGGTCCCTTGGTTTAAAGTTCACTGCACTAACCATTAGGCTGCCCCTCTGCTCTGCACAGATGTCTGTGTGGCCATTCTTCTAAAAATGCTACCAGACATCTTTCTCCCTGCTTGTCATTCATAGTTTTGACATTTCAGTTTACAAAATGTCCGTTCATGCTGGATGTCATCAGCACATGGATGTCCATCTCATATATTTTTGAACAGAAAATCCTGACGTAGTTCATGTTGGAAAATGCAAGTGAGATGGACGTCCGTTTTAGACATTATGAGCTGAATGTTTGGACATCATTTTGAAAATGTCCCTTCAGGGCTACTATAATGAATCCTTACTGCCATACAGTAGAAAAATAACCAAGAAAATTACAGCTCATTATTCAAAAGGTTTTATACATATACCGAACAGTATTTTATAACATCTAAATCTATCTGACTTATACCGTAATGAACAATAATTTTACAAGCCCAAATGTCCAAACTAGCCATGTAGCAAAATTAGAACTTGAGTGGATACATGAATGACCATGTTCTAAGGTGGCAAAAAAAATGTCCATGTGCCAGACATATCAGCCATTTTAGTACCATGAACGTTCATTGTTCCCGGAGCTGAGACATTGCCCATTATTTTTTCACTAGTTTCATTTGTGGGGTGTATGGAGATTATGGGAGTGACCCCCCAATTCCCTCTAGTGAAGTGCTGTATATTTATGGATGTGGATGTTCCTTCCCTTTCTGAAATAGGGAATGACTGGGACATGGATGTCAAAATTTTATCCATTCCCTACTCCCACCCAAAACACACCCAGAACATGCCCTGCCCCTGTGCCACATGGATATTCTTAAGCTTTGGACAGCTATAACCTGGCATTTCAAAATCAGCATTTGGACATCCATGCATTGTGGACATCTAAATACCTGTTTAGGAACGTCTAAAACATGAATAACATTTCTAAAATAACCACCTTAGTACCTGCCACTAAACTATTAAACCCTCTACCTGTGCATTTTATGCAGCACCTTATCGATAGTTTTGTTGAAATTCTTATGTCAGCACTATCCAGATAATGTTGGGATAGATCATGATTAGAGCATTCACATTGTTCCTAAGTCTGCGGATAGCCAGTGATATTCAACCTCTAAATTTAAGCCAGCAAAAAGGCTGTCCTCAATTTATCCATATAGGGGAAAATTCTTTAAATGGTGCTCATAATTTGGCGCTGAAAATATTGGCACTGAAAGGAATTCTATAATGGGCATTCTGGGATTAGCGCTCTTTATAGAATAGTGTGCAACTCCTTGTGTCCAAAGTTGAGCATGGATCCCAGCATCCATGCTCAACTTTGGACACAAGGAGTTACACCAACTGACAGCAGATATAAAACCCTGCATACAGTTTAGGTGTGGATCCCCCAAATTCTATAACACTTTGTGCATTTTAAAGAAATTCCCGCGTCTGCCCCTCCAATGACCATGCCCCCTTTGCAGATCCACGTAGGAGCTAATCTATAAATGGGTGTGTAAGTGTGTTTTTGCGCAGAGCTGCCATTTATACCCTGTTTCAGTGCCTTGCATCCATTAGAATGCTTTTCTGTGCCAGAAATTCAGGGAGTCTTTTACTAAGCTGCAGTAGCGTTTTTAGCTTGTGGCAGAAATCAGCTGACGGTAAACGCAGAGACACCCATCATATTCCTATGGGCATCTTGGCATTTACCGCCAGCCGATTTCTACCATGAGCTAAAAACACTACTGCAGCTTAGTAAAAGACCCCCTCAGTGCGGAAGTATCAGCTAACGTTCAATGGCATATAAGGAATTTCCCTCATAGCTATATGGATAGTAGTTGAATATCACCCGCTACCTTTATAGTGTTTGTGATTGCTGTTGTACTTTTGCTTCTGCTTATAGTGTCACTGAATAAACATGAAACATTTAAATACTGCAGCTGACACTAAAAAAGAAAAAAATATATATATTGACTACAATGTTTGAACATTAACAGTATTTTACTAAAAATTCTGCTAGTAGGAAAAATTCAATGAACTGAAGCACACATCTGCTGAAATACACACAACATGGTAAATGAGTAATTATGACACATTGGGGCACCTTTTCAAAATGATGCATGGAGAGTTATCCACACAATTACTGTTAATGTGCACTATGAATCTAACTCCCAATACACCATGTTCAGATTTACATTATTATGCCTTTGTTACCATAAGTTGATTTATGGGAAAATCAGTGAAGTAGCAGAGATTTTCATGAATGAATTCTACTTACAAAGAAAGAGCTGGGACATTCTCCACATCTGAGAGTGTACACACAGTTCCTCCTTGTTATCATCATTAACAACAAACAAGGGGTAAATATGGAGTCCAACCGTAAGGGCAGAACAAAAGTGCTTAAGTAATATTAAAGACTTTTTCTGTTCTTGAGGAGTAAGAGGAAACAAGAAACCCTTCCACCACAATAATATAAAAATGTGCGGAGGCCCGGGCCTGGAGAATTTTGCCCCCCCCCCCCCCCCCCGTCTCCCCTCGGCGGCCGTGTTGAGAGAGCGAGAATGAGAATGGGTGAAATCACAGGGGGGGGGGGCACTTATGAGAGAGAGAGAGAAAGAGAGAGTATGGGTGAAGGCACAGGTCGGGGGAGGGCACATATCAGAGAGAGAGAGAGAGAAAATGGGTAAAAGTACAGTGGGGGCACATATGAGTGAGAGAGAGAGAATGGGCTCAGGCCCCCTCCAAAGGTGCAGTTCAGTGGATGGTGGGGTAGCTGTAGCCCCACCAGCTGAAGAAATCTGCTGCCTGAGTTACTCCCTCCTCATACTGCCTCAGGAGTGAGGAAGTCAGTGACAGTGTGGTGCCTCCAGCCACCAATGCTTTCACTCCCCAAGCATGCTCAGTTCATGCATGAAATGAGAATGCTTGGGGAGTGCTGGTATGGCAGCTGGAGGCACCCTGCTGACTTCTTGGCTCCTGAGGCAGCATAAGGAGGAAAGGGGCAGTGTTGCCAGGTGGAAAATTTTTTTCCCACCCAATCCAGAGTAAAAACCGCCCAAAACCCGCCCAAACTCAAACCCCGCCCCTGACACCCCCACCCCCGCGTCATCACCCCACCCCCGCCATCATCAACCCCGCCCCTGCCGTCACCGGCCCCGCCCAAAACATCACTAACCCCGCCTAAAACGTCACTAACCCCGCCCCCCGCGGCCGGAAAAAACCGCTCGAAAAACCGCAGAAAAGAAGAAAAAGAAGCCCAAAAAACCGCGACCCGCCGCGGGCAAAAATTTCCCGCGGCGGGTCGCGGAAAACCGCCCAATTGGGCGGGAAAACCGCCCACCTGGCAAAACTGGAAAGGGGGCTGCTTTGGCAGTGGATTTCTTCAACTGGCAGGTCTGCAGCATCCCACCAGCAAAGGTATGATATCTAATATAGGGGGTGGTGAGAAGAAATGCTTGTTCCCCCCAGCCCATCCCTGTACCCCCTCCCAGTTTATCCCTATGTCCCCCACTGGACTGCTGGCCATGCTCCACCTTTAATCACACAATCATGAGATTAAAATTTGAATCAAAATTCAGTCCTCATTTTAAGTAGTTTTTGAGAATTTTCAGTAGCAGGTTAAAGGGTACAGGGCTGCAGCCTGTCACTGGCTCATGGCTGCAGCTTTCTCATGCTGCTATGAGGCAGTGACAGGCAGGTTCATGTTCTAAACTGCTTGTTTGAGCAGTTGTAAGGGTGATTTCATGGAAGAGGGATGTGTGCTGGTGTATGAGGCAGTCAGAGAAGAAAAACTGAGAAGTTAGCTCACATGACTGGTGAATTTGATTATAATGGTGTGTGAATGACTGAATAGTTAATTACTTGAGCCCTACAGGTGTTTTAAGGATCACAGCTGAGTGCCTGTTGTGGAAGGATAAGAAAAAAAATGGATTTGGAATAAATTCAAAGAGTATAGGGCAGATTTTCCTTGCCAACATTTAAATTGAAGGACACCAGAACTGTTTAATTTACAAGAGGTAGTTTCTGGTGTTCCTGGAGAAGGCAGTTAGAATTAGAGAAAGTGACTGAATAAATATCACAAAATAGATTTTTTTGAACCTGGCTGGACCGTGCAGGTCTTTTTCTGCTGTCATCTACTATGTTATGTATGTAGAAGTTTAAAAATAATTAGAAATACTGTGCTGTAGGAAGGAGTGAGCTAGCATAATTCAAGTAAGAAAAATTGAAATGATAAGTGAGGTGATTATAAAATTTGCAGATGACACAAAACCATCCAAAGTTGTCAAAACACATGTAGACTATGAAAAATTGCAGGAAGATCTTAGGAAACTTGAAGACTGGGCATCCAAATGGCAGATAAAATTTAATGTGGACAAATGCAAAATGATGTACATTCAGAAGAATAATCCAAATCATAGCTTCCTGATGCTAGGGTCCATCTTAAGAGTCAGCATACAAGAAAAAGATCTAGGTGTCATTGTACACAATACACTGAAATCTTTTGCCCAGTGTGCAGTGGTGGCCATAAAAGCAACAGATGCTAGGAATTATTAGTAAAAAGAAATGGCTGATAAAAACAAGAATATAATGCCTCTGTACCGCTCCATGGTGTGACCTCATCTTGAGTATTGCACTCAATTCTGGTCTCTGTATCTGAAAAAGATATTGTGGAATTAGAAAAGATTCAAAAAAGAGCGACCAAAATAATAAAGGGGATGAAACTCCTCTCACATGAGAAAAGGCTAAAGAGCTTAGGGCTCCTCAGCTTGGAAAAGAGACGGCTGAGAGGGAATATGATTGAGGTCTACAGAATCCTGAGTGGTGTAGAATGAGTAAAAGGGAATCAATTTTTCACTGTTTCAAAAAGTACAAAGTCCAGGAGACACTCAATGAAATTACATGGAAATACTTTTACAATAAATAGGAGGAAATATTTTTTCACTCAAAGAATAAAATGTGGAACTCATTGACAGAGGATTTGGTAACTGTGGTTAGCGTATCTGGGTTTAAAAAAGGTTTGGACAAGTTCCTGGAGGAAAAGTTCATAGTCTATTATTGAGATGGACATGGGGGAAGCCACTGTTTTTTCCGGCATTGGTAGCATGCAATGTTGCTACTATTTGTCTTTTTGCCAGGTACTTGTGACCTGTATTGGCCACTGTTGGGAGCAGGATACTGGGCTAGATGAACCATTGGTCTGACCCAGTATGGCTATTCTTATGTTCTTATGTAACCTATTTATGGGAAGGATGCTAACAGGGACTTCTGGATTATTTTTTTATTTTAAATAGATAGTGACTGTCTGTAAGATCAAGAACCCCCTGACAAGCATTCATCACTGTAAAGAATATTTTAAATAAAAATTCACTTAAATAGAAAGTTAGGGCTTCTAAATTTTTTAAATTTACTACCCACCAGACTAGCTTACCATTTTCAGCTGCTGGCCACCACAAGAAAGGAAGATAAAGACCATAGGCCTATCTAGTTTGTCCATCCATGCATTCTCCTTCACTCCCTTAGAGATTCTATGTACTTGCTGCAAGCTCTCTTGAATTCAGATACTGTTTTTGTCTCCACCACTCTCACTGAGAGGCCATTCCATGAATTCATCACCCTTTCTGTAATGAATTATTTTCTCATATTACTTCTGAATATATTCCTTTTCACCTTCATCCTATGGCGCCTCATTCCAGAGCTTCCTTTCAATTGAAAAAGAGTCACATCCTATGCATTTATGCCATGTAGGTATTTAAATTTCTGTTATATCTCTCCTCTCCTGCATTTCTTCCAAAGTATACATATTGAAATCTTTAAGTCTATTCCCATATTCTTTATGTCAAATACCACTGACCATTTTAGTAGCCATCCTCTGGACCGACTCCATCTTTTGAAGGTTTGGTCTCCAGAATTGTACACAATATTCTAAGGGGTCCTTTTACAAAGCTGTGGTTAAAAGTGGTTTGCAGTACTGTAAGCGTGGGCGTGCGCTGGGCCATTTTGGTGGGCACTACCCGTGCGTTAGCCCTCCCATGGCTTTGTAAAAGGGCTCCTAAATGAGATCTCACCTCTTTTTTCCTTACTGATATTTCTTAAAAAGTGTGCACACAATGAAAGAGACAGAAATACAAAACAACACAGATGCAGAGCAGAGCTCCTGATGTACCTCTAAAAGAAGGAAAATATTTAAAGTACCACGTTTTATCTAAAATAGTTAAAGCATTCAGGGGCCTTTTTACAAAGCCTTGGGAAGGCTATCGCATGGGTAGCGCATCTCAAATCGGCACTACCGCTGAGGTAGCGCATGCGCCACTGGTAATTCTGAGTTTGGCGTGCACCAAATCCTGTGGTAGAAAATAGTTTTCTATTTTGTACCACAGGGGAATTCCCGGCGGTAATCGGCAGCATGTCCACATTGGCTCATGCTGCACGGTTACTGCATGGGTAGCGCCTGAGCCCTTACTGCCAATCTGAGCCCTTACCGCTAAGTCAATGGCTGGCGGTAAGGCTCAGGCCATAAATAGGAGCACACTAGTTTTAATTTTTGCGCACATCTATTTCCCAGCCCATTAAATAATGGCTTTTTTCCACTGTAAAAAGTGACCCATCATGTGCCCAAAAGACGTGCCCACACTACCGCAGACCACTTTTTACTGCAGTTTTGTAAAATGGCCCCCTGAGTTTGGAAAGTTAGTTGTATGTTAAAGAGAAAAAAAATCATGTTACTTATCTGAGCTGCTTCTTTTAAATTATTCTCATGATCTTAAGCTGTTAGATGATGCAAAGATAAACTTCTGTTGAGGAACACATGAAAGAGTTCTGGTGAGAAATTAATTGGGAAACTTGCAATGTTTTGGCTGTGAAAAAAATTTAACATTTAATTTTCCATCTGCAATACCTCTTTTCACCACCAGGGTGTTGACAGAAATGAAAATACTTAGGTGCCCTTTCATTAAGCCGCGTCAATTTTGAGTTACCGCTCAGCTACCGTGTGGCCCTCGCGGTATTTTCATTTTTGAGACGCATCTGATACGTGTGCCGGAAAATATTTTTATTTTTTGGCGTGCGGGCGGTATTCAGGCGGTAATCGGCATTTTGCGCAAATAGACCATTACCGCCTGGTTACTGCATTGAGACCTTACCACTAGGCCAATGGCTGGCGGTAAGGTCTCAGACCCAAAATGGACAAGCGGCAATTTTCATTTTCAGCAAAAATTTTAAAAAAGGCATTTTTTACAGTGCGCTGAAAAATAATTGTGCACAAGCCCAAAACATGCATCTACACTACCACAAGACAGACAAGGGAAAGGGTAGGACAGAGAGATAGGACATATGGGGAAGGGACTATTGAAGAGAGGAAGACAAGATAAAGGTTACGAGCAGCTGACAAGTTAGGAATTAAAAGCAGCATCAAACAGGTAGGCCTTTAGCCCGGATTTGAAGGCGGCCAGGGATGGAGCTTGACATAAAGGCTCAGGGAGTCTATTCCAGGCATAAGGTACGGCAAAATAAAAGGAATGGAGTCTGGAGTTAGCGATGGAGGAGAAGGGTACAATTAGGAGAGATTTGCCTAGTGAACGGCGTTCCTGTAAAGGAGTGTAGGGAGAGATGAGGGTGGAGAGGTAGTGAGAGGCATGCAGAGTGAATGCACTTTTAGGTTAATAAGAGGAGCTTGAACTGTACACGGAAACGGATAGGGAACCAGTGAAGTGGCTTCAGAAGAGGGCTGATATGGGCATAGCGACTTTGGCGAAATATTAACCGTGCAGCAGAATTTTGAACAGATTGAAGAGGAGAGAGATGGCTGAGTGGAAGACCGGTGAGAAGCAAGTTGCAGTAGTCCAAGCGAGAGGTGATGAGAGTGTGGATGAGGGTTCTGGTAGCGTGCTCAGAAAGGAGAGGGCGAATTTTGGCGATATTATAGAGGAAGAAACGACAGGTTTTAGCAATATGTTGAATATGTACAGAGAAGGAGAGGGAGGAGTCGAAGATGACCCCAAGGTTACGAGCAGATGAGACAGGGAGAATGAGCGTGTTGTAAACAGAAATAGAGAGTGGGGGAAGGGGAGAGGTTGGTTTAGGTGGGAAGATAATGAGCTCGGTTTTGGACATATTGAGCTTCAGGTGGTGGTGAGACATCCAGGCAGCAATGTCAGACAGGCACATGGCGTCCTCAGCCGATAATGTAAAAAAGAAGGGTGTCCCTGACAAGCACTTGGCCGACTTTATTTGGTCCATTTTTTCTTGTGACCAAGCCTCAAAAAGGTGCCTGAAATGACCACATGACTACCGGAGGGAATTGGGGATGACCTCCCCTTACTCCCCCAGTGGTCACTAACCCCCTCCCACCCTAAAAAAACGAACTTTAAAAATATTTTTTGCCAGCCTCAAATGTCATACCCAGCTCCCTGACAGCAGTATGCAGGTCCCTGGAGCAGTTTTAGTCGGTGCAGTGCACTTCAGGCAGGCGGACCCAGGCCCATCCCCCCCTACCTGTTACACTTGTGGTGGTAAATGTGAGCCCTTCAAACCCACCACAAACCCACTGTACCCACATGTAGGTGCCCCCCTTCACTCCTTAGGGCTATGGTAGTGTTGTACAGTTGTGGGGAGTGGGTTTTGGAGGGCTCAGCACCCAAGGTAAGGTAGCTATGCACCTGGGAGCAATTTATGGAGTACACTGCAGTGCCCCCTAGGGTGCCCGGTTGGTGTCCTGGCATGTTAGGGGGACCAATGCACAATGAATTCTGGCTCCTCCCATGACCAAAGGGCTTGGATTTGGTCATTTCTGCGATGGGCATCCTCGGGAGTCTTTGGCTTGTTGTAACAGTGTGAAATCCCATCTCTTTAATCTGGACCTGGTGTTTCCGACGTCAGATCTCTGCAAAGGAAAACTACTAAAAGGTAATATAACCTGATTGTTCATTCCACATCTTTGTCAACTTATTATCTTGCTGACCTATAGGAGTCCCTTGACCCCTGATGCAGGCGTTTGTATGCCAAAACACGGACCGTGTCGGGTCTCCATTATAAATAAAGAACTACATTTTTCTCAATCCTGAAGGCCCAGTGTTTGCTTTGTTTGGTTGTTTGGCATCTCTAAGGACGACCATCTCTAAGGTCGACCTAAATGCTGAGATTTGGGTGTCCCTGACCGTATTGTTGAAATGAAAGATAAACATCCATCTTGTTTCGATAATACACATTTCCCTGCCCCTTCGTGGGGACGCCCTGCGAGGACGCCCTCATGATAACTTGGGCGCCCCATTCGATTATGCCCCTCCACGGCTATCTTTTTAACTGGCTCTTATTCTCCCTTGTTCTCTTTCTCTACTTCTGCCTTGTGTCTGACGTTCTCATCTAGCACTGCTATATGTTTTAATGTCATCTATGTTTTATTTCCCTTTCCTTTTTAAGTGGAGAAATATGCTCCATGTCCATTCCTAGAGGTTTACTTTCTTCCTTTCACAATTCCCTGGACTCTAAACTGACAGATCTTGATATCCAAGAGGGAGCAAACTCATACAATTAAAGGCAAGAGTCTCAATTAAAGTCCCTCTGATTTTTTCAGATGTTATTTCTGGTCTCTTAATTGGGAATGACAGTCTTCTAGAACCTTTTTCTTTTTGTTTTGCTGAAAGATAACTAAGGTGTTTTCTTTTGCACTTCAAAATAATTATACCTTGCCTTCCATTTTATGTATTTTTTTTCTTCCTAATTCAGCACACTTCTGGGCTAGATGAGGATAATGACCTTTAGTTGCCTTCCATATGATATTGCCTGCAAAATAGCTTGATAAGAAGTGTGAAGCATAGGCCTGCCTTCCAAAGATCAGCAGGAAAACTCCCTGAGAGACTGATTAGCCCTTGCTTGTCACAAATAGAGTAGATAATTATAGGGCCTTAACGACTATGGTTTGGATCTTTAAAAAGAAGGAGGGTAGATCTAAGACTGCATTGTGGATCAACCCTAATTTTTAATATGGGAGCATCTTGGGTTTTTCCCTCTTGGTTTGCTTAGGATTGTTTGATGGCTCTTTCTAGTGTACAGTGCTATCCAATTTTTTCCCTATTAGGTACACATTATTTGAATTAGATTAATTGCAATCATAATTTTTAGAACCATAAGGGAAGAAGATACAGATAAAGCATAGAACAAGTTTTGCTTTTTTTTTGGGGGGGGGGGGGGGGGAATTTGTTTTACAAATACATGTCCCCAAAGTTATCTGCATTATATACATCATTTATTACACTTTATTTTGCAGTTACCTCTGTACACGACCTTGATTAAATTCCTTCAAAAAGGTGGTAAATAAAACCTAATAAGTACTCCCAATGTAATTTTCTCCCATCAGAAAAGTATATACTAGTCTACATACTAAGATAATAATTTAATTTTAAAGTGTGGTTAATAACATTGTTTAAATATTTCTGTAGATTTAGGGCCCTGTTTACTAAGCTGTGCTATAGGTGCACTAGTGTTTTTAGCATGCACTAAAAATTAGTGTGTGCTAACGCTAGAGACGCCCATAGGAATATATGGGTGTCTCTAGCGTTTAGCGCATGCTAAAAACACTAGTGAATCTTAATAAATAGGGCCCTTATTTGGTTGAAAGATTAAGATAAACATATGAACCTGTTAATCAATACTTTGTTTTGTAAAAAGTAATTTTTGGTAAAGATGAGAATGAAAGTTGCTAAAACATGAGTGAAAACTTTATAGGATAGAACTAGAAATAATGACTGCAATAGCATAACTTTGCTATGACTGTACTGTAGGGGTGGGGAACCTTAGTCCTTGAGAAGCACAAACCAGTTGGGTTTTCAGCATATTTTTAATGAATATGAAGGGTGGTTCCAATGGCTGTGCGAGACAGAGGGACAGGAGCGTAAAAATCAATCCTTGTCCATTATCTCCTCTGGGGAGGGTAGGGCTAGGACATCAGGGGATATTCCTATGAATAGGTGTGCAGTATATCTACATGTAATTGGCATCATGTGCATACAGATCTGCATGCACATTCATTAAAGAAGTATATAAAGCCTGACCTGTTTGCTGCCAATGAGGACTGCAGCTTTTCCATTCCTCTGTTAAACATATTCAGATTTTCTTTCTTATTATCTGCCTCAAAAACATTGACATAGATCTATATGGATATCCTCACATAAGCATTTAATTTGAAAGACATAAAGGCAAAATTTAGATAGTTTGTTTATGTGAGGATATCCATCTAGACATGGAAACTGGCAGCAATATTTTAGAAGAGCAAGCCTGTATATGTAGGTCCAACCCCCCTCCCCAGAATTATATGGGGGTTGGTGGGTGATGGTAGGGGGTAGGGGATGAAGGACGTCATGCAGAAGATACACATGAAAGTGTCAAAGTATCAAAAATAGGCCCAACAGGGAGAAGATATGCAAATGGTGGGGAGAATGGATAAAATTAACAGCCAAGGGTGAGGGAACAAAAGAAGAGGAAGCCAAAGCTAGTCCAAATGATCAGTTTTTTTATTGTTTCCAAAATAAGTCAAATGTTGAATGGCTCGACACAACCATGTTTCGGCTGGCATGTCTTTGTCAGGAGCCTTATCTAACATAAAAGAATAAATAAATACATTTGAGTATATTTTCTATATAGTGATTGGAATGTGTCAGTTTTGGGAATTGATATCTGCTACCTTTATGTTTTGCATAGTAAAGGAAAAAATGCATACAGTGTCTGGCTTCTTGAAGTTGTTTCAGGATAATTTTTGTGGTCACTTGTCCTGTATTTAGACAGGGCTTATCCATGTTCTGCATGTGTGACTGAGGCCAGGTATAGTGTCTATAGGGATCTGTAGTAATCTGGTATTTTTTTCCAATAGGTATATTGATGTTGTAGGGCTCACTGCACTATTTATGATGATGTCCTTAAAGGAGTATATTCAGTCTCTCTTGTGATAATCCATCGAAGGCTTTGTTGCGTTATAAAGGATTTACACACCTACTGCTTAGCAATTACATTTTTAAAAAGACTTCACTGTCAAGGCAACTTATGGTCTCTTGGTTAACTGAACATCCAATACAATCCCTATGTAGCAAGCTGAATTGATGTTCCATTCAATACAATTTGCTCTGGTATCATATAGATGATTTTAATATGCCAGATGTTGATTGAGGTTACCCATATTGTGAGGTCTTTAGAAGCAGGGAAATCCTGGATTCTTTACAGGGGGGGACTATTCCAGCAGTTGATAAAGGAACCCACGTGAGATGGGGCCAAACTGGACTTAGTGCTTACTAATAGGGAGAGTATTTTAATGTTATCGTAGGTGATCACCTGGCATCCAGTGATCACCAGATGGTGTGGGTTAATATTAAGATAGGTGTGGAGAGGGTTAATTCAAAAGTGAAGGTTTTAAACTTAAAAAAAAAACTTTATTCAGATGGGGGATTACCTCAAGGAATTGCTGTCTGGATGAAAAAATCTGGAAGAAGTAGGAAAACAGTGGGCAAAACTGAAAGGAGCTTTTGTAAAGACAACAAACCTTTTTGCTAGGAAAGTAAATAAAAGCAAGAGGAAGAGGAGGCCATTGGTTCTCAAAAGTGATAGCTGAAAACGTAAGGAAAAGGAGTTAGTCTTCATAAACTTGAGATTGCAGAAAGAGGAAAACAGGCAACAATATGTGGAAAAGTTAAAAGATGCCAGAAGAGTAGACAAAGCAAATATGCAAATGGAAGAAAATAGTCAATATGGTAAAATGGGGGGGGGGGGGAGCAAGACTTTTTTTTTTTTTAGATTTGTTAGTGATAGGAGGATTTGCAAAAGTGACATTGTGCTACTCAAAGGTGAAGAGGAGGAATATGTAGAAGCTGCAAAGATAAGGTGGAATTGCTTAACAAATATTTCTTTTCTATGTTTACAGCTGAAGGGCTGGTAGCAGGTCCACAGGAGACAAACAAAAATAGGAACGGGCAGGAGGTAGTCCCCGAACAATTTTCAGAGGACTGTGTTTGTGAGGTGTTGGCTAAACTAAAGGTGGACAAAGTGATGGGACCAGATGGCATATATCCAAGAGTACTGAAGGAACTTAGGGAAATTCTAGCAGCTCCACTGGTTGACCTTTTCAATGCTTCCATAGAGTTGAGAGTGGTCCTGGAGGACTGTAGAAGAGCAGATGTGGACCCTCTCCACAAAAGCTGAAGCAAATAAAAGGTTGGGAACTACAGGCCAGTAAGTTTGGCTTCTGTGGTAAGTAAATTAATGGAAACACTTTTAAAACAAAGAATAATTAAGTTTTTGGAATCCAAAGGATTACAGGACCAAAGGCAACATGGTTTCACTACAGGCAGATCTTGTCAGACAAATCTGATTAAATTGTTTGACTGAGTGACCAGAGAGTTGGATCAAGGGAGAGTGCTAGATGTAGTATATTTAGATTTTTGGCAAAACCTTTGACACGGTTCCATAAAGATGACTAATAAATAAACTCAGTGCCATCGGTATGAGCCCTAGAGTACCTGACTGGGTTAGGAACTGTTTGAGTGAAAGGTGACCGAGGGTAGTGGTAAATGGAGCTCATTCTGAGGAAAAGGATGTTACCAGTGGTGTGCCACAAGGTTTGGTTCTTGGGCTGGTAAGCAACATTGGTGAAGGCCTGTCTAGTAAGGTTTGCCTCTTTGCAATATGCAGTAGGGTAGACACCCCTGATGGTGTGGATAAAATGAGGAAGGGCTTAGCAAAACTAGTAGAATGGTCTGGAATTTGGCAGCTTAGATTTAATGCTAAAAAATGCAGGGTCATGAATTTCTGCTGTAGAAACCTGATGGAATGGTACAGTTTAGGGGGTGAAGAACTTTTATGCACTAAAGAGGAGCAGGACTTGTGTTTGATTGTATGTGATGATCTTAAGGTGGCTAAACAGGTAGAAAAGATAACAGCGAAAGCTAGAAGGATAAACACACCTTTAAAATATATATAAACATGATGGTCTTCATCATAAAGTGTAGGGGACAAACTTAAAGATCTTAATATGTATACTTTGGAAGAAAGGCAAGAGAGGGGAGATATGATAGAGACATTTAAATACTTATGTGGCATAAATGCACAGAAGGTGAGTCTCAATTGAAAGGAAGCTCTGGAATAAGGGGGCACAGGATGAAGGCAAAAGGGGATAGACTCAGAAGAAACCTGAGGAAATACTTGTTCACGGAAAGGGTGGTCAATTTGTGGAACAGCCTCCAGATGGAAGTAATGGAGATGAAAACAGTAACTGAATTCAAGAGAGCTTGGAACAAGCATATAGGATCTCTAAGGGAGTAATAGGGAGAACAGATGGCATGCATGGGCAGTTTGCATAGGTCATTTGGTCTTTATCTGCCTACATTTTTCTGTGTTTCTATGTTTACAGTAGTCCGGAGTTAATTCAGCCTGCTGCTGTGAGAGACTTACAAGCCACTTATCGCTGTGGGTTGAATACCAGATCCAGTATGTCTAGATTCTTATAAGGCCAATGGATGAAATGATACTGTGGGAAATAACGTATAATGCTGGAGGTTTGCATATAAAAATTATAGTGGAATCATAAAAAAAATAATCCAAGGTTATGAGACATCAGTGATTCATTTATCATGGAATGTTTTTAAAAACATAGAAACTATTATTAGACAGAGCTTTTTCACCTGATTTAAAATAGGCCAAGAGGGCATTAATTCTGCTTAACATGTCTATCTGTTGCTGTACAAGTTTCATAAAGAGCTGCACATGCATGTTACGAGGATGTTTTGCTTGCCCTGCTCGTATACACAGTTTCTTTTCTGGTAAGATCTCTGCTGAGGAACGGAAACATGAGAGTCTCACTACACTGTGCTGTGATAAATACCATTGTAGGAAAGACCTTTCTGACAGGTGAATATAAACCTAGTTTCATCTGGTAATTCACTCCTGTGTTAGATTGGTCCCTTGATCTTTGCAAGTTGTTAATGTCCTTTTGGAACTGGAATTTTAATAAAGCTATTTTTAGAAACTGGCTTTGTTCAGTAGAATATTAATTAGTGAACTATAACAACAGATAAGAATAGTGTATGACAATAATAATCCTATGAAGCAAAGAGCCATCAACAAAAATATGTTTAATTAACTAAATGAAACCTCATTACCATGTCTCTATCAAGGTGACCCTGCTGAACAAAAGTGTTTTAGAAAGCTTCCTTCTAATCAGCCACTAGACAAAACTCCACTCTGGGCAAGAGCTACTTTTGATGTCCTGTTTCCTGTCAGGCTCGCATGTTTGCAGACTTCCAGACCAAATCAAAAGGGGACTGATATGCCTTCTGGCTTAGTACCCAGGCAGTCTCCTGCTTACCTGTCCTTTGCCAGTGATGATGCTTTCTTATCTTTTACAATTCTTGCAGCATTGGGAGAGGGGGGGGGGGGGTCAAGATGTTGGTATGACTATCTGTAGGCTCTGACCTTCTGCTATATAGTGTCATTTACCTTTTACTGAAACAGTAGGCTGCAGCTCACCCTTTTCTGTGAGCTAGTACAGTTTTGCAGTTCAGCAAACTCCTGGTGCGGAGCTAATTTCTCCCACTGGAGTCCTGGCAAAAGGAGATCCAAAGTCCTTTGGAAACTAGGTGTTCGCAGACTCCCCCCAACCACACCCCACACCCCCTCCAACACACACTCTCTCATCTTTACATAAGTACATAAGTATTGCCACATTGGGGCAGACCAAAGGTCCATCAAGCCCAGCATCCTGTTTCCAACAGTGGCCAATCCAGGTCACAAATACCTGGCAAGATCCCCAAAAAGTAGAAAACATTCTATACTGCTTATCCCAGAAATAGCAGTGGATTTTCCCCAAGTCAATTTAATAATGGTCTATTCCTTTATGAAGCCGTCCAGACCTTTTTAAAACCCCGCTAAGCTAACTGCCTTTACAATATTCTCTGGCAACAAATTCCAGAGTTTAATTGTATGTTGAGTGAAGAAAAAGTTTTTCCAATTCGTATTAAATTTACTACTTTGTAGCTTCAACGCATGCCCCCTAGTCCTAGTATTTTTGGAAAGAGTAAACAAACAATTCATATCTACCTGTTCCACTCCACTCATTATTTTATAGACCTCTATCATATCTCCCCTCAACCATCTTTTCTCCAAGCTGAAGAGCCCTAGATGCTTCAGCCTTTCCTCATAGGAAAGTCGTCCCATCCCCTTTGTAATTTTCTTCACCCTTCTCTGTACTTTTTCAAATTCTACTATATTCTTTTTTGAGAATTGAACACAATATTCGAGGTGTGGTTGCACCACAGACCAATACAAAGGCATTATAACATCCTTACTTTTGTTTTCCTTTCCTTTCCTAATACCGAACATTCTATTTGTGTTATGATTCTGTTTAACTCTGCTAGTCAGACAGGGGAATGCCTGGAACCATTCCTGATTAGCCCATCTGGGCTGAGCTGACGTCAGTCTGATCTACTTAAGCTTTCAGTTCCCAACAACCCTTGCTTTGGCGTTGCCCTTTGTTTATTGCTGAAGCCTTTCCTTGCGCTGTTTGAGCTTTTGCTCTGTGTATTGTGGAGTTTGTTTTCTCCTTCCTTGCTGTAGCCAGTGTTTGGAGCAGTCTTTCCCTTGTGACTGTTTTAGTTCCTTTTGCTGTCACTACCCTCACTATTTCTGTGTACTGCCCTTTCTGAGCGGGGTGTATCTCAGGCCCGGCTCTCTGTTTTTTTTCTGAGCAAGTGGGTTCCCATTAGGCCGTGAGGCCCGCCTGAATGCCCTATCTTCCCCTTTCTGGTAGTGCAAGTTGGTCACGTGTGTGTGTGTGCAGGGCTTGGTAGCTGGGGTGGCGTATAGTACCTGTTCAGTCCATCCTAGGCCTTGGCCTAAAAGCTATATTAGGCCTCGGTCTAGGCGCGAGGGCTCATGTCCAGCCTGACAATTTGCTTTCTTAGCCGCCACCGCACACTGAGCAGAGGGTTTCAACATATCATCAACAATGACACCAAGATCCCTTTTTTTGGTTGGTGACTCCTAATGTGGAACCTTGCACTACGTAGCTATACTTCGGGTTCCTCTTTCCCACATGCATCACTTTGCACTTGTTCACATTAAACCTTCATCTGCCATTTAGATGCGTGGAGGGGCATAATCGAAAGGGACGCCCAAGTTTTGCTGAGGACGTCCTCGCAAAACATCCCGGTGGAGGAGCTTGACTCTGTATAGGATAATGTGGGGTATAAATGTCATAAATAAATAAATTTTACTGTTAACCCCACTTATTAGTAAACGGGTCTCATGGCATAAAATGGGACCTATGCTAACATAGAAGGAGTTTGTGATAAAACCATTACATTACTAAGAAGAGAAGTTATCAGACTATGTTAGGGCTCTAAGTCATGTTATTTGCCCCTTAATGTTTCTTAAAAGGCTTTACTATGACTTAAATTACTGTAATGCAGTGATAACTAAATCATTATGCGTTACACAGTAATAAAATACTTAACATGAAAATGCATATCAAGCACCTGGGCTTATTTTACCATTTCAGGAGCATGAGGCCTCAAACCATGGGCTGATGCTCCCAGTCTGCATATTATCGAAACAAAATGGACGTCCATCTTTTGTTTCAATAATACAGTTGGGGACTCCCAAATGATTCCCATGAATAGGATGTGACCATACTGGGCTATAATCTTTTTAAGAAGGATAGGGAGGGCCTAAGAGGTAGAGGAGTGGAGCTGTATGTGAAAAACAATATCAGAGTGGCTGGGGAAAGGAAGAAGCTATATGGATCATCCTGGAAAGAGAAGATGGAACCTGTATATATGGGGCCGGATGGGATACATTCCAGGATACTAAGGGAGCTCACAGAAGTCCTTGTGGAACCTCTTAAGGATTTATTTAATAGATCTTTAGAGATGGGAGAAGTTCCTCAGGACTGGAGACTCCACAGAAGCGGAGACAGGGAAGAAGTAGACAACTACAGACCGGTAAGCCTCGCATCGGTGGTAGAAAAAATAATGGAGTCACTGCTGAAGGAAAGGATAGTTAATTTTCTAGAAGCCAGTGGGTTACAGGATCCAAGATAACATGGCTTTACCAAAGGAAAATCCTGCCAAATGAATCGTATTGACTTCTTCAACTAGGTGACCAAAGAACTGGATGAAGGACATGCACTAGATGTAATCTACTTGGATTTCGGCAAATCCTTTGATACGGTCCCTCACAGAAGACTCATAAATAAGTTGAGAGGACTGAATTTAGGATCCAAAGTGAAGAACTGGATAGGAAACTGGTTGACCTACAGGAGGCAGAGGGTGGTGGTAAATGGAATCCGCTCGGAGAAAAGGAAGTCAAGTACTGAATTGCCAGAGGGGGTCGGTGCTGGAGCTGGTTCAGTTTTATATTTGTGAAAGACATTACTGAGGGATTAGAAGGAAAAGTTTGCCATTTTGTAGATGACATAAAGATAGCCACTTGGAGGTAGTAGAAACCACGAGAAGGAATCACCAAATGTTAGAAGAATAGTCAAGGGTCTGGTAGTTAAAATTTAACTTCCCACTTTAAAAGAAACCTCAACTAGTATTTGTTTACCAAACTTATATGAACCTTTGTTGTTACCAATTATAGTGTTAAATTTGTGAAATTTGCTCAGTATTTGATGCATTACATATAAGCACAACCATCTGATCTGTAATGTCACCATCCACCCATCATTGCACTTTCCCTTCCTGCCTACCGTTGTTTACTTTTATATTGCTCCACAGTTTATTTTACACATGGTTCAATTGTTCAAAAACTTAAAATGGTGAGTTGCTCTCATGCAGTTTATGGCTGATGTCAAGAAGAAGTGCAAAGTGATGTACCTGAGGTGCAGAAATAAAAAAAAACAACCCCAAGATATACCAGATAGGAGAGGAGAGATTGGTAAGCTCGGCTCAGGAGAGGTATCTTGGGGTGATGGTGTCTGAGGATTTGAAGGTGACAAATCAATGTGACAAGGTGGTGGCCACATCCAGAAGGATGCTAAGCTGCATAGAGAGGGGTATAACCAGTAGAAGAAAGAAGGTGTTGATGCCCCTCTACAAGTCGTTGGTGATGCTCCACTTGGAGTATTGTGTTCAATTTTGGAGGCTGTATCTTACTAAGGATGTAAAAAGACTTGAAGCGGTTCAAAGAAAAGCGATGAAAATGGTATGGGATTTGTGTTGCAAGATGTACAAGGAGAGACTTACTAAGCTGAACATGTATACCCCGGAGGAAAGGAGAAACAGGGGTGATATACAGATGTTCAAAAGGTATTAATCCACAAACAAACTTTTTCTGGAGATAGGAAGGTGGTAGAACTAGAGGACATGAATTGAGGTTGAAGGGGGGCAGACTCAGGAGAAATGTCAGGAAGTATTTTTTCACAGAAAGGGTGGTAGATACGTGAAATGCCCTCCTGCAGGAGGTGGTGGAGATGAAAATGGTAATGGAATTCAAACATGCATGGGATAAACATAAAGGAATCCTGTTTAGAAGAAGTGGATCTACATAATCCTAGCGGAGATTGGGTGGCAACGCCGGTAATTGGGAAGCAAAACCAGTGCTAGGTAGACTTCTATGGTCTATGCCCTGATCGTAAATAGATATGCATGGGCTAGAGTATACATTTTAAGGGGCTTCGACGTTAGCTTCATAACTTTTAGTACAAGAACAGTGCTGGGTAGACGTCTATAGTCTGTGCCATGAGAATGGCAAGGACAAATTAAACTCGGGTATACATATAAAGTATCACATACCATGTAAAATGAGTTTATCTTGTTGGGCAGACTAGATAGACCATTCAGGTCTTTATCTGCCATCATTTACTATGTTACTATGTAAGCCTGGACTCAGTGCAGTCCTGGGCTTCAGAATTTAGGCTGAAGCTAAATTAGGAGAAATCTGAATTCTTAATTACTGCGAACCCATTTGACCATCGTCCTTATAGTAGTTTTCTTGTTGATCATATTTCTTACCCTTAAAATATTAGGGGTCCTTTATAGATCACCACCTCACTTTTGTACCTCAGGTATAGTATACTCTGTTATTGTCAGTTCTTTTTGTTCCCTCTGGAAACTGAAATGTGTTTGATCTTTCTTTTCTATTGACATTTTCAGGCTACTTGTACAATCCCAGTTCGATTATTGTAACTCTATTTATGCAGGTTGTCCTGAATCCTTGTTAAGAAAGTTGCAAACTGCCCAGAATACTGTGGCCAGACTTGTACTTCACGTGCTGCCCTTTGGTAGAGCCACTCCATTACTGGTTCGATTAAACTGATTTCCTGTTAGGACCAGGATTATCTTCAAAATCTGTGCTCTTGTATTTCAGATATTATATGGTATGGCCCCAGACTACATTGACCCTTATTAGCCTTTCATCCCGTAATGCAACCTTTAGAGCTAGGGACTTCTTATGGCTCCATTTCCCAAGTTGTAAGAAAGTGGTGTACAAGTCAATCCATTATGCTAGTTTTGCTTATCAGGGTGTTCAGTGGTGGATGCTACCGGATGTTATTCAATTGCTTATTGTTCTGCAAACTTATGAAATCCTTCCTTTTTAAAAAGTCATAAATTTTCACTCACTTGAAGATTCTTCCTCCCCGTTTCCTTTCCCTCCTGCTTGTCCTCATTTTTCTGGAGTTGTGGTTTTGTGATTCTTAATCTTCTTTCTTCTTCCTGAATTGCATTGTTTTTGTGAATTATTTTGTTACACTTATATCAATTTCTCTGACTTGTTAGCCGCATTGAGCTTGACTCTGTATAGGATAATGTGGGGTATAAATGTCATAAATAAATAAATTTTACTGTTAACCCCACTTATTAGTAAACGGGTCTCATGGCATAAAATGGGACCTATGCTAACATAGAAGGAGTTTGTGATAAAACCATTACATTACTAAGAAGAGAAGTTATCAGACTATGTTAGGGCTCTAAGTCATGTTATTTGCCCCTTAATGTTTCTTAAAAGGCTTTACTATGACTTAAATTACTGTAATGCAGTGATAACTAAATCATTATGCGTTACACAGTAATAAAATACTTAACATGAAAATGCATATCAAGCACCTGGGCTTATTTTACCATTTCAGGAGCATGAGGCCTCAAAGCATGGGCTGATGCTCCCAGTCTGCATTTTAAAGAGCCTATGGTGCTGTCCTCCCACCCTCCGATTAGCACTGTGCCTCCAACTCAAGACCTCGATTCCCCTACTAGCACCTGCACTCCATTCACTCATGAATCCAACCCTTGGAACGGCAGCTGCAACCCACCTGTAAAAGCTCGACTTCTTACCCTCTCTAAAGCTTCATCCACCAAATGAACACTCCCTAAAACCCAAGGGTATACTTGTACTAGTCCATGATAGTGTAGTGGGTCCCCTGGCAAGAGTGATCCCCAGACACTCCTTCACTTGCTGACGCTGTCTCCGAAAATGTCACCCTTAATAATAGTCTTGCAGTACTACAGATCATGTATGTCCATGGGGGTCAAGGGGTTCATTTGGTGGATGGGATTTTTGAGAAGGGGTGGTCAGGCTTTTTTTTGTGTGAGGTGTTGGCCCTTTGACTGGGAGAGGTCAGACTTTTTAGCAGGTGGGGTGTGGGTGCTATTGGGGGGTAGACAGATAGCATTCTGCCCCTTTAAGATGTGGCCCAGGAGCTTTGGGACACTCTTTGAGGCCTAATGTTCCTGGGTTACTGAAATAATGCTCTTTCTGAGATGACTCATAAGCAGCATTATTCCTTTACCATAGGAGTCACCAACCTGTGGTACTGAAATACCACAAGTTGGTGACTAATGTGATAAATCAAAATGCAGTAAAAGCTTACCATTTTATTAAACCGTGATAATTTCTTCCTAAGAAGCATAGATAGGCATTTTCATTATAACGTCTAAATCTGATTTTGGACGCGTCCAAAAATCCAATAGCGAACATGGCCATTTTTCAAACCAGAAAAATGTCCAACTTTTTGTTTCAAAAATAGCCATTTTCTAGACATTTTTGTGCTCAGTGCGTCTATATCTTAGCACCATTAAAAAAAAAATGTCCAAGGGAAAAATGCAGAAAAACAAGCCATTGGGATATATGGGGGAACCAGTATTCTTAGCAGACTGGCCATACAAACATCACAGCATAGAAGGGAGCACTGCAGTGGGCGTCACATAAAAGGTCCCAGGTACACATCTTATCACTATCCTATATAATAATTCTCACCATCAACGTTCTAATGTGGGACTGCCTGTGTCTGTGGCTCCTGGTGTTGCTGAGCGAGGCTCCATAGCCAGGATGACATCACTAACAGCTGATTCCCAGGCAGGGGGAGGAGTAGGGAAACTCCTCCCCTTGCCTGGGAATCAGCTGTCAGTGCGCCGCTCCCTGCCACTTCGGAGCAATGCAACCCCTCCTCCTCTCGCCTCCACGTCACTGCCCCTGGAATAAGACCACGGAGGAGCGCAGTGGTGTGACAGGCGAGAGGAGGAGCGGCTGCAGAGACTGCGTTGTAAGACTTGGGCATTTGCAAATGATTTGGGCCGGGTTTAAAAACATTTATCATTTCTTTCCTTTTTGTAGCGGCCACTGCTGCTCAACAGGGGAAGCAGCAGTGGCCAGACAGCATTACCACTGGCAGCTGCGGGTGGTGAGGGGGTTTGATGCACCGGGGGGGAGGGGAGGGTCACTGGACATGGGTAGCTGCAATGGGGGCAGGGGGAGAGGAGGGTCGCTGGGCATGGATGGCTGGAGGCGGGGCAGGGGAGAGGGAGGTGGGGAGGGGTCCTGAGACCAGAGAAGTGGGGGTGGGGAGAGGGCTCACACTCCCTCACTGTCTCTCACATACACTCTCTCTGACACACTCCATCTCTCTGTCACACACACACAGTCTCACATACACAGACACTCTGTCTCTCACACACTGTCTCTCTCACATACACACACACACACTGTCTCTCTCTCTCTCATTCTCTCTATAACACACAAACTCCATCTCTCACACACTCTCTCTCAAACATACACACTCCGAGAAAAACCTTGCTAGCGCCCATTTCATTTGTATCAGAAACGGGCCTTTTTTACTAGTTCTCTTATATTGCATGGTGAGCCCTCAAACACCCATCACAGACCTACTATACCCAACTGCATACCACTACAATAACCTTTAGGCCTGCAGGTGTCACCTATATGTAGGTACAGTAGGTATTTAGTGGTGTTTGGAGGGCTCATGTATTCCACCATAAGTGTAACAATTAGAATGGAATATGGGCCTTCTCCACAATGCACTGCATCAACCACTAGGCTCTAATAGGAATGGCTATCATACCTTAAGCAGTTATAGAACCCGGTATGTACTGTCACTTAGGGGACTGAGAGCAGGTTACTGACCACTTGTGGAGTAAGGGGGTGGGGGGTTATGCCTTAATCCCTCCAGTGGCCATTTAGGGCTTTTGCTCACTTAGTTGTTATTGAAACTGGTCTAGCCAAAAATGTCTTAATTTTGGCCCTAGACATTTTCATTTTGTTCCATTATTGCAGAAAAAAAATCTATCTTTTGGTGCTGCCCATGTCCTATCCAAAATATGCCCTCAACATGCCCCCTTGAAATTTGGACAAACTGTGGAGCAAAATGTCGAAAATCAGGGTAACGAAAATTGCAACTTGGATGTTTTTGAGAGAAAAATGCCCTCCTGCCCACTTCTGATGTTTTTTAGAAGTTTTTTTGTTTTGTTATTTACCACTAACTCATTCTATTTTAGCACAAGTCACAAATAATGCACTGAGACCTAGTTGTTAATAACTGGGATTAACAGAAAAATAAACATCTTAATAGTAACCCATGTTGATAACTTCCCCCTTTAGTCTGCTAACAAAGACTGCCCTAACTTTATCTAAGTAGTGTTCCAGGCACCAATCTATATTTCTCTTGTACCCTCACAAGTGTCGACAGCTGCACTAACCTGAATATTCAGCAGTGGTATCCAGGTACAGCCCACCACTGAATATCCAAGTATAAGAAAGTCAGTTGCTGCTATTAAAGGCAAGAACCCGGCAAAAGAATCAGTTGGACCGCTATCATGACCCAGGAATAAAAGGGGCAATCAGGGAAGAAAAAACCATAGCAGAGAGATTAAATGAATTCTTTGCTTCAGGCTTCACTAAGGAAAATTTGGGAGAGATACCAGTGCAAGAAATGGTATTCAAAGCTGACGAGACAGAGAAACTGAATGAAATCTCTATAAACCTGGAGGATGTAATGGCACAATTTGGCAAATTGAAGAGCAGCAAATCTGAACTGGATGGTATTCATCCCAGAGTACTGATGGAATTGAAAAATGAACTTGTGGAACTATTGTTAGTAATATGTAATTTATCTTTAAAATCAAGCATGGTTCCAAAAGATTGGAGGGTGGCCAATGTAATGCCGATTTTTTAAAAAGGTTTCAGAGGAAATCCGGGAAATTATAGACCGGTGAGCCTAATATCAGTGCCGGGCAAAGAACAAAATTACAGAGCATATTCAAAAGCATGGATTAACGAGACAAAGCCAACATTTCTTTGAAGGGTTGAACAAACATGCGGATAAAGGTGAGCTGGTCGATATTGTGTATCTGGATTTTCAAAAGGCGTTTGACAAAGTACCTCATAAAAGACTCCAGAGAAAATTGGAGAGTCATGGAATAGGAGGTAGTGTCCTATTGTGGATTAAAAACTGGTTAAAAGATAGAAAACAGAGAGTAGGGTTAAGTGATCAGTATTCTCAATAGAGATGGGTAGGTAGTGAGGTTCCGCAGGGGTCTGTTCTGGGACTGCTGCTTTTAACATATTTATAAATGACCTAGAGATGGGAGTAACTAGTGAGGTAATTAAATTTGCTGGTGACACAAAGTTATTCAAAGTAGTTAAATCAAGGGAGGATTGTGAAAAATTATCAGAGGACCTTACGAGACTGGGAGACTGGGCATCTAAATGGCAGATGATGTTTAATGTGAGCAAGTGCAAAGTGATGCATGTGGGAAAGAGGAACCTGAATTATAGTTACATCATGCAAGATTCTATGTTAGGAGTTACCGACCAAGAAAGGGACCTAGGTGGTGTTGTTGGTGATACGTTGAAACCTTCTGCTCAGTGTGCTGCGGCGGCTAAGAAAGCAAATAGAATATTAGGTATTATTAGGAAAGGAATGGAAAACAAAAATGAGGATGTTATAATGCCTTTATGTTGGTCCATGGTGCAATTAGACCTTGAATATTGTGTTCAATTAGAAAAGGTACAAAGAAGGGCAACAAAAATGATAAAGGGGATGGGATGACTTCCCTATGAGGAAAGGCTAAAGCAGCTAGGGCTCTTCAGCTTGGAGAAAATACGGCTAAGGGGAGATATGATAGAGGTCTATAAAATAATGAGTGGAGTGGAATGGTTAGATGTGAATTGCTTGTTTACTCTTTCCAAAAATACTAGGACTAGGGGACACGCAATGAAGCTACAAAGTAGTAAATTTAAAACAAATTGGAGAAAATATTTCTTCAGTCAACATGTAATTAAACTCTGGAATTTGTTGCCAGAGAATGTAGTAAAAGCAATTAGCTTAGTGGGGTTTAAAAAAAGGTTTGAATGGCTTCCTAAAGGAAAAGTCCATAGACCATTATTAAAATGGACTTGGGAAATTCCACTGCTTATTTCTAGAATAAGCAGCATAAAATGAGTTGTACTGTTTTGGGATCTTGCCAGGTACTTGTGACCTGGATTGACCACTGTTGGAAATAGGATGCTGGGCTTGATGGACCTTTAGTCTGTCCCAGTATGGCAGTACTTATGTACTTATGAATGCAATGAGCTGTGACTTATGCTGCATTTTGATTGGCGTGTGTTTAGGAATTTGGGTAAGGAGGAAATATATCTCTAGCTAATTAGGTTTAAAAAAGTTCAGAAACAGTTCTAGAACAATTCTATTCTAAAACCCCCAAATATATATGACTAACATAACTGTCCTCAAGTGCCATCAGTGGTCCTTTCTTTGTATAGACGATCATTAAAATGCCTTAAAATATATGACCTTGTACATTAATCCGATATCCATTTGTATTTTCTTTCTTGATATAAATTACTGTACAATATATTTCTCCCTCACAGCTACAACATAAGTAAAGGTTTTGCAGAAAGAAGTAGTTAATAAATGCAAAAGTAATCAAATAATCATCATGTTCTTAGTATGATCTAATTATACTCTTAAAGATGATTATGAGTCTATATGTTATCTTGCAAAGCATATACATGTATTTTTATAAAAATTAATGACTCCTATTATATACTTCCAAACCCCATTGTTCATTAATATGTGCTACAGATGGGTACTATAACTTGGCACTAAATTTGAATAGCCCATGAAATGTTACAGCTTTAAATACAGAGTTACAGGAACATAAAATTAAATTCAGCCCTGATTTGACCAAACTGACATTTTATAGCAATATTTCAGTCCAATAACTATGCACATAATATTTTCTTCTCCTTGTTAGATTGATTGGGAAATGCAATTTACATGTACTCACCTACTGTACAGTATCCCTTGTGGCTTTGTGACTACTGTTTTATATGAACTGTAGGCCCTATTTATATCTTTCCCTAATTGCACATTCTACTCAGTTCTCTTTTCCTTCTGTACATCTGCTTTTAAATTTATGCTTTTTTCAGCGTTCACTACCTCCTCCCCCCCTCATAGACCCAGAAGAAAGGGTTGATGTTGTGTTATGGTTGTTTTTCCTGTGGAGAAATAAGCCAGCAAATGGGTCTATTGACTGCTTCACTTTAAAGCCAGATATATTACAAAAAAAAAAAAAAGTGTAACTGGTGCAGTCATTGTTTTTGACCTGCTGGGAAATTAGCAATGCAGTAGCCCAACTTCGGTACTAGTACTATTGCTGTGTATAAAGCTTGCAACATGCATCGCTTACATTATTAATAATAAGCAGAGTCCATTCAATTTACCTGGGAAACACATTGTGAGAGGTTTATTTTTTATTTTACAGATATTACACTCAAGTTTCTCCTTAACCCTATTACAACAATTTTTTTTCCATTTCAATTTAGATTGGTTTTTGTTTGTTTAAAATGACTTCAGCAAAAGCCCCGCCTTGCATCCTTCCTATGTAAAATGCTATGGAGAAAAGATAATAAAACAAATGCAGATTTATTTTAAGAGTGAAAACACTTTCATTCAATCTGTTCTTCATTAGACATGAGCTCATCAAAGCCCGGAATCTCTAGGATAAGTGGCCAAGTAGCTCAGAGTTAGGCAAACAACCTAATTATTGTTAATGGGAATTTTCTGAGCACTATGACTCTCAGTTTGGTAATACTTAGAATAAAATTCCATAATGCTTGTCTGTGTTGTTCTAGAAGTATAATATGACAATAATGCATTATCTAGAAGGAGTGAGGTCAAGCAATATAAATGGTTAGTTAACAACCTAATGAGTCAGTTATAAACCATTTAGTCATTCAATGAACCTTAACTTTTCAATGGCTTTCCTAATGAAAGATCTATATGACTGTATGTCTTCTGTCACAATAGAGATAATACAAGAGGTACTTAATCCATTGTGATAGTAAATCAATTGATCTGTAGCTCTGTTTTTATGCAATGAAAACAATAGAAGGAACATTTTACTGCACTCCTATGCCTAGCTGAGCATATGAAGGCTTACTATTTGGAAGAGTTCTCTCTCTCTCTCTCTATTTTCTTACTGTGCAAAGGACCATGATTGATATTGCATATCACCAAAGTGCTGCACTGGATTTTTCCAATATTTTACGACTTTTAAATTTCTTGTGAAAAAAATATAAGGTGCAGAAAAGCAGAAGAACCTGCTCTTTGCAATCTTTTAAAAGTTAGGGCTCTGTTTACTAAGCCATGCTATAGGCACGCTAGCATTTTTAGCATGCGCACTAATGCTAGAGACACTCATAGGAATATATGGGTGTCTCTAGTGTTAGCATACGCTAATTTTTAATGTGCACTAAAAACACTAGTGCACCTTAGTAAATAGGGCCCTTAATGTTTAAGATAAATATATATAGACATTACGATGCACAACACACTTCTGTTTATGAGCATCACCTTAAACTTCACTAAAGCATACCATAACTTTGCAGCAACCAAGAATAAGACAGTGCACAAAGATGCTTGTAATGTTATATGTTAATAAGCTTCAAGAAGATGCAATGCAGTATTTGTTTTAAACAGCTCTTTCATTCAACTTTAATACTGCCATTCTATGTGCATATTGCATATATTTGTGGCAAAATAACAAAGTGAGTTTTAACAATCTAACCCCCTCTTTTATAAAAAATCATGCTACCAGCTGCTGCTCGACAATGCCAATATAGCCCATTCACTTTGAATGGGCTGTGTCGGCATTATTGCACCGGCAGCTGCTAGCATGGCTTTGTAAAAGGGGGGGGGGAGGGGTTAGAGTATTGCTACAGGCATAAATCCTACTTCTTCAACAGAACTTTAGAATTGTGGACTGACTTCTTAAATACCTTGATAAACTGGATGTATGAACAAGAAAACTCCTCCATGCTCACAAGGTAGTCTGTGAGAACCTATGCATGCCAAGACTGTACATTCCTAGAACTGAAGGAGGAATGGGCCTCACAGGGCCCTTAATGATAAACAATTGGATCAATGTTGCAAGTGGACAGATGAAAATATTAAAAAGCAATAGGGATATGACAGAACTACAAAAGAACAGTTACTTAGGAAGGAAGAGAACCAGTGGTGAACAGAGCCCATAATTCTAATATCAGAAAGTCTTGATAGAAGTAAAGAGTGATCTACAAGGTCAAAGGCTGCAAAGAAGTCAAGACAAATAATAAATGTATATAACCCTTATCTAAAGTGCTATTGGGATCATTAAGAAGAGTAGTAATCATGGTCTCAGTACTTTGTCAAGGCCAAAAACTAGATTGATGCAGATGGAAGATTAAAGTTTTTCCAATATAATCAAGGAGTTGATGGTAAACAACTTTTTCAGCTATTTTAGGGGTCCATTTACAAAGCCACAGTAAAAAGTGGCCTGGGCTAGTGTGAGCGCAACGTTTGGGCATGCACTAGACCACTTTTTACTGCGGCTGGGAAAAAAGTAATTTCTTAATGGGCCGAGAAATAGATGTGTGCAAAAATTAAAACTAGCATGTGCCTATTTACGGCCTGAGCCCTTACCATCAGCCATTGACTTAGCGGTAACGGCTTATCCTACATCCCAATGGTTCCATTGTGTGTGTTTTTCACTTGGACATTTTTTTTAATGGATCAAAAAAGATTAAATGCACAGAGCATATAAACATCTAGCAAATAGCCATTTTCAAAAAAAACATCTGTTTTGAAAATGGCTATATTCTCCACTTGAATTTTGGACATTTTTAGCAAAACTTCCAAAGTTGGACTTGGGGATCATATCAAAAATGCCCATCTATGTAACTTTGTAAGTCTAAATGCTTTGAAAAATACACCTTTAAGTGCACTATGTGCTGTTTTATAAGGTAGAAGAGAGTAAGTACTGTAGAATGTAACTACAGAGGGGTGTACACATAGGTAGAGCATGGGAGGGGCGTGGACATGTGTCCACCTATGCACACAACTTGTAGGATACTATAAGTTACGCACGATGCATGGTCCCTTAGGTGTACCTATTTACTCCAGGTGTAAATGGTATTGCCTAAATTTAGCACCAAGGTGAATTTATATGAGTATTCTATAACTGAACTGGGCTGCTCGGGTGTTATAACAGGGTCTGCTCATGCATTATTGGAGTACCTAAGTGGAGGCACCCTGTTATAGAATTTGCACCTTCCCCCTATTTTCCATCTCAAGGGTTTGTAATGTTATAGTATATTGACATTTACAAGCAACCCCTAAAGGAGAAAACATCACAGAGAACATGTTTAAAATACATAACACTTCGCTTCACATCTTTCTCGGTTTCTGTCTCTGTGGAATTATACTTCATGTTAAATTTTCTTTGCTTTGCACTTAATACCATTAAATTGTGAAAAGAGATACCACTGGCTACCTAGAAGACAGGAATTAGGTTTGTCAGCTCTGAACTTTCATTTAGTCTCAATGCATTTCAACCCATCATCAGAGCTTACATCTACCAGCAGCATTCTTTCTTACCCATATACCCTTGAAAAAGACCACCACCTGCTGCAGCCGGAAAATATTATTAATAGCATTAAAAAAAAAAAAAGATAACTGGCTACAAAGTAATCCAATTTTTCAGTTCAGGTGGCTCAGCAGTTCAATAATAGAAAAACAAGTGCTTTAGCCTAGTGAGCTATCGAAAGAGATGTTTTGTGGAACAGATTTTTGCACAAGCAGTTACTGCACAACACTGGAAAACATGAGTGGTCACGCTTCAAATATTTGTCTTGCTTTACAGTGTTGATCCTAGGACTGTTGAAAAATAATACTGTAAAATCATTTTCCCCTATTTTTGAGTATGAATTACATTTGAAAACAGCAGTTACCCTTTTTATATTATTCCCTTACTGTAATTATTTTTATTTATTTAGCATTTAGATCAGTAGTTCAAGATGAGTTACATTCAGGTACATAAGGTATTTCCATGTCCACATAGAGTTTACAATCTAAAGGCCCTGTTTACTAAGCTGCGTTATAGGCGTGCTAGCATTTGTAGTGCACGCTAATGCTAGAGACACCCATATGAATATATGTGTGTCTTTAGCACTAGCACACACTAGCGTGCACTAAAAATGCTAGCATGCCTATAACGCGGCTTAGTAAACAGGGCCTTTAGATTGTTAACTCTATGTGGACATGGAAATACCTTATGTACCTGAATGTAACTCATCTTGAACTACTGATCTAAATGCTAAATAAATAAGGGAATAATATCCATTGGTTTAGTAACATAGTAACATAGTAGATGACGGCAGAAAAAGACCTGCACGGTCCATCCAGTCTGCCCAACAAGACAACTCATGTGTGCTACTTTTTGTGTATACCCTACTTTGATTTGTACCATATAAGTCTGCCCAGCACTATCCCCGCCTCCCAACCACCGGCTCTGGCACAGACCGTATAAGTCTGCCCAGCACTATCCCCGCCTCCCACCACCGGCTCTGGCACAGACCGTATAAGTCTGCCCAGCACTGTCCCTGTCTCCCACCACCGGCTCTGGCACAGACCGTATAAGTCTGCCCAGCACTATCCCCGCCTCCCACCACTGGCTCTGGCACAGACCGTATAAGTCTGCCCAGCACTATCCCTGCCTCCCAACCTCCAGTCCCGCCTCCCACCACTGGCTCTGGCACAGACTGTATAAGTCTGCCCCGCACTATCCCCGCCTCCCAACCTCCAGCCCCGCCTCCCACTACCGGCTCTGCTATCCAATCTCAGTTAAGCTCCTGAGGATCCAAATAGTAATATTTTCTTTGGTAAATTTGTGAAGATTTTTACCTTTCTCATTCTAATGCATAGGCAGCAAAGAGAAGGAGAGAGAAATGATTGCAGTGAAGATGGCTGCTAGTTGGCACCCAACTGCTATGGGTAGAAAAGGAGAGAGCCATGGCCATAGCAAAGATGACTGCAGCTACCTCCAGGGACCCAATTACAGGATGTAAAAGAGAAGAAAGGCACATAGCAAAGGTGGCTGCTGTCTACTGCTGGGTTAGGCCCCATGGGAATGGTAAAATGTTTTTTTCCAGCAGTAAAAAAAAAATCCTTTCCTCACTTCCCTTCTTCCTCCCCGCAGATCTCACAGGATCCGGCAGCAATTCACAGTAAAAGACCATCTCTGTGGTCTTCCTCCTGCCGTCCTGCCCTCTACTGTAACTTCCTGCTTAGCGTCAAACAGGAAGTTGCAGTCGAGAGAGTGGGGTGCAGCAGAAGGAAAGCTACCACAGAGATGGCTTCTGACTGTGAATTGCTGCCTTCTGCTAGGACCCATGGAGGTTGGATAAAAATAGGAGATGGGTTCTGTATTGCTGATAGCATTTCTATTTGATCTCACTTATATACAGTGGAAGTTAACCAAGCCAACTTCATGATTTCTAATCTAATTTTTTAACAGTATTTTCTGTTATTGCCCAAATGTAAACACAATTATAATGTTAATTGATAAGTTTTAGATGTTACTGAATTCAATTATTCTGTTATCAATGTATTTCCAGTTTGGACACAGTATATTTATTTATTTATTTGTGGTACATTTATACCCCACATTTTCCCACTAGAGTGAGCACAATGTGGCTTACAATGTTACAAAAGGTTACAATGCAAGGAGGGTAATGACACTACAGGTCAGAAGGACGGGAAAGAACAGTAGGATTACACAAAGATGCTTGACTAGATTAAAGTAGCAATGGGTATAGTCTATGTTATCACAAGGACAACATATAAGAAAACCAGTGAACTGCATTAGGGGCTTATAGCCCATTTAGTTACATTTAAACAAATGAGAGATCTGCATGAAAGAAAATATTTATTTTTATTATTTTAACTTATGAAAACCACTTGTCCCTGAAACATGCTCAAAACAGAATAATCCATTTGTACAAAAGAGATGAGGTGAAAATGTGATTCCATGTGCCCCATTGAAAGGAGAGTTTAATTTTACTTCCAGTCTTTATAACACTAGGCTTTCCAAGGCAGATTGTGACAACAGTTAAGATATCTTCACTAAAATTTAGCTATGTAGCTTTGTATAGAACAGTGTAGAAAAATTAGCACAAATACAGCCTTTATTAGTGCTGTTTCCACCAGCTACAATAATTTTTTCAGCTATTTTAGTGTTATTCAGCTTTTATTTCATGATATTTATATCTACATATGGTAAGCTTTCAAATAAATTAAGAAGCTGTGGAATAAGTAAAAAATTAATAATAATAATTTTGCACACAGCAGGTTGCTCTTTGAAGAAAACACTGGTCCCTAGTGGCAGAGGAAGAGTGAAAGTCATTGGTGGGGTTAAAATGTCTTCAGGTTGCTACCATGGATCCATCTTTAGTGGCAGAAAAAGGTATGGATGTAATTTCAAGGGGAGAACTTGGGGAGGAAAGGGAAGGAAGAGAGAGAGAGAGAATACAAGAGGAGAGAGAGTACACGAGAGGGAGGGATGGATGGATGGATGAATGAATACAAGGAAGATACATTGCAAAAGAAGAGAGGAGTTAATGATTGAGAGAGTCAAAACTGGAGAGGATGGGAGGGAAGGGGATACAAGGTAGTTCTCTGGCAATGAATTCCAGAGTTTAATTACACGTTGAGTGAAGAAACATTTTCTCTGATTCGTTTTAAATTTACTACATTGTAGCTTCATCGCATGCCCCCTAGTCCTAGTATTTTTGGAAAGCGTAAACAGACGTTTCACATCTACCCATTCAACTCCACTCATTATTTTATAGACCTCTATCATATCTCCCCTCAGCTGCCTTTTCTCCAAGCTGAAGAGTCCTAGTTGCTTTAGCCTTCCTCATAGGGAAGTCGTCCCAATCCCTTTATCATTTTCGTCGCCCTTCTCTGCACCTCTTCTAATTCCACTATATCTTTTTTGAGATGCGGCCACCAGAATTGAACACAATATTCAAGGTGCGGTCGTACCATGGAGCGATACAAAGGCATTATAACAGCCTCATTTTTGTTTTCCATTCCTTTCCTAATAATACCTAACATTCTATTGGCTTTCTTAGCCGCAGCAGCACACTGAGCAGAAGATTTCAACGTATCACCAACAACGACACCTAGATCCCTTTCTTGGTCCACGACTCCTAACGTGGAACCTTGCATGACATAGCTATAATTCGAGTTCCTCTTTCCCATATGCATCTCTTTGCACTTGCTCACATTAAACGTCATCTGCCATTTAGTGGGTTTGCAGAGCCTTTGTAAAAGGGCCCCTTAGAGTTTTAATGTGTATCACTCTAGTTTATAGATCAGTCACAGATATTGTTAGATTATATCTAAAGAGTCCTTTTACCTTATATGGCATGCAAACAGATTTAGCACATGCTAATGATTGGCGTGCGCTAAGTGATATGATGTCCATAGGAATATAATGGGTGTCTTTTGAATTTGCACATGCTAATTGTTAGTACGTTCTAAATCTGTTAGTGCATGTTAGTAATAGGACCACTACGTTTGGTTATGGTAGATTACATCTGTATTTTAGTTTGATGTCTTAAGTTTTCATTTACTTTTGTTTTGATTTTCTTATGTTGAATGGGAACAGGCAATCTTTCAACCCCTTATCAGCAAATGATAGCTAATCCCCCCACCTATATTACTGCTCAACTAACTGTAATTATGTTCTATATTTCCAACAGCTAATTTTGTGTGTGTGTGTGTGTGTGTGTAGGAAAAGACTTCAGTGTTATTAACAGTATCTTATATGCCTTATAGCTATATTTAAAGGTTACTATAGATTTTCCATTATCAGTCTGAAGTATTGGCTGCAAAACTTAAGGAACAAAAGAAGAAAAATTATGCAGTAATTTTGGTGTCACAGTTCTTTAAGAAGCAGATCAATAGCAATACAGCAGCGCTTAAGAGAAAATGAGAAATAGTGCTAGAGGAGGCACGTCTGAAGTTATATGTGTCGGCAGCTTCTGAAGAAGCATATTTTGTGAAACGGAGAGGCTCCGTTGAGTCCAGCCGAGTTGTTAAGTTTGGAGTGTCGTTAAGAATTATAACTGCTATTTAAAGTGAACTGAAATGTAGATCAAAGATGGTATATTGAGGTCAAGAAGCATTATTATTAGTAGTAAAAGATGATTTCAGTAATAAAAGATACAAGATAAAGAACATTTAGGAAATAAGGAGGTGGAGGTTTTTCAGAATGATGATGGAAAATCTACAGTAACATTTAAATATAGCTATAAAAAACATAAGGTACTGTTAATAACATTGAAGTATTTTCCTCCCCCCCCCAAAAAAAAAAAAAAATTAGCTGTTAGAAATATAGAACATAATTAATTAGTTGAGCAGTAATATAGGAGGTAGAATTAGCTATCATTTGGTGATAATAGATAATTAGCCAAAGTGAGTTTGTAGTAGAATTTTTCAACCCCTCCTAAAAAATTCCAGAACTGAACTCTCTTTTATTTCCAACTGCCATCCTATCTCCAACTTTAGCAATTGTTAAATGTGCATTGTCATTCACAGCTTTATGAATTAGAATTCAAATCTTAAACTTCACTCAGTGTAGGTAGCCAGTCCAGTATAGCTCTTTCAAAATTGGGGATTTTGACTCAATCATCTCTAGATTGCACTGTTGTAATTCTATGTATCAAGGATTAACTGTTTCTCAACTAACATAGCTCCAAATGATATAAAATATGTCTATTAAGCTAAATCTAGGAAATCATGTTAATTTTTTCCTTAAGGCTAAGCACTAGCTCCCAGTAACATACCAGATCCATTTTAAGGTATGATCACTCATCAGGTCTTCTATGTTGGTGTACCTCTTTTTTTTTAATCTAACCTGCTCATACCTTACACACCTCTAAGACCTCTTTGTTCTTCTCAAAATAGCCTCCTGTGTATCACCTTCATCTGCAAAATTAGACTAGACAGTATAAGAAACTCTTGCTTTAGTGTACTAGCGGAAAAGGCAAAATACCAGTATGGCCACAGGCCCAGTTTATTTTAAAAGTTCAGAGAGAGAGAGATATACAAGGTTACTTTCCACAGCATAGTACAGGATGTGCTTGGCAGAAGAACCCATAACAGGCCATGTTTTTTGGCTTGGAATGCCATCATCAGGGGTCAAGTGAATGGTGCTACCAAAAACCTGAGATGCTGACTCACAATATGAAGTGTGCCAAATGGGGAATGGTTTATCCCTGGATAGTAGAACTGAAATTCAAAACCTTTGTAAAAAACCTATTACTTTGGCCACATATCTTCCTGGGGTAAATTGTTGCCCCTGCTCTCCAGTATTCCTTTAAGATGTTACTACCTCCACCTCACCTATTTGCTAGCTGATGTGGCATGGCCTACACTTTTCCTTGTTCCCCATTCTACCTATTATTGGGCTCACTATTGGGCTCATTTTCAAATGAGAAGGACGCTCATCTTTCAACATAAATCAGAAGAGGGACGTCCTTCTCACAGGGTCGTCCAAATCAGTATAATCGAAAGCCGATTTTGGACATCCCCAACTGCTTTCTGTCGCAGGGGCGGCCAAAGTTCAAGGGGACATATCGGAGGCGTAGTGAAGGCGGGACTTGGGCATGCCTAACACTAGGATGTCCTCGACCCATAATCGAAAGAAACAAGAATGTTTCTGACGAACACTTGGACGACTTTACCTAGTCATGTTTTTCTTACAACCAAGGCACAAAAAGGTGTCCGATATGACCAGATGACTACCGGAGACGAGGATGACCTCCCCTTACTCCCCCAGTGGTCACTAACCCCCTCCCACCCTAAAAATATCTTTAAAAATATGTTTTGCCAGCCTCAGATGTCATACTCAGCTCCATCACAGCAGTATGCAGGTCCATGGAGCAGTTTAAGTGGGTGCAGTGCACTTCAGGCAGGTGGACCCAGGCCCATCCCCCCTACATGTTACGTTTGTGGAGGAAACAGTGAGCCCTCCAAAACCCATCACAAACCCACTGTACCCACATCTAGGTGTCCCCCTTCACCTGTAAGGGCTATGGTAGTGGTGTACAGTTGTGGGTAGTGGGTTTTAAGGGGGGGGGGGGTTGAGGGGCTCAGCACACAAGATAAGGGAGCTATGTACCTGGGAGCAATTTATGAAGTCCACTGCAGTGCCCCCTAGGGTGCCTGGTTGGTATCCTGGCATGTCAGGGGGACCAGTGCAGTACAAATGCTGCCTCCTCCCATGACCAAATGGCTTGGATTTGGTAGTTTCTGAGATGGATATCTGTGGTTTCTATCATTGCCAAAAATCAGAAATGACCAAGTGTAGGGATGACCATCTCTAAGGACGACCAAATTTCAGAATTTGGGTGTCCTTGACCGTATTATCGAAATGAAAAATGGACGTACATCTTGTTTCGAAAATACGGGTTTCCCAGCACCTGGATGGGGATGTTTTGCGAGGACGTCCGCATCAAAACTTGGATGTCCCTTTTGAAAATGCCCCTCCACACCTCTCAGTTTAGGAATTATGATACTTTAACTTAGTTCCTTTTGTTTCTACCTTCTGTTCCCTGTTTCCTCCTCCATCTTTCCTGTCTTGGTTTTGTTGCTTCCCCAGAATGTAAATTGATTAGACTTTCTTTAAATGATTTCAATATATCAGATGTGAACTATGAACTAGGTATTGAGCCTTTTATATTGTTACAAATGTAAATTTGATAAGGGAATTACATTTTGAGTTATTCTTCTCCTGCATTCAGACTTTTCAATTGTTGCCTACAGTTCATACAAGGGGAAACTAGACTTTGTACTCTGTAACTGTTTAGACAATTTTGTGTAGTAGGATGCCTAAAAATTGCCCAGTGGTATGAAGTGCGTAGAGAGTTGTGGTATGAATGCAGTTTATGCTGCGGTTTGCAACAAACATAAATAATAAAAGGTAAACTAGAAATAAGAAAATGAATGATTATATTAAGGCAGCATTGTCAGGAGTATGTACTCTAAGAGATATGGAGGAATTATGGGCAACAATAAAAAGAACACTTAGATGGCAACAAATCATTGTGTCAAAGCTGTTGTCAAGGGAAAGAGAATGAAGGCATAGTTATGATTCAAAAAAAAAAGTAGAAGGAAATGTAAAAATAAAAACAATATCCAGGAATCACAGACACAGGAGAAGGAGGACAGGCAATGTTACTTGAATAGACAAAGGGAGGCAGGAAGAACAATAGACAAAAGTCTCAAACAGAAGAGTATCTTGCCTGATCAGTAAAGGGAAGGGCTTTAACTTTTCTTTATGTGAAAAGAGGATGAATAAAGCAGATAGTTTAAAAATAACATTTTGTTTGTGTGGAGACTCCTTGGGCTCAGTAAAGGCCTTCCAGCATCTGCTGGTTTCACACCAAAGATCTCTTTTCTCAATGCTTAAACTATCCAGTAGGTGGCAGCACATTAAGTGCTGCGGTCTGGAGGCGCTGGCTGTCAGCTCCGATAGTGTTAGCCTATTGCTCTTCTGAGGCATTGACCTTATGCAGCTAGCTGACAAATCAGTTAGTTATTGGTGCTGATTTGCACAGTTGCCAAGTTACCCAGTTTCATGCTGGAGACTTGCCCAGTCCTAGTTTTGAACTTGCATTCCAAAGCAGTTTGACATTTGTGGTGCCTGATCCTGTCCATTAAACTCAGTGCTACAAATCCCATAGTGCACCATGGGGTGGTCAGAAATCCAGGACTGTCCCTGGAACTGGATAATTTGGCATCTTGTGTTTGTTAGAGAGAAAACTGACTGCAAGTATTTCAACTAGAGGGAAAGAATTGAGGATTGTAAAGACAATGTTTTACAGAAATAAATCTGTCAGGGAGATCTAATGGTGCTCTGTATCTGCCTGTCAGTACTACCGGACATACAGCCCAGAGAGGGGACTAGGAAGGTGTCTCAATCCTATATCAGAATGAAAGAAGGTATGGAGTATAACTCTGGAAACAAGTTAACGTAAAGTACTGCATGCAGTATTGATACAGATTTTATTTTGTCTGCCTTCTCTTGTAACTTTTAATCTTTTTACTTTTACTGTACATCCTTTTTAATAACACAGGTGCTTAGTTTCTGGGTGCTTGAGCACCCAACATTCTTTTCTGAATTTCCAAGATCAGGAGCTGAAACAGTGGCGTAGCCAGAAGGCAATTTTTGGGTGGGCCAGTGGGTAGGTTGGGTGGGCATGCATTTCCTCTTACCTTCCTCCCCCCCCCCCCCCCCACCCAACCATGAACTTTAAAAATTAAATACTTTAGCTGGTGAAGATCCCTAGCCTACTGACCCCTGTTTAGAAAAGCACAGCAGTCAAAGGCAGTGCTCCATGCCAGTGACACTGGCACTCCAGGCATGCTCAGTTCTCATGCATGAGAACTGAGTATGCCCACGGTACTGGTATTAGCAGTTTGGAGCACCAATACTGACTGCCATGGTTTTCTGAGGGTTCAACGGACTGTGGATGTTTTGAGTTGGGGGGGGCTTGGAGATCCTCACTAGCTATGTGAATAATACACCTAGGGTTGCCAACTTTTTCAAAGATAAAACCTTGCACCTGCCATCACCCTGCTCCACCACTGTACTGCCCCTTGTCGCACCCCATCCCACCCCCAACAAATAACTGACGTGAGGGCAGTAGCACAGGATTCAGCAGTTGGTGTAAAGATAGCAGATGTCAGGGCCAGCACTTGAGGGGGATAGGGGAGAGTTGCTGCCAGGCCAGGGGTCCCCTCTCAAATCTCTGACTTGGGTCCTGGCACAGTCTAACACCAGCTTTGTACATTCAAAAAGTGACATATTCCAATCACTAAATGGTAAATAACATTTTTTCTACCTTTGTTGTCTGGTCATGTTATTTTTCTAATCACATTGTCCCAGTCTCTGGTTTCTGCATTCCTCTGTTTCCTCTTAACTTTTTTTTCCCAGTATCCTCTGTCCATTTCACCTTTCTTCTCTCTCTGTGTCCACGTCTTTATCCTCTCTCTGTGTCCTTGCTCTTATCCTTCCCCATGTCCAGCACCTCACCTTTGTGACCCTGCTCTTATCCTTCCCTGTGGCCATAATCTCCCCTTATTCCTTACCTCATGTCCAACATGTCCTGCATCCTGTCCTTCCTTGTGTGCAGAATCTTCTCCCATTCTTTCACTCATGTCCATCATCCCCTCTCTGTGTCTGTGTCCAGTCCTTCCCTGCATCCATTCTCCCCTCCCCCAGTTCCTTCCCTCATCACCAGCATGCCCTGTGTCCTGTCTCTCCATGTGTCTAGGATTTCCACCCATTCCTTCCCTTATCCAGCAACCCTTGTGAGCATTCATTCTGGGTATCCAAAACCTTCCGCCATTCTTTTTCATAACCAGCATTCCCTCTATATGTCTTGTTCCTCCCTGTGTCCATCCCCCCCATTCCTTCTCTCATGAACAGCATTCTTTCCCTATATCCCCAACCCCTAATCCAGCATCTCCTCTATTTTCTGTCCTACTACTACTACTACTACTACTACTACTATTTAGCATTTCTATAGCACTACAAGGCATACGCAGCGCTGCACAAACATAGAAGAAAGACAGTCCCTGCTCAAAGAGCTTACAATCTAATAGACAAAAAATAAAGTAAGCAAATCAAATCAATTATTGTGTACAGGAAGGAGGAGGGTTGGTGGAGGCAGGTGGTTACAAGTGGTTATGAGTCAAAAACAATGTTAAAGAGGTGGGCTTTCAGTCTAGATTTAAAGGTGGCAAAGGAAGGGGCAAGACGTCCTCTTCTGTGTCCTTGTTCCTCACCCACAATCCAGCATATCTTCTATTTTTCTGTCCTCCTCGGTGTCTTTCCTTATTCCCCATTTTCCCCTTCTTGTTCTCTGATACTCTCTAGTCTTCCTGTCCCCTATAGCAGCTCTCTCCCCAGCAACCGCCAACAGCTCCTTACCGGTGGTTACCACTGAACCAACCAACGATGCAGCAACGATGCAATTTTTAGAAGGCGGCACGGGACCTCTCAGCTGCATCATGCTGACGGCTCTGCGGCATCTCGCCCCTAAGACACAGATTTCCTGTTTCTGTGAGGGCGGGACTCCTGCCCTCACAAAAACAGGAAGTCTGTGTTGGACGCTGCAGAGCCATCAACATAACGTGACTGGGAGGTCCCGCGCTGCTTTCTAAGGATTATATCATTGCCGCAGGCCCTCGAGCGGCTTGGTGGATGCCGCTTTTTTGCAGCAATCTTCACCCTCTCCCACCCCCGGCGCAGCGCTTGCACTTTGTTATCGGTGCTGCCTGGCAGCAACTCACAGATGCAGTGTCCTGTCTGGGGCTTTCCCTCTGCCACATCCCAGCATAAACAGGAAGTTGCATCAGTGCGGCAGAGGGAAGGCCCTGGAGCAGTGCGCCATGTCTGTGAGTTGCTGCTAGGCAGCGCCGATAGCAAAGTGCAAGCGCTGTGGCATGGGTGGGAGAGTGTGAGGAAGACACAAAGGTGTTGGAACTGCAGGAGGGACTGTGCTACTAGGTGGACCTGAGGCAAGCTCAATAGCTTCCAACAGTGACCAATCCAAATCACAAGTACCTGGCAGAAACCCAATTAGTAGCAACATTCCATGCTACCAATCCCAGAGCAAGCAGTGGCTTCCCCATGTCTATATCAGTAGCAGACTATGGACTTTTCCTCCAGGAATTTGTCCAAACCTTTTTAAAACCTAGATTAACCCTTTAGTGTCCAATGTTCCTGTAATAAACCATATGGGAACAGATTGATGGGAACATTGAACACTAAAGGCTTAACTGACTTCCGCTACCACATCCTCTGGCAGATTGTTCCAGAGCTTAACTATTCTTTGAGTGAAAAAATATTTCCTCCTATTTGTTTTAAAAGTATTTCCATGTAATTTCATTGAGTGCCTCCTGGTCTTTATACTTTTTGAAAGAGTGAAAAATTGATTCACTGCCTGCCTCAGGAATCCATTAATTCTAAGATGGTACAGTGGGGGGAATCACACAGCCAACTCTGGAATGACAGTTTAGGACCTCACCTCCCATCGGCGATCTAACTTCTTTGCCTCTCATGCAGCCTAAACAGACCTCTGAATCTCAAGTTTTGCTTAAAACTACTACCAATATCACGGCACATAAATCATCCAAATCTGAAAGGCATTTCTTGACTCAGTCCTCCTGTAAGCATTCGAAATGAGAGCCCAGCTCCCCTGCAAAGGCCCTCCAGATGCCATTACCTGCTGACACTGCAGACTCCATTGCAGAAGATATTAAGCTTCTAAAGGAGTTAATGCAACAAAATCTATACACCACATCTGAAATTAAATCAGAGCTAGCTAACATGTCAGTGCAATTCAACCAACTTAACGTGAGGATAGAACTTGTGGAAGAGAGAATGTCAGCACATGATGAACAATACGCTGGCATCCAGTGCAGTTTTACTAAATTCAGTGTGTTGCAACAAGAGGTAGAGGACCTGAATAATTGCACGCGGCTAAATATGGCAATTTTGTCTCCCGGAAGCAATGGAGGGTAAAGAGATCATACCTTTTCTTCAAACTTTTCTACTCGCTTTGCTCATCGAAATTGAATGCACGCACAGAACCACTGGAGGCAAGTCTTCAGGAAAGGTCTATCTGCATGACTCAAGTCATGCAAATTTTTCAAGCAGTGCGATCAGCATCCTCTCTGATGCATGGCATAATAAGTTAATGATTGTTTCCAATTTGTCTAAATCAACAGTCAAAAATGCAAAATGGTTTTGGACATGCATCCCAAATTAAAGAGCATGGGAGCCCAGTATAGACTATTTTATCCTGCTGTGATTCGAGTCACTTTCCATAATACTATTAAACACTATAGTGACCCATGTGAACTTCAAACATTCATCCAGAATCAAATCACTAAAGGAACTTGAATCTTTTCAATTCTGGTCCATTACCTTCTTTGTTATATCCTCACACTACAACAGCTACTATGCTTAACTAAGATATCCCACATGAGCTGATGGTGGAGGCGTTGTCCTGCCCACCTGGATGTATGTGATCCCGATCATCTTTTTTCATTTTTCTTATTATTTAACCTCCACATTGGAGCTTCATTCTGTTTTATCACGAGTGGCTAGTAATGAACCATAGAATCTATTCAGAAGTTAACACAGTTGAATATAGAAAGTGTGGTAAAAGATAATTGAGGACAGCCTCACAGTCCACCAGAGAATTTATGTTGCAGCAAAACAACATACATGCCCTGAGTGTGGTAAAGGCTTTAGGCAGAAGGCAGACCTCACAATACACAAGAAGATCCACAATATAGTGAAACCATTTACAAGTTCTCAGTGTGGTAAAAGCTTTGGTTGGAAAGAGAGCCTCACACGGCATCAGAGAATCCACACAGGGATGAAACCATTTACATACACTGAGGAGGTAAAAGCTTCAGTTGCATTGGGGCAGGTAATTAGGGAATGTACACTCTTGTTATGAAGTATGGAAAAATAGCACTAGGAAAAATAGCACTCTGGTATTTAGATATATGTAATAAGACCTACTTTTTATCTATAGATCTGAATTCAAAGTCCAGATCTACTGATAAACAATAGACACAAGGCTCAGATGTTATAAAAAATAGCTTGGCATCTCACCAATGCTCCCTTAGCTTGTCTGCTAAGCCTGTCCCAAACCCACCCAAAACCCACTACCTCCAACTGTACACCACTACCATAGCCCTTATGAGTGAAGGGGCACCTATATGTGGGTACAGTAGGTTTCTGGTGAGTTTTGGAGTATTCATAGTTTCCTCCACGATTCTACAGCAGTTTGAACTTTGTTATCCTCTATGAATGCTTTCCTGTGACTGAAACTTTTCATATGGTCTGCATCCTAACGGCTTGATTTTGTGGGTTTTGCATTTGGGCGTGACCGAAAAACAAAACATCCAAATCACAAAATGTTTTTCAAAACAGTATTTTCAAAAGAAAAAGATAGACCTTTTTTGTTGTTGAAAATGACCTTCTTTCCTGTTCAGAATTTGGATGTTTTGTGTAAAACGTCCAAATTCAGATTTAGACGTCATATCGAAAATGCCCCTCATTGTCTGATAGGTCACAATAAGGATTTAAAATTTTATGCAGTAACTAATGGGAAGTTAAAGCATCCCCTAAAAATCATTAATAGTTATATTTTTGTAAATTTCCCAGTTCTTTGGTACCATCCTCAGTGCCTCTTTGTTCTGTTAATGAACACCTAGAAGAGAGGATCAGGGAGATTTGAGTGTCAACTGTTTCCAAAGTGGTCCCCTGCAGAAGACTACATCTCAGGTACATGACCAGGAAAAAAAACCCCAAATATTCCAGTATGTCTTTTCTTCTCATCTGGTCTACTGCTGTATAGTAGCTCTCTTGATTCTGAGACCTCCTTCAGTTGTTTACTGTGCTTAACTTTTTCGGTATATTAAAAGCAGGAAGCCGGCAAGAGAATCGGTTGAGCCGCTGGACGACCGAGGGGTAAAAGGGGCGATCAAGGATGACAAAGATGTAGCGTAGAGATTGAATGAATTTTTTGCTTCGGTCTTCACCGAGGAAGATTTGGGTGGGATACCGGCGTCGGAAATGGTATTTCAAGCAGACGAGTCAGAGAAACTTACTGAATTCACGGTAAACCTGGAGGACATAATGGGGCAGTTCAGCAAACTGAAGAGTAGCAAATCTCCTGGACCGGATGGTATTTATTTAGGTCATTTATACCCCGCCTATTGCCGCAGTATTGCAGCCCCAAAGTGGCTTACAATGAACTAGTAAATAAATACAGTTACAATAAAATAGGATCGGAAAATCAGGGAAAGAAGGGAAAGGTGTTGGATTATTTGTAGTAAATAATTAGCAGATTTTATACACACAGCTTCAGCTTTAGAAATGTTAATTTCTTTTCTTCATCTCTCTCACATACACCCCAGAATAATTCACTGCTGAGTCACTTTAAAGTTGAAGTAACAAAACATCTGTTTACTCACAGTTTGTAGTTAGATTATATTCAGACAGGCTTATATATACATAATACTATACATTTGTATTATCAGCTCCTTCCATGTGCTTAGATGGTAATGGATGCTCACACCACCATAGATCCTCTCAGGTTAGGAGAGATCATGAGCTCCATGTGCTGTGCCTAACCCCCACAGGAAGTTGCATAGGTGTGACCTCTCTAAGTAATCACAGAGAAAAACAATTTCTGACAGGCAATGCATGTAAAATACAATACATTCCAACAAACCCCTTCTCATGCATAACTGTCATGCAATTATTTATTCATACAAAGTCCAAGCTTTATACGCAGATTCACAAAATGTTCTCTGGGTAACGGTTTGGTCATGATGTCAGCTGTCATTTCACTGGTGTGACAATAGTGTAGACTGATGACCCCTTCTTTCGCCAACTCTCGCACGTTGTGGTATTTCGTTGCGATGTGCTTGGTGCGTGACTGAACCTTGTCATTCTGTGACAGTCGGATGCAGCTCTGATTATCTTCCACTATCTGGATTGGTCTCTTTTCAGCTATTCCAAAATCCAGCAAAAGTTTTTCAATCCACATCAGTTCTCTGCATGCTTCCGATACGGCCACATATTCAGCTTCTGTAGAAGACAGACTCACAATACTTTGTTTATGACTGGCCCATGAAATTTGTACATTTCCATACATAAACACATATCCACTTGTGGATTTATAATCAGAATGATCCCCTGCCCAATCTGAATCACAGTAACACATTAGTTTTGGATTACTATTGGCTGAAATCTTTAATTTACAATCAATGGTACCCTTTAAATACCTTACCATCCTTTTAACTGCAGTCCAATCTGATTTGGTAGGTGAGCTGACCCTTCTGCTCAAAATTCCTACTGCATTTGCTATATCAGCCCTGTATGTGGTAGTTAGATATAAAGCTTACCTATGGCTGATCTATATTGGATGTTATCTGGTAAAGGTTCTCTTACTGTTTCATCCTTCAGAAAATCAGTGATCATGGGAGTGCTTACAACTTGGGCATCTTGCATACCTAAACTTTCAATAAGCTCATTTATTTTCTGCTTCTGGCTTAGAAGATAAGAACCATCATTTTGTTTCTCAATTTCTATACCAAGATAGTATGACACATTACCAAGTTCTTTTATCTCAACATTCTGGTTTAAATATTTTACAATGTCCTTGTACTCTTGCTCACTTTCGCTTGCGATGAGCAGATCATCAACAAAAGCTAAAATGTATGCATATTGTCCATTTCTGCACCTAGTGTACAAGCATTTATCTGCTTCACCTTGCTTAAATCCTAAATTTGTCAATATTTCATGCAATTTGTCATTTCAACATTTTGCACTTTGCTTTAATCCATAAAGACCTTTGTTTAATTTACACACTAGCTGTCTTTGTTTTGTATTTATGAAACCTGTTGGCTGTTCCATGTACAAGTCTTCAGTTATATCTCCATGAAGAAATGCTGTTTTCACATCAATGTGGTTGACTTGCATGCCTTTTGAGACTGCAATGCTCAGAAGTGTTCTAATTGTCGTGTGTTTCACTACAGGTGCAAACACTTCATCAAAATCTTCTCCATATTTTTGAAGATATCCCTTTGCGACTAATCTGGCTTTATACCTTTCCACTTTTCCTTGTGCATTCCTTTTTAACTTGAATACCCATTTGCATCCTATAGCTTTCTTGCCAGGAGGTAATTTTGTAAGAATCCAAGTATTATTTTTATCCAATGCATCAATTTCTTCTTGTGCAGCTTTACGCCATTCAGCAGCTTCTTCTGCTGGCATTTTCTCAATCTCATCCCATGTTAAGGGCTCTTGAGCTTCTGCTGACTTTGTTAGGTAAGACAGTCTTGGGGGTGGAACACCTTTGTTTTCCCTGGATGAGCGTCTGACAACAGGTTGGTCTGACCTTTCCGCATCCTCTAAATCTGAGAGTTCTTCTCCAATTGATTCCCCTTCTCCAACTGTACTGTCTCCTGCGATGATCCTTTCTGTGTCTGCTGCCTCTGCCTGTTCCTCGTTAGATACAGATGAGTTGCTTTCAGACATCTGCCTTGGTATGGCATTTATATACACTGGCATGTCTATTATGGTTCTAGTTTCATATTCTGGATGATAAGGCTCATCTGGGATAATCCAGCCTTTATCAACCCTTTTGTTTTCATCAAAATATGTAACATGTCTTATGCCAACAATGCCAGTTTTCAGATTCAAAATTCTATATCCTTTGTGTCCTGGAGCATAGCCAACTAAAATGCCCCTTTCTGTTGTGGAATCCAGCTTATGCCTTCTTTGCTTTGGTACATGAGCATATGCTGTACTTCCAAATGTTCTTATGTGTGACAGGTTTGGCTTCCTACCATGCCATGTCTCATGTGGTGTGCGCTCAGCGCCTTTAGTTGGCATTCTGTTTTGTAGGTACACTGCTGTGAGAATGGCTTCCCCCCATAGTCTTTTAGGGAGATTGCTATCTGACAGCATACATCTGGTCATTTCCACAAGTGACCTAAATTTTCTCTCTGCAACAGAATTTTGCTCTGGTGTATAAGCTACTGTTGTGATATGCTGAATGCCTTCTTGTTCTAGAAATGTGCGCATGCTTTGTGAAGTGAACTCACCACCATTGTCGGTCTGAAGAACCTTTGGTTTTCTTTCAAATTTATTGCTCACCATGGCTACGTATTTCTTCAGCATGTCTGTGACTTGACTTTTTTCTTTCAGCAAATAGGCCACACAGTATCTAGAGAAATCATCCAAGAATATTAGCACAAATCTGTTATTTCCCAATGATGGGATATTAAACGGTCCACATAAGTCACTGTGTATTAAGTCCAGTACTTTATTACTCCTATTTCCTGTGTATGCAGGAAATGAGGGTCTTACACCTTTTTGAGTAACACAGTCTATGCATTTCTCCATTTTACCAGCATCTGCACTTATCTGAATGCCGGTGGCTAGTTGCTTACTGTAAAGATCCTGGATCACCTTAAAATCACGATGTCCCAGGCGGCGGTGCCAGATTTCCAGACTACATTTACCATCATTCTTCCTTACTTGCGCCATATGTGAGGCTTCACCTGAAATGCTCAGTTTATAAACATCATTATGCATAAAAGCTTCAGCATACACTTCATCATTTTTAGAGATTGTGCACTTACTGTTTTCAAAATGAATCACAAATCCCTTCTTATCTAATGTAGATACACTAAGCATATTGCAAACTGCTTGGGGAATATACAAGACATCACTTACAGGAATTTCTTTAACTTCATTAGACACTTTGCATTTTAAGAATCCAATGCCTCTTGCTTGGATCTTAGCAGTCCCTGCGTTTGCAGTTTTAAGAATACCTTCTTCTGGACACATTTCCTGAAAGAAATCCTTACAATTGGTTAAATGGCATGTGCTCCCCGAATCCAAAATCCAAGTACTTTCATTTGAATTATTATTTACCATAGTCAAAGATTTTTCTGCCATTAGAAAGCCCTTTTGTTTATCATTGTCCTTCATACATTTCCTGGTTTGAAAATTCTTTAGTTCCATTGGCTTAGGTGAGCTAGAGGGAGTGTTTTGTGTTTCCTTACACCATTTAGATACATGTCCCTCCTTTCCACATGAGTAGCAAATCAGCTTGCCCTTGGGTGGAGTTTTCCCATAGCTCCGCCTTCCTCTGTTCTTTGCCAAGAAATTTGTTTCATTTCTCTCTGACTTGCTTTGAGAACACATCTCCTCAGAATCATTTATTATGCATTCCTGCCTTAGTTTTGATGTTGCCTGTTCAAAAGATTGCCCTTCAATGGCTTCATTTACAGACCTAAAAACATCAAACTTCTTTGATAGTGAGGTAAAAAGAAATGCTCTTTTCAATGCATCACACATGGGAATTCCAGAAAGTTCTAACTTTTGAAATGAAGACATAAGATGCATAATGTGATCATTACATTTACTTTTATCCCTTAATTTGGTTTCATTCAACTCTGCTAACCAAATTGGTTGCTGTTTTGCATATGTAGTTGCATACATAGTTCTCAGTTTATATAAAATGTCCTTTGGTGTATCTTTTCCCTCCACTAATATGGCTTGTTTCTCTGAGAGAGCCTCCAAAAACATGCACTTCACATAATAGTTTGCATTGTCCCATTCAGCCATATTTTCAGCTGTTCTGTTTTGGTCTAAGCACATATTTAATCCTTTTGCTCGAAGGAGACATATGAATCTTAGTTCCCATTGCTGATAATTAAATTCAGTTAACTTAGGCACCTTGAGAGAGTAGAAAAATGGTGAATTTCCTCCCTCAGCCATTTTCTTAGCCTTGCCTGCTGTTTGGGGGGGAGAGAGAGACAGACTGAATCTTTCTTTTAAAACTTAAGAGAAAAATGTGGCTTTTTTACTGCCTGGTAATATTTCTCTTCTTTTTCAATTCCTGGCCCTGGGCCCATAACCCTTTTGTTGGATTATTTGTAGTAAATAATTAGCAGATTTTATACACACAGCTTCAGCTTTAGAAATGTTAATTTCTTTTCTTCATCTCTCTCACATACACCCCAGAATAATTCACTGCTGAGTCACTTTAAAGTTGAAGTAACAAAACATCTGTTTACTCACAGTTTGTAGTTAGATTATATTCAGACAGGCTTATATATACATAATACTATACATTTGTATTATCAGCTCCTTCCATGTGCTTAGATGGTAATGGATGCTCACACCACCATAGATCCTCTCAGGTTAGGAGAGATCATGAGCTCCATGTGCTGTGCCTAACCCCCACAGGAAGTTGCATAGGTGTGACCTCTCTAAGTAATTCACATCAGAGGTCACAGAGTAATCACAGAGAAAAACAATTTCTGACAGGCAATGCATGTAAAATACAATACATTCCAACAAAAGGGAAGAGAGACCAAGAGGGACGGCAGAGATCCAGGCGAGATGATGAAGATCCAGGTAAGACAACATGGAGTACTGATAGAACTGAAAAATGAGCTTGCAGAGCTTCTGTTAGTGATATGCAATTTATCCTGAAAATCGGGCGTGGTACCCGAAGATTGGAGGGTGGCCAATATAACACCGATTTTTAAAAAAGGTTCCAGGGGAGATCCGAGAAATTATCAACCGGTGAGTCTGACATCGGTTCCGGGGAAAATAGTAGAGGCTATTATTAAAAACAAAATTACAGAGCACATCCAAGGACATGGATTACTGAGACCAAGTCAGCATGGCTTTAGTGTGGGGAAATCTTGCCTGACCAATTTACTTCAATTCTTTGAAGGAGTAAACAAACATGTGGACAAAGGGGAGCCAGTTGATATTGTGTATCTGGATTTTCAAAAGGCGTTTGACAAGGTACCTCATGAAAGGCTACAGAGGAATTTGGAGGGTCATGGGATAGGAGGAAATGTCCTATTGTGGATTAAAAACTGGTTGAAGGATAGGAAACAGAGAGTGGGGTTAAATGGGCAGTATTCACAATGGAGAAGGGTAGTTAGTGGGGTTCCTCAGGGGTCTGTGCTAGGATCACTGCTTTTTAATTTATTTATAAATGATTTAGAGATGGGAGTAACCAGCGAGGTAATTAAATTTGCTGATGAAACAAAGTTATTCAAAGTCGTTAACTCGCGAGAGGATTGTGAAAAATTACAGAAGGACCTTACGAGACTGGGAGACTGGGCGGCTAAATGGCAGATGACGTTTAATGTGAACAAGTGCAAAGTGATGCATGTGGGAAAAAAGAACCTGAATTATAGCCACATCATGCAAGGTTCCACGTTAGGAGTTACGGACCAAGAAAGGGATCTGCGTGTCATCGTTGATAATACACTGAAACCTTCTGCTCAGTGTGCTGCTGCGACTAGGAAAGCTAATAGAATGTTGGGTATTATTAGGAAAGGTATGGAGAATAGATGTGAGGATGTTATAATGCCATTGTATCACTCCATGGTATGACCGCACCTTGAGTATTGTGTTCAATTCTGGTAGCTGCATCTCAAGAAAGATATAGTAGAACTGGAAAAGGTGCAGCGAAGGACGACTAAAATGATAGCGGGGATGGGACGACTTCCCTATGAAGAAAGACTAAGGAGGCTAGGACTTTTCAGCTTGGAGAAGAGACGGCTGAGGGGAGACATGATAGAGGTACATAAAATAATGAGTGGAGTAGAACAGGTGGATGTGAAGCGTCTGTTCACGCTTTCCAAAAATACTAGGACTAGGGGGCATGCGATGAAACTACAGTGTAGTAAATTTAAAACAAATAGGAGAAAATGTTTCTTCACCCAATGCATAATTAAACTCTGGAATTTATTGCCGGAGAACGCAGTGAAGGCGGTTAGCTTGGCAGAGTTTAAAAAGGGGTTTGGACGTTTTCCTAAAGGACAAGTCCATAGACCACTACTAAATGGACTTGGGAAAAATCCACAATTTCAGGAATAACTTGTATAAAATGTTTGTACGTTTGGGTAGCTTGCCAGGTGCCCTTGACCTGGATTGGCCGCTGTCGGGGACAGGATGCTGGGCTCGATGGACCTTTGGTCTTTTCCCAGTATGGCATTACTTATGTACTTATGTCCTTCCTTAGCTGTAGGAATTCCCCTGCACTTTTCATCTTCAGTCTCTTTCTTGTTCAGTTCTACTCTAAGAAAGTTTCAGAAATCCTAATGCTGCAACCATATGTCACCATAGTCCCTCTAGCTTAGCTGTCTAGGTCAGGAATACAGTAATAACTTATTTTTTCATAGATGAAACAGGACACTAGTATACTATTTATATGCTTTTATTCATAAATTTAAATTGAAGCTTAACTATGTGCATCTTTATCAATCTTCCACAGCTAACATACAGTCTCATTGCACAACTCAATCAAAAGGACCATTTTAAATAATGACTTTACTTAAAACCAGTTCTTTTGATCCTCCATAGTCCAAACCAGGGGTAGGCAATAAAAGTCCTCGAGAGCCCCAAGCAGGGCATGTTTTCAGGATATCTACAATGAATACACAGGAGACTGATTTGCACACTAAGGAGGCATTGAGGGGCATTTTCGAAAGAAACGTCTAAGTTGGAATTTGGACGTCTTTGTAAAACATCCAAATTCGGAGGCAGGGAAAAGGTCATTTTCAAAAAAGATGGACGTCCATCTTTTGTGTTTGAAAATACCATGGATGTCCTTGGATTTGGACGTCTTTGATTTTCGGCGATTTCCGAATACAAAGACGTCCAAGTCTAAAACATCGAAACTCAAGCATTTAGACGTGGGAGGAGCCAGCATTTGTAGTAGACTGGTCCCCCTGACATGCCAGGATAGCAATCGGGCACCCTAGAGAGCACTGTAGTGGACTTCATAAAATGCTCGCAGGTACACAGCTCCCTTACCTTGTGTGCTGAGCCCCCCAAAACCCACTACCCCCCAACTGTACACCACTACCATAGCCCTTACAGGTGAAGGGGGAGGGGGTTTGCACATGTTTGAGAAATTGATTTCAGGTGTCTGTAGGAAAATGTAACTGCATTTGCTTGATTTCTTATATGTATTAGACATAATGCTCTGCTTTGAACAGAACATAAAGAATACATAAAACACAGCAAAGTGAACAATGGTTTGCAGAAAATTTTTTATTCAATGGATACGATCCGACATGGACCGTGTTTTAGCTCTAGGGCCCATGTCGGGGGGTCTAAGAACATATACAAACATATATTAAAATACCTTATAAAGCAGCATATAAATAAATAGATATTGTAGTACAAAAAACGATGATGAACAAAATTTCATTTAAAATGGACTACAGTATATAATGATAAAATGAATAAACATATAATGAGCAGATCTATTTGTAAAATATTCAGGGAACTGTGAACATCTCAACTTGGTCACCGTTTACTAAGCCGCACTGAGGCGCGTTAGTGCTTTTAGCGAACACTAACTGTGTAGGCACCCACAATATTCCCATGGGCGCCTGCACAGCTAGCGCATGCTAATTTTGTGCATGCGCTAAAAATGCTACCGTAACTTAGTAAACAGGGTCCTTAATGTCCTATGTTAAAAAAAATGTCCCATCTAGCACAGAGAGAACAAGCATATCACAAAAGTTCCACTGCTGAGTACAGTATAGAAGCTAAGACCGAACCTTTAAGCCTGATATATCAGTAGATACTAATGTCTCAATTTCAGAACTAGCAGTTAAGGGGATCTTTTACTATAGATTAGCTTGAGTTATCTGCAGCAGGGCCCATCAGAATAAAATGGAACCTGCTGCAGATAACTCGCGATAACCTTTAGTAAAAGACCCCCTAAGTGTATAGTTTAGAAGCCTATTTGTATTTGATTTTAGGTTTCTAAGGAGGGAAGTTATCAATGTGGGCAGCTGTTAAGATGAGTTATTATACCACAAGTTGTGTTATTTTAGCAGAGGGTCCCATTTTATGCAATGAGACCCTGTGCTAAAATAGCCAGGGCCGTGCCAAGGGTCTCTGGTGCCCCCCTGCAGACTATCAGTTGGCGCCCCCCCCCCCCCCCCCCCCCCCCCCCCCCCCCCCCCCCCCCCCCCCCCCCCCACCAGTTTGGCACAAGATGCAAAGGAAATAGGAGCTGAAAGATGGAGTGCAGATCTTTTCAAGAAGGCATACCGTAATCATCCATCTTAAACACTAAATAATAACACTACACAGGATCTATCCCTCCCCATCTTCAAATCCTTGCTTAAAGCCCACCTCTTCAATGTTGCTTTCGGCACCTAACCATTGGACTAACCAGGAAACCCAGATTGCCCCAATTTGATTGACTGCATTCTTGTCCCTTAAGATTGTAAGCTCCTTTGAGCAGGGACTGTCCTTCTTTGTTAACTTGTACAGCGCTGCATAACCATAGTAGCGCTTTAGAAATGTTAAATAGTAGTAGTACTATACAAAACTGAAAGCCTATCACATGATTGATTACCCTCCTTGCTACCTATATTTAAGCACTACCACTTCAAACCTCATGTCGAATAGAATCTCTCTATAGCAGATGACTACTGCTTATCATTTAAAATCCATTTTATTACTCATCAGCTTATCTTCCTTGTTCCTTTCCTCCTGCCTTGGTCTCCCCTCCTCCTCCTCCCCCTCCCCCACAGAAATTTCCTCCTTGTTTTTCCAATCTTTCTCTTTGCCTTTCTGTTCCATCAGTTCTTATTTTCCTTTCCTGCCCTTACTCTCCCCTCCTTCATTCCTCCCTGATTCTAGCTTGTTCTCCACCCCCCCCCCCCCCCCCCACAGAAATTTCCTTGCCTGCCTTGTCTTTCTTTTCTTCTTCCCCAGCTGGCCTGGTGGTTCCAGTTCCCCCACCCAACCTGCAGCCTCAAATGTACTTAAAGTAGGCCCACCACGCCACGCCAGCCAGCAGCCATTATAATGAAAAGTACAACAACAAGGGCAGGCAAAACCTTACCAATGATGTCCAGTCCACGCCACTGCCACAGAACAGCAGCGGATCCAAGCAGCGTGGTGCTGGCTCGCCTATCCTTTCTCCTGTAGGGCAGCACTAACGTGGCGTCTGCACTCGGCTCGGCAACACCCCTCCCCCCATAGGCGGTCGGTGGCCCAACTGTTTGGGGAGGCTAAAGGGGCGGGGTTAGGGGTGGGGCTGGGGTGGAGTTTAAATCCATAATTGTCTGATCACACACAGAAAAAAAAAATAAATGTCACAATTAATACCTTTTATTAAATTTAGATATTAGTTATGTATCATATATCAAAGAATAAAGTGGTTGCTCAAAGCATATACTAACCACAATCGCTCAACTGCAAAACACTATGCACAACTTTGTGCAAAAACACACTCTGAACCTTACTGTACCATAAATATTACACTGGGCAGAAACTAATACACCAATATACCACCCATACGGAAAATGCAGACCGTCAACAATATTGAAACAAGGGATCATAATATCACAATTCTCATGTAGAGCCACAAAACATCCTAATTCATGTTTAATGTGGGATAAAATGTCATAAATAAGTAAATAAACTTTTAATGTTGAACACCTAATTCTCAAAGTGGACATATTCCAAACACTATAATGAAAATAAAATGATCTTTTCTACCTTTGTTGTCTGGTGACTTTGTTTTTCTGATTGTGCTGGCCCAGTATCCGATTCTGCTGCTATCTGTCCTCTTAACTCCGTTTCCAGGGCTTCCTTATTTGTTTACTTTCCGCCTTTCTTCTTCATTTCTTGTCCTCTGCAAACTTGACTGTCCAGTGGATCCAGCTTTTGCCTATTTTCTTCATCCATGTGCAGTTTTTCTACTCTCTTCCTTTTCCATCATCTCATCTCCTTCCTCACTCCACCCATGTCCAGCAACTCTCTTCTCCCCTGCCCTCTCCTCTCCCCTCCATCCACCCATGTCCAGCAACCCTCCTCTCCCCTTCATCCACCATGTGCAGCAACCCTCCTCTCCCCTCCATCCACCCATGTCCAGCAACCCTCCTCTCCCCTGCCCTCTCCTTTCCCCTTCATCCACCATGTGCAGCAACCCTCCTCTCCCCATGTCCAGCAACCCTCCTCTCCCCTGCCCTCTCCCCTTCTTCCACCATGTGCAGCAACCCTCCTCTCCCCTTCCCTCCATCTACCCATGTCCAGCAACCCTCCTCTCCCCTGCCCTCTCCTTTCCCCTTCATCCACCATGTGCAGCAACCCTCCTCTCCCCTTCCCTCCATCCACCCATGTCCAGCAACCCTCCTCTCCCCTGCCCTCTCCTTTCCCCTTCATCCACCATGTGCAGCAACCCTCCTCTCCCCTTCCCTCCATCTACCCATGTCTAGCAACCCTCCTTTCCCCTGCCCTCTCCTCTCCCCTTCTTCCACCATGTGCAGCAACCCTCCTCTCCCCATGTCCAGCAACCCTCCTCTCCCCTGCCCTCTCCCCTTCTTCCACCATGTGCAGCAACCCTCCTCTCCCCTTCCCTCCATCTACCCATGTCCAGCAACCCTCCTCTCCCCTGCCCTCTCCTTTCCCCTTCATCCACCATGTGCAGCAACCCTCCTCTCCCCTTCCCTCCATCTACCCATCTCCAGCAACCCTCCTCTCCCCTGCTCTCTCCTCTCCCCTTCATCCACCATGTGCAGCAACCCTCCTCTCCCATGTCCAGCAACCCTCCTCTCCCCTGCCCTCTCCTTTCCCCTTCATCCACCATGTGCAGCAACCCTCCTCTCCCCATGTCCAGCAACCCTCCTCTCCCCTGCCCTCTCCCCTTCTTCCACCATGTGCAGCAACCCTCCTCTCCCCTTCCCTCCATCTACCCATGTCCAGCAACCCTCCTCTCCCCTGCCCTCTCCTTTCCCCTTCATCCACCATGTGCAGCAACCCTCCTCTCCCCTTCCCTCCATCTACCCATCTCCAGCAACCCTCCTCTCCCCTGCTCTCTCCTCTCCCCTTCATCCACCATGTGCAGCAACCCTCCTCTCCCATGTCCAGCAACCCTCCTCTCCCCTGCCCTCTCCTCTCCCCTTCATCCACCATGTGCAGCAACCCCTCCTCTCCTCTCCCGTCTGCCCTTGTTTCCTTCCTGCACCCCCCCCCACGCCGCCGTCGCCGCCGTACCTTTAAATATTATATTTTTGCTGAAGTCGCGGGCAGCACCGGCATTGAAGGCATCAGCAGGCTCATCGCGCTTCCAGCAGCCTTCCCTCACAAGTCGGATGATGGCTCCGCCCTCATAGAAACAGGAAATACGTCAGAAGGGGGCGGAGCCATCATCCGACTTGCGAGGGAAGGCTGCTGGAAGCGCGATGAGCCTGCTGATGCCTTCAATGCCGGTGCTGCCCGCAACTTCAGCAAAAATATAATATTTAAAGGTACGGAGGGCGGCGGGGCAGTGGCGGGCTAGCCTCCCCAAGCCTCTTATACGGGGCGCCTATGCCCCCCCCCCAAAGTCCTCCAGAGTTGGACTGCCTGCGAGGCTCCAAGCGCAAGCGTTGAAGAGCTGGGGGGCGGTGCTAACCGTCACCAATGGAACGAGGCAGCGCTGCGCACGGGAAGGCAGCAACCAGAGCCAGCAGCGGCGCATGCGCATATAGGCGCCAACGCGACTACGCGAGAGAGGTGAGGTTTACATTTATATTTTTTAATTGACTCGGCCGGCGGCGGCGCCCCTGAAAGGCAGGCGCCCCCCTGCCATGCTTACCCTGCTGAGTGGGTTAGCACGGCCCTGAAAATAGCCCCACTTGTGGTAACATAACCCTTCTTAACAGTAGCCCACATTGATAACATCCCCCTAAAGGTTTGATATTATCAATATTGGCTACGGATAGGTTGGGTTATTTTACTACAAGTCAGGTTATTTTAGCACAGGAACCCATTTTATGCTACTAGATTCTGTGCTAAATTAACCTGATGTGTAGTAAAATGACCAGGCTTAACAGTCCACGTTGATAACCCCTACCCCCCATGAATCTCTTAACTTCAGGCATACAGGTTGGTCACTCAGAGCTGGAACTCAGTATTGAGTATCTAACTTTGTTACCCTAACCGCTCATTGTTCCTGGCCTCACCCCTTTTTAGTCACCTAAATTTAAGTGTTTTGTGAACCGAGGCGCCTAAATGTAGAAACTTGTATAGGGGAAATTGTATGTGCTTAACTTAGCTACATAAACCTTATGAAAACTGGCCTGTGTTGAAACTATAGTACATGGTCACTTTCCATTTAATTCAGACAATTCAAACTGATGGCAAGTAAACTAACCATTTTCTTTGAAAATGTTTGAAACTCACCGGAGAACGGAAAAATCATGGGCATCATTGACCTTGCTTTCAGCAAAGTTTCTGATTGCACCACATGGGAGGCTGCTGATGAAAATGTAGAAAGAAGGAATAAAGTAAATTTCTTCACTGAGCTGCTGTTTGTCCCCATATAAGGATACAAAGCATTTTGAGTAATGGACAGTCAGGAAAAAGCTGTAATAAATAGTGACTCACTGTTCAATACTCAATGGGGCACAGTTACTGAGGTTGCAGAGTTTACAGATGTCATCAAAATAGAGAGTACAATGAACATGCCAGGAAACAGAAGGGTCATTTATTAAGACCTCAATAGATTGATTATGAAAACTGAAAGGCAGCAGATGAGATGCACTATTGACAAATATAATGTGCTGCTCCTGAGCAAGAACAACCCAGAGACAGAATAAACTCTGAATAAAAACATCCTAAAGTCCCAACATATATATTCTATCTATATTTCAGTGATGTGGGCATGGGTGGGCCCAGGTGCAAAGAGGCCCACCCACTTTGGGCTCAGGCTCACCTAAAAGGTGCACCCTTGTTGTGGCTAGTGGAAATCCCAAGACTTGCCGGCTGAACTTCTCCTCCAGTGGCCAAGACTCTTTCCAAAGTCGGAGACATACAGCAGAGCACCTGAGCTGATGATGCAGGGCCCCCTCATGCATGCTTAGTTTTCTTGCATGTGCACATGTGTGAAAACTGAGCATGCATGAGGGAAGAGTGGCAGCAGCTGGGGTAGCTTGAGAACAGCTCAGGTGCTCTGCTGTATGTCTCCAACTTTGGAAAGAGTTCTGGCCACTGGAGGAGATCTTTAACTTGCAGGACTCTGGGATCCCCGCCAGCTTAGGAATTTATATTTTGCGCTTGGAGGGCACTAGAGGGGTTGGAGAGGGGGAGGGGATGGAAAGTGGGCAGAGTCTAGACAGAAAGAAAATTTCAGGCCCATCCACTTTGAACTCAAACCTACTCAAAATTATCCATTTGGCTACACCACTGCTATATTTATAGATCAGAGATGTGCAGTTATCAGCAAACATTCAGGAGTTCTTTTACTAAGGTGCGCTGAAAAAAGGACTGCAGTAATGTAGACGTGTGTTTTGAGCACATGCAGAATTATTTTTTAGCGCACCTACAAAAAACGCCTCTTTTTTTGCCAAAAACGGACATGCTACAAAATCAAAATTATCATTCGTCCATTTTGGGTCTGAGACCTTAGCGCAAGCCATTGACCTAGCGGTAAGGTCTCACATGGTAACCGGGCGGTAATGGTCTACACACGTCAAATGCCACCTGATGCGTGTAGCTGCCATGCGCCAGAAAATAAAAAAATATTTTTCAGATGTGCATAGCAGATGTGCACCAAAAATGAAATTACCGCAAGGGCCATGTGGTAACCAGGTGATAACTCTAATTTGGCATATGTTGGTCGTGGGTAAGTGCCTACGTGGCTTAGTAATAGAGCCCTACAGGTTCTTAAGACATTTTAAAAATGTTAGCGCTTGCAAACTCCAATTTAATGGTAACAGGCGAGCTCCCATCTAGACAGTTCCCATTGGATAGTTCCCACCTACCAATTCCCCCTGAGACAATTCCCACCTAGGACAATTCCCCCCAGGACAATTTCCACTTAAGGGGGAAAATTCCCACCCCTCCCCCCCAGCCTTTTTTTTTTTTTTTTTTTTACCAACCACTGCTTCTTTCTTGTATCAGGTCCCATAAGTCCTGGTGGTGCTTTTTTTTAAACGGCATCTGGAACAAGGAGGTTAGAGCAGCAGACGGATATACACAGAGGACATATAATAGCAAAATAACTTTTCATAGGTAGAGTAGTAATTTGTTATAAATCGTAATCAGTGTGTCATTTTGAGAGGCTGAATTAGGTTGAAACCTAGTTTGGGGGGGGGGGGCATTGCCCCCCCCCTCCACATGAACTGCATTTTGTATTTATCTATTTATGTATTTACTTATTTATGACATTTAGATCCTGAATTAAACATGAATTAGATTGAAACCCCCTAGTTTGGGGGGTGTGGAAGGCATAGGTAGAGTAGTAATTTATTATAAATCATAATCAGTGAGTCATTTTGAGGGACTGAATTAGGTTCAAACTTAGTTTGGGAGTGTGTGTGGGGCATTGCCTCCCCCTCCCCGAAATGAACTGCAGTTTGTATGTATCTATCTATTTATTTATTTATTTACTTTTTTATGACATTTAGTTCCTGGATTACGCATGAATTAGGTTGAAACCTAGTTTGGGGGTGTGGGGGGCATTGCCTTCCCACACATGAACTGTGTGTCTGGAAAGGGAACAGGATATGTAAAAGATAATGTTGTGGGGGGTGATGGGGTACTGCTCCCCCCCCCCCCCCCCACCCCCAAATGATCTGGAAGAGAAAAGGAAGGGAGATTATTTGCCTTGTGTGTTTTGTATTTTTGGGGTTATGGATGGGAAAGGACAGTGACCCAGCATTAGGCGGTCACAAGCACTAACGGGCGGTGGCCCAGCACAGCAGGAATAGGAGGTAGGGGAGAGAGGGAGGGGGAGGGTGATGGGAAGTATAGAAGAGCTGTAAGCACAGGCAAGTTAGGAAAGGGATAAGTAAGGGGAGGCACTAAAGAATAGAGGACCTATAGGGAGGCAGGTAACAAGACAGGAAGTCTGGGAGGTGGGGAAAGAGGTGACCTCTGGGAGCAAGAAGGGCAGTGCCTGCAAGGTGCATTCACCATTTTAACTTGCTGCTCCCACAGCTCTCCCACCCCACCCGCCCCATATCAAGGAGATAGGGACTTGTCGCAGCATTCCACAGGCGGTGGATCCTAGCCTGAAAGAGTACACAGCACTATGTTTCAGACCAAAGCAAGGTCAGAGGTCATGTGGTTGTTGTCCCATGCTAGCAGTGGCATGGATGATGTCTAAGATCAAGGGCAGTTCCCCTCTTGTACGGAGGGGGGCCAGTGCCAGATTAGCAGATGATCAGCGGAGCCTATCTCAGACTTGGACGGAATGGGGAGGCTGAAAACTTCAAGAAAGAGAGTCAACGGGTATGAGAGGGAAGATGCATTTACAACAATCCCTTGAGCAAAGCTGTGATGTTAGCGGTATATGCCCCAGGTGGAGCAAAAAGCTACAGCGTGATTATGACAGAAAGAGAGAGAACTGCGTGACTCAAAAAGGCTAGGCCACCTGCCTCAAATGCTCTAGATAGAAATTGAGTCATATATTTGATTGTTTATTACTGTAAAATGTATACATGATTGGTAATTGCTTGCTATTGTGAATAATTCATAGATATAAATTGTAGAATGCTGCAGCCACAATAACTTCCACTCTTAATCGGATAACTGGTCAAGTGTGACTATATAATGTGTATAGTCTGGACTGAAAGGAGAGTGCTGAAGTGCCACCTGCCCGATTTGTTGTCCTGCCTGGTGTGGTGGAAATTGGTTCAGTGTGAATTGTCCTAGGTGAGAATTGTCCAGATGAGAACTGATGGGTGGGAACTGTCCAGTTGGGAACTGACCTAGAACCAATTTAACACACATAGAATTGATTTCCATGCATTAAAAAAAAGAAGAAAAAATTGTTCTACTTCAGGTTAAAAACGTTTTATTAACATGAATATGTGAAAAGAACCAAAACATTTGTGAAAATTAAGAAATTTTCTAAAAAGTAACACTTTAAAGGAAACTTTTCAACTGCAAACAAGAAGTGATTAGACACACTAGTCTATGGGTAGGTTTTGTTACTATATTGTGCTATAAAGAGAGGAAGATGGGAAAGGAGCATGCACTTGGGTGAAAGAGAAAGAAATGATAGCATGCCGAAGACTGAGAGATGTGATCCAGTTTTACAACATTCTAGAATAAATACAAACGAAATTTAAAAATCCTAGAAGATAGGCATCCTCTTTGAAAAGATAGCCTTTTACAAGGTCGCTGTGCTTCTTTAAAAGTGAAAATGATCAACACCAGCAAGCAAATGGAATATCAGGGTTTAAGTACTAAGCTGGCTGCCAGACAAATTGCCAATGGAGATGCTTTACTTAATGCATACATTCAGCTGTGCTACTACACATGTAACAAACATCACAAATATATGTTCTTTTAAATTTATTGAAATGTATCATTAGTCAGCACAAAGCACTCAGTTATTGAAAACAATATAGCCCACATCAAGAGATTGAGAGAAAGAAAAATAAAATAACAATAAAGGGAAATCCAGATTACTCCATTATAACCATGACTAAATTCTTGGCAATCTTATATATATCCACCTAACACAGGGGTAGGCAACTCCGGTCCTCGAGAGCTGCAGGCAGGTCAGGTTTTCAGGATATCCACAATGAATATGCATGAGATAGATTTGCATGCCATGGAGGCAGTGCTTGCAAATCTATCTCCTGCATATTCATTGTGGGTATCCTGAAAACCTGACCTGCCTGCGGCTCTCGAGGACCGGAGTTGCCCACCCCTGACCTATCAAATCATCTTGCTATCTTTTCTAACAGCAGTCTCTAATTGTTCTGGCTCAAAAAAAAAGTGCAAGTAATGTCAGGAAAAAGTAATTATACATTTGGAAGGAAGTTTTAAAAATAAAGCTGCACCAAGTGCCTGACCTCTCGATTTGAACTGAAGAAATTGCTTATGTTAGTGGTTCCCAAACCTGGTCCTGGAGGCACCCCAGCCAGTCAGGTTTTCAGGATATCCACAATGAATATTCATGGGAGATTTGCATTCACTGCCTCCACTGTATGCAAATCTCTCTCATGAATATTCATTGTGGATATCCTGAAAAGCTGACTGGCTGGGGTGCCTCCAGAATTAGGTTTGAGAAACCACTGGCTTATGTTGTCTAGCTTGTGTAGCTCTAGAAACACCTGGAAAAAACCTGGTTTCCTTCCACAAAAGAAGAAATCTTTTTTACTAAAGTATGTCTTCAAAACATTTAAATTATCTACTTCTAAAGAAAATGTCTAAAGAAAATGTCAACAGGAGAATAGCATGAGTGGGAATATCATCCCGAGTTGTCTCCAAAAAACTCCATTAGAATTAAAGAATTATTAACTGTAGGTGACAACATATTAGCCCCCAGATTCTATATATGGGCCTAGAGTCTGCACGGAGATATGTGTGTAACTTAAGTGGCATAACAAGGTAATCAGCATTTTAATGGCACTTAACAAGCAATAATGAGCACTAATTGGCAATAATTACAATTTATGTACAGAAACCGCTAAGCATATTCTATTAAGAATTTGCCTAAATTGGTAAGCGCACAGTTCAAAATAAACAGACATAGCTTAAAAGGGGTGTATTTATGGGCATTTAGTGGGCGTTCCAAAGTTTCCGCACATAATTACAGAATATGGGTCAGTGCACCTAAATCTGTGCACAGGGATTTACACCAGGTTTTTATTGGAGTAAATGGACGCATGTAGATTTAGACACTATGGTATTGACTACACTTATTTTATACACTGCACCTAAGTCATATAGAATACGCTTAGTTCCATGTGGATGTTTTAGGTGCCATATATAGAATCAGGGCCTGGTGCCAAGTTATCCTGGTTAATTCTCACCATTTTAGGTAGGTAATAACATTTAGAAATAATAATAAAGCCAGCATTTAAAAAAAACAATCAATATTTCCTTTATTTTTTCAGCAGTATCTCAACAGATAGGAGTGGGCAAACAGGAAAATTTAAGAGTCTCAAATTTTTAGATCTAGACTGATTTTCTCAAAGTTCTAAGTATCAATGCAGGGTCAAACTATCCAGTTATTCCATCACTTTGCAAAGTTCCAGTTTGAGAGTCATTCTTTTTCTGAAGATTACCTAATTGATGTAATTTAGTGTCTATTTCTTCTATCGTAGAGACTACAAGTCACATAACTGCTGCACAGGACCCAACAATATAGCTCCAGTTCTTTTAACCACTTTCCAAACTTCAATAATAGCTACCTGTGATAAATCTCCCTCAAAGTGAGGTACCTCAGTAAGAAACTTAATTGGTTAAAAAAAAACTAGAAGATGATGACCCTTAAAACAGCAACTTTGAAGCAGGGCCACCTACCGAGGGGGAAAAAATCATCTTGGGATAAACCCCCTGTAGAGGGGTGGGAAGAAAGTGCTAGGTGGATTTGAGGAATGCCTCTCCCCTGAACTTAGAGGCACCAGAGTCAAGACCAGCAGCTAATAAAGGAGACATAAATATACTTAGAGGCACAAGATGTTTATCCATTGGATCAGGAGCAGAAAGAGTATTCACAAGCATGATAGCTTGTTTTAAGCTCTACATTTCTCCATAACAATGAATAAAGATGAAAGAATTACTGAAGAGGACAGTAAAATCCAAGGGCAATTAATCAGAACCTCTGGGCCCACTAAGGATCCAAAGGGTCTCACAAGGGGCTTGGGGTGCCCCTTAGAGCACACCCCTTTGGGCACACCCTGTGGCCATGCTGCAGGAACTTGTCGGCTCTTGTACCTCCTTGGCCTACACTGATGACATCAGCAGGTTGATGCTGTTCTGGTGCAGTTCTTCTCTCTTCCTCTAAGCCTTCACGCACCAGGTCAGCAAGGCCTCCACCACCACAGGGGCTTGTTGGACTCTTGTACCTCCTCAGCCTGTGCTGATGACATCAGCGGGCCAATGTTGTACTGGGGCACTGTTTCTTTCTCCCCCCAAGCCTCTACGTACCAGGTCAGCAAGATTCCTCTCTCTCACAAATATATGTTTTATATAGAAATAATATTGCTACTTCATCATGAAGGTTAGGGCTGCTAAATTTCACCACTCTCAAGAATACATTTGTCCCAGCCCCTCGCCTCCTATATGCACAGCTTTGGTGTATTTAAGGGGTCTTTTACTAAGTGGCATTAAGCCCAATGTGGGCTCACCGCTCGCTAAACCTGAAGTACTGCTGGACTACCGCAGCGGCTCAGTGGTAGTTCCCACCCCTAGAATGCTCCATTTCCGGCACTACGAAAATATTTTAATTTTTGTAGTGCAAGTGTTTGCCCAGTGGTAATTGGGCAGTGTTGTGTGCTGCCCAGTTACTGCCAGGTTAGTGTGGGAGTCCTTACCGCCACCTCAATGGGTGGTGGTGGTAAGTGCTTCCCACCAAAATGGCTGTGTGGCAAGTGCTTCACTTGCCACACAGCCATATCTTTAAAAAAAAACCCTTCCTTTTACCTGCTGCAGTAAAAGGGGGCCTCAGCACATGTCAAAAACACATGCTGATGCCAGCTGCCCCCTTTTGCTGCAGTTTAGTAAAAGGATCCCTAGTGACTTAGAGGAACAAAAGTTATGTGTGTAAGCTCTAGTGATTATCAAAAAACGATTTATGAATTCATCCTTTGGAATACTGGGCCCTAAGTAAAATCTTCCTTCCACCAATGAACTGATTTAAAAGCGATTGCAAATTTTTATCTGTACACACTGATTTTCCTAACTTTTAAGTATGACTGCACTGTTGCTACAGCAGGGTAAACACTATAATTTTCATTCTGATTGTGTATATTTCCAACCGCTCTTTTAACTATAAAAATAATCCCTGAAAATTTTTAAACCACTGTAACTATAAAAGTAAGTGGGCTGTCTACCAAGGTGTACTAAGCAGTTAACACAGGATTTAGCACATTCTATTAGCAAGGGCCTGAATTAACAGTTACTGTGCACTAAAATGGCTTGCCCTGTAAAAATCCCACTGCTTTGCGTGGTTTGGGGTGGGAAAGGGGCAGGCTATGGGTAAAGTCAGGATATAGCACTTATAGGTTACTATGCAGTGACACTGCTGCTGAGAGCAGGGGTGTTCTTATCACCTCTGTAAAAGGTCAATACATTGCAAACAGCTGAAAAATAGCTCCAGAGGATGAATGTTTAAAAATGGTCCAAATGTTTGTAATAAGAAAGAGAATATATTAAGAGAAAACGGAAAAGATCAGGAAAAAGGCACAAAGAGGAACACATAGTCAGGAACAAGCAAATTGATATTTTGTAGGAGTTGGGCTAGATCTGATACATTAACAAATTCTACCATCTAGTGGTTGAATTTGAATTAGTATCTCTCACTGCTTACTTGGACAAAACTACCATATTTATTCTTCTTGCTGGAAGGTGTGCTATATGTTTTGGATTTCATCGTGGAACACTTAGTGCGATATTGAGAATCTGGGGGATAATGTGCCCCTTTTTGGCTGTGCACATTAGAATGAAGGCACAGTGCATTATAGACCACGTTTAGCAAGTTGTGCGTGTAAATTCTAATTATTACCAATTAGTGCTCATTATTGCTCGTTAAGACTTATCAACGCTGATTAGCTTGTTAAACCAATTAAGTTATGTGCGTTGTTATAGAATATGCTTGGATTTCGGTACAGAACACTAGGCACGATATATAGAATCTGGGGGCATATACAGAATCTGGCTCTATAGGGGTAATCCGATAAAATAAGTGCTAACATTGATATGTCTATTCTGTGTCTAAATAAAATACTGGCATGTGCACATATATGTGTGCATATGTTTCAGTGGTCTTTTTAAAATCTTTATTAGACAATAGTGGGGATCATCAACATCTAATTTATTTATTTATTTATTTATTTGTTGCATTTGGATCCCACATTTTCCCACCTATTTGCAGGCTCAATGTGGCTTACATTATTTCGTAATGGCGATCATCATTTCAGGAATGAAAAATACAAAGTGGTGTTGCATTAATGTTCATAAGTGACAGAGTAAATTATGTAAAGTATGTAAACCGCTTTGAATGTAGTTGCAAAACCACAGAAAGGCGGTAGAATAACACCCAACATTAAATAGAGGGGTGCCGTTTTTAGGATGTAATGTTAAGCAACACCAAACTAAGGAACATTAAGTATGTGTGGAATTAGCAGTAGGTTAACTTGTTTTAATTGTGATATATGAAGATTTTAAGTGACATAAATTGGTTTTATTTTAGGACCACACCTTGATGCAGCCAATGGCGAAACATGGCCCATGTTGGCAGTGGTACTGTATTCGGGATAAGTACAATTATAATTCAGTTTGAGAATATTTAAGAATATAGGAATTTTTTGAAATTAATAGAGAGTGGCCGATGATGAGGCGGGTGAATCGCCTGAGGATTAATATAGAGTTGAACTCAGGTCTACTAGTATGTTTGTAAGTTTTTATGTATGCATATATGCACATAAATGCCAAAATAAGTGCCTAAGCACAATTTTGCAAATATGCACATATGTTACATAGCTCCTATTTTCATGGTAGGTGTACACAAGGCAGAGTATGGGTGAAATATACGTGGGACTCACTTTTACAAGTGTAAAGTACAGAATACTATAACTTATGCATGTATCTCAGGCATTTAGGCAAGATCATTTAGACACCAGCTCTAAGCACACGTGGAGGGGCATAATCGAACGGGGATGACCATCTCTAAGGGCGCCCATCTCTGAGGACGTCCCCGCGAAGGGGCGGGGCATCCCGTATTATTAAAACAAGATGGACGTCCATCTTTCGTTTAGATAATATGGTCGGGGACACCCAATTCTCAACATTTAGGTCGACCTTAGAGATGGTCGACCTAAATGTTGAGATGGTCAACCTTAGAGATGGACGACCTCATTTTTCGCCGATAATGGAAACCGAGGATGCCCATCTCAAAATGACCAAATCCAAGGCATTTGGTCATGGGAGGAGCCAGCATTCATAATGCCCTGATCCCCCTCATATGCCAGGACACCAACCGAGCACCCTAGGGGGCACTGCAGTGGACTTCACAAATTGCTCCCAGGTGCATAGCTCCATTACCTTCGGTGCTGAGCCCCGCAAAACCCACTCTCCACAACTGTACACCACTACCATAGCCCTTAGGGATGAAGGGGGGGGGCACCTACATGTGGGTACAGTGGGTTTCAGGTGGGTTTTGGAGGGCTCACATTTACCACCAGAAGTGGAACATCGCAATTTTGCCATTTTGAAACAACTGCAGATTACCGCCAGAAGCGACATGTGTGGAAGGAAATAAATAAATAAATCATCAAGGCTTTACGGGCAAGCACCAAATCTGAAATTACCGCCAAGGACACACTGGCCTGGTGATAGTCTCATTTGGGCGTATGCTGCACACGTGCAGAACCTATTGAGGCTTAGTAAAAGTGCCCCTGAATTTGGGCATTAGCTTCCTAGAAAGATTAGCTGCCATATGTAGTCTATGCTATTAAATAAATATTTTGGGGCCCTTTTACTAAGCAGTGCAAAGAAGTGGCCTGTGCTATCCCAAGCATGGGTCTTTCCCTTGTGCTAAGGCCATGAAATGGCTGATTTTTCTATTCTGGCAATAATGTCCTCATTCAAATTTTCCTATTAGTGCATGGCCAATAGTGCATGACTTACTGACACCTATTTTCTGTGTAGTAAGGGCTCACGTGATAACCATGTGCTAATTTGTTAGTGTAGCTATGCTAGTATGGAGCACTGTACACAAAACACAAATGAAACAGTCCCTGTTCAACAGAGTTTACAATCTATTGAAGGCAAGTAGGAGAATAAAAGATTAGGGAGTTATTTATTGTGAGAATGATTAAAACAGATATGGGTGCTGAACAGGTGAATAGGATTTAAGAGTTAAAAGCGGTCTCAAAAAGGTGAGCTTTTAGCCTAGATTTGAATACAGCCAGAGACGGAGCTTGACGCACCAACTCAGAAAGTCTATTCCAGGCATGTGGTGCAGCAAGATAAAAAGAACAGAGACTGGAGCTGGCAATGATGGAGAAGGATACAGATAAGAGAGACTTACCTGATGAACAGTGTTCCTGGGAAGGGGTGTAGAAAAAGAAAAGAGTGGAGAGATACTGAGGAGCAGCAGAATGAAGGCACTTGTAAGTCAGTAAGTGGAATCTGAACTGTATATGGAAATGGATAAGGAACCAATGAAGTGACTTGAAGAAGGGGGTATGTGGGTGTAATGACACTGGCTGCCCATCCCTTCCCCTGCAAGGTACTTTTCTTTCACTTCCATTATTCCTCAAGGCACCCACTCTGTGTATCTGTATTCCTTCCCCATTTCCTCCCTCAGTACTGTCTCTCTAACCTTCCCTCTCTTCCTTGGACCTTACAGCACCCAAGGCTAGCCTACTTCTATGGTGCTGCTAGTCTTACGTTCCGACAGCTCACTTGGCACACTTGTTTCCACAGCGACAGTCTTTGTTTGCTTCTTGCTCACAAGTAGAGGTGTGCAGCCCATAAATTTTAGTTTTGTATTTTTCCTATATTTGTGGGAGTTTTCTTTTTTGTTTTCTTTTTCTTTTTCATTCTAGGTGCAATCTCATTAGTGTGCCCTCCTTCAGAAAAAATACACCCTCTTTTGAAAGAATGCACACATTTCACAAAGAGTGTGCACTGTTTGAGGAGGTGCCCATTAGAGAGCACAATTTTTCTAAAAGAGGGTGCATTCCTTTCCAATAGTGCATAAACACATTATCCCCCTGATTCTGTAAAGGTTACCAAAAAAATAAGTCAAGACCCCGATGAAAGAAAAGTTTTAGATATTTTAGGAATGAACACATGATTTCTTTGCCGGATAATCAGAAATGTTTCATTTTGGGGTATTTCCCTTAGTTCATACATTTGGTTCACTAACAGTTATTTAAGTATGCATTAGAAATTTTAATGCAAGTAAACTGATTGACGCACATCCTATCCTATAATATAATTCTCACCTCCAACGATCTGTGCCAGGGACCGTGGATCCGTGGTCTACGAGGCACCATCAGTGACGTTACACCTCACGCCCCTCCCACACTCTGTCCCCCCTCCGCGTAACCTAACCGCCCATGCCGCCCAGCTGAGCAGAAAACCGCCGCCCCGACACTCCCGCCCTCCCGAAACTACCGCCCATTTGAGGACAATACCACCGCCCCAACATTGCCGCCCTCCCGAACCTGCCGCCAGCTGACCCGAATACCGCCGACCTGCTCTCCCACACTAACAACAACAAAAAAAAAGAGAACAGACAGCTGACGTCTCTGCAGCCGCTCCTCCTCTCCCCTTACGACGCTGCCCCTGGAGAAGACCCCGGAGGAGCGCAGCGACATCAGAAGGGAGAGGAGCAGCAGCTGCAGAGGTGCATTTTACTTTTAACAACTTTTTAAAAAATGTTTCTTTATGTTCCGGCTGTTGCTGCTGAACAGGAGAAGCAGCAGCAGCCACAGAGTTAGCATTTGCGGGTGCCGGGGGTTCATGTGGGCGGGGGGGGGGAGGGGCTTCGTTATGCGCCAGGGGGGGAGTGGGTCGGGTGAGATCGCCAGGGGGGGGGCGAAGGGGCTTGCAAATCGCGTGCCCACACCAAAAACCTGCAACAAAACCTATTTTAACCCCCTGACTTCACTACTATAGCCTACTCTGAAGCCTGCCTGCCTGCCACTGCTGCTAATAGGAAGATTCATTGGTACAGGCAACCCGCATTGACTCTATCGAAGGTGAACTATGCAGGGGGGGGCAGGGGAGGCGGGACCCTAAGACCACAGAGGGGGGAAGGGGGTCCTCAAACCACAGAGAGAGGGGGGCCCTCAGAGCACAGAGAGTGGGGGTACTCACACCACAGACAGGGGGGGGGGAAGAGGGGTCCTCAGACCTGAGAGGGGGAAAGCGAAGGACACTCACTGTCTTACACACACACTCGCACACACTCATTCTCACATAAACACACACTCTCTCACAGACACACTTGCACCCACTCTCTGTCTCACACACACACACTTGCACATTCACTCTCTCTCACGCACACAGTCACTGTCACAGACACTCTCTCAAACATACACACTCCGCCAAAAACCTTGCTAGCGCCCGTTTCATTTCAGCAAGAAACGGGCCTTTTTTTTACTAGTTAATTCATAAATTTATGTAAACTGATTACTTGCTAATAAATTCAGATTCCTAAAATATATGCAAAAGGGAGAGAGAGACTAACTTTAAAATAGTAACATAGTAAGTGACAGTAGATAAAGACCTGAATGATTCATCCAGTCTGCCCAACAATTACACTCATTAACAGTTCATGATTAAATCAACATGGAATGTGATATTATATACTTAAAATTGACATTCGCACATCGTCATTCATTTTCCCATCCTTCACCTAACTTTAACAAATAACACTACCAGTCTTTCTTGGCATAAATTTGGCCGCAGCTTTATTAAAATTATATAATTCCATGATATTACTTTAACTTTAACACAATACATTAACTTCTTCCATTAAAATGTTGGCATCCCCAGAGCGGTTTTGAACAATTTGGAGCCATTCGGTAACGAAACTAGCTCCGTACCTTACCCCAATTACCCCCCTTCAGTCCATGTGACTTCTTCCAGTAAAATGTTGGCATCTCCAGAGCAGTTTTGAACAATTCGGAGCCATTCGGTAATGAAACTAGCTCCGTACCTTATCCCCAATTACCCCTCTTCAGTCCATGTGACTCACGGTACCGTCAAGCCACAGTTCACTCGTGGCAGTTCCGCCCATGAGTTACTCTTTAATCAAACATCTTTTAACCAAACATTAACTTCACCATATCTGGAGCCTCTTTCTCTCCTCAAATCCCACCACAAGCGGTGACAGATTATATCTTGTCACCACTCTCCCTCATTTAATGCTGCGGCCAAATCCCTCTTCACTCTTCCAACAAATCCTGAATAGTACTAATAAAATTTCAAGACCAATCTTAGAAAGATGCACCCTATCATTACGATAGAGTCCAACATAATCAGCAGATATATAAGATCATGAACTAGCACAAAACCCCCCACCCTACATATAAATGTAGAAATTTCAGCATTCACTCTACGATGCAAACGCTCAATACCCAAAGGGTTTCTTGTTCCTTTCCACGCTCTTCTAGGAAAACTATGGGACCACAGAATCCAGGTATTAGGGAATTGACACATAACAGATATGAAATCCTGCTTCATAATATGTATCAATTCAACTCCTTTCACTGTACATAAATCATTATCCCCCAGATGAATACAAATTAAAACAGGTGAAGAAAATCTGCTGACTTGAAGTAATGTAAGCAATAGTTGGTTCCAAGATATGCCTCGAATGGCCAACCAGTGGATATGAATCCCATGTTCTACCAGTCCCAAATTGGGTCCCCAGCTTGATTCTCGAGCCTGTTTATAGGTCCAAATACATGGGAATATCCACAGAGCCACACACAAATATCTGGCGGGAATGAATCTGAAAAGGAACACAATCACAATCAACAATCAGCAGTGGAATCAAAACAATCCCTAACATATCCCTTATACCTGTTAAAGTGCCATCTCCCCAGACACTGAATTAAGGAAGGAGAACCACACTCTCTGGCTGCATGAGAAGCTGCACCAATCTTAAAGGAATGCATCCCATACTACCCAGGATCACATCCTATACACCAACCACCACCCTCTGGTCAAAGAGAATTATAGAATTTCGAAGAATGCACAGGAGAAACTGCTAAAGACTTAGAACCCTTCAGCAGAATCCATGCACCTCTACCTTCTTGATCCGTTTTAGACTTGCGAAACTATAAACGCAACAAATTCTTTCCCAATATAACATCAGTATTCTATAAACTTTCCGACCCATTGAACCCTTAGAAAATGCCACCAACTCCCCAACTCTGCATGCTGCAAAAATGTTACTTCAAATGCCACTTGGAACAAAGCCACTTCGTACTCAGAAAAACATATTGTCGGAAATACCCTACAGAACCATGCCAGAACCGGTGATGGGAAGCGGAGCTGGTGGTTGGGAGGCGGGGATAGTGCTGGGCAGACTTACACGGTCTGTGCCCTGGAAAGGACAGGTACAAATCAAGGTAAGGTATACACAAAAAGTAGCACATATGAGTTTATCTTGTTGGGCAGACTGGATGGACCATGCAGGTCTTTTTTCTGCCATCATCTACTATGTTACTATGTTACAACTGCACTATTTGCTCATAAAATAAAGGAAGACGTACCATTCTAGCATAATAAGAAAATTCAGACCTCGAGTAAGCACAGTGTAATTTGTGGTCAAAAATTGAACTCACTGGATCACCAAAACCCGCCAGCTTAGACACAAATGTTATAGCTGCCAGAGATTGTGATGCCATACCAGTAGACCATCGTAGAGCAGCTGCAAAAGATATAAATTGCACCACTCGCTCCTCCAAAATTGGCAAGACAAACTCATAGTAACAAAACATAGTAACATAGTAGGTGATGGCAGAAAAAGACCTGTACGGTCCATCCAGTCTGCCTAACAAGATAAACTCATATGTGCTACTTTATATTTATACCTGACCTTGATTTGTATCTACCATTTTCAGGGCACAGACCATAGAAGTCTGCCCAGCACTAACCCCGCCTCCCAACCAGCGGTGCTGCCACCCAATCTCCTCTAAGCTTCAGAGGATCCATTCCTTCTGAGCAGGATTCCTTTATGTTTATTTTTGAATTCCATTACCGTTTTCATCTCCACCACCTCCCGCGGGAGGGCATTCCAAGTATCCAGCACTCTCTCTCTGTCAACTCAACTTGTCTCTCTTCTAAAAAGGTGAAAAAATGGTGCCATCCCGCACCATAAGTCTTCCATGTGTTTGATGCCAAAGCCCTCATTAACAAGGCCTCACAGCCACATGAAAAATGTTCCACAACTCTTGTGACATCCTTGAAGGAAAAATGTCCGCTAATGGAGCCAAAGCTCGGAATCGAGTCCACTGCAAATGACATAATGTATCAGCAATGTCATTGTGAATACCAGGGACATGCCTAGCTTTTAACCATACATATAATTCTAAACAGCGTAATACAATTAAACGTAACAGTTCTACCAACAATGGACATTAAGAATATTGTCTGTTTATAGCCCACACCACTGCTGTATTATCTGTACATACTATAATACGACAATTATGCAATCTATCACCCCATACACCCAGTGCCACCCACACAGGAAACAATTCCAATAGAGCAATATTAGAACACCAACCAGCTGCTTTCCATCACTGGAGCCAAGGTTCCGCACACCAAGAACTACCAAAATATATCCCAAATTCAATTTCCCCAGAGACATCTGTATATAATTGCAAATCAATAGTGGACACAACTGCTTCTTGCCAAACACATACCCCATTAAATGATATCACAAACTGCTGCCAAATACGCAAATCTCCTCGCAACTGCCCCCCACCCATGGATCCACCACTTTGACACTTAAATGCAGGGTGGGCTCCTTGACAGTAGCTACAGCAGTGCTGGAAGTGACAGGAGGGGCAACTACACCATCCTGCATTAAATTGAAGTATGCATTGTTTGTCAAGCTCCCCCGTGAACCCACCCCACTGCCCCAATAACCTCCTGCTCCCGAGGACCCAGCAATGCCTGTCCGAACCCCTCCAACTCCACCGCTTCCTGTAAAGGGGCCACTACCCAACCAGGAGAATCCGGCAAAGGCATGGGCGTAGACTGTGGGGGGTGAGGTGGGCATTGCCCCCTCCCAAACTCTTTTTACCAGAAGTCGCGGGTGCGCCAGTAGTAAAAGCACCAAACAGGCAGCTCTGACTCCGTCCTTCGCTTCCCTGCCCTCTCAGCGTCCCACCTTTCTCTGATGTCATTTCCTTTTGGGCGGAACGCTGAGGGCAGGGAAGCGAAGGACGGAGTTGGTGCTTGTTTCCTGTTTGGTGCTTTTATTACCACGCCAGGAGTTTGCGTTCGCCGCTCTGCTCTTCGCGCCAGTGAGCGCCAGGCCAGCCAGTCCACACAACAAGGAAGGAAGAAGGGGAAGGCGCCGCGAAGCCAAATTCTGGTTAATCAATGTTTACTGTCCTCTCCTCTCCCGTGCAGCCAGCCATCGCCGTTCACTCAAAGTCAAAACAGCAAGCAAACCTGTGAGCTGCTGCTGCCTGCCTGCATCCACTGTAATTCTTTTTGTTGGTCCATCTTAGTAACACTGTTTTTGTTGGGTGGGTAGGCTAGGCAGTGCCTTACAAGGTGGAGGGAGGGGGAGGGGGCAAAGGGAAAGGGGTAGTTGGAATCAGTCTTTAGAGTTTTTATATAGCTGTTTTAAACAATGATTTAGGAATAAGAAGACTAAGACCCTCACAACGCACCAGTCAATATTTTTAATCAATCTAGAGCTAATCCTTTATAGCACAGCTCTTTTTCCCTTCCTTCCTTCCTCCATATTAGCATATTCATTTGCATATATATGCAAATGAATATGCTAATATGGTCTGCCCCATCCTTTGCCCCCCCAAATGAAACAGTCAAACTATGCCCATGGGCAGAGGCCCCAGAACGAAAGGTAAAATTGCCCAAAGGGGTCAAATTAGCAATCCATAAATCAACATCCTGTATCTTGAATGCCCTTCAACCCTTACTGACAGCTCCCCACCTTGATCCACCTCCCTCACACCCACTTCCAAAACATTAAATAAATCATTTAACAACTTACCAGATACTCTCCCTGCAGAAGGGCCCTCCAAGGGATCCTCAGCTCCCAACTCATAGTCCGGAACACCACCTCCAGTCCCCCTTACCACTGTAATCACCGAAATGGTGGGAGAACTCTGGTCTATCGCACTTGACCTTGATTGAGCCTTAGAAGACACACCAAACTGACCCTTTTTCTTCGTCAGTGCTTTTTTTTTTTAAATCTAGACCGAGCAGAAACTGAAGCAGCCCCCACCAGAATCACCACACTCCTTTGGCTACCACAGGACTTGACCCCAGACTGTTTTTCACAGCCCCTCACTTCCCCCCTTCCCTTGACCCCCTCCCATACCAGATTTCCCAGGAGCCATTACCCACACCAGCAAATAATATATATATATATAAACTTAAAACTAACTCTCCAATTAATGGCCTAAAATAAGTAACCAATACCCACACAAAATAAAATACCCACCCTCTCAAATAAATCCTTTAACCCTGTAATCAACTCACATTTACCCCACCAAACCATAGAACTCCAACCAGCACTGCTCCTCAATCAATTCTCCAGGCACAGGGAATCATAAATACTGTCACTGCCGCCTTGCAGCTCAGCCCTTCAGCCACACTGCTGCACTGCCCTCAATTCCCAAAGCTGGGAAGAAGACACACAGCCACACAGCTGCACCGCTGCACTACCGCAACCACGGCCGCGATCCCCTCACCCAGCTGGAAACCGGAAGTAATAATAAAACTGAAGCCCTATTGCCTCTGCTGATCCAAAAGAGCAGCCGCCAACCCAAGAAATGCCAGGTAAGTTAAACTACCGAAATAACCATAGAAAGTCTCTAAAATCCTCTCACAATTTTCCTAACCACCCCAGCTCCTGCCCACCCAAAGATTAACAAAAAACCGCCAAAACCTTTCAGCTTTCCACAAGCCATCTCCATAGCAACCACCAATCAACACCATTCATAGTCCTCCAATCCGCTTCTTTCTAGTTGCTATCCTACTATAATATACCATTAACCCTTTCAACCCTTCCTTCCCATTCCTCCTTTCTTACCCACCCCTCCCTCCCCACCTTTTCCATACCTGTTATCCATCCATTCCTTCCTCTGACTCAGTTAATGTTATACACCCTCACAGAACTGTGGGGTCCCCTTATCACAAGTATTTCTTTGGTGTTTCTGGGACATAAACCACAGAAGTCCACCCTGCTCTATCTCTATGTTCCACCTAATGGAGTTGCCTTCAAAGCTCACTTCTAGCCTATCCAAATCAGTCTTATCATTTGCAGGACCTAGACCATAAAAGTCTGCCCAGCACTGTCCTTGGCTGCAGCTACTGAAGTTGCCATTGAAGCCCTTTCCAGCTTATCCAAAACCAGATTGCCGTATACAAACACAGACTTACAAAGTCTGCCTGGCACCTGCCTTACTTCTTTACAGCTGGAGTAGCTGTCCAAGCATCACTCACACATCCACCTCTTGCAGCCAATTAAACTTTATTATTTATTTATTTTTGTTTTCTACCATTTATTTTCTAAATAGAGTTCCTCGGTGTTCATCCCACACCTTTTTGAATTCCATCACTATTTTTGTCTCTACCACCTCCTTCGGGAGGACATTCCAGGCATCGACCCACCCTCTCCATGAAAAAGAATTTCCTGACATTACTCCTAAGTCTACCACCCCGCAACCTCAGCTCATGTCCTCTATGAATCGGGATAGCTTGAAATATAATGTAAAGATTTTTTTTTTAACTGAAGTGAAGAAAATAAAGGTTGCAGAAAAATGTTATTTTATACTAGTGCATGAAAGTATTGTGATACATACTGAAATTTTGTCTGAGGGTTCCATCTAGTGGTAAATGAATTGATTACATAATACAAAACCATAAACAAAATCAGTGCTGAAAAAACATTGTAATTCCAAATATGTAGAAGCAGTATTTAAAAACACACACACACACACACAGGAAACCCATTGCTGTGAATCATATCAAAAGAATTTTATAGGTTGCACCCAGAAGAGGAAAAACACATAAAAAGCTGAATTATAGTTTCTTCAAACTGTACTTGCCCCTCTCATTGTATCATTAAATTAGAAAATCCATATTATTTACTTATACATTTCTAATGATAAATTTGCTTGTTTGTATAAAATTTGCTAAAATAACATTTTTTTTTTTTTGCTTTATAGTATTATCCTGCTCTTCTGGGCTTGCTGCTCAATTTAACATTTATTGGAATATGGCAGTTCTTTTGGCTTAAGAACAGAAGAAAGAATTTCTTTCCTGAAACCTGCAACTCCAAATGTCCATGAAAAGTAAGGTTTAGTTTAGATTATTCAATCACTTTTTATACTGCCCTATATTTGGTGCACAAGAGCGGTTTACAATATATCAAATAAAATAGAATAGATGACATGGAAGGACATTTTCGATATGACATCTAAATCTGAATTTGGACGTTTTACACAAAACATCCAAATTCTGAACAAGAAAGATGGTCATTTTCGAAAAAGAAAAATGTCTCTCTTTTTTTTAATACTATGGACGATTTGTATTTTGGACGTTTTGTGATTTGGATGGGTGGGGGGGGTTGGTTCATTTTGGAAAACAAAATGTCCAAGTGCAAAACGTACAAAATCAAGCCATTGGGATGTAGGAGGAGCCAGCATTTTTAGAAGACTGGTACCCCTGACATCCCAGCACAGCAATAGGGCACCCTAGGGGGCACTGCAGTGGACTACATAAAATGCTCCCAGGTACACATCTGACCATTGCTCCCTTACTTTGTTTGTTGAGCCCCCCAAAACCCACTACCCCCAACTGTACACCATTACCATAGCCCTTTAGGGTGAAGGGGGCACTTATATGTGGGCACAGTGGGTTTCTGGTGAGTTTTGGAGGGCTCATAGTTTCCTCAACAATTGTAACAGGCAGGGAAAAGTAGGAGACTGGGTCCACCTGTCTACAGTGCACTGAACTCACTACTAGACTACGCCAGGGACCTGTATGCTATTTTGATGGATCTGAGTATAACATCTGATGGTGGCACAGAGGCTGGCAAGTAATGTTTTTCATCACATTTTTGGGGGGTGGGAGGGGGTTAATGACTACTGGGGGAATAAGGGAAGGTCATTCCTGATTCCCTCCAGTGGTCATCTGGTCATTTAGGACATCCTTTTATGCCTTATTCATAATAAAAACAGGTCAAGCTCAAAACATCTAAGTTTTAGCCCTGGACGTTTTTGCTTTGTTCCATTATGGCTAAAAAACGTCTACGTCTTAGGAACACCCAAGTTCCGCCCTGAACACACCCCTGAAATGCCCCCTTGAAATTTGGATGTACTTCTGATGAACTTTATTGAAAAATGTCTAAAAATAGTTTTTGAAAATACTGATTTGGACATTTTTGTGAGAAAAACGTCCAAATGCAGACTTATGTCATTTTTTAGATGTTTTTCTCTTTTGACAATGAGCCAGAAAACAGATTAAGCTGAAAAAATACAGAAAAGTCAGAAAAGAAATCAAGTCATGATCAGAGAAGTCATACTGTTCCCATCTCTCATTCCTAATGTTGTCAATTCCATTAAAGGCCAAAGTGTAAAAGTAAGGTTTTAACCTCACTGTGAATTTAGAAAATGAGGATTTGGGTTGCAGTTTGACAGAGATACTATTCCAAAGGGAGGGGGCTAGAAATGTAACATTGAGTAACATGTATCCTCAAACTGAGCAGTAAATGATAAGGAAATAATTAACAAATTCTTGTATTGGGTCCTCCGAGATCTAGTAAGACTATAGGGACTAATCATGTTTTTTGACATTTTTGTGTACACAAACAGAAAACTCTGAACCATAATCAAACTTTGAGCAAGGGATGGTGTTACATAATCAAATTATTGGGCATAGCAAAATAGTTTGAAGCCATGTTCTGAGCTGTTTGCAGCCTTTTCAGTGATCAATTTAAGGCTGTTGTGCAAGAAATTACAATAATCAAGATGGTTCAACAGTAAAACATAGATTAGGGTACGGAAGATTTATGTATCCAAGTATGACCTAATTGCCCAAATAAATCTCAGTGTTACATAACTGAACTTCACTTCTGAGACTATTGTTGAGGGGAGTCAGGTCAACATATTCTACTAACTGTGTATCATCAACAGAATAGAAACCACTCATTTCTAAAGATTGATTTAAGGTATCTGTGAGCTAAGAACAAAATTGAAAGTTATTAGGGTTGAGAACTATCCCCTGGAGCATTCCACAATGATAGGGATATTGAGATGAAAATTGTCAGTTGAAAAACTTTTTGAGTATTCTAAAATTGTAAAAGTTAGTGTTCCTTATTAATAAATTACCACTGATCCCTATGGAGACAATGTGAGAGAGAAGGAAATGGTGGCCTCATGCGACTCTAAACGTTTTAGTGAAGAAGCTAAGTTTCTGGTAGACCATGAGGGGCATAATCGAAAGGGGCACCCAAGTTTTCCGGAGGACGTGCTCGTAGGACGTCCCAATTTTCGGCGATAATGTAAACCAAAGACGTCCATCTCAGAAACGACCAAATGCAAGCCATTTAGTTGTGGGAGGAGCCAGCATTCATTGTGCACTGGTCCCCCTGACATGCCAAGACACCAATCGGGCACCCTAGGGGGCACTGCAGTGGACTTCAGAAATTGCTCCCAGGTGCATAGATCCCTTACCTTGCGTGCTGAGCCCCCCAAACCCCTCCAAAACCCACTCCCCATAACTGTACACTACTACCATAGCCCTTAGGGGTGAAGGGAGGCACCTACATGTGGGTACAGTGGGTTTGTGGTGGGTTTTGAAGGGTTCCCCATTTACCACCACAAGTGTAACAGGTAGGGGGGGATGGGCCTGGTCCACCTGCCTGAACTGCACTGTACCACCCTAACCACTAGGAGTGGCCTAGTGGTTAGGGTGGTGGACTTTGGTCCTGAGGAACTGAGTTCAATTCCCACTTCAGGCACAGGCAGCTCCTTGTGACTCTGGGCAAGTCACTTAACCCTCCATTGCCCCTTGTAAGCCACATTGAGCCTGCCATGAGTAGGAAAGCACAGGGTACAAATGTAACAACAAAAAAACTGTTCCAGGGACCTGCATACTGCTGTCATGGAGCTGGGTATGATATTTGAGGCTGGAAAAATATATTTTTTTATTTTTTTTAAGGGTGGGAGGGGGTTAGTGACCACTGGGGGAGTAAGGAGAGGTGACATAGATGAGCACTCGCTTCAAATCGTTTAAAGACATGAGTCTGTAGGGACTAATCAGAATTATCTGTTTCTATCGTAACCTAAAAAGGAAAGTGTTAAAGATTTACAGTATTTACTTACATTTATAAAACTAGCAATGACATATAAATAATAAAGTATTGATAACAGTAATTAGGGTTACCTAGTACAAAGACAGGAACCTTGGGAAATGCTCCAAAATCAAGTCTTTTTAACAGGATCTACAGATTGAATGAACACTAACAGAGAACGTATAAATCCTTTTTTAAACAACTCAAATCAATAGATAAGCCAACCATCCCATACAGGAATTCAATCTTTCAAGTTCAATTCTATTTTTGATACACCACAAAGAAAAAAAACATCCAAAGGAAAAACACACAAAAATAAGCCATTGGGGCCTATAGGGTGCCAGCCTACACAGACATCCTAGCAGAGTAGTTGGGGACCCTAGGGGGCGCAGCAGAGGATTTTATATAAAAGGTCCCAGTTACACATCTCACCATTACCCCCTTATATTGTATAGTGAGACCTCCAAAACCTACCCAAAACCTACTGTACCCAACTAAACACCACTACAATAGCCCTTATGGCTGCAGGTGTCACCTATATGTGGGACTAGATCTTTGATGGGTTTTGGAGGGCTCACACTTTCCACCTCAAGTGTAACAGTTAGAGTGTAAGAAAGGCCTGGGTCCCCTTCTCTACAGATCACTGCACTGACCACTAGGTTACTCCAGGGAACTGCTCACTGCTGTAATAGGACTGCTCATAACATCTGATACTGTCATAGAGGGTGGTATGTACTGTTCCTTTCATATCTTTTTGGGGGGCTGGATGGAAGTGGATCAGTGACCACTGAGGAAGTAAGAGGGGTCATGCCTTAATCCTTCCAGGGGTCGTCTGGTGATTTAGGGCACCTTTTTGTGACTTGGTCATTATTGAAACAGGTCTAGACCAAACCATGTAAATTTTAGCCCTGGACATTTTTGCTTTGTTCCATTATGATAGAAAAACATCCAAGTTATGGGAATGCCCAGATTCCACCTTCAACATGCCCCCTTGACATTTTGATGCCATGCAGATGAACTGCATAGAAAAATGTCTTTAAAATGTGTTTTGAAAATAGTGATTTGGACATTTTGGACAAAAAATGTCCATCTGCCTCTTTGTACTATTTTGTTTGGATGTTTTTCAGTTTCAAATATGAGCTCTTTAATAAAACAACAAGACTAAATAAGAACAAACACTAGGAGAAAAAGAAAAAGGAAAATATGCAATAAATAGGTTATAGAAAATGGCAAAAGGACTCATTTTATTGGAAAGCTTAAATAAACAAATAAGTCTTGAGGTTGTTTTTAAAATTTGATATGTGGGTTCTGTCATAATAGAGATGGCAAGGGCATTACAGAGAAAGGGTGCAACTAAGGTCCCCTTTTACAAAATGGTGGTACATGTATCACCACTTTGCCATGTGTTGTATCAGGACTAATGCAGGAGCCCAGTGGGATTTCCCACCACCCAGCGTGCGCCATTTCCGGCACGACAAAAAATATATTTTTTATTTTTGTAGCACCGGTGCTCACCTGTTGGTAATTGGGCAACGTCACACACTGCCTGGTTACCACTGGGTTAATGCAGAAGCCCTTACCATCACCTAAATAGATGTTGGTATGGGCTCTTCCAGAAATGGCTGCATGGCAATCCCTTTAATTAGCACAGGACCATTTTTTTTCCAAAAACAACCTTTTACCCACTGCGAAAAAAGGGGGCCTAAAGCAAATATTGTTAAGATAATCAAGCCAGATATTGCAAAAAGAAGGAACTATTATTAACTGTCTATGTGAAGAACATAATTTACATTTTGGAGCATAAGGTATGAGAAGATCTGTTAAGGCCAGACTATAATATCTGATAAACAATGGTGAGATATTTGAAGATGATCCTATAGGAGACTGGAAGCCAGTGTTCTGAAATAAACAAAGGGGTAACATAATCATATATTGCAATGCCATCTCTGCTAGATGCAACAACAATCAAATTAGAAAACCCCTAACTGCACAAAATACTGCTGCCCATCTTGTTTGCAGTGCTACACAATATTCAAAGGCTCACTACTCAATTGAGTAGTGTGCTGTAGTGGGGTTGCCCATCCAGGACCCAGCCAGGCTCAACCCTGCTTAGCTGCCTCTTCCTCCACACAACTGTTGCCTTCACTCCACAGCAATATGGCTCCTCTGAGCCTTGGCTCCAGGCCCTGCGAACTCCCAGGACTTCCTCCTCCCTCCGTTCCTTTCACAGAGGCACATTCAAAGCCCAATGTTTATAAGTAAGAGCTTTTATTTTCTTGCTTCAAATCAACACAACACCCTTCACTCCAGGTTATTTAGGCTAGCAGCCCAGAGCACAATTCAGATTCAAAAACAGTCCATATAACTTCACTTCCCTTTAGCTCAGATTACTTCACTTAGGGAACAGTACAATATCAGAGAGAAAAACCCAGTAGCTTGGTAGGTTGCAGCCTAGACCTTTTTAGTATGAAACAGTTTACACAGTCTTTCTTGTACCTTCTTACAGCACGGTTACACAGCTTTATTCCCACCTGGTTCAGGCTGGGGTTTCAATTGTGCCCAGCTCTCTTTCTCTCCCACAGGCTGCACCTGTTTCCTTTTTAGTAGAGATTTCCCCCAGTGCCTTAGCCGCTCTCCTCTGGTCTTCCACCAGTCTCTCCAAGGTACAGCTAGCCACCCTCTTACAGCAGCTTTTTGGGTTTGAGCCAGGGCTCCAATCTCCATCTGTTCCCCCCTTAGCCCTTCAGTAATCTCCATTTTATCCTCCTCTCCAACTTCCCCCGCCCCCAATCTCTCCAGCTGGCCCTCATCACCTTCCTCAGAGACCATTTCCCAATCTTCTATCTCCTCCCCTAACTCTTGCACAGCCGGGTGGAGAAGAGAAGGATTCTGGGACTGGTAGTTCCTCCCCTTCTTCCTTAACCCAGCCAACCTCTCTGCCTCCGGTAGCCCAGCTTTCTGGATGTGGGTGTTGTGCACATGAAATTTGCCCCGTTGGGATTCCCCGGCACCCTGTACCCCCTTTCTTTGTGCCTTCCCGGATCCCCTTTCACCTGCACCCTCACAGTGCATAAATCTGACACTTGCACAAACAATTTGTGCTACTCACCATGCCTTATATAGAATCCAGGGTAACAGTGTACCATCTGGTCTGGGTGATTTGCTGCTCTTTAACTTATCTATTTGGCTGATCACATGAGATTTGTTTCAATTCCTCAGTATCATCACCCTTAAATAACATTTTTGGCACAAGTAGGTTCCTTATATCACCGTCAGTAAAGACTGAAGCAAAAGCTTAACTTAGTCTTTCTACTATGGTCTTGTCCTCCCTCAGTGTTACTATCACTTCTTGATTTAATGATCCAATTGACTCCCTCACAGGCTTTCTGCTTCTAATATACCTGAAAAATGTTTTGCTCTATGGCAAGATTCTTTTCAAATTCTTTTTTCCCTTCTTTCTCAGTTATTTGCATATAACTTGACAGTGCTTATGCTGCTTACTGTTTTCTTCATTTATTTCATTTTTTTTGGGACTATTTTTTGGCGTTTCTATCTATTTTTTGCTACATGAAATATATCAGGTCTGGGCATCCAAGATGGTATTTTTAAACAATGACCATGACTAACTTAAATTTCTAGAAGTGTGAAAGGAAAAGTGAGAAGTTGACCACAGATCCCAAAGACTGGACAGATGCACTGTTGAGTGAAAAATCCTTTACTGATAAAATGACTCAACACAAATGTTGTGTTTCGGCCACTAAGCCTGCATCAGGATTCTACAATAAAATGTGTATATAAGAATAGCAATGCAATAAAAATAATGAACAGCAGTTGTAAATGAGCATATCAGTGCCCTGATGTGACGATAGGGTAACATCCAATTCCTTGATGTTGTGAGTTGAATAATGGTCTGCAAAAGTGTGTTAGACATATTAAGAAATAAAAATGTAATGATACAGAATGTTTAAGTGCACCCCTTACAGGAAATTAACAGTGTTAAGTAAGATATAAGATGTGCAGAAGAAGTTTTGAAAAACAAAGTGAACATCACAGTGTAATGTTGTGAGACTAAACAAAATTTCACATAAATGCATAAAAGGGAACACTAAAAAAAAGTTAGAGCTAGATGAAGTGGTAAATAGATGCAGGCAAGGAATGCAAAAAAATGTGTAAGACAGCAAACAGGAAATAAACGAAGAAATAGGAAGGCAAAGAGTGAGAAAACTGCTCCCACAGAGGGATAGCAGGAAAAACGGGGGTAGGCAGCATATCATATGTCTAGGAGCGTCAAAAGGACGGGACACGTGCGGCTGTTGATAAAAGTCAAAACTAATCTTTCATTGAAAATTACATGTCAATGGGGGAGGATTACGTAGAAAGACAAAAATAGTGCCAAAATTGGAGGATAATACATGTGATAATGTATGGGAGAAAAAAAATATATTGAACAACGTGATTGCTTTGGTCTATATGAAAATAGCAACAAAGGTGGAAGCCATGTGAAGAAGTAAAAACAAGTTGTAACAAAAGTAGTGAAAAAAGTAGTAAAAAATGGGGCGAAGGAAGTAAAAAAAGTCATTAAAAATATATTTATTTTAAAAAAGCGGGTGGGAACCTTGATTGGGACGGACTAACAAAAAGATTGGTATGATGTGTGAAAAATGTGACGTTGCACTGTAAAAATTACAATAGTCAAAGAATAAGGAAACCAACTGCTTAAAAGGTGTACTTGCAAATATTACAGGCTAATTATGGTAAAATGGCAGTTCGCAATGTGTGAAAAAATGTGTAAGTGAACCACATAAAGATAAGAACAGATTGGAACAAAATATTTAAAAAAGTGAAAATGTAGGGGGGCGTGTCAACATGGTGCTGTAACCGGTCATTTAGTGAAACGCTCCCAGGACTTTGAAGGCTCTTTGTAGCTATTCTACTTGCTTTTTCCCCCAAATTCCTTTTAAAATTCTTGGATTATGCCACATACAAAGAGGAAAGGAGCAACGAGGGTGGGAATTCTGCCTACCTCATCCTCGACACCACTTCAATCGACCTTGGAGCGATTCCTGGCTGGTGTTCCCAGCTTGAAATTAGAGGGACGGGACCCGCTGTAGAGAGCCCTGGAGAAGAGGACTCACTATGGGCTAATGAAATATCGTTATCCCCCCCCAGCTTCTAAAATCCCCCCCATTTTCAGCAGCAGAGGCAGCAAGGAAAGGAGAGCCGAACGCCGCCGGAAGTGTGAGTAGTAAGGCTCCGGCACGGGATTCCGAACTGCAAAGGAAGCTGCTGGGACAAGAGTCCTCAGCGTTGGTGGGGAACTCAGGAAGAGCAAAGGAGGTGAATCTGGAGACGATATAGCTGGTGTTAAAAAAATGCAGACTTCTTTACAGGAGTCCTGAGGTGAAGTAAATGTTTTAACTGTTAAAGTTGGTGAATTGCAAGGCACAGTGGAAAAGATCCAAACCGATCTCACAGATAGAATTAAAAATCTACAACAAGAAGTAGAACAATTCTCTGAATTTAAGGGTTCTGTTGTAAAAGATAAACTTTTCATTCATAACAAAATAGAACAAATTGAGAACTACAACAGACAATTAAATTTAAGGATTTTGAATTTTCCAAAAACTCCTGGAATTTCACCCTCAGATATGCTTAAGAGATATTCAACTGAGATATTAAAGTTGCCCCAGGAAGCATTTCCTCCATTAAATAAAATTTATTATTTACCTCAGAAGAAAGCAAAGAGGTTGGGCGAACCAGGTGCGGCTGGAGATAAAAGTTTGGATTTGGAGAATATATCGGCAATATTAGAACAATCATTGGATGATATTTCACAGAGAGTGACATTGTTAGTCTCGTTCGTTTTTGAACAGGACCTTAATGCCATGTTACGTTTATATTTTCGAAATTCATCTGCTCTATTTGCTGGAGCCAAAGTTTGGATGTTTCAGGATGTAACGAAAACTACTCAGCAGAGAAGAACATTGTTTTTGGAGATGAAACAAAAAACTTTGGAAGTGGGTGGGTCTTTTCTACTGGCTTACACCTGTAAATGTATAGTAGGTTAGGTTCTACAAAATATGTTTTTTTTCTCGCCAGACCATTTGAAAGCCTTTTTAGACTCTAAAAGCTTGAATTAAGATATAAGTCTGGGACTAAATGAAGCCTTCCCTTGATTATATGTAAAAATCTTTTCTTATTATATATGACTGCCCCCTTCTTACTTTAGTGGTCTAAGGACTTTGGGCGTAGAGGGTGCAAATTTTGTACTTAAATTTCCTTGCATATGTTGAGTATTATTTCAGTCTAAACAATTTCAATTCTTTGATCCCTAGCAGTTAAATGTTTGCTGTCTAAAGAAGAGGTAAATGTCATAGTCTAGTCACAAATAGTACACTGTATGATTGCTTGGAGTAAACTAGCTGGGTAGCAATAATTATAAATTGATTTCCTAGATTAATGGGTTTATTTAAGCTCTTGGATCTAATTTATCTAATTATAGTGATCGAAAGTGGGGAAAAGATTCCTGTTATTTTATAACATTGAATATTTCTTTATATTAAGATTTTCCAATTTCTTATATTATCTCTCTAAGAGTTGTATAACATATAATTTGAATAAAAATGAATAAATAATAATAAAAAATGTAGTAAAGTGAATAGACGAGAAAATGCAATTGTGGATGTGTGGTAAATAGAAAAAATAGTGCCAATAAAAATATACTGATAAGAAAAGTACCAAAAGTGCTGATATGTGTGTCTTTGTTTTCCAAAACTTCTTCTGCACATCTTATATCTTACTAATAACATTCTGTTAGTTTCCTGTATGGGGGTGCACTTAAACATTCTATATCACTACATTTTGCAGACCATTATTCAACTCACAACATCAAGGAATTGGATGTTACTCTATCAACACATCAGGGCATTGGATGTTTTCTGTCTATACAGGTCAGTTTTTCACTGATATGCTCATATATAGCTGTTAAGCCCATTTGTATATCTCATGTTTACACTTATTCAGAATATTTACACACACATTATACAATTTGTTTCACATAATTCGCTTTATTGGTTTTATGTATATTGTCATATCATCCATACACCCAATGGTCTTATGTCTTTTACCATATTGTTTCACTGCATATCTATTACAGTTTCATATAATTGCTGATATAATTTGGTGGTATTTTAATGTTTACTGTTTATATATATATATATATATATATATATATATATATATATATATATATATTTTTTTTTTTTTTAATTGTAAATAATTTAGTCTTTGAAAAGACATTGTTACATTTTCCATGCACCTTACGCCTTTTATTATATTGCTTCTATTGGTATACCTACAATAGATCTTTATGTTTCATGGTACTTTATCGCTAATTGACCACCGTGGAAAGCAGCCTGCGGAGTACCTCAAGGATCACCATTATCATCAATACTCTTCAACATATGATGATCCCACTGGCAAAGTCCTTATCCAATCAAGGCCTCAACCCATTCATCTATGCAGACGATGTAACAATCTACATTCCCTTCAGACATGATTTGACAGAAATAACCAATGATCTCAACATAGGCCTGAATATCACGGACTCATGGGCAAACTCATACCAACTGAAACTGAACACTGAAAAAACAAACTGCCTCATCCTCTCATATCAACACAACAAGAACAAACCCACAACCATAAACACCCCAGAGCACACCCTCCCTATCTCAGATAGCCTAAAAATACTCGGCATCACATTCAACCATAACCTTACTCTTGGGAGCCAAATAAACTCACTAACAAAGAAAATGTTCTACTCAATGTGTAAACTTAAACACCTAAAACCTTTCTTCCAGAAGGAAATATTTCAAAACCTAATACAATCAATGGTTCTAAGTCATGCAGAGTGGGATGCAAAGAACAACTCACATAAAAATTCCAGACCGCCCAAAACACAGCAGCTAGGCTGATATTTGGTACAAAATGATTCAAAAGTGCTAAACCCCTCTGAGAAAAGCTGCACTGGCTCCCAATCAAAGAACAGATCATCTTCAAAATTTGCACCCTGGTTCACAAAATTATCTATGGCGTAGTGCCAGGATACATGATAGACCTTATAGACCTACCAACCAGAAACAGAACCGGATCATCACAAACATACCTAAACCTCCATTACCCAAATTGCAGAGGACTCAAATACAAAACAACCTATGCATCTAGCTTCTCCTATATAAGCGCACAACTATGGAACGCACTCCCAAAAGCTGTGAGAACAATCCATGACCACCTACACTTCAGGAAATCATTAAAACCCAACCTCTTCAAAAAGGTTTACCCTACCGATCCAACGTAGATCCCCACTCCCGGCTACACAGCAAAACCAGTGATCATACTGGGCAATATACAACCTTCCCTCCCTTCGACCCTCATGGTGCCTGAAACACACCTACCTTATTTGACCACAATATAACCTTGTATTTGTTCTCTACCGGATTTAGCAAACACCTTTACGGTACTGTGTAAGCCACATCGAGCCTGCAAATAGGTGGGAAAATGTGGGGTACAAATGTAACAAATAAATAAATAAATTTTATCAATAAAGGGTTTTTCACTCCAGAGTGCATCTCTCCAGTCTTTGGCATCCATGGTCAACTTCCCACTTTTCTTTTCACACTTCTGTGGCTTCTCGTGGGACGGTCGAGTTTTCCGCCTTGGCTAATTTAAACTTCTAACCTTTTCAGTTGCTCCTTTTTACTTTTTTTTTTTTAAAACATTTCCCTCTATCATAGTTGTCCTTTCAAAAGTTAAATGCTCATTCAGTAGATTTTCGTGGAGGGGCATAATCGAACGGGGCCGGCCATCTAATGATGGCCGCGTCAAGCGGCGTACCCGACTGTATTATCGAAACATTTGGGCCGCCCTTAGAGATCACCGGCATTAGAGATGGCCGCCATTGGTTTTCGCCAATAATGGAAACTAATGGCGGCCATCTCAAACCCAGCCAAATCCAAGCCATTTGGTTGTGGGAGGAGCCAGCATTTGTAGTGCAATGGTCCCCCTCACATGCCAGGACACCAGCTGGGCACCCTAGGGGGCACTGCAGTGGACATCACAAATTGCTCCCAGCTGCATAGCTCCCTTACCTTAGGTGCTGAGCCCCCCAAATCCCCCCCAAACCCACTACCCATAACTGTACACCACTACCATAGCCTTTAGGGATGAAGGGGGGCACCTACATGTGGGTACAGTGGGTTTTGGGAGGTGATCCCTGATTCCCTCTGGTGGTCATCTGGTTAGTTCGGGCACCTTTTCGAGGCTTGGTCGTGAACAAAAAGGGACCAAGTCGGCCAAATGCTCGTCAGGGCCGGCCTTCTTTTTTCCACTGCCGACAGGCCCCCTTGAACTTTGGCTGGCCCTGCGATGGAAAGCAATTGAAGCCAGCCAAAATTGGCTTTCAATTATACCGATTTGGCCGGCTTTAGGAGAAGGCCGGCGTCTCCCGATTTCTGTTGGAAGATGGCCGCCTTTCTCCTTCGAAAATAAGCAGGTTAGTGTCTTCACTCCAGTTATTAACTGAAATTTGATTATGTTATCATCACTACTGCCAATAACCCCATGCACCATTACCTTGCAAACCAAAGTATTCCACTAAGGACTAAATCTACCTCCCTTGAATTTCCTGATGTGACATTTATCCAGTCAATACTGGAACTGAAATCACCCTTTATTATAGTATTGCCAAATTTGCTAGCTTTCCTAATTTTTGTTAACATTTGTCTGTTTATTTTGCCCTGGCAGATGGTAACATGGCCCTACCAATATTCTCTTTCTCTTCACACATAGATTTTTTACCAATAAGGATTCCTCATTGCTATCTGTTTCCTACTCAATTTCTGGTAGGCTCTGTTCCCTCTTCAACATATAGCATCCCCTCCAATTTTACCCACCCTATCATTGCAATATAATTTGTACGCTGGCAACATACAACATGGCTTAGACAGAGAATGGTTTCCTTGTCTGACATAAACTTGCTTATTCATTGCTCCTCATACAAATCAAGGAACAAGGTCCTGGGTTTGTAAATTTTCCTCTGATGTCTCTCCCTCCTTTAAGACAGAGCAAACAGAAATCACTGATAGCCAAGAGCAGCATCAGATCCAATAACTCCAACATACCCACCCACCAGTAGTAGCATCAGACTCACTACCAGTCACAGAGACATAAAGAGAAAGAGCTGTCCATATCCAGAGAAATGGCACACAGAAAAAAGGCAGGCAGGGAGACAAAAATATCAGTTAGGCATCAAACTCTAGGCAAAGATCAAGCAGACATGCAGAGATAAATAAAAGTGGTGCAGAAAGTAGAAGAGCAGTTAAAAAAAGAAGCAGTAGAGGAAAATCGAAGAACATATAGATGTGAATGAGCACTACTAGTTGGCCACACTAGGTGGCAGTCATGGATAAGGATTCATCTCCCTGGATAAAGAAACTGAAACATCCATGGAAAACTATTTTGGTACTTGTTTGTTTGTTTTTGCGGGGTACTACCCCCATAACCCCATTTTGTTTTTAATTTCATGCAAACAATATTACTTTATGTAACTATAGCATATTCTGGAGTTATTGTGGAGAAGGGCAGCCCTGGTTTTCTCTGTCTTGCTATTTAGTTGACTGATAAGATCTCTCTCTCTCTCCACATTTCATGGGTGTTCCCAACTTTGCATGCATTGCTATGGAATATGGCCCAGCCTGCTTAAATCTACGTGCAGAGATTTACACCACATTTTTGTTGGTGTAAATTGAGGTGCGTAGTTTCAGGTACTGGAATATCAACTAAGCATATTCTATATACCGCGCCTAAACCTTATAGAATACACCTAGGTGGAAATATTTTCCATGTGTTTTTTTTTTAAGTGTCATATATAGAATCTGGCCCTAAGTGTATTCTATAAAAGGTGCCTAACTTTCAGTGCCCACTTTATAGAATTACCCTATAGGATGACCACTTTGAAAGTTAAAAAAATCATCAGAGAATGGTTTCCAACTAAACAATCACCTCTCTTACACAATCTCTAACACTCCTCTTTTCTCTCTACAAAACCCTCTGACATTAGTCAGCTCAAACAAGGAAGCACCAGGAGACTTCAAAGACACCATTTCTTAACCCACCTTCTTTTTTCGCTGCATTTTCCCTGTCAGATGATAGGATCTAGCCAGAGAAGTCGTGACTTATGACCCCCATCACCAGCCCCCAAATTCATTTGTGTATGCACAATGGTCACTCGTGTGTGTTGGTTACACTATTGGTAAATAGTGTTCACTTTTTCTGAAGTAGTGCTCACTGTGTCTACATAGAATACGCCTAAGCAAATTTCATTGTGACGTAGATTTTGTAGGTCTGATATATAGAATCTAGTCTTAAGAGGAGAAGATTCTTAACTGCTGTAAAAGTTGGCATTTTATCATAACTTAGTTTACTATCCAGCTTATTTTCGAAGGAGATCGCCGGCCATCTTGCAACACAAATTGGAAGATAGCCGGCGATCTCCTAAAGCCGGCCAAATCGGTATAATCGAAAGCTGATTTTGGCCGGCGCCAACTGCATTCCATCGTGGAGCCAGCCAAACTTCAAGGGAGGCGTTTCGGTAGGGTAGCGAAGGCGGGATGGGGGCAGGACGGGGCGTGCTTTGAGATGGCCGGCTTCGCTCGATAATGGAAAAAAGAAAGCCGGCCTTGACGAGCATTTTGCCGGCTTCACTTGGTCCCTTTTTTTTTATGACCAAGCTTCAAAAAGGTGCTCCAACTGACCAAATGACCACCGGATGGAATCGGGAATGACCTCCCCTTACTCCCCCAGTGGTCACCAACCCCCTACCACCCAAAAAAAATTTAAAAAAATATATTTTTTTGCCAGCCTCAAATGTCATACCCAGCTGCATGACAGCAGTATGCAGGTCCCTGGAGCAGTATTTAGTAGGCACAGTGCACTTCAGGCAGGTGGACCCAGGCCCACCCCCCCTACCTGTCACACTTGTGGAGGTAAATGTTAAGCCCTCCAAAACCCCCTGTACCCACATGTAGGTGCCTCCCTTCACCCCTAAGGGCTATGGTAATGGTGTACAATTGTGGGGATTGGGTTTGGGGGGGTTTGGGGGGGGCTCAGCACCCAAGGTAAGGGCGGTATGCATCTGGGAGCAATTTTTGAAGTCCACTGTAGTGCCCCCTAGGGTGCCCAGTTGGTGTCCTGGAATGTCAGAGGGACCAGTGCACTACAAATGCTGGCCCATCCCACAACAAATGCCTTGGATTTGGCCGGGTTTGAGATCACCGACCTCGTTTTCCATTATCGGCAAAAACCGATGCCGGCCATCTCTGACATTTGACCAGCCCCAACCGCATTATCGAAACAAAAGGTGGCCAGCTATCTTTTTTGATAATATGGTTCGGGACTGCTCTTTGCGGCTCTGGCTAAATAGATGGCCGGCCATCTATTTGGCCGGCGCCGTTCGATTGTGCCCCTCCATGGGATCCACTAACTTGCAGTAAAATTATGATAAAAGTATATAGCATATGAAACTTTTGATTACTGTATGTTTTTAAACAACTGTGTGTCAAAGACATTTTAGTTGACTGATTTGATTTTTTTTTGTTACATTTGTACCCCGCGCTTTCCCACTCATGGCAGGCTCAATGCGGCTTACATGGGGCAATGGAGGGTTAAGTGAGTTGCCCAGAGTCACAAGGAGCTGACTGTGCCTGAAGTGGGAATTGAACTCAGTTCCTCAGTTCCCCAGGACCAAAGTCCACCACCCTAACCACTATTGTGATGGTCAGTAATAATGATGTATGTACTGTATATAAAATAAGAGTGGATTACAGTGAGTTTTGTTTGAACCTTTTCATTTTTAAATTTGGTTGCCACTGAAACATATTGATTGGTTAGTTTATATCAAGCTACACTACGTTTTATTCAGTGTGTATCTTTTCAACCAACTACTCCATTCAGGGCCCACATAGCCAAATACAGCATCACCAGCAAGAAAGGTAAGTGCATAATGATGTTTTCCTACCACAGTGGCAGCACCCATGTAGAAGGGGGGGGGGGGGGTAATTCTATAAATGGAACTCAAAAATCAGCACCAGAGAAAAATCTAAGCTAAGCGTGATTCTATAAAGGGCACCTGCCCATTATAGATTCACACTTAACGCTGATTTCCGTGCCTAACTTTTGGTACCAGACTTACGCCTGATGAAACCTGGTTTAAATGCTGATGCCCAAGTTAGATGTACTGAGACAGTATTCTGTAAGAATGCTCATAACCTTTTGGAACACCCGACATGCCCATGCCCCCTCCCATGGTCATGCCCTTTTTTGAGTTTCACACTATTAGAGCTAGGCACCATGCCTAATAGAATAGTGTGTAGCCAGGTGAGTGCACAAATTTTAATGGGTGCCAATTAATGTCAATAATTGATTGTTAGCTCCCAATTATTTACATTAATTGACTCATTAGCCAATTAATTTACATGTGCATCTAGGGAGCGTGCCCAAATTTTGGCATGCAAATCTAGGTGTCATCTGGGGGATGATGTCATTGGATTATAGCAGCAAGGATTATGGGGGGGGGGGGGGGTTCAGAAACCCTAATTAAAACATCCTAACTACTATAGATGTCTCAAACTGTCAAATCTTAATTTTTCTTAGGATTGGTTAAAGCTGTTAAAACATCCTAGTGCGTTAGCAATAAAGAACATAAAGGTTAATGATCAACATTTTGATTTATTTTTCCACTCTTCATGTCTACTTTTACGTGCACACTTTAAAAATGTTTTTTTGTTTTTTATTTAGTAGCATGTTGAAATCTTTCACACATGGGATACCATGTCGAAGCCAGTGAAATAATCTTCTGCCCATGCTTTGTTGAGAAGGTCAAATGATTGATTTAAATTCCCTTTGTACATAAGAATTTGATGCTGGAGTATACGTGACATGTAAAGATAAATCAATTTTGACAAAAGTGTAGAAAAGGAATGCACATACATTATAAGAGACTGCATTCCCAATAATCAACAAGCTAGCAAATAAAAAGGTTGCAACGACATTTCCAAACAGTTCCTCTGGTCTTTGAGATTTGCCACTTTTTTTACATTTTTATTTAAGGCGAGGCTTGTGAAAGACTTGTCCAGGCAGTTAAATGTATTTACTACCACTGATTCAACAAGTTAAGATCCTCAGTAGTATACCACCAAACAGTACCCTGTAATCTGATAAGGCACAATTCTACAAAGGGCACCCATCGGCATGGATGTGCATGCAATTTGGTGCATTCAAAAGTGCACTATAATTCTATAACGTACAGGTAGGCAACTGTGCCCTGTATAGAATAAGGACATATATTGACCTTAAGTTTTACACTCAAATGAAGTGGGATGCATAGCCTTTTGAGTGTGTTGTTACATGAACACGCTCACATGTGCACAAGCTACATGATGGCAACACAGGTGCTGGGACAGCAAGCAAAAATATGGCTGCCATCAGGATGCTGAAATTCTGTGAACAGCACACCTTTCATTTAGCCTGGCTCATTTTGCCCAAAATGAGGAAAATGTTTCTAGAGTCTGGACATAGGAGAGATTACCTAAGAGTCCAAAGGGCCTGAGAAAAATTTCACTGGCACTTCAATAGACAGGCAAAGGTAAATAGAGAGATATGTGTTGTCAGAAGGACAGCACAGAGAGGAAGTTTCTAGATGGGAGATGGAAGGGAATAGAAGCGTGAGATCGTTACTGTATATAGCTGTTACAGTTAGTCACAGAAACATTGCACTGAGTTTTGGAAAGGGAGAGGGAAAAAGGATAGAACCTATGCTATGCACAGGATACATGTGAGTCAGTCACATCCTACAAAGGCAGCAGTCCTACTAGAAGTACACATGCATTTGTTTATATATGTAACCACAGAGTGAGTGCAAGGATGTAGGAAGTATTGCTGCATCCTTGCCATCTGAGCAGCCCATAAGGCAGCACAATGGGCAACCACTCCTCCAAATGCAGGAAAGATAAGAAATACAGTACAGGACCTGTGGCACAATGCAATCAAAGTGGAGGATGGGAAAAATGTGATGGTGGTGGGGTGGGGAATAGGACCCAAACTTGAAGGACAAATATGAATAGCCCTGGGAAGCTCATAAATAGCCCTAGGAAGGGGTGGAGGAAGACCAAGTGGCCACTAGGTGTAAGGGAGGGTAGGTGAACCAGGGATCTATATGGTCAATGGAGATGAAAATATGAGCCAAAACATGCAGCACATGTGCAAGGCTCACCATATCATAGGTTCTCTTTCCCACATAACCTCCAAAATAGTATCCACACATACTTTAATCAGCGTTTCAATAGAATGTTTCTGTGATTAGCATGAATGTTTCCTATAGGAAGACAAATTTGGGGGAGCTGAAAACTTATGGCATGATATATTAGCCAAGCCACTCAACTACTCTCCACCCTCCCCTTCTTGTTTTCCACAGAGATTGAAGACCTTAGGAAGAGGACGCACTTTCTCAAACAGAACAAGCTGTTCTAGAGTGGATGCAACAGGAGCTGGAGAGAGAGGCTGCTGTATAATGGCTCCACTTGACAGCATCCAGACAACTGGCAGGTGGCCAAATAGAGTGGCATTATCTGGAGAAGTACACCTATGTGGTCTTTTCACACACCATATCTTTATATTTTTCCATCGCTCCCCTCCTCACAGCCAGTCCTGCCCCCCCCCCCCCTCTGTGACTCCCCTACCTCCACAAGATAAAATAATTATTCATGATGCATCCCTAGAAGGACAGGCCCACACTGAATGAGATGTGATTCTTTTTTTTGAGCAAGCACCATATAAAGGACCTGACATGGGACTATGTTTTGGTGGAAGGATGTGCCTGCTTCAGGGGTCACATACACTGTATGGCATGGAAGGCAAATACCAAAGGGTCAGTGCAAAACTTGAATCTATTTCGGGCTAATGTGGGATATAAATGTCATGAATAAATAAATAATGTAATAACTGGAGAAGGTGCTATACCCAGAATGTTTGTCAGATAACATCCAACTCAAGTAAACATCTGTGTAATGCTGCTGCCAGCACGGTGTGGGAAAATGAGTTGGATGTTATCTGATGAACGTTCTGAGTATAGCATCTTCTCCAGTTGTTATATTGTTTTGCACTGACATTGCTCTTTGGCATTTGTCTTCCATGCCATATAGTGTATGTGACTCCTGAGGCAGGTACTTCCTTCCACTGAAACACAGTCCCATGTCAGGTCCATTATATGGTACTTGCGCAAAAAAAGAATTACTTCCCAATCTTCCATTTGCTGCAAGTTATTTGGTCAACCCCTAATCCTTTTTTTGTATAATAGTCTTTGTTTTATATTTTAGAAAATATTTTTAATTTTTTTGCTTTATATACGTTGAATTATATTTCTTTTATTTGAAGTTTGGGGGAATAGGGAGAAGGAGGGGGATGCTGGACACAGGAAAGAGGATTAGGGAGAGGGAGGGGGATGCTGGATACAGAGAAGGGGCAAAGGAAGATGGAAGGCAGATGTTAGGCATGGAGGAGGGGAGAGATAGGGTGGATATGCTGAAGAAGAGAGGAGATGTTGAAGTTGAACATGAGGTGAAATAAGAAAAGAGAGTGGGAAATGTTGGTTGGGAGGTAATGGACAAGGGTGTGAAGAAGAGATGCTGGACACGGGGTAGAGGAGAAAGAGAATGAAGAGTTTAGTAAATAATAAGGAATACAAGGCTGGGGACAGGGTTAAAAAGTGGTAGGTTGGTGGAATTAAAAGGAGATTTAGGACAGGATAGTAGGAAGTTAAATCTGAGTTGACAGAAAATTAAATGAAAGAAAGCAGAAAGAAAAAGAAAGAAGTGGCAAATGGATAGGAAATCCTACAGTTAAGAGAAGGTAGAGAAAAGAAAAACTAGAGACTGGAGCCAAAATAATTAATAAAATAAAATAGAATGGTAGGAAAAATAATTTATCTTCCATTTAGTGATTGGAATATGTCAATTTTTATAATTTACATGTGCTATCTATATGTGGAGCTCTTTCTGTTTCTCTGGTGTTGTGCTGCATGCAGAATCTGGCTTCTTGGGATTTTAGTTCAGTTTTTGTCTATATATATCTATGGTAAGTCTAGGGTCAATTATTCTGTACTCGATGAGGGTCTGTTTAAGTGGTGTAGCCACAGGTGGGCCTGGGTGGGCACAGGCCCACCCACTTTAGGCTCAGGCCCACCCATAAGTGGTACAACTCTGATGTGGCTGGTGAGCCTCAAGCCTCGTCAGCACAAGACTCCCACCATCTCTCCATCCCCTCATCCAAATGCATTTTGGCATCTGTCAACTCAACCCCCCCCCCCCCCCCCCCCCCCCACCAACCTCTCTGTACCTTTTCAATTTTTCAATGTTTCACACAATAGTGGTACCAGGTCAGAGGGAAGGCTCTGGACTGGTGAGAGCAGTGGGTATGAGTCACTGTTTGCTGACAGTGAAGCACTAAGGATTAGAAAAATTATGAAGGGAAGGAGGGGAGGGTGGAATTGAGAAATTATTGGTCGCCTGGGGGGGGGAGAGTGGAGGGAGAAATGCCAGATGGAATTTTTATGGCCACCCACTTTAGGCTCAGGCCCACCAAAAATTGGGTGTCTGGCTACACCCCTGATTTTATGTTCTAAGTATTCTGTTAACATGGAGTGTCTACAGTATGTAGGGATTTCTAGCAATTTGGCTCATTCAGTATTCCCAATAGGTGCAATGCTGTCTTTTTTTCTGGGAAGGCTCCTTATTGTGTGAGTTTTGGGAGTTAGTGCTATTATGGAATAGAATGCATAGGTCCTGAGTGGCCTTTTCATAGGATTTTGCATTACTTTGCACTATATCTGATACTGGAGAGATTTATGTTGCTGTCACTGAGATGGCACCAAAACAGACTTTTTTTTTTTTTTTTTTAGTTCTATGTGGAAATATCCTAGTTCCTCAGTATTAAGGGGAGAGGTTCAGTAAATGCAGAATGTAAGCTCAAAAAGAAAAAGTGATAACCATAGTACAGTTTATAACATCAAAATAAGGTTCCCTTTTATCAAGCTACGCAGCAATGCCAGCAGAGCCCATTCAACATGAATGGGCTTTGTCGGCATTACCGCACTTTTAGTCACTAAAGCGGCTTGATAAAAGGGGGTCTAAAATTGGTTACAACAATTTTTATTTTAGTGTTATAAACTGCCCTGAAGTTCATGGCTTTTTTTATTTTCTTAGCATGTGAGCAGCTTGCATCTTCACAAAATGTTTTCAGAATAAAATACTTACATTTAATATTGTGCTGGTTTATTGGGCAGCTTCAGGAGTCAGTATGCTTTTTATTAGAGTCCTAAGCTACATAATTAAATTTCTACAATTTGTGCTGCAGATAAAAGCAAGGAAAAGCTTTATGTGTGTGTGTTTGCTTTTTTTTTTTTTAATTATATAACCTGGGAATATATTGCTTTTCCTTTTCTTGGGGCAACTAAATGACGGTGTACTGAGTAAGGGACTGCCTGCTCTCTTACTGGAGCTCTGAGGAGCCCCCCCCCCCCTATTTTAGGTGCCTTGGGTAGTTGGCAGAAGGGAGGGGAGTGCCAGCTAATCCTTCCCTTCAGGCAACAGATTGCTTTGAGCTGCCCCTGGTTGGAGGAGTTTAGTATCATCTACCTGCATGACATTTATAGAATACAAACTGTGCAGTTAGATGCCAGGCATGCCCTATGCCTGCCCACTCTTTGCTCCATTCATGTCCCCTTTCATGGTGAGGAAATGTGCATGACGTGTGGCACATATGGGCCAAAATATGACATTGCAAAATCACACACAGGGCCAGATCCTATATATGGCGCCTAGAAAATCCTTCGGTTGATCAGCTTCGGTGTGCTGTAATAGCGCACCTTCCCTTGTCCAATAGGGGTGGCGAGTGCTAACCTGTTAGTTATGGAGCAGCGATACATTTTTTCATGGGGAACGGTTACACCCTATGGCCTCAATCTTGAGGTCGAATGGGTGTAAGGTACTGTTTCTTTAACATAATGGGTGTGGTGATTTGTGCAGCCCTTTAAATTTAGATTGGGACGTCTGACGTAGTAACTCCTGATGCAGCATCTTGTGGCCTATGCCTAAGGGAGCCTTAAGCTGGCATGCAGCCGATTAGACGGATGATTGTGAGTATTACTTTAATGTACATTGTAATAGTAAGAGCAAATTATGGGTGGTTGTGATGGTAATAATGAGGACATTGTTAAATTGTTGTAGATGTAATGGTGGTTCCTCCTGAGGAAGATCTAGTGAAATGCGGACCAGCATCGGGGGACCGACATACACTGGAGACACCAAGGGTCAATTAATGAGATATTCACCAACTTCTTAGCACCTGTATAATGCTGCACAAGCGTGACTTTTGGTTTGGCAGTGGTAAACAGTGGATTCACATTTGAACTGAGTGTGATACATTCGGGACTAACACATCCAGCATTTGTTTGCTTTTTGAATGCAGTGGCCGACTGGAAAGTGCAGCGAGAATCACTACATTCTAAGGACTGAGTAGTGTTTTTGTAACTGTTAATTGAAATGTGGAAACAATGCAAATAGAATAAAATGTGAATTTTGTAAGTTAATGTATACATTGTTTAGTGCAGCACAGGGCAAGAAGGGTGATAGGATGGTATGAGTGGAAGGTTTTAATATAATTATAGTAATAAAAGTTTTTTGATAACTAAAAGGAAAATAAACACTGGAGTCTTTCTGAGATAGAGCCTAGAAAATCCACTCAGAAATAATTTCCACCTAAGCGTATTCTATAAACAGCACCTAGATTTAGGCAGGGTATTTAGAAAACACTTAGTTGATATTCCAGTGCCTAAAACTGCATGCCTTCATTTAAACCAATGAAAATTTGGCGTAAATCCTGGCACATAGATTTAGACAAAGAGAGCCATATTCTATAACAATGAGTGTAAATTTTGAAATGCCCACGAAATGCTCATTTCACCACCCATAACCATGCCCCTTTTTGCCTGAACACATTCAAATTTAGGCACAGTGCATTACAGAATACGCTTAGGGAGTTGTGTGCGTAAATTCTAACTACTGCTTGTTAAGTGCTGTTAACAACGCTGATTGGCATGTTTAGCCAATTAAGCTACGCACGTTGTTACAGAATATACTTGGATTTCAGCACGGATCTCTAGGCGCGCTATATAGAATCTGGGAGATAGTGCAGAATTGCCTTTACCATGCATAAATGATGCATTTGCACCTGCCTGTTATAGAATCAGGAGGATACTGTTTCAAGCTTTCAAGGATCTCTTAAGGGAATGATAGGGAGAGAAGATGACATGGATGGGCAGACTGGATAGATGATCTTTATCTACCTACATTTTTCTCTGTTTCTTTCGTGAATCCAGGCTGAAAACACAAAAACTCTATATCCTCAGCCTTAAGTAATACTACCATTGTTTCTGAATTCCAACAGAATACAAACTAGATGCTTATTCCTTCCAAGCAGGCTGATGTAATGAAAAGTAATTTGGACTAATCTTCCTCAAGAATGTGTTGTATTTGAAGTTGACAGTTGCCTATCACTTGCAAAAGTAATTGCTTGTTGACTACACTGAGAACTCTTGAATCCCTGATTTTCTGCTGCATGCACCTTGCAGGTGTCCTTTGCCTTTGACAATCTGTTCCTTTGTTGAACAGAAAGATGTCAGACCTAGGAGAATTAAAACAGACAGCAGGCATTTTAATGAACATTGCTGATCCAACAGGAATGTCTAGCAACCTAATACATGCAGAAGGCCACAAAGAAATGTTAGTTACATGATTAGAATTTTTACATTGGTCCAGACTGGAAGAGATATGTAGAGTTTTTATTTTAATGAACTCATACCTGCAATTCTTTAAAAGATGTGCCACTAAAGAGTTGCTATGTTTAATCTTATGAAAAGGAATGCTGGGTAGCGTGTGGTGAGGTGACTTTCAGTGTGAAATGAACTTTGCTATTGTCTATATATTAAATTGTTAGTGTTAACCTACACCTTGTTTTAAAAGCAGTATCACAGTTAGGTTAATCATATTTTCTACTTAATATGGCAGTGTTATGTAATGCCTCAGTGCTACCCCCTTCAAGCCTATATTAACTGCATAGATATTTGGAGGGTCTTGCAAAGCACTATCCGCAATCTGTGTTCCTGCTTGTTTCTGGGCAAGTGCCCTTGTAAGTTATTCCTTAAAGGTTTCTAAGGACAGTAAAATCCCACAAAACCATGGAGTTCACAATTCTTTCAGCAGGCCTAAAGTAAATGTTTAGGCTATCAACATAGCCGCTGCAAATCGCTGTTATATGGATGATTTTAATTATCGCCTTTACCCTACCCTAACTCCTCCCAGGCACTTCAAGGGTAATTCTATTAGTTGGATCCTAATGTTAAATGTCAAATATGCACATAGAGTATAGAATACTAGCACTTACCTGCATCATTGGTGCCAATAAGTGGCATTTATGCACATAAGTGCTAAGGGTTATTCTATAAATTATGCTGCAATTTCACTTAGGGGCCCTTTTACTAAAGGGTTGGCACGTGGCAACAGGCTTGCCGTGCGCCAAATCAGAACTGCTGCTGGGCTACTGCAGGAGCCTGGTGGTAGTTCCCACCCCACCTGGTGGTAGCGCTGCCCGGTTACCGCTGGGTTAGCGCAGAAGCCCTTACCGGTAAGTGCTCCCTCCAAAATGGCCAAGCGACAAATGGTTCACTTACCACCACATAGTAACCACAAAAAGAGGAAGGCTACTGTGACTCTAACTCAAAAGATGAACATCAACAAGTGAAGAGTCCAGTGTAAATGTTTAAATAATCAACACGATGTATAAAATATTATCTTCTTTTATATATACAAAATAGTTGAGCATTTAACTATGGCTCAACGGTGGTCAAACCTGTTTCACTTTACATGCTTCGTCAGGAGCCGTTCATCAACTTTCTTATAATATCAAACAAGATTGTATCACATATTTTTGTGATCACATTGCATCTTATCAAACCCCAATTCTTTCATGCAGCGTTCTTAGCTGTTAAGCAGGTTAGTATACCATCTTGTTTGATATTATAATAAAGTTGACGCACAGCTCCTGATGAAGCATGTAAAGTGAAGTGGGTTTGGCCACCGTCGAGCCATAGTTAAATGCTCAACTACTTTTTATATATAAAAGAAGATAATATTTGAGAATAAAGGAATATTTGGAATTTTACACATTGTGTTGATTATTTAAACATTTACATTGGACTCTTCACTTGTTGATGTTCACTTACCACATAGCCATTTCTTTTCCAGAAAAAAGTATTTTACCTGCTGCAGTAAAAGGGGGCCTCGGCGTACCATCAAAAACACGCACTGATGCTAGCGCAGGCCCCCTTTTACTGCAGCTTAGTAAAAGGACCCCTTAGTGATTACCTGCAAGGGGACATACGTGTGGGTCAAACATGGGTGTGTCAATACATGATGCATATAACTTATAGAATACTAGCAGTTGTGCACATTGCATGGTGCATGTAGGCACGTCAACTTCCACCAGCCATGCTGAAGGTGGGAGCACCAAAGTTTTTACATTCCAAAATGATCTAGAGATGGGAGTAACTAGTGAATCAATTAGTTGATTCACAAAGTTATTCAAAGTTGTTAAATTGCGAGAGGATTGTGAAAAATTACAAGAGGACCTCACAAGACTGGGAGACTGGGAATCTAAATGGTAGATGACGTTTAATGTGAGCAAGTGCAAAGTGATGCATGTGGGAAAGAGGATCTAGGCGTCAATTAATGATAAGTTGAAACCCTCTGATCAGTGTGCGGCGGCGGTTAAGAAAGCAAATAGAATGTTAGGTATTATTAAGAAAGCAATGGAAAACAAAAATGAGGATGTTATAATACCTTTGTATCGCTCCATGGTGTTACTACACCTCAAATATTGTGTTCAGTTCTGGTCACCATATCTCAAAAAAGATATAGTGGAATTAGAAAAGGTACAGAGAAGGGTGAGACTAAAGCGGCTATGGCTCTTTAGCCTGGAGAAAAGATGGCTGAGGGAAATATGATAGAGGTGTATAAAATAATGAGTTGAGTGGACTAGGTAGACGTGAATCACTTGTTTACTCTTTCCAAAAATACTAGGATTAGAGCACACACATTGATGCTGCAAAGTGCAATGAAACTCTGTAATTCATTGCCAGAGAATGTGGTAAAAGCAGTTAGCTTAGCGGGGTTTAAAATGGACTTGGGTAAAATCCACTGCTTATTTCTAGAATAAGCAGCATAAAATCTATGCACTTTTTTGGGATCTTGCCAGGTACTTGTGACCTGGATTGACCACTGTTGGAAACAGGATGTGCTTGATGGACTTTCAGTCTGCCCCAGTATGGCAATACTTATGTACTTTATGGAAGTATTCTATAACAGCTGAAGCACACCCTAAGGACCTTTTAAGAACCAGCATAAAGAGTGCTCCATTGTAGTACCTATATCAAGGTGCCAAATTATAGAATTGCCCCATATACAGACAGTGCTGGAGAAGTTAGAGCAAATTTTGCCTGGTAGTATATAATGCCTTTGAATATCAGAGGCTTCAAGAGTAAATATGTAATGGCTACTGATAAATGTATAAATCATTTTGAAAATGGGTTCAACTATAATGAATTACATGGAATTATATATCAACAGTTATTAAAACAAGTTTTAGAAAATTAACAATTGTAAGAAATTCTTTCACTTCCTTTTTGGAAAGGTTTCAGGCAAATCGATCAAAATTGTATTATAAATATGCCTACTGTGCACCAGCTTCTTTGGTTTTTAACTTGTTTTAACAAAATTCATCGATCCATTAAGGAATAGACAAGTAAACAAAAATGCATTGTCATTTGTATTATATTATTAGTGTCATATGAGATTATAGCATATTATTGATATCTTTAAGGGTATTTTACCCAAGCAGGCACAGTTTACCTGCACAAAATCAAGATCAATATTAGATATGCATTAATTTTCATAAAAATGCTTCTAGGCAGTTTTCTTTATAAATCTCTTGATGATATTTATATCTATAAACACAATCATCATTGTAACAAGATGATACTTTGGCCAAGCTTTAATTATAAAAAATGGATTACTATTTACATTGTTGTTCTGTCCCAGATGTGTTATTTGCAGACCAATTTCTTTTATGTGCTAACCCTTTGCTGAAATGAGCCTAGATTGTCTGTATATTTTGTGCTGACTGCACTGTCATAAATGTTTCTTTCATAAATGATGATCACAAAGCGTTTGCAAGACAACTATTCAAAATCATGCATCTCTAAAGTGCAATTCTAAATACAGGTGCTCTTATCTACATGTCCCTTATGCACATAAATGTCTAGAATACTAGCACTTATGAGTATGAGTGTGAAATTAGCTGTGAAAATGCCAGTAAGGGACATAAGGGCTATTATCAAATACCTGCATAACTTCATAGGGATCCTTTAATAAGTTACAGCAAAATGTGATCTTAGCATAACTGTACGCATGTCTTTCCCATGCACTAAGGCCATTTTACTGGTTCTAGGTCAGTTCCCAACTAGACAGTTCCCACCCACCAATTCCCAACTGGACAATTCCCACCTAGGACAATTCCCACCACACCAGGGAGGTCAATTCCCACCCATAACCCAAAAAATACAAAACATACAAGGCAAGTAATCTCACTGCCTTTTCTCTTCCAGATTGTTTCCAGTACCCCCTCACCCCCCCAAAAAAACATTATCTTTTACACATCCCTTTCCCCTTTCAGACATGCAGTTAATGTGTGCGTGGGGGGGGGCAATGGCCCCCCACACCTCCAAACTAGGTTTCAACCTAATTCATGTTTAATCCGAGAGCTAAATGTCATAAATAAATACATACATACAAACTGCATTTCATGTGGGTGGGGCAATGCCCTTCACACACCCTCTAACTAGGTTTAAACCTAATTCAGTCCTTCAAATTGATGCACTGATTATGATTTATAACAAATTACTACTCTTCCTATGCCCCCCCCCCACACCCCCCAAACTAGGTTTCAACCTAATTCACATTTAATCCGGGATCTAAATGTCATAAAGAAGTAAATACATAAAGTGGCATAGAATTCCAACAGGAAGGGTGATACAAATGAAAATACGGAGTACTGCGGCAGCTGTAACCATATCATAGAGGGCAGCAGCACCAAGAGTAGAGATATTTGTGAGGTGCCAAGATTCTGAGAGGACACAAACGGGATCAGGCAACCTGCAAGGTATAACCTGCTCATCAGTATAAAGTGCCCAATGAACAAGTGTAAAAATCTTAAACTTACGGCAGGAGCCAATGTTTGAACACCAACAATGAAGAGACATGATCAAACTATCTTGCTTCAGCCATGAGGTTTACTGCCATGCCATGGATAAGTTGTTGTTTTTGCAGCGCAAATGAAAAGTCATGAAAGAAAAATAATTCCAACATAAAACTTCTTCCTTTAGCCCAGGACGTAAGGCGTCGAAACAGTTGATCGCAGGAACTTCATTGAACGAAGGCGCTACTTCGGCACTGAAGAAGACTCTCTTCGACTGGTGGGGTTCGGTGACCCCTGCCAGCAAAAAAGGTATCTGATGCAGCGGCGGGGCGGGCAGCGACGGCGGGGGAGAGTTGGTGGTGGGAGTGGGGTTCAAGGGGATCGTCAGCAGGGGGGCCAGGGCCAAATCTACTGGGGCCCAGGCCCCCTCAGGTCCCATGTAGCTATGCCACTGCTTCAGCCAGGTTGCATTAAGAGTGGCAGTTTCTTGGTCTCTTCTCTGCTGGGTTAGAAGCCACTATGTGATGTTCTTAGTAAATCTTTATTTTCTTACCTATTGTTTGCAGGCCCAAGATCTCCAGGAGGTCCTTTCAATTTCTGTGGAAGGACAATAATGTGTATGTTATTATGTTGGTTTCTATTTTCAGCTTTCTCTTGTTTTGAGGTTATCTCCTAAATTCATTTTTCAAATTATGCTATTTTACTGACGTTCACTATAGTGGACCTTTTCATCTCCCCCACACTCAGATCAACTGAGTTCAATCTTTCTGAAGTTTCCTTAACAGCCATCATCAGGGGCAGAGGAGAGAACCTTGAGTCTGCTCCTTCTCAGAACTACCTCTGCTTTGTGCTGCTGTTTGTGTTGAGTCTGCAGAGTGTGTCACTTCTGTTTTGTTGCTCTGATTTTGACAGGAGCCAGTCATTGAGTTGTCCGATCTATCTTGCTGGATTGTACACTCCACTTACCCCTGTGCCAGCTGCCCAGCTCTCTACATTTCACAAGTTCCCTGAGTCACCAAAGATTTTGCCATCAATTTTGTGTGTGTCATTTAACAGTTCACATTCTGTTGAATGACTGAACACTCTTTCCTGATAATGCACATATTTTTATGACCAAGAGGGGGCACTCACACCCCTCACTTACGTTTTCAACCTCTGCACCATCCGATGGTTGTATGAGGTAGACTTCTCAAACTTCTAAACCTGCTAGCCTTGCCCCTAGCCTCTCCATTAGTATACCAAACACTAAGGCCAACGTTTTAGAAGACTACAAACTGTAATTATTGTCTGATAAACATAAAGGAAAAATATACTTCTATTCAATTTGTAATAGACAGAGTTCCTCTAAATCTTTACAACTTCCCAAATGAGTATATGGTTAATCTCCAGGCTTACTTCCTCATGTGCAGTCTCCAATCGTATTTTCTATTCAGCCTGCCTTGTCAGTACACAAGATCTTCTCCTCCCCCATTCTTTGGTATAGGATCTGCACTCAGATCTAGAGGGGGGACTTTGACAAACTTTTGAAGCCATGTCTCTGCTGTTCCAAGGCTTACCTTCCATCCCTTCCCTGAACAGTATTCCTACCACCTTTGATATCAAGGCTTTTGAGGTACTTCATCCAGTTACCATTGCACACCAGCTCAAAACAGGGAAATATATGTCCACTTTTCCCTTTGAGATACCAGGCTTCCAAAATGTTAAACCCTTTTCTCTTCTGGGCCTCAAGAGAAATTGTCTCCTTCCAGGCTTCTCTGCCCCTGGGGAACCTGTCCCTGAATCCAGGTTTCTCTGTCCCTGGGTGACCTTTCCCCCTTTCCAGGCTTTTCTGCCCCTGAGGAACTCTTCCCCCTTTCCAGGCTTCTCCACCCCTAGGAAACCCTTCCCCCTTAGCAGACTTCTCTAACTTAAAACAAGGAGCATTTTTGCTCTCTCCTCCTAGCTTTCTTAGAGCTCTCAAGCCTTCCTACATTTCTGTCAGCATAGCAATTGGATTTAACTGCTTTTCCCTCTAGCAGCTTGCACTGCTGCTAATCACCAACAGTTGGGAGTACTGCTGACTGCTCAGCCCCTCCCCAAGACTGCCTCAGCGTCTCTGTTCAGGGTCCAGTACATTCTGGGACATGGAGATCTCTATGTCACCTTTTAAAGAACTAAGGGCTCCTTTTACAAAGCTGCACTACTGATTAGTGGCGCGCTAAATGCAAAGAAGTCCATTCTATTCCATTTGGTGTGCTACTAATGGTAACACAACTTTGTGAAAGGAGCCTTAAGGTAGGTAATAGTTTAATGTACCTATTTTTTTTTTTTTTTTACTGCCGTGAGAAGCAGCACCAGCTAGCTTGTCACAATATACACATTATTCAAACATTCACAATGCTATGCACGTGTGCTCACTCTTTTGGGGAAAAATTCAGTCTATTAACAATACTGCTCCCATAATAAAAAAAACAAACAAACAAATAAAAACAATACCAACCAAACAAAATGAAAATTCCCATGAAAGACATGGGGAAATTAAACATGAACATTTTGGGGTTGCATCCCCTATGAATTATTCAAAAAGGAAGGAAGAAGAAAACCAAGAATATCATTATGCCCTGTATTAGTCTCTGGTATGACCATACTATGAGTATTGTAAAATGATATCGCATAACTAGAAAAGGTTGCAAGAAGGATAGCAAAAATGATAAATGGAATGGAACACCCCCTTATAAAGAAAGGTTGCATAGATTATGGATTTGAAGAACCTCAGAATCCACTTCATCTTTTATTTTGCTGCATTTTCTTTCTCTCTCTAATTGCTTTCTTGCTTTTACTGTATTGTTTTAACATACTGTTTGTATAATTGTGTAATTATTTGTTTTTCTTGTAAACATTCGATCAAATATGTGCAAGTCAGAGAGTTATAACTAGTCAGAAACATGTGAATTGAATTTCCAAATAGTTTTGCCATAGGCACTGAAGAGCAAAAAACATTTTTGAAAATTGGACTGCCTGCATCAAAGGGCCTATTCAATGTGAAATGTTGTCATTGGTTCAGAAGGGGAAAATAGCCTTTAGTGAGTAAGGGCTTCAGAAAGTGAGCTAAGGCATGTGTCATCCTAAACCTTTTTAATGTCACAGTTCATTTGTAGAACTATAGCTGGGATCAAGAAATAAAAAGCCATGTATAAAAGTCAGTAGCAGTAAACCTTTAAGACTTGTGTCATAAAAAGTCTATGAAAGGATTTTATATTCTAAGGAGTGGTTTAGTACGTTCAATCATTTCTCTCCAACATAACTTTAGTGAACACTTTTATAGCCTCTAAATGAAAAACTAAACTATAGCACATTCTAAAAAAGGTTTATGGATCAGAGAATTTAATGTTGGCTTCGTACCATAGTGGGAAACTGATAGTTTTTAGAATTGATTAACAAACTTCAAACTAGGTGTTTGTCTGGGATTTCTGAATAAATATTCTGCATAAGCAGAAAAGAAGTGTAAATAGTTACCTTATAAATAGTTAAAAATAGTGGATTCAAATGAGTTCAGGAGAAAAAGATGATGATGATTAAGCATAATGTTGATTTGATAAGACCATAAAGTGGTAATTAACATGCAAAATTGTGTTTGAGAGCATTTGTATGAAATAATAGTTTATTTTATTTTAACAACTTTTGCTTTTTTACAATTAACCAATTATAACTATAAGCATGATTGCAAGAGAATAAAGAATAAAAGTTTCTAAGTAATAATCAAAGGAAATACAAATAATCTTTTTCATCCACAATATAAAGGCCAAACAAGAAAAACATTCCAGTAAAGCCAACCTTAATAATACAACAAAAATCAAATGTTCTGGGAAGCTATATTTTGAATCTGCACACCTCTTGCCCTCGGGAATTGTTTAGGATCAAACAGCAAATAATTTTTACCCTCAAAAAACAACAAACCATTTACAAGGAAATTTTAATTTAAAAAAGTTGCCTCCAAAACCAGAACCCTTGGTTTAAACACGCCATACTTTCTGGGTAGCTTTAGATAAATCAGGAAAAATACATACAAGAGACCCCTTAAATTGCTCTTTAACCACAATAGAAAGAAGGCGTGAACTCCCTGTATAGTGAATCCAGTGTTACAACGGCAAGCTTGGACATACCTTGCAGCTCAGGAAACAGTTGACCCTGAATTTTATTCTGGGAAAACAAACTTACCTCTAGTTGCCCCGTGAGGATATCCTGAAAACCCCAACTAGCTAGGTGTGCCCCAAGGACTGATTTGAAAACCTCTGCCCTAGGTGAACCTTCAGCCATGCTGCCCCCACTTTTGTTGAGCATTTTCCTTTCCTCTCTCAACACCCCCCTCCCTTCCAACAGGAGGCCATCATTTCCCCCTTCCTTGAACCTCCCCTGCCAGCTTCCTATCTTTTCTTCCCTACCCTCTCCCCATGTTCAGTATCTCCCCCTTTCTCTTTCCACTGCTGGGCCTACTACTATCACCCCCATCCCACCCCTCCTCCTCCTGAGCCAGCCCAAAGATTAAAGAAGCATAGGTGCTGTGCATGCCCTTTAAAGCACAAGCCTACACTGAAGTTCTGCTTTGTCTTGTCCCCTTCTGAGACAGACTTACTGTTGAAGGATAGGACACAATAGTGCTTCAACACAGGGCCTGTGCTTATAGGACCCATGCAGCATCAATGCTTCTTTAATCATCAAGATAACCTGGGAGAAAGTATGGGGTTAGGGTTACCATATGTCTGGTTTTATCCGGACATGTCCTCTCTTTGAGGACCCAACCAGGCAAGCGGGCGGGTTTTGCCAGCCTACTTGCTTGTCCGGATTTGCAGACAAACGGGCAGGCTGGTGGGTGGGTGGGCCTAGTGGTGTCCTATCCTCCCCTCCCCTTACCTTACTGTATTGCCCTGGTGGTCTAGCGGCTGCAGACTTTCTCTTGCTGCCTCCGGTCCCGGCGCCAATTCAAAATGGCCACTGAGAGTTGAAGTGGTGGCCTCGCTATACTTCTGCAAAAGTCTTGCAAGGTCACTCTTGGTAGCCATTTTGAATTGGTGCCGACATGGGAGGGAGCAAGACAATCTACAGCCATTCCGGGCAGGAAAGAGGGGGCTCTTTCCTGCCCTGAGGAGGTCACTAGAGCACCAGGGCAGTACAGTAAGGTAAGGGGTGGGGAGGGGAGGATAGGACACCCGTAGGGCGGGGTGGGGTGGTATGTGACAGGGGTAGGGTGGGGGTGTGGCATAGGCATGACAGGGGCGAGGCATGTGTCCTGTTTTGGGGGGGAACAAATATGGTAACCCTATATGGAGTAGCAGTGGGGGCAAGCATGACAGTGAGAAAGGAAGTGTGTGCCAGAACTGTGATGCCCACGCCCACCCACCCCCAAATCCTGTCATCTAAGCAGCCTCCAAGTCCATCTAGTGGCTGAAGTGGCCCTATAAACACCTACTTAAACATGTAAAATATTGTTCTTTGTGCTCAAGCTTCCAATAAAATTGCTACATTCACATGTAAAAGTTAAGCATTCACTGTAGCAATATTTTATTAAACACAAAGGGGTGTGAGGCCCAAAATGTTCATTTTTTTTAATCATCTCACATATTTACAGAAATTTATTTTGTTTGGGGTTTATTTTGTATTTTTTTTTTATTATGGAATAAATATCACATTATTTCAGAAAGAAAGAAAACAGGATTCATGCCTGTGCAGCTATCCCTGTCCTTTCCCCAACCTGTTTTTTCCATTAGCATAAAATCCCATGTCAAGTGTTTAACATGTGGTTTAGCACACATTAATGGTATTTACTACGTTTTCAACAATTTCTTAAAGTGTATTAACCAAGGGGCCCTTTTACAGAGTGGCAGTAAGCCCAATGCGGGCTTACTGCTCGCTCTTCCGGGACTACCGCCGGCCCAGTGTGGCTGCTGGCAGTAGTCCTACCCCGAGCACGCGCCATTTCTGGGGAAAAAGAAAACCCTTGGAAATGGCTTTCGCGGTGGTAACCCGGCGATAATTGGGCATCGCCACATGCTGCCTGGTTACTGCCGGGTTAGCGCAGGAGCCCTTATCGCCACCTCAATGTGTGGCAGTAAGGGCTCCCCATCGCATGGCCATGTGGTAATAGTTCTCTTACCACATGGCCATGTGTGCCTGGGGTCTTTTTACTCACTGTGGTAAAAAGGGTCCTGGCGTGGGAAAAACGGCCCCCACCGCTACTGCAGGGCCCTTTTTCCTACAGCTTGGAAAAAGGACCCCCAAGTATTATGCATTAACATTGGTGTTAAACACCTAACAAACTTTAGTAATTAGGCCTCAAAATAACACAGAATATTTGTGTGTAGCAGGTAGCTCAAATCTTCCCCTGTGTTCTATAAAGAGGAAGATTTTGGAGCCCCTGCATGCAGTGTGATGTAAAGAAGGTTGGTCCTGTTTGTTTATCAATGGTATGGGATGTCTCCTGTGTACCTCTAGGGGGGGGGGGGGGGGTTGTACGTTCTTCCTCTATAGGATTTCCAAGGAGAGGAGTGCTGCTGAAGTCCTACATAGCAAGACTACCTCGCTGATAGCCAGTGAGGTAGGACAGGGATGGTTGCTTTCCCCTGGGCCAGGTAAGCCTAAACTGAGGAGAACAAAGAAGAGGTGAGGAAGCTAGCAGGACCTGTAAAGGGCTTTAGTTGCAGAGCCAGCAGAAAGGAGATTGCCCTGCTAAGCAGAAGAGGCATAAAGGACTCATATTTAAGGTGCCATGAGTGCCTAAGTAGCAGCAGAAAGAGTGCATTTTTTTCAGAGGGATGTTTTTCCATGTCTAGCTCTTGAGAAGTCTGTTATAGTATTTTGAAAGGTCTTTCTGTTCCATCCTGAACATTGTGGCTGGAGATTGTTGTCATTTTTGTTGCATGGAATTCCTGATTTTTTCTTTAACTCTTTTGGAAGAATAATTTCCTTGTTTCTCTCTAGAACAGAAGTTCTCCAAGCAGTCCTTGGGACACATTAAGCCAGTCAGGTTTTCAGGATACCCACAATGAATATGCATGAGACAGATTTGTATTCCCTACTTCTACTGTATTCAAATCTAGCTCATACATATTCATTATTGGCATCCTGAAAACCTGATTGGCTAGGTGTTTCTCAGTGGCTGGGTTGAGAACCCCCTGTTCTAGAATATATGGGATAAGGTGAGGATTTTAGACCAATCTTTTTGAATTCCAGGGCACTTGGCACAAACGGTATCTAAATCAAGTACTGATCTATGAACTGTGAAATAAAAAAGGGTATTATTTGACCATATTTTGCAGCGTCCACTGAGAGGAATCTGAGGTGCACAGAATTGGACCTTGAAGAGCTGAAGTTCCAGAAGTGGATTTTGAGCAAAGAGTTGACAAAGAAACCTGTTTCAAGAGACCTAAAAGGAGTTTCTTTTAGCACTATGTTTGTGTTTTCCCCTTTTTTCTTTTTGCCTTAAATTTGGATTTTGCCTTTGGGGCATCACCAAATAAAGTTATTTTACCAGATGATACACTAATTATGTGGATTTATCTTTTTCCAGGTTTTGAGTGCTTCTATTTTCTTGTTACTGCAGGTTAGGCCTTGAAGTGTTTATTTTCCCTAATCCACCAAGACCTTTAAATTTTACTTTCATGTTTTTTATAACTACATACGTCTTTCTTTTATGTAGCACTAATAGTGACACCCTCACCCCCTTAGTAGAGGTAAGAGGCACATGCTTGCCAAAAGGCAGGTGTAAATTGTGTTGATGGAGAGAACAGAAGAAATCCACAGGGTAATAAGGTGCCAATCCTGGCCCCTGTGAGGAGAACGAATCAGCTTTGGGATAAGTTTGAACAGATCCCTACATTACCAGCAAGAGTTTCCTTTAAGACAGAGCTTCCCAAACTGTGAGTCAGGACCCAACTGGGGGTAACAAAACCTGGGTCACTACCTGGGTGGGCTTTCCATAGGTACATCATTATGCTGCACCTCCATGGAGTCACACAATTTTATTTGGCTGCAATCATGGGGTCGCAGACACAAAAAACATTGGGAAGCACTTCTTTATGAAGAAGGACATAGGCAAGTCAGAAATACTACTAGAGGCTGAGCACATAAGTACATAAGGAGAAGGAGGAGAAGAAGTCAGTAAAATTCCCTGGTCACATGAGGAGGAAGAAGGATGATCAGTATTCCTGGAGCTATGTAAGTTATTCCCTATAATTTTGAAGAGGAGGGGAAGGAATTCTACACAGGGCCGGTCTTAGCAATTACGGGGCCCTGTGCAGACCAGTTCAGTGGGGCCCCCTTGTCCCGCCTAGCCCTGCCCCCACCTAGCCCCGCCCCTTGTTGACAAGATGTGTTTTAAAAAAATGTTATTTCAAATAAAGACAAATGAAGCAAAACTTATACAGAAAGTCTAATTCAAATATGCACAATGCTATAATAGGAAACCTTTGGATTTAAAAAGCAAAACCATGTGCATGTAAGGACTGGATAACTGAATTAAAACAAATCCCCTTAATATGTAATACTTGGTAAAAATAATGAAACAGTGATTGAATATTCACATAGCAAGCAGCCTGAGCCAACAGATTTATTTTACACTGAACATAATTAACTTTGTATGAACTTGGCTACTAATAGTGTGCTGAACTGAACAAGGTTGCCTCATTTAGATTGACTCTAGACAGTTCTGCATGAAGGAAACCCTTACCTCATTAATCGATATGTTCTCTGTGAAATAGTAGTAATAAACAAAAAGGCAAGTTTATTTTTATAATATACCACTGCATTCCACAAAGCAAAAGGAGCAAGTTTCCACATGCCATTTTTTTTTCTTTCAAAGAAGGCACAGGAAAAAAAAGTCTCGGCAGCCATTTTTAAAAAACGATGCGGCACCAAGAGGTTCAGCGGCAGCAGGAAGGAAAAACTGGGAATCATTCTTGTCCCAAAGAATCCACTAGACCACCAGGGTGGCTTCAGGTATATGCTGGGAGAGCACCCTGCGACTTGAGGGAGGAGAGGCAAAGCAGTCAGATTGCCATGCATGAAGGAGACGGCAATAGTAGGGAGCAGGAGGGAGATGCCAAAGCTGCCGCAGAGCCCCTAGAAGCATGAGGCCCTGTGCAACCGCCCCTGTTGCCCTGCCTAAGACTGGCCCTGATTCTACAGCCAAACTTCTGCCATAGGAACAGAGTCATATGGAAGAACTGTAGCAGGATAAAGAAGTAGACACAGTGGAACTCATCCTTTCCATCCTGGATTCAGATTGAATGGAATTCATTAAGCAAGAAACTTCTTAACTAGAGACTAACTGCCACCTTTGAGGGCTTTTCTCTCTCCTCTTTGGCTCTGGTTATGCAGTGTAGATGGCTTTAGATTGATAAAATCTGCAGGTGTGGAAGCATGCTAGAGAAGCCGTATTCTCTAAACCATAACTGAAGTGAGAAAAAAAGACTTATTATTTGTATCAGAGATTGGTAAAGGAGATTTCTGTTTGATTTTATTGTGTGTTTTATTGTAAACCAGCAGTGGCTGGAAGGATAGTTTTTCCTCTACTATTAAGGACTGTATCTCAGGGAGATCAATATGTCTGAGGCTCAATGTCTGAGAGAACTGTTTTTGTTCTATGAAGCCCTTGGTCTAAAGACAGGGGAGTATAAAGAGGAAAAAGGACAATAAATTATTGTTACTAAAACTTTGTGATCACTGGTAAAACGTGGCTTGGAACAGGAGGCTAAACACAGGAAAGAATGTAGCCAAGAGGCATTTATATACTGCTGCACACAAGGGCCAGAGATTATCTGAGATAGGAATATAGGAAGAGTCTTTTAGATACTATTTCTGTATGTTACTATTTAGAATATCTTTCTGACTGATTTTTTTTTTTTTTTACTGAGGTGTATTTCACAGGCTCTAGGATTCACTGACCAGTTGCTGAAGGAGGGGGTTCATCTTGGCTACTATTGAGGAGCCAGAGTAAAGATGCAACATCCTCCCCACTCCTGTAGGTGTCTTCAGCGATGGATCACTGCAAAACACAAGCACATAAATTCCTTGAGATAATTTTCAAAATAGAAATTATCAGCATACGTTCATTGTGAAAATTTGCCAAAGTGTGTACCAGGGAAAATATGTGTTTATTAAGTTTGTGGAGTTACAATGTATGCACAAAGTGTGCACCTACTTTTAAGCAATCACTGTACAGGTGTTCACAACTCGGGCATTCGGCACACACTCAGACGTATCAACCCCCGCCCCCTTCAATACCACACTACAAGCCATATCTTCGATAGAATTGGATTTATTTTGGCCGCAGCCAGGAACATCAAAATTGTTACAACTTAAACAAATTACATTACATCTTCTACTAATCATTATGCCAGCATGCATTTCTACCCGGGTACACAGCTTCTACACGTAGTTGCATATTCTGGGCCACAGGCCAAGCCGTACCAAGCCCCTGTGGCCCCCTGTGCTGTTTTCCAAGCACCCGATGTCACTTGGTGTCTCCCGTTGAAGGAGGCACCTACCACATTTACAAAATGACGTTCTAGGCCTCCCGGCCGCCCAAGCCAGGAGACAAGCTGTATACACGTTGTTTCCCATTGAAGGAGGCACCTACCACATTTACAAAATGACGTTCTAGGCCTCCCGGCCGCCGAAGCCAGGAGACAAGCTGTATACACGTTGTTTCCTTATAACAAGGCTGCTCACATGCAAGCCTACCATTTGCATCAACTTGATAATTTTCCACACAACTCTCTCTGCAGCAGTAGTTACCCCAAACTTGTAACTGTTATGTGTCAAGCTGCTGTGTACCCATTGCTGGCTGTGCGTAAACATTGTAGTCTAACGCCTCGCTGCGACAAATCTTGCCTCTCAAGTGGGTGGGCGGGTGGGCGTTGCTCTTCTCCTGCTTCCAAATTCAAAAGGACTTCCTGTGCAGTTCAAATTCCTCTCTCCTCCTCCCTTGCTCCTCCCCTTTTTTCCTGCCCCCTCCCCTTGCTACCCCTTGTTTCCCTCCCACTACTACCTCTGCTCTCTAGCTAGGCCCTCCCTGTACCCTCCCCCACACTTCTGTCTTTGCTGGCCTTCAGCCCGGTTGTGGTCGGCCCCCCTTTAATGGGTGTGCCTGGTTCTCAACTCGGGCATTCGGCACACACTCAGACGTATCAACCCCCGCCCCCTTCAATACCACACTACAAGCCATATCTTCGATAGAATTGGATTTATTTTGGCCGCAGCCAGGAACATCAAAATTGTTACAACTTAAACAAATTACATTACATCTTCTACTAATCATTATGCCAGCATGCATTTCTACCCGGGTACACAGCTTCTACACGTAGTTGCATATTCTGGGCCACAGGCCAAGCCGTACCAAGCCCCTGTGGCCCCCTGTGCTGTTTTCCAAGCACCCGATGTCACTTGGTGTCTCCCGTTGAAGGAGGCACCTACCACATTTACAAAATGACGTTCTAGGCCTCCCGGCCGCCGAAGCCAGGAGACAAGCTGTATACACGTTGTTTCCTTATAACAAGGCTGCTCACATGCAAGCCTACCATTTGCATCAACTTGATAATTTTCCACACAACTCTTTCTGCAGCAGTAGTTACCCCAAACTTGTAACTGTTATGTGTCAAGCTGCTGTGTACCCATTGCTGGCTGTGCGTAAACATTGTAGTCTAACGCCACAGGCCACGGCAACGACACCTCGTTTGCCGTGGTCCCCCACCCCTCCTGGCTGCGGTCATGCCCTAACGCTATGGCTTGTATCTATTCGCAAGTCATGTGGGATCGTATGACTTTTAATGCACACAAGAATGCCTGAAGCCTCCCTCCCTTACCTATACCCTGTTATGGCTACTCTATCGCCCTGGCTCCTCTATCGCTCTGACAACCCAGGCTCTCACTGTTCGGTCTCACTGCTGCCCTTCTATGCGCCCACCGCCTTTCCCTGTGCCCAATGTACATACAAGTGATGAGTGACCACATATCCAAATCCGCTGCAGCTCATTCTGGATATGGATACCTGTAACAGAATATAATGGGAAGCAACATGTTAGCACAGTGCAAGCAACCATTATCACTTTGCTGTGGATGCCTTAATGGGTCCAATGTACCGCTTGTATACACTAGATGGGTCTGATGTAGCGCTTATATACATTAGGTCGCCATCGGCCCAGTCTTTTGATGGCCTCTATGGACACTCCTAGCGCTGCCACTGCCGTAGCTGCCCTAATCCTAAATGAGTGGGTACTGTACATAGTGTATGAATCAGCAGGCTGGTCTTTGGTCTTTGTTTTAAGTCGGCTTAAAGGTTCAGGACAGGGCATGTCCGTTCCGATCCATTTTGATTTGTGAATAAGTAGGTCAGTTGCCGCAGCTGTAATGGCCGAATCACGTATTAAGAGGGACATGCCATGGTGGGCATGCTTGTACGTAGCCATCAACTCACTGACTCGCAGAGCACCATGCAAAGCTAATGAGAATGCGCATTTGACTCGACGGCCCTCAAACTCAGTGTCACTTATCTCCTCTAATGATGCAAAGAGACGGCCCATTTCCCTGCTGGTACTGGGTTTTCTTTTACCTGGGTAGGGTACTCCCGGCCTGCCCCATCCTTTCATCAGTCTCATGACAACAAATGACCTAGATGGAGTTTGGACAGCCACCGCTTTGGCGAGAAAACTGATGGCTGCGAACATGATTGAGATCTGGTTTCTGCTAATTCCCTTCATACATGCCGGGGGCCGGGAATATATCAGTACCACCCTTCTCTTCTAAGTGTTGACTATATGTGTGGTTGTGTATCTTGTCCGCGAGATATCTGTTAACTATCGCAGCATCGGGTCCCATTTCCGGGTCTGCGCTCTAAAAACGAGAAAGAGCATCCACTATAACCATTCTCCCTGCCTGGTATATGTTTAGCTGTAATCACTGCGGAACTATCTGTCTGCACACATAACTTGTGGGAAGTGCATGGCGGACAACTACTGCCATATTGTCTGAGGGAATTACAATTAACTTGTGAGATATGCCAGGTCCCCCCAGGAAACATGATATCCTACGTGGTCCCTGCTGAAACCCGAGCTTGCTGCGCACCACGCTCCCTGGAAGTAAATCTGCCGCATCTGTAAAGAAAATGCAGGGTTTCCGTGAGAGTGGGTGAATCGTGCCAAAATGAAATCCCATGGGCCAAGAACCTGCTAAATCTCGCTTGATGTCCTGTGTATGTCTGAGATGAAAATGCGCTTTGTTTGTTCCCGATGTTGCTAAAGCTATTGGGAATCACCCTTATTGCGAAGCCTACTGGACCCAGGAGTTCCTGTACCTGCTTCAGCCTTGCTTTTTTACAGTGCCACCTCGTATTCGCCGCTCTGGCAAGCTTATCAATTTTGTCAGCCGGCAGTCTGGAACATCTAGTTCCAATTCAATACCTATAATGTAAGGATTCGCCGTGGGTCTACTGTTTTTTCAACGGCTAATGGGATGTCCAATTTCTGTGCCAAGTGGATAAAGACCTGTAACACATCCGTCCACTCTTGTGATTCCCGGTCTTTGAACAGGAAGTCCTCCAGATGAGGACCAGAGACCTAGCGGGGGCTAGTTGCTCCACTACCCCGTGCACAAACATGCTAAGCTCTTTGAAGTATGCGCACTAGATGTGGCCACACATGGGGACATATTTATCGCAATAAAACCTCTCCTGGAACCTGACACCTAACAAGGGAAAGGGCTGTGGGTGTAAAGGCAAGGTGCGAAAAGCCGAATCTCCGTCCACCTTAGCCCAATGTGCCTAGTTGCCTTGCCGCCGAATTATTTGAATGGCATTGTCTACAGATGCATATTGTACTGTACAGCTGCTATGGTCAATGTAGTCATTTACTGATGTTCCTATGTGGCGGGACAAATTACGACTGGGCCTACCTTTCCCCAGCTCCTTCCTTGGTATTATGCCTAGCGGAGACACTGTTGTTGCCTTGAAGGGCGGGTCCTCAAACAGCCCCGCTATGCAGCCTAGCAATAGTTCTTTGGTAATCTTGCCTGCAGCTATCTGTCGATGCATGTGAATCGAGGATGCATTGTTGGGGTAGTGTTGTCACTGTGGTGTTGTCCTCTAATATGGAATCATGCAACCTGATTGGAAACCTGTGGTGATGCACCCGTTCTGTCAGGGTAACGGGCTAACCTTGAAGCTTGATGGCTTCCGGACCCTGTCCTGAGTTAATAGGTTGCTTTCTCCTGTCTCATAAGCTTGATGGGGGGAGCGCTAGCTCCCTCAGTACCCTGTCCCGTGTTACTAGATTGCTGTTCCCTGTCTCTGGGGAGCCTGCCTTGCCCTGCAGCATGCCTGCCCGCACGGGCGTGTCGGGTGCTAGGTGCAATGTCCGCTGCCTCCGTCCTGCCTTTGTCCTGACGGCATTGCCTGACAGGACTACCACTGGTGCTGACCCGATATGAATGGATTGTCTGCACTGCTTTCTTGTAAATTTAATATCTTAGTTAAGCCATGCCCGTCCCCTAAATATCTCATGCGCTTTTAAAATTATATTCCATATCCCACACCAAGTCCGGGCCCCTTTCCGTTTCCTTCACTATAGTGAGTGTCCTGAGTATGTGAACAGCTGAGTGTCCTAAGTATGTGAACAGCCTCCGACCAGCCCATGAAGGACCCGAATATCTTGGGCTTCTTATCTGTTACGCTATCCCTGCCTACGGTACCCTCCTCATGCAACTCCCACACAAGGAGGGAGAAGATATCGATCCACCTGTATTGTGAGAACGGTACCTAATGCATCGCTCCTGTGATTAAGTACTCCCACATCCTGACTGGTCCCCTGTGCACCGACCGGTGCCACAACCGCATTCTGTCCTGCCATATTGGGCTCCGTTACCCGTTCTTATCGTCCCATACTGCATATCTAGTTATGTCATGCGTCTGCGCTGGAAGGAGTGTGGTGCTGTCATTAGACTTACCCCTTGCCGGTACTGGCGGTAGCCCCGCAACTATGGAGGTGGAGTCTGTGGTGCTGCTACCTCCCTTGCAGGCCCCCGCACCGTCTGTGCTTGTGGTGTAGGTCCACTGTGACTTCTAAGGTCTGGGGCCACAGCACTCCGCGTCTTAGCTGGCGGAGTTTTGGTGGGCCGCTTGGCTGGCTTTGCTGGTGCATATGTCTCCTTCGCACACTACAATGACATTACTGCAATGGAGAGACTAAAAGAATAGACAATTTAAAGCAAAATGACCTCATAATAACTGATTGTGGTGACGCCGGCTTCCCCAATCGCTGCGTGCATCCTATGGTGCCTGTGTAAACTGTACCCTCCTTGCTCACAGCTACATATCCGACTGCGTGCTGTCTGCGCAGTGCGCCCTTCCTTAAATGGCTGGCCTAAAGCCCCACGGGCGATGGCTGTTACATTCAAATTTGGCCTGGTAGTCAAAACGGCTGCCGTATGCAAAATGGACTGCTAAAATTAAAATGGCCAGGCCCCTGTAAATCCGGCAGATAAATCAGTAAGACTGGTGGTCCTTCTATCAAAATGGCCACCGTTTTCAAATTAGCTGCTTTAGTCCACGTGGCCGCTCTAGTCAAAATGGCCGCTAAGTGCACATGGCCCTCTAGGACTAACACTGTTGTACCAACCCTTCCCCCCGTGGACCTGGTCCTAACGGCAGCTGAGAGTAGCATACTGTAACCGATATGTTTGTCTGATGCCCCTAAGTACTGTGTCCCGCTATGCTGGCACCAAACGGTATGATATCAATTGTTCCAGCCTATGCCGTGTGTCAAAGACACAAATTCGTGCGGTATCCAAGGTGGCCGCTGCGGTTAAATTTGTATTTGGAATGTCCATTCTAGTGAATTTTAGCGCCATATAACTGGCTGCCTTTTCCAAATTTTACTGCTAGTCAGAATGGGCGGTGTATTGAAAGTGGCCACCGTTTTTACAATCGGCACTCATGCAAATGGCCACCCTATCGAAATTCACCACTGCCGTACGTGCCTCTGTAGGTTAATGGCCGACTGTATGGGCGGGCAATTACAACGCGTAGCGAAGCGCATGTCCCGCCAATTTGGGACTCCCCCTAAGTGGCCCGCAAGAGAAGACCCTGACTAGCGAGGATCGCAATGTGGACGTTTCTGCAAAAACCCGCATCTCAAATATCGCATGGCAGACCAATCATACAGACATGGCGCCGGTAAGTAACGTTTAGGATGAAGCGTAGTTGACCGAGTAGAAAACACAGCATGGCCGTAGTGCTGCGTGACATGGGCAGCTTATACAACATGGGCAACTTATACCGCACTAAATTTTACCAAATTAGATAACACGGCGTGGCAGACCACAATGGGGCTTGTATAGCTCTGCGTGGCCTGGGCGGCTTATACAGCATGAGCGATTTATACTGCACTCATTTTTGCCGCATTACATCGAAAATCTGGTGTGGCCGGCCATAACGGGGCTTAAGGTCCATCGCCGTAATGGCATGGACGGCTTATACCGCATTTATTTTTCAAATTAGATAACACGGCGTGGCCAGCCACAACGGGGCTCGAAGGTCTGTTGCTGTATAGTGCGTAACTGTCGGCCAATTATTAGTGGCCGGCCATCACCGCATCTTAACGTGCGGTGTGCCGCTGAGGCAGGAGAAGAGCAAAAATGACGTACCATTAAAGGTGTTTTCGTCTCCCTGAGATAGTTTGCGCCTCGGTTCAGTACTGTGCACAAGGTCTTCCTAGTCGTGCCTCAGTGCCGTGCTATGCACTGCAGATTGTGAGCACTGCATGGCCAGCCAAAAATGGCAACCGCGCTGTGGCAAACCCATCTGCCATGCGCCATGGGCAGCGTATGTGGGACTCTAGCCTAGTGCACGTAATGCCGTGAGATAGGCAGCTAACCCGAGATGGCCGGCCATCCTGGAAAAACTAAATGGGGGTCGGCAGGAGAAAGCTAAAATGCCTTGCACAAAGTTTTAAATGTCTACATACCGTAAAATTTGTTCTCAATTTGCTGGAATATCGTGCTCTGCTGTAAGTGCTTCTTTGGCTGTACTCTGCACAAGCTCTGCCCAGGGCAGACACAAAACATGTGCCTGTAAAAATTTCAGGAGCTGCTGCCCAGGGTTGCTCTTCTCCTGCTTCCAAATTCAAAAGGACTTCCTGTGCAGTTCAAATTCCTCTCTCCTCCTCCCTTGCTCCTCCCCTTTTTTCCTGCCCCCTCCCCTTGCTACCCCTTGTTTCCCTCCCACTACTACCTCTGCTCTCTAGCTAGGCCCTCCCTGTACCCTCCCCCACACTTCTGTCTTTGCTGGCCTTCAGCCCGGTTGTGGTCGGCCCCCCTTTAATGGGTGTGCCTGGTTCTTTCCTAGGGGTATAGTTTGGATGGAGCGGAGGCAAAATTGTGTTGTACACGCATAGGAACTCATTTTCAAAGCAGATGTTTGTCTCAAAAATGCCCCAAAGAAGTTCATCTGCCAAAAATGGTCAAATCTCAATTTTCAAAATATCCTAAACTGTGGTTCGTCCAAATAGCAAGGGGGAGTGTTGTAGAAGTGTTTAGGGTGGGACTAGGAATGGGCCCAAATTTAGGATGTCTAACAACATGAATCTAACAGGAAGAAATGTCCAAGTCAAAAAAAAAAAAGGGCATCCTAAATTAGACCTGTTTTAATCATGTCCAGAGTATAAAAAGATGCCCTGATTGAGTAGCTGACCATGAATTATGGTATGATCCCTCATGAATCCCCCAGTGGTTACTGTCCCTCTCCCTCACCCCTGAAAGTGACACTGACAAGGGAAACTAGGCTCCCTGTCAACATCAGGTATTGTAGATATTCTGAAGACAACAGTAAGCAGGTCTGAAGGGTAACCAAGTTGTCAGTGCAGTAGACTGCAAACCAGGTGACCCAGGTTCAAATCCCACTTCACCTCTCTCACTCTCTCTTTTTTACAACCTTTAAATTGTGAGCCCTCCAGAAACAGAGATAAACCTACTGTGCCTAAATATTAAAGACACCTGCAAGCTGAGGCTATTAAGGTGGTGCTCATTTAGGTGCAGTAGGTATTTCCCTGTCTCTGGAGGGCTCACCATTTAATATAACAGAGTTACAGTGGAATATGAACCTGGGTGCTTTGAATTACAGTCCACTAAGCTGCCTCTGTGCTCTGCAAGAACATCTGTGTTGCCATTTTTCTACAATTGCTGCCAGACAAGCATCCTGGTACCTGATTTTTTTGGCGTTCATAATTTGGAGATTTAATTTTAGATATTCTCACATATTTTTGAACTAGAAACCTCAACATTTTTCCTGTTTAAAAATGGCTTTGAGATTGGCAGGTTTTTTGGGGAGAAATTATGAGTGGAATGTCCCAATTCTGACTTGGGTGTTCTTTCAAAAATGCCCCTTATATTTTCTAAAATACATGGAGCAGGTGTAAACGTGCACATTGGCTTGTGTCTGCATCAGGAAACCTATTTGATAACGACACATGGAGGAACATTTTCGATATGACGTCCAAGTGTAATTGTTGACATTTTGCTGACCATGTCTAACATTTTAATTCTGAACATAGCAATTTTTGATCCAGAAAAACATCTATTTATTTTGTTTCAAAAATCTCTAATTTCCAGATGTTTTTGTGTTTGATACGCATTTCTTTAGGTATCATAAAAAAAAGTCGTAGAGAAAAATGCTCAAAAAGAAGCCATAGGAATGGCTGTGTGGCACCATTCCTAGTAAACTAGTCACACAATCATCCTAGCAGAGCAGGGAGCAGCTTAGTGGTCAATGCAGTGGACTTCAGATAAAGGGACCCAGATAGAAGTCTCACCTTAATACCCTTATTTTGTATTTTGAACCCTCCAGGGACACCTACAAACCTAATGTACTTAACTGTACACCACTACAAAAGCCCTCAGGTCTGCAGGTGTCTCCTATCTATAGGTACAGTTGGTATTTTGTGAGTTTTGGAAGGCTCAACATTTCCATCACACATGTATTAGTTAGAGTGGGATATGTACCTGGGTCCCTTTCTTTACCGTCCACTGCACTTACCACTAGCCTAGGTTTGTGCCCTGAAAATAACAACAAATCAAGATCAAGTATGCATATGTAGCATCACATCATGCCTTATGCTATGAGTTTATCTTGTTTGGCAGATTGAATGGACTGTACAGGTCTTTGACTGCCATCATCTACTATGTTACTCAGAGGCATATTTTCAAAGCACTTAGAATTACAAAGTTACATAGTAACTATGGAACTACTGTATATAAGTCTAAGTGCTTTGAAAATGAGCCCCTCTGTATGTTACTTCAGGGACTAGCTTGCTGCTCTAAAAGGAATAGCCATAATATCTAAAACTGTCAAAAAGCCTGGTATGTACTGTTACTGTCACATCTTTAGGGCATGTGAGGGGGTCAAGGGCCACTGGTGAATTAAGGGGGGGGGGTCATGTCTTAATCCCTCCAATGATCAGCTGGCCAGTTAGGGCACCTTTTTGTGACTTAGTCAAGATTGAAAGAGGCCCAGATAAAAATGACCTAATTTTTGCCCTAGACGTTTTTATCTTGTTTCATTATCCTGGGAAAATGTCCACATTCTGGGCCTGCCCAAATCTCACCAAAAACATTCTCCCAACATACACCTTGTAATTTAGATGAACTGCAGAGAAAACCATCTCAAATCTGAGTTTCAAAAATTACAACATCAAAAGCAGTTCAGAGGAAGGAAGAAAAATGATATGGGGCTTGTGCCAAAAGATGTATGAAGAGATTTGAAGACATGAATATGTATACCCTAGAGAAAAGGAGGTATAACGGACATGATACAGACATTTAAATACTTAAAAGATATTAATATATAAACTAATCTGTTTCAGAGACAGGGAAGTGAGAGAACTAGAGTTGAGGTTGCAGGAGCAGCGTCAGGAAATATGTTTTCATTGAATACCTGGGGGAGGTTGTGAAGACAAAAACAGTGATGGAATTCAAGCATGCATGGGATAGACATAGAGGATCTCTATGTAGAAAAAGGATGGAATCCAATTAAAGCAACACTTAAATGAACTTATAGCTAGCATAAGTTTTGATGTCAGCTTCAGAGGTTGGGAAATAAGACCAAGGCTAGGCAGATTTCTATGGTTTTGGTTCAGTAAATTTTATTTATTTATTTATTTACTTACTTATTTATTCATAATTTGATATTCTTCTTTAACTGATGGATAAATCACAGTCTACTGTGGTGACTGCACAAATATGGAAATATAGCACATTTTGCTGACCATTTAGAAAGCAACATATGGATTCCCTGGAGAAAGCCTTATATAATTGATGGGCGAAGCAGGACCCTCATCGGAACTTATTAAGTGGAATTCATTATCAGATGATGAACCAAAGATAAGTGCTATCTCCTTAGATCTTGTGAATATATTTGAAGATATATGCTATAAGCAAAGATTTCTTGACCTTTAATTAAAAA